>NW_027362761.1:359714517-360914517 GCF_046119375.1 Phyllobates terribilis
ACATACATACATACATACATACATACACACACGTCAAGAACTATAAAACAAAAATTATCGTAAATCAAAAATTAATATCCCATGGAGGTCTGGATTTGGAATGATATTCAAAATCAAAGTGGAAAATCAAATTTCAGGCTGATCCAACTTTAGTGGAAATGCCTCATGACATGGAAATGAGGCTCAGTATTGTGTGTGGCCTCCACGTGTCTGTATGACCTCCCTACAACGCCTGGGCATGCTCCTGATGAGGCGGCGGATGTTTCCCTGAGGGATCTCCTCCCAGACCTGGATTAAAGCATCCGCCAACTCCTGGACAGTCTGTTGGTGGATGGAGCGAGACATGATGTCCTAGATGTGCTCAATCGGATTCAGGTCTGGGGAACGGACAGACCAGTCCAAACCATCAATGTCTTCTTCATGCAGAAACTGCTGACACACTTCAGCCACATGAGGTCTAGCATGGTCATGCATCAGAAGGAACCCAGGGTCCACTGCTCTTGCATATGGTCTCACAAGGGGTCTGAGGATCTCATCTCGGTACCTAATGGCAGTCAGGCTACCTCTGGCGAGCACATGGAGGGCTGTGCGACCCTCCAAAGAAATGCCTCCCTACACCATTACTGACCCACTGCCAAACAGGTCATGCTGAAGGATGTTGCAGGCAGCAGAATGTTCTTCATGGCGTCTCCAGACTCTGTCACGTGCTCAGTGTGAACCTGCTGTCATCCGTGAAGAGCACAGGGTGCCAATGTTGAATCTGCCAATCTTGGTGTTCTCTGGCAAATGCCAATTGCCCTGTACGGTGTTGAGCTGAAAGCACAACACCCACTTGTGGTAGTCGGGCTCTCATACCACCCTCATGGAGTCTTTTTCTGTCAGTTTGAGTAGACACATGGATGTTATTGGCCTGCTGGAGGTCATTTTGCAGGGCTGTGGCACTGCTCCTCCTTGCACAAATGAGGCGGTAGCAGTCCTGCTGCTGGGTTGTTGACCTCCTACGGCCTCCTCCACGTCTCCTGGTATCTGCTCCATGCACCGGACACTTTGCTGACACACAGATACCCTTCTTGCCACCGCTCTCATTGATGTGCCATCCTGGATGAGCTGCACTACCTGAGCAACTTCTGTGGGTTGTACTGTAGACACCGCCTGATGCTACTGTACCTCTAGTGGTGAGAGCAATGACAAATGCAAAAGTGACCAAAACAACAGCCAAAAAGGATGGGAACAGACAAATGGTCTGTGGTCGCCACCTGCAGAACCACTCCTTTATAGGGGGAGAGGGAGAGTCTTGCTAATTGCCTATCACAGAAGTGTAATGGACTTGGCGTTACATTGTGTTTAAAGTGTTCCCTTTATTTTTTCAAGCAGTAATATATATACATGAACAAAAACTAAAGTAAATGTGGTTTCACAAGTGTGAACACCTTCTTATCATTAGGGACGTGGTTGTGTTCAGAATAAAGTACTCACAATTGGCCACATGCACACGTTCAGTATTTAGAGATTTTTTTTTACCTCAGTATCTGAAAGCCAAAACCGGGAGTGGAACAATCAGAGGAAAAAGTATAATAGAAACCCGTCACCACTTCTGCATGTTGCACCCACTCTTGCATTTGGCTTAGGCCATGCTCACATGTCCAGTAGTGATCTGTTAGAATGGATACCTGATCTCTGCTGGATCCGTTTTTTTTAACATTGAAGTCTATGGAAAACGGGTCAATTAATTAGCCATCTATTTTTCTTTCATTTGCAACGGATCCATTTTTTGCTTACTGGATGATAGAAATCTTGTGCCCACTGTGCTTTTTTCTCCTTCTTAACTCCGCGTAAACAGACCTGCGGTGCGAGTTTCAAATCTCCAACTTGTCAATTTCTCTTGCGGGTACGCTGAGTTTTATGTGCAGATTTTTCCCATAGACTTTGCATTAGATTCCGAAAATCCAAAAGGTAAGAAACGTACACGCAGCAAGAATGCACGTGATCTGCATGACTAGATCAATAAAGTAAAATATCACGAAGTATCAACCAAAGGCGCTTTATTTAAAACATGAGGAGAAAGAAAAACCAAAACGCAGCGATAAAAGCAACAAAAAACAAAACGCAAGTAACCTAATTTACTTAATATGTACAGAAAATCTGCAACATCAAAAGACTCACTGACAGCTCATCATGGGAAAATAGCCTTATAGGCAGCTAATTAAATAAAAATTAACCCCAGTAAATTTGTCTATTCAGCAGAGCGCAGTTTAACCTTTATCCAAGTTGGACAGACCTTTGATAAGCAGACTTGTCCTCACAGCAAATAAATACCAATGAAACCACAAGTGTAAGAACCAGTGTAGACAGAATGCAAAGCATTTACCCAGACCAACCAGTCAGAGGCTTTTCACATTCTACCTTCTAATATATTTATTTTGTGTATTAGAGTGAAATCTGATTGGACATCTGCTCCATTGTATGATGAGGACTTCTGCAATCAATCATGTAATACCAGAATGATGAAAGGGCAATAGGAAGACAACAATGGAAAACATAACACTATAATTCAATGTAATTATCCCAACATGGTTTCATAGTGAACAGTAGGTTAAAATTAAAAAAAAAATTGTATCATTGAAAGTACAGTAATAATCTACTCCGGTCTGTAAATAGGAATTCTAATATAATATTTAGAAAGTTAGACGATAATATATTTCACATGGGAACCTAATGATTTACAAATACATTCTCACATATCTGATACCAATGTCAATATTTTTTAAAAAACAGATCCTGAATGTTGTGTGCACAACTGGGTCATGTGACATTAGTCTTAAAACTCTGCCAAATAGTTAGCGGAGAGGCATTAGGTTGCAGATTGCTGGGGGTCCCACTCAGTAGGGGCTCTAGCAATGTACTCGACTGTCGGTCCTATCTAGTCTCAGTAAAGCGATGGAGCGCATGCTTGAATGTCAATCTTTTTTAAACTGGACTGTGTCCCCCTCCCCTCGACAATGGTAGTAGTCACAGTGGAGGGACCCTTAAAAGCCACAACTCATCCATATTCTTTGGATAGGTGATAAATTGTGTTCTGCAACATGTCAAACTTCATATAATATTTCGCAATTTTAAATTCATCAATTCTTAGATATTTGTTTCTATCCATAGACATGAATGCTGTAGCCATATATAGTCCAAAAATACGGTTTATGGCCAGCAGAACTTAGTGGCCACAGTCCAGAAATGTCTAATGCCTTCAGTCATCAAAGATCTGCTGTTAAGGCATATCGGCTATGTGAAGATCTGATATTGTAGGTTTTTAATAATCACCTAGGCAGATTAACGATGCAACAATATTTTATTCCTTATATCCAAGGTAATACAGCAAATCCAGGTAAATGTCCAAAATGCAATTGTCTCAGTCCACAATCCTCCATACGACAGATAAAACGATGGAAGCACAGGTATCTAGTAGCACAGTCCTTTAAGAAAGTTTAAATCCCAATGACATATCGCCCAACTGTAGCACGTTTATCCAGCCCAGTCGGTACTGATCTCCATATCCCATCGATCCATCCATCGTCCAGAACCTCAGTCTTGCTCCCATTCCGTTGATGTCCTTCCACACAACTCCCAATAAACATGTCTCCTCTTTCCTCTGGGCTCAAACCCCTCAAAAAGATCAGCAGTGATGACACCCTCCCCCTTAAGCATTTGCTTTTAGCTGAAACAATGAAGAATATTCCAGGAGCCTTCACCCGAGACTGCATTTAAGACCCCCTGTGGTGACAGCTCCACTGTGTCTACAATCAACACTCACACAATGGGCCTAGTCCCTGTTTGATTTAAGGCTCCTGGGATACTGATGAGATTACTGGAATGCAGGACAATTTCCAAGTAGAATTAGTGTACATAAACTGACGAGCAAGCAGAACATTAATAAAACAGTCAGCAATTCTCTAATAAAACACAATATTGACGGAAACGCTGCTCCGTGCTGGAAAAGTCTTAATAAAGACTAAGTGGGCAGCTCCTCACAGGCCACAAGCTTCTTTGCCCTTTAGCAGAATCCTCTCATCTCACCCTACTGAGTTATTAAATGTATCTTATAGTCCAATATACACCTTAGGCATCTGTCAGCCGAACAATCAGCCAGCAGTTATCTCAAGTACCTTTCTCATATACAGGAGTGCTCAGTCAGCCGAGCACTCCCCCTGGATACTCCGAGACACCTCTGGTAGTGGTAATAATAATATTTTTATATAGCGCCAACATATTCCACAGCTCTTTACATACATTATTTTAAAGTAGAAGAAAAAAGATCAGCAATCCAAAATCGGACATGCCAGGACCTCAAAAGGGGTAGCCCAGGACCATTTGTTTTTATTACGGGGCTAAAAACTAACAAGCAGGTAGTTGCTAACAGAGGCAACTACCTGCCTGTCCTACTCGGCGCCGACTGAGTGGTCACCAACCACTCCTGCCGGCGATTCAACTGCTCCACGTCAACAGAACAGCTCTTCTACTACCGGGCTGCTCTGTTGATGGGGCGTGACTGCTGACATCATTATGATTGACAGCCGCCTCCCCACAGTTAGGCAGTCTCACCCTAATAGAACAGTGGAAGAGAAGCCATTGCTTTGCCGATGTGATAACAGTGGAAGCAGCTGAATCGCTGGTAAGAGTGGTTCCGTGTCGGCAGAGATCAACAGTGGACAGAATTGGTAGGTAGTTAGCAACTATCTGCCTGTTAGTTCTTAGGCCCACAGTGAAAAAAATAAAAAAATAAAAAAAATAAATTAAAAAATAGTCCTGGATAACCCCTTTAACTCCCGACAATCATCTGTCCTGTGCCCCCATACACATTAGAGACCTTAGACGGCCTAACCAGTCACCATCAGTGGGATTGGCTGACATTTTTTCTCAAGCACCCCTCATACGCATTAGACTGATGTTGGAGGCAAAGCTGTGAAAAATCATCCAATGGGCAACTTTAGATCACAATTTTGTCCAGTCAACCTGGAAACCATAGTCCATATGTGCATTTAGTTTTACTTCTCTAACTATCATTGATGATGTGGAGGCAAAACCCAGCCAGTTACATCATAGATATATCGTACATAAGTACACTGTGTTACAAATTATTATGCAAAAAGTGTTTAGGAGTGATAAGGTAAGAATTTTTTTGTTTGTCAGTTAAACTCATTGATGGTGATGTGTGTCAGGGCTTTTATATCACTGTAAGCAATTGCAGACACCTGTGCTAGATAGTTTGGCAGGTGTGTCCAATGAAAGGCAAGACTACTTAAGAAGGCTGTCCCACATTATTAAGCAGCCTACATTTTCTGCCAAAATGGGAAAGAAAAAGGATGTGTCGGCTGCTGAGAAGCAACAAATTGTGGAGTGTTTAGGGTAAGGCATGACTACAATCAACATTGCCAAGACACTTCATCGTGATCATCGCACAATCAAGAAGTATGTAGCTGATTCACAGTACACACGTGTGCGTGCTGATAAGGGAAAATTGCCTGTAGGAAAGAGTCCTCAATTACGTCAGGTTAAAAGAGCAGCGGCAAAAAAGCCTTGTCATAGCAGCAGACAAGTTTTTGAAGCTGCTGGTGCCTCCAACGTCCCCCGAACAACAAGATGCAGGGTCCTTCAGAGGTTTGCAGCTGTGCGTAAGCCATCCTGTCGACCTCCTCTATCCACTGCACACAAGCAGAAACGGCTCCAGTGGGCCAAACAATACATGAAGACTGACTTCAAAACTGTTTTGTTCACCGATGAGTGCCGTGCAACGCTCGATGGTCCAGATGGATGGAGTGGAGGATGGCTGGTTGATGGACACCCCATGCAAACACGGCTACGGCGCCAACAAGGAGGAGTTGGAGCAATGTTTTGGGCTGGAATCATGGGGAGAGAGATTGTCGGCCCCTTTAGGATCCCTGAAGGGGTAAAGATGAACTCCATAATGTATGTTGAGTTTCTCAAACAGCACTTCTTCTTGAACCATGGCATGAAGAACCATGCATTCCGCAGCAAGATCATTTTCATGCATGATAATGCACCGTCTCATGCTGCACATAACACATCTGCATCTCTGGCTGCTATGGGCATAAAAGGGGACAAAGTTATGGTGTGGCACCCATGCTCCCCTGACCTCAACCCCATTGAGAACCTCTGGAGCATAATCAAACGGAGTGTCTATGATGGCGGGAGGCAGATCACATCTAAGCAACAGCTCTGGGAGGGTATTCTGTCCTCATGCAAAACAATTGAAGCAGAAACCATCCAAAACCTGACAAATTCAATGGACGAGAGAGTGCAGAAGCTCCTTTCGAACAAGGGGTCCTATGTGCAAATGTAACATCACCTAGAATAAAGTTTTGAGTTGAAAACTGTTTGATTTCACGTTGTAATAACCAGCTAATGCTTATAATTTCAAAAATGACCATTTTTTTGTTCTTTATTAAAATGAAAAGGTTGAAAACTCTGCTGTGCATAATAATTTGGAACATGTATTTTGAGTGCAGTTTGAGGTTTTTATTTTTTTTAAAATATACTGTTATCATAGGCAGTTTGTACAAAAACCTTTCAATTGTACCCTAATAGTTATTTGACTGGAAAATTACAATGACTGCAATTCATATAGGTAATTTGGGAAAATCTGAGAAAATATTATTTGCATAATAATTTGGAACACAGTGTAGTGACAATATCAGGCTGACATGACACTCAAACGTGACATACATATACTTGACCCAGCCATAAAAATATCAAAAGTAACTGTGCTAGATACAAGGGGTGCAGTAGCCATCTAATTTTAGGAATTGACACAGACTATCATCTTCCATCCAGCTCTTCCTAAGGATCATGTTCGTCAAACCTCCTGTCCAGCTCTAAAAATAACCAAGAAGAAAAATCTGAGAAAACAAAGTGCCCACATAATTCAGATTGCATATAGAATAGACAAAGGCCATCCACATCCCACGGATAATATTTATACATGTCCTGACATACTGGTTATCAGCAAGTGCCTGGTCGGCAAAATGTGGCTAGAAAAACCTGTCCTTGGTGATAGGAATGCGGGACGCCACAGAATATCTACTTGTAAAGCTTGAAAAAACATTACAAGGACACTGGCTGCGTACACAAGATTACTAGTATAAACCAGCGGGTTATCAAGCGCTTTTCCAAGCGATTTTAGCATCACTTGGAAAGTGCTTGACAACTTGGTCACAGTATATAAATTCCTGCAACCGGCATGGATTTAGGTTGTGTGACCAAGTTACGATGCTGCAAATGCAGCATCACTAGTTAAAATAATAATAATAAAAAAAAAACATTATACTCACCTTCCGATGGCCTCTGGTCTCCTTCTCCGGCGTCTTGCGGTGCTCTAAAAAGGACCTTCCATGACATCATTTAGTCATGTGACAGGTCACGTAATCGCCGACGTCAGCGGGCGCGTGACCTGTCACATGACTAAATGACGTCATGGAAGGTCCTTTTACACCACCGCGAGCAGCCGAAGAGCCAGCAGTGCCGCCCGGAGCAGACAGGGGGCCATCAGAAGGTAAGTATATGCTGTTTTTTTTTTTTTTTATATAATTTGAATTCTTTTTTAACTACAGGTACTATGGTACCCGGGTCTGGAAGAGAGCCTCCTCTTCTCCAAACCCAGGTACCATCCGCGCATTGAATTGCATAATATCCGCATGTGTACGTGTAGTCATGCGGATGTTATGTGGTCCAATGCAAGTCAATGGCGGCAATTTCACAAAATTAATGGTTGTGCTGCAGATTTTTCCGCAATGATAATCCGCAGCGGAAATTTCCGCAGCATGTGCACAGCACATGCGGATTATCATTGGGAAACATGACAGACAACATAACAAGCGTTTTAATGCGTTTTCGCGGCGGAAATGGTGCAGCGGAAACGCATTAAGGCTGTGTGCCCACTATGCGTTTAAGCCTTTCCGCAGCGACAATTCCGCTGCAGAAACGCTTAAAAACGCTTGGTAGAAGGCCTGCCATGTTCCCCAATGATATAATCCACATGTGCTGTGCACATGCTGCGGAAATTTCCGCTGCGGATTATCATTGCGGAAAAATCCGCAGCATTACCAATTATTTTGCGGAATCGCGGCGTTTTCGCCACCATTGACTTGCATTGAACCGCATAATATCTGCATCACTACATGTGCACATGCGGATATTATGCGATTCAATGTACGGATGGTACCCGGGTTTGGAGAAGAGGAGACTCTCCTCCAGACCCGGGTACCATAGTACCTGTAAAAAAAAAAATAAATAATATACATTATACTTACCTTCCAATGGCCCCCGATCTCCATAGCGATCCATCCTGGCTCGCCGGCAGCTCGCGATGGTCTAAAAGGACCTGCCATGACGTCATTTAGTCATGTGACGGGTCAAGCGACCGCTGTCGTCGGTCGCGTGACCCATCACATGACTAAATCACGTCATGGCAGGTCCTTTTAGACCACCGCGAGACACCGGACGGATCGGATAAGGACACCGGGGGCCATCAGAAGGCAAGTATAAAAAATAAATATTACCATTCTTTTACGGTCACACTATATAAATGCATGCCGGTTGCATGGATTTATATAGTGTGACCAAGTTGTCAAGCACTTTTCCCAGTGATGCTAAAATCGCTTGGAAAGCGCTTGTCAACCGGCATGCGGAAATGCATGTGAAGACCGCTTCATTTCCGCATGTCCCTGGCAGGAAAACGCATGTAAAATCTGCATGCGTTTTTTCTGCCAGGGAGATGCAGAAACGCTCAGGAAAAATCGGGAGCATTTCTGCATCGTGGGCACATAGCCTAAATCCAAAATCCGCATTGTGGACACGCAGCCTTATAAATAGTGGGAGGCCGTGTGCTGTAGTAGGAAATGGTTGACAAATGTTTAAGTTTGATATATAAAGCTTTTCTGCCAACGCAACTAATGATGAACTAATGCAGGGGTCCCCAATCTGTGGCTCATAGACCAGTGGTGTGTGGCTCGCGGCTACCTGCCAGCTTGGTACATTAGCACTGGGTCTAGCAAACTGCAATGAAAAGAAGGTCTGCAGATGGTGGTGAGTTTTGATCAGGTCTGGATGCACAGATACTGGCCTGGAGTGGAGAGATGGTGTACGGGCTCAATAGTTAGACTATAGAGAAAAGAGGAAAATCTCCAGCGTAGGATAAAGTTAAAACATAGTAATTTGAGTCCAAGATAAAAAAAAATCTTTGAGTTCATCCGAGAAATACAAGCATCACATCAATCAGCTCCAGTGAGGAATTACATCAGTCAAATCGACGCGTTTCAACTCAGAGTCTTATTCATGATCTATAGTCAAAAGGAGGCAACTCACAAATATAGGGTTAGTAAGCCCCCATCCAGAAACAGGTGCACTCATTAGTTAATGAAATAACAAGCTGTCTAAATGGGAGGAAAAGGGTTAAAATCAGCAACACAGCTAGCAGGCAATGTGAGGAATGTGAGCTTCATAAGAAAAGAAAACTGATAAAAACAATCCCCAGAAAACCAACTCATGAATTAACTAACATCAATTGTACTGTAGAATTAAATCCTGGCGAGTGTTTAAACCATAAGGGATACGAGTTTGTAATTTAATAATCCAAAAACTGTCTAGTCAGAATTTTTCTCCCGAGGTCACCACCTCTGACAGGTTTAAAAACTTTTTCTATACCCATGTATTTTAGATATTGAGTATCTCCCCCGTGTTTAGCGGCAAAGTGCTTTGACGTCGCAGAGATATTAGTCGCAGAGGTGCTAGCTATGTCACAAATATGTCTCCAAATGCGTTTTTTAAGAGGACCTGTAGTACATCCTACATATTGGATTTTACATATCACACATTCTATTAAATAAACCACAGAAGTCGTATTGCAGTTTATGAAACTCTTAATAGAATATTCACGTCCATAGGTTGAAGATACAAAGGTTGTAAACATCTGCATAATTGCAGGACTTACAAATATTATGACCACATCTAAAAAAGCCTTTTGTAGATAACGATGTGCCTGTATTGCTGGCAGGCAATGATTTATCCATATAATAGCTGGGTGAAAGAATATTACCCAAAGTACAGGCTTTTTTTAGCTACAAATCTTATATCCGTGTTCTGTAAAATTTGTGCCAGTTTAATATCATGATTCAGCATAGGAAGGAATCTTAATAATCAAAACTATTTTATGGAATTCAGTGCTATATTGTGTGGAGAATCTAATATATATAATCGTCTTATCCCGTCTGTCCTTCTGTCCAGGAAATCCCGTGTCGCTGATTGGTCCGGCCGCGGCCAATCAGCGACGCGGGATTTCAGAAGAAGATAGCGGCCGTTAGCGGCTCATCTGCCACACGGAGGTCAGCGGCGATGCAGCAGAAGTACCCCGACCGGTGGCGTTGCTGACCTCCATGCGGCTACCATCGGGAGATCAGCGGCTAGGGCCGCTGATCTCCCGACAGCAAGTGTGAGGGGACGACCGGGGAGCAGCGCCGCCGGTCGGGATGACCGGCTGCTCGCAGCGGAAGTACCCGCACAGGCAGAGCCGCTCCCGGGTCCTCACTAATACGGCCGCGACCAATCAGCGATTTTGGCGCCAAATTTAAACACCGCTCTGCTGATTGCGCCCGGTCGGCCGCATACATATTCTAGAATACCTGATGCGTTAGAATCGGGCCACCATCTAATGTAATATAATCATGTTGTTTTGGATACTCCATAAGTTCTGTTCCATTCGAATTTTTCTTGTTATTTATACATTAATCCTTGTTTTTATTAATAGTTCTATTAGGCTATGATGTGCCCACGATGCAGAAATGCTGCATATTTTTTACGCTTCTCCCTGGCAGGAAAAACACATGCGTTTTTTTTTTTACATGCGTTTTTCCAGCCAGGTAGAAGCGTTCGTCAAGCGTCTTTGCATGCATTTCTGCATGCGGGTTATCAAGTGCTTTTCCAAGAGATTTTAGCATCACTTGGAAAAGTGCTTGACAACTTGTTCACACTATATAAATCCATGCAACCGGCATGGATTTATAGTAGTGTGACCAAGTTAGTTAAAAAAAAAGAATAAAATGGTAAAAAATAAAAAAAATAAAGTTTATACTCACCTTCCGGTGTCCTCCTGGTGTTCTCTCTGCCGCGTCCGGTGTGTTGGGCGGCTCGTGGTGGTGTGAAGGACCTGCGGTGACGTCATTGAGCCATGTGATGGGTCACATGACTGTGACGTCATGGCAGGTCCTTCACAACAGCGGGAGCATTGCAAGAGAGCGCAAGCGGCAGAGATCACACCGGGAGGACATCGTAAGGCGAGTATAAACTTTATTTTTTATTTTAAATTCTTTTTTTTTTTTTTACAGTTTCTATGGTACCCAGGTCTGGATGAGAGTCTCCTCTCCTCCAGACTTGGGTACCATCCGCACATTAAAACGCATATAATCCGTGTGTACAAATGTACTGACACAGATTATATGCGTCTTAATGCAAGTCAATGGTGGCGATTACGCTGCGTGTCCGCAAAATTAATGGACATGCTGCGGATTTTTGAGCGCAGCATAAACGCTGCGGAAAAATCCGCAGCATGGGCATTGACATTGCGGCTTGGCATTGGGGACCATGGGGGGGGGCGGATTACCAAGAGTTTCCGCTGCGGAAATTCCGCAACATATACGCGTGTAAAACGCTACGTGGGCACATAGCCTTAGTGTTCAAAAGATCATCCCTTTTCATGTTATCCACAATTGCCAAAGCTCGTAGGAGAGTCTATTCTGGGTAACCACGTTCCCTTAGTCTATTTTCAGTGGGGTGGAGTTCAGTTTCATATAAATCTCTGGTTGTGCAGTTTCTCTTCATCCTGACCAGTTCCCCGACGGGGATGTTTCTAATTGTCTGCATGGGATGACAGGAATGTGCTTCCAAAATAGAGTTAGATTCTGATGGTTTTCTATAGGTCATTGTAAAAACCTTGTTGTAGTAATTATCACCTCTCAAGGTTATATCTAAAAAATGAATTGTTGTTTCAGCAGAGAAATTTAAATTACAATTGTTGTCATTGATGTAAGACATAAAATTATTTATTTCCGTTTCCCCTCCATTCCAAATCAGTATTGTAAAGTCTATGTAGCGTCCATAAAAAAAAACTATATGCTCTGAAAAACAATTGCCATCAGTAAAAATATATTCTTCTTCCCATATGGCCACTACTAGATTAGCTAAAGAGGGGGAGAATCCCCCCCCCATGCTCACACCTTGCTTTTATAGATAAAATAATTTATCAAAAGTAAAATAATTATGGTATAACAGAAAAGTGACAGCCATAGTAATAAATTGTTGAATAGCAATCGAATATGAACTGTATTTATATAGGAACATTTCTAAGCATTTGGTCGCTATATTATGTGGAATTGAAGGATATAAACTGACAATATCACAGCTAAGCCATCTATATTGGGATTTCCATGTTTGATTGGAAAGCGCATTGAGAATAGATTTGGTATCCTTGATGTGACCGGGGATAAAACTAATAAGAGGCTGTAGATAATGATCTACCCATTTTCCCAGCCTTTCCAACATTGAACCTATGCCTGATATAATTGGCCTAAAAGGCCTTTAAGTATGGTAGGCTGGAAATGGGAGCAAACTGCCAGAGCAGGTGCTTGAAGCTGGTTGCAATAGTGTGGTGGGAGATCCTGATGCAACAATACCAAACGAAAGTGGGAAAACCGTAGTTGTAAGATACTGCCTCGTTGTGATTTCAGCGAGGAAGCTCTGGATAATCATACCTGTAATGGGGGCTTTGAATGTCACTACTGTTTAGGGGAGGTGGGAAGCTGTGGATGTGGCTCACAAATCTCTCAGACCTGACTGTGGCTTTCCAAGCAAGAAAGATCAGGGACCAGTGTTAGGCTGTGTGCCCACGATGCGTTTTTAATGCGTTTCTGCAGCGTTTTTGCAGCTGCGGAAACGCATTAAAAACGCATGGTAGAAGGGCAGCAATGTTCCCCAATGATAATCCGCATGTGCTGTGCACATGCTGCGGAAATTTCCGCTGCGGATTATCACTGTGGAAAAAAAACGCAGCACTACCAATTATTTTGCGGAAGTGCTGCGTCTTCGCCGCCATTGACTTGCATTAGACCGCACGGATTACGCATCACTGTATATGTAGATGCGTAATCCAAGCGTTCTAATGTGCGGATGGTACCCAGGTCTAGAGGAGAGGAGAGTCTCATCCACACCCAGGTACCATTAAAAAATCTGCAAAAAAAGAATAAAATAAAAAATAAACGTATATTTACCTTCCGGCAGCCCGCGCAGCGCTCCTGCTTGCTTCCCAGCACTTTGCAGTGGATTGAAGGACCTGCGCTGACGTCAGAGTCATGTGACAGGTCACGCGACGCTGACGTCGGCAGGTCTTTCAATTCATTGCTGCCGGCAGCCGGGACGGAGCGAAACAAGCCAGCGCGGGCCATCGGAAGGCAAGTATATATATTTTTTTATTTTTACCACTCTCTCGGTCACACTATATAAATCCATGCGGTTTGCATGGATTTATATAGTGTGACCTAGTTGTCACAAGCACTTTCCAAGCCGCGATAAGGCGTTTCTCGATGTCACAGAGTGCTACTTTGTTTGTTAATTGTATATGGAGGTAGCTCCTCCTAGTAAGCACCTGTTCACACCTATTTCTTGTATTGGAAGTGCTGTCAGTTTTTTCTGTTATTTATATATAAAATTTAAAATGCATATACTTTTATATAAAGGGCACATTGGACTTAACCAAATTCCCATCTCTTTGCATATTCACAATGAGGAGGACTGGAGTTTGCATGGAGCAGCAGTCGAGCACATGTTGTGACATTTTATTCCAAGTCTACAGTAAAGAAAATACCAAGCACTTGTGACTAGAGATGAGCGTTGTTCTACTCGAACTGTTCGCCAATCTCAAATTCGAGCTGTTTTGGGCGGTGTTCGAGCCGTTCGGCGAACACGAACAATTTGAGAAAAATTCGGCTGTTCGAGGTTATGTTCGATAACTGTTCGTGCACCAAAATCATAACTGGATTTTTTCTCAGTAATGATGAAAATGAATGTTAATACACAGTTTGAGTGTACAGCGGGGCGGGAGGAGGGGCAGGGGATGGATCTCTGCAGGAACAATGAAGATCTCCATTTTTTTTTTCTCTTTCCCGCATTTACAGTGGGGAGGTGCAATCTGTCAGCCTATCAGCAGCGCACACACGGAGCGAAGTGCTTTTTTTCACACAAGCAAGGGCATGGGTCATTGGCAGTGTATGTCACATGTCCTTGCCCTATAAGACCAAGCCATTTTCCCCGTCGCCACCATTTTCTCACTGCTGCAGCTGCGTGTTAGACGGCACCGCTGTTGCTGTGTGCGCTATACCTTGTTAATTTCAAGCCAATTTTCGCACAAATCTACAGATATCTTGGGAGTAGAGAATAGTTGTGATTGCAGTCCTTTTAAGGACTAGGTTACAGCATTTCCTACGACTTTTATCAGGCAGGTCTGTGCTCTTAAATAGATAGATTGTGGGAGTAAAGACTAATTGTAATTGCAGTCCTTTTCAGGACTAGGTTACATCAGTTCCTATCAGTTTTTGCCAGGCAGGTATGTGCCAGTGCTGTGCAAGTTTTTTTCACAGCATTTGGCTGAATCTAGCAAAGCTAATCCTTTTTGGCCTATTGCAGAGTGTGTTAGTCAGTGGAGTAGCCTATCTGTGTTGCAAGATATACCACCTGTGTATAGAATACCAATTTTTTTACTGCACCTAGTGAAGTAAAATCTTTTGGGCATAGCATCATTCTATTAGTCCATCTATACTGACCTCCATCAGGTTGCAAATTGAATATAATTTTTATCTGCATCTAGCTCTGAAAAAATATTTGGGCTTCTAGCAGTGTGTGGGACTCATTGTATTAGGCCATCTATACCAAGCTCCACCAGCCTTGAAATTAATAATAATTTTTAGCTGCATCTAGCCCTGAAAATAATTTTTCCCAATAGTGGTAGCAATAGAAATATGGGGCGCGCGCCTGGCTAACAAAAATATACGCTTCATAACACAAAACACCAGCCTAGCGCACTGCATTAATAAGATGGCATCATCGTCTCTCCCAGTGCTAGGCCTACTACGCAGGCTAGTATTCCTGTGCCTAAAACACAATGTATGGGTCCGCGCTAGCCACTATGCTGAGGGGTATAAAGCTGCTGCTAACGCTTTATAACAATTCAATTGGCAGATTTTCACAGAGCTCTTCCACAACGCCCACCCATCGGGCAACAGTTGCCCACCCTCCCTATGGGATCTAGTGGCGAATAGTTGATGCCATTAATCCGAGCGTCAGTTGCCCCGTCAACGTGGCAAGCATACGGTAAGGCATGGGAAGAGTGGACACGACTAGTAGCAGGCAGACGGGTTGACCAATGTGAACAAGCCAGATCACAAGTCACCATAGAATTTCTCCACCAGCTAATGATGAGGGGCATATCAGGGGCGTCAGCGCAGTGGTGTCTGACCGGAGTAGCATTTCACTTCCAACTACTGAATTGGGGAGATGTGACAAAGATTCATCATCAGACAATCCATAAAAGGGTGGAAAAGGGGTCAGCCAAGTCAGGAATGTAGACGTCCCGTCCCGTGTCACTAAAACTGATTTCTCACATCTTATCCCTAACACCATTAACATGACACTCACAATTTGAAGCAACACTAATGTCTACTGCATTTGTGATCGCCTTCTTCGGGGCGCTATGTATAAGCGAATTAGTCCCTCAATCCAAAATTACCACCAGTGGACGCTTATTACACCAGGAAGTAGTCATAGCCAATAATGCAATACGTGTACGCATACACCAATCGAAAACGGTTCCAGCGGGCAGGGGTACTTGGGTACTTCTACAACCCACAAACGGTACACTGAGTCGGGTAACAATAGTAAAAACATATCTAACCATCAGATCACAAAGTAATTTCTTCGTATCACACATTGATGGAACGCCATTATCAAGATACCTGTTCCAAGCTATATTTAATAAATGCATAACATCGGCAGGGAACCACCCCAAAGATTACGGGACACACTCATTCCGCATAGGTGCGGCCACGGAAGCAGCAAGAGCAGGACTGTCAGAAACGGAAGTTCAGAGGATAGGGAGATGGCGATCCACGTGTTTGGCGAGATACATAAGACAGGACTTGTTATCCTAACGTGGTTTGTTTCTTTTACAGGTGACGCTAAGCCAACAGTGTGAGTGATAGGCCACTCGTATATATATTGGGCACAAAAAAGGGCGAAAGTCCGCCCAGGCGGGAGGAAATTAGAGTTTCATAACACATTTCAACTGGAGAGGTATTAGAGGCCTGCTATGGCCACAGGTACTAATGGAGGTAATCAAGGTAGGGAGAGAGGCAAGAGGTCCGGTCATCTTAGTTATACAGGCCGGGGGAAACAACCTAGGTCATCACAAGAGCGCATAACTAATGGCAATAATGAAACTAGACACTGAGCGCTTCAGAGAATTTTTCACAAAATTAGCTATAGTATGGTCAGAGATTGTGCCGATAGCGGTATGGCAAGGTGCGCGAGACATCACGGCCATCGAATGGACAAGGCGGGTAATAAATATTCGGATGGCAAAATTTAGAAGAGACAGAGGCGGTGTAGTGATACGACACCGACAACTGGAAGGAGATAAAGCAGGCCTCATACGGCCCGACGGTGTTCACTTAATAGATATTGGACTGGACATATTCCTGTCAGGACTCCAGGACGGAGTGGAACAAGCGTTAAGAGTGATGGGTGGGGGTCAGAGTCCTGCATACGAGTACGCTGGATCCTCCGTGGCCTGGAAATAGAAAGGACATGTTGGAGAGTTACACTTGTTGGCCAACTTGCCGGAGTGGGGACCCAGGGCATGCTGCAACAAGCTGAATTATTTTAGAAATAAAATGCCTTTCTAATGGAATGAGTATAAAGAGTTAATAAAGCTGTGACCGATCCTCACCCATCCAGTTGTAAGAGTTACATTATTGGGTTGTCCATGAAAGGGGGGCGGTAGGGGGGCTGAGCATCTGGGTTTGGTTGGGGGTCCCCACAGTCTACCTAGGCTAGATTAATTTAAAAATTCTTATTAGATACACAGGCGGTGCAGCTTGCTTCGCAGCTGGGCTACTACACCCAAAGTATTGCCTAGGCTAGATGCAGTTAAAAATTCTACGCTGACTAGCAGACACTGAAGATTTGGAGCAGACCTCTGAGTAAACAGCTCTTCAGACTCAACCATCTGTGTTACCCCAAGCCATAGTGTATGTAGTTTCTTACAGTTAAAAGGGGGGGGGGTGCGACCCAACCCACCTGGAATTGACGATGCCAACGTCACGTAAGACACAGCAAGGGGACTCCCAAAATTGTGGCACAGACACCACTTAACCCTAGAACGCATACCTGTGGCCTTGCAGGCCCGCCCAGTTAATTGTTTTCTATTTTCTGCAAGATTGCTTTAGTTAGAATTTTGAAACTCTAGTTATTCTTCATGTATATAGTTGTTTGTCATTTGAGTTTGAGTTATTCCATGTTATTTGCACACGGGCCTAAAAGGGCCCCAGGTATGTGAAAGTGTAGATTTTTATGGTCATGCGTTCTAGGGTTAAGTGGCATCAATTGCCCCACTGTTGCTTAAAACGGTTGGTGAGGTGATTTTACCAAATCCCCAAGCTTTTAGTCTCCCAAGGATGACACAGGGGTAGAAATGTCCTTGCGAATCCATGATTTGATCATCTTTATGAACGTGAGTCTGTCTACATTCTCAGTGGACAGCCGCGTGCGCTTATCTGTCAGCACACCACCAGCAGCGCTGAACACACGTTCAGAGAGAACGCTGGCTGCATGGCATGACAAGATCTCCAAGGCGTGAGTGGCGAGCTCCGGCGATTTTTCAAGATTGGAATACCAAAATGAGCAAGGGGTCCAGTGACACAGTCATGGCTTCGATGTTCACTTGGAGATTCTCCTGTACCATCCTCTCTAGGCATTGACTATGTGTCAGACTTCTTGTCTCCTGTGGCCTTGCAAAGGATGGTCTAAAAAAGTGGTGAAACGATTCCACAAAATTGCTGTTACAAGCAGATACTGTGTTACTGTTACTGTTTGAGTGATGAAGACTCGACAGTCCCACCGTTGGCAAGTTAGAACTGTGAGATTCACTACGTGCACCACTGGTGTTTTGTGGAAAAGCACATGTAAGATTCTGCAACAGATACTCCTGCATTCGTCAATACCTTTTTATGGCAGGAATTATTTCGGCAAATATACTTTTGTACCGGGGATCTAAGAGTGTGGCAACCCAGTAGTCGGGATTACTTCGAATTCTGACAATCCGGGGGTCATGTTGCAGGTAGTGCAGCAAGAAGGCACTCATGTGTCTTGCGCATCCAGAAGGACCAAGTCCTTGTTGTGTTGGTAGCGAGGTAAGAATCATGCTTCCTTCCTCTGCCCTCTCCCTCCAACCTCGCACAACAGAAATGTGATCAAGGTCTCCCTCATCTGATGAGTCTTCCATGCCCATTGCCAGTTCGTCCTCCACTTCTTCCTCGGCTCCTGCACCTTCCTCAACAGTTTGGCTGCTACCATGCGCCCTGGTTAATCCCTCTCCCCCACCCTCCCATGCCTGCCGCCTTGGTGCTGCCAACCGTCTGGACCTTGGAGATGTTATCCCTTCCGCATACGACTCCTCCTCTACTTCCTCCACCTCCTCTTGTCCCACCACCTGACTCCGAATTCTGTTTAACATGTGCTCCAGCATGTAAATCACCGTAATAGTCATGCTGATAATGGCATCGTCAGCACTAAACATCTTCGTCGCCATTTCAAGACTGTGCAGAAGGGTGCATAGGTCCCTGATCTGAGACCACTCCTCCAGCGTGATTTGCCCCACCTCTGGATCTCGTTGGCCCAGGCTATACGTCAGAACGTATTGCACCAGGGCTTGTCGGTGCTGCCACAGTCGCTGCAACATGTGCAGAGTTGAATTCCACCGTGTCGGCACATCGCATTTCAGCCGGTGAACTGGCAGGCCCAACGACTTCTGTAGAGATGAAAGTCGTTGAACTGCGGGATGCGAACGGCGGAAGTGAGCACACAGCGACCGTGCACTCTGCAGAAGGCCATCTAGTCCGGGATAGTGGGCTAAAAATTGCTGGACAACCAGGTTCAACACGTGAGCCATACAAGGCACGTGTGTGACATTGCCCCGGCGAAGTGCCGCACCCAGGTTTGCAGCATTGTCGCACATGCCTTCCCTGGTTGCAGGTCCAGTGGAGACAACCTTTCATGAAACTGGGTCTCCAGAGCTGTCCAAAACTCCTCAGCTGTGTGACTCACATTTCCCAGACATTTCAAAGTAAACACTGATGCGTTGAGCCCTGCTGCCAGCATAGTAAGGAGGTGTGCAGGATTCCTTCTGCGCAGTTAGAAAGCAGGTGGCATTACCAGACAGGCTTTGGGTGCAGGTGGAGGACCGAGAGGAGGTTGAGGAGGCAGAAGCAGTGGAGGAAGTTCGAGATAAAGAGGATTAACACACAACTCGTGGGGACGGTAAGACTTGGACAGCAGCCCCTTGTCCTGCTGTCACCATAGTTACCCAGTGCCCAGTCAGCGACATGTAACGCCCCTGTCCATGCCTTCTCGTCCAAGTGTCTGTGGTGAAGTGCACCCTGTCACACACAGAGTTTCTCAAAGAAGCGGTGATGTTGTGTGCGACATGCTAGTGGAGCGCAGGCACACCTTTCTTTGAGAAGTAGTGCCGACTGGGCATCTGGTACTGGGGCACTGTGACGGACATAAGGTCTTGAAAATCCTCTGTGTCCTCCAGGTGGAAAGGCAGCATTTCTGTAGCCAACAGCTTGCAGATGGTGAAATTCAACCTCTTAGCTTTCTCATGGCTAGGAGGAAATGGTCTTTTACTTTTCCACATCTGAGGGACCAAGGGCTGGCTGTTGTGCTTAGACGGTGTTGAGTAGGGTGTCCCCGGCAACTGCCGGTCTGTGAGGAAGATGCAGGCGGACATGTTAGGTTGCCTTGATCCAAAGGTGGTGCTCTCGATGTCGGAGAGCGCTCAACACTAGCAGGTGTTTCCACTTCCCAATGAACTGACGACCTGCCAATCACACTGGCTGTTGCGGGTAAAGAGGTGGCAGGTCTGCGTCCAAAAACATGTGTGACTGCTGTCCCCCCAGTCACAGAGGATGAAGAGGCTGCGGATGCACAAGATGGGGCAGACGGTGGTTGGCCCAGCCGGCTAGGCCGCATTGTAGCACAGTGAGCTTCCCACTGCAACTTATGCTTCATATCCATGTGACGGTACATGCATGAAGTACTCAAACTATGTATTTTTTGGCCTCTACTTAGCTTTTGCTGACAAATATTACAGATAACACGAGTTGGGTCATCCTTATCGATCTGAATAAATGCCCAGGCTATGCAAGGCTTAGAGCCCATGTGACCTGAAGAGCCACTATGACTTGTGGTCAGAGGCAGAGTTGTGGTTGAGGATGCAGTTGTTGACGTGCTTCCAGTACTCCGTCTCTGTTCAGGAAGGCGCAACCTAACCTCGTCGTCAATAGCATCTGTGATGCCCCGCTGCGCTTGGTATCACAGATCCTACAAGAGTGCATTGATGGAATCCTCCACAAGAGGCCCCCATAAACATTCACACATCTCCACCTTCCACCTCAGACCAGCAGAGGGAGCCCGTTAGAGATATAAATAGGGAAGGTGGAGCTAGGCAGTTCAGTTCCTCTGAAGAGTTCCTGCAGTAGAGAAGCCTAAGAGAGGTCAGTCTGCAGTGGAGCTCAGTCTAGTCTAGAGAACGCAGTTAATAGTTCAGCAGTGGAGCACGAGGCTCCTGCTTGCTAGATTCAGGGAGCCCAGATAGAGCTTAAGGTGTGCCGGTGCCGTAAGATCAGTGAAGCGCGGCAAGCTGCCGTTAGTGTGTATAGCCTAGTGAGGGCCCGAGTAGGCCGAAGGCGAGTGGCGAGTTAGTACATAAGGGGCAGAGGAGCTTAACCAGCTCACCCCGAAGCATTTACCGGACACAGGATCCGAGCTTACCGGTATCTCTATGACCCAGTAAGGCATAACCGGAATCCCTGGAGAACTACAAGTCCCAGGATCGCTAAGGTGCCGATATGTAACAGAGCCAGGAGACGCTTAGGCCCCGCTTAGGCCCCGCATACTGGGAGCGTGAACTCCAAGAGAAGGCCCTACCACAAGGTCAGCCAGCGCAGGACAGAGACAAAGTTAGGCCTAGCTCCAGGCAGGTCAGAAACTTACTACGCAGAGGCAAGAAACAGGAGGCCCTACACCCGCTCATTGGGGAGGATCCTGATATGCACCCTTCACCCTACAGTGCTCCGGGATGTGCCTGAATTTCCACCAGTAAAAGGTACTGAAGTGACTACCGTGTCCGTTCCCGTTCTTGCTCTGACCCAGCTGGGTCTCGCCTGTCCTGCATTCCCCCTGCATACGCTGCCCTGAGACCTAGCTCCACCTGTGGGGAGCTATACCATCGAGCTGCCTTATCACCGGCCTCAGTGGACTGCTGCAGCGCTGGTGCTTGTCACCAGATACCACAGGTGGCGTCATGAACTCTTATAAAATTAACAATTATCCACCCTTTTAAAGAGAGACCCCAGGGTACGGGCCAGGGAGCCGACCACCGCGACATCCCCAAGGCCAGGCAAATGCCCGGGTACCGAGTCATCCCCATCCCCAGGGCTAGTCACATCCTCCTCCACCTCCTCTGCTGACCTCATCGACTGACTGTGGGTTGACAGTAAGTGGGATCTCCAACCTCGTCATCATCACCCTGTGTGTTATCACACCCGTCGCCCTCAGAGCCAACCTCTTCCTGCCCTGACCGAAAAGTCAAGTTGTCGCTCCAATCAGGTATTTGAGTCTCATCATCGTCTTCATCATTGTCTCCACCAACAGGAGTTACAGTTTGGGAACAAGGGTCTACATTATGCTCAGAACCTTCTTCATCTGGTCCTGGATCCAACTTATAAAGATTCTGGGCATCGGATCAGATCATTTCCTCATCTGGATTAACAGAAGCTCTGGAGCAGACCTCCGTTTCCCAGGCTATAGTATGAGTAAACAGCTGGGCAGACTCAGCCATCTGTGTTACCCCATACTCAGACGGGCAGCTGGAGACTTGGGAGCTGTGAGGAAGCAAGTGCGATTGGGGTGACACCTCTGAGGACTGGAGTATTTGTGATGTTGAAATTGAGGTGATGGAGAGCCCACTTGAAGGAGCACTTGATATCCGTTGAAGCACCTGCTGTTTTTGTGCCTCATCTAGAATTTGTAGCGATGGGCGTGTCCGTAAGAATGGGATCGTATCACATTGTCCACGAAAAGAAGTCGACATCTTAGTTTGGCTGGAAGATAGTCTTTCTTCTGCAGATGTTACTCCCCCCCCCCCCCCCACCGTGGGGGGCCTCGACCCACCGGCGGACAGGCACCAGTATTGGGATAGGGGGGCTGGCCGTCAGGGTCCACCGCGGCTCTGGCACAAACCCGGCGACACAGAGGTGGCACAGGCAGGAACGGACTGGCCGTGTCGGCTTCTCACTTTTTGGATTTTAGAAGGGCATGACATGCCTATATCTGTGTCTCCCCCTCCTTTTACTCCTCCACCTCTTTTCTTTTCGCATGACTATATGTACTTGTCACTTTTCCATGTGTTAGTTGTGTCTTCTGAGCAGTTTGTCAGCTTTTGGACACCTTTGAAGGTGTTTTCTATGTGTTTCTATGTGTTTTTGTTTGCCTGCCATTGGTTTTAACGGTGTTCGAAGGTGTTCGACGAACAGTTCGGCGAACACACGGGTGTTCGACGAACCGAACCGAACTCGAACACTACGGGGGTGGCTCAACACTACTTGTGACCCCTGATCTAGTGATTATGGGGCTTCCAGAGACGGACTGCTGATAAATGTACTGTTTGGGAAAACCCTTTAAAAAGCCTAAATATCTCTTTAAATATTAATCTGCACTCAGCAATGATTAACAGTCTTTTCTATATTCAGGCCAGCCCAGCGTTCTGTTTGCAGTTAACTTGCTCACCAGAAATGGGGCAGCAATAAAGAACGTGGCACACCAACTGGGTGAATAGGACATGATCTACATCTATGTAGATATACAGCAGATATTTTGGGGGATCCCAAACCAAACATGCCATGAAATGAAACCATGTTTCTATTGAGAGATTTTACACTAAATATATTCTAGCACATGATAATCAGTAACAGTTATTGCTGGTATATACAAGTGCTTCTCACTATGACACACTCCACAAGGAGGGTAAGCCGCAAAAGGTCATTGCTAAAGAAGCTGGCTGTTCACAGAGTGCTGTATCCAAGCATATTAATGGAAAGTTGAGTGGAAGGGAAAAGTGTGGTAGAAAAAGGTGCACAAGCAACCGGGATAACCGCAGCCTAGAAAGGATTGTTAAGAAAAGGCCATTCAAAAACTTGGGGGAGATTCACAAGGAGTGGACTGCTGCTGGAGTCATTGCTTCAAGAGCCACCACACACAGACGTATCCAGGACATGGGCTACAAGTGTCGCATTCCTTGTGTCAAGCCACTCATGACCAATAGACAACGCCAGAAGCGTCTTACCTGAGCCAAGGAGAAAAAGACCTGGACTGTTGCTCAGTGGTCCAAGGTGTTGTTTTCAGATGAAAGTAAATTTTGCATTTCATTTGGAAATCAAGGTACCAGAGTCTTGAGGAAGAGTGGAGAGGCCACAATCCAAGCTGCTTGAGGTCTAGTGTGAAGTTTCCACAATCAGTGATGGTTTGGGGAGTAATGTCATCTGCTGGTGTAGGTCCACTGTGTTTTATCAAGACCAAAGTCAGCGCAGCCGTCTACCAGGAAATTTTAGAGAACTTCATGCTTCCCTCTGCCGACAAGCTTTTTGGAGATGGAAATTTCATTCTCCAGCAGGACTTGGCACCTGTCCACACTGCCAAAAGTACCAATACCTGGTTTAAAAACAACAGTATCACTGTGCTTGATTGGCCAGCAAACTCGCCTGACCTTAACCCCATAGAGAATCTATGGGGTATTGTCACGAGGAAGATGAGAGACACCAGACCCAACAATGCAGACGAGCTAAAGGCTGCTATCAAAGCAACCTGGTCTTCCATAACACCTCAGCAGTGCCACAGGCTGATCGCCTCCATGCCACGCCGCATTGATGCAGTAATTGATGCAAAAGGAGCGTCGACCAATATATATATTACACACACACACACACACACACACACCAGTAAGAAAAAAAAAAATAATTCTGCCTCTTTGGATTTTAGACATTTCTCCAAGGTTGCTGACAACTAAAAAGTTCTCCTGTGACTGCAGACTTGCGAATCCTCGCAGCGTGGACAGTGAGGATTCTTCGATGCCAGGAGTGGGTGATCATGTGAGCATAAGTATGCGATTTGCATTTTTCAGGCCACATTGCGACTAGACATGTCCAGCCTCTGTCACTTGCACCGAGCGAGACCACGCACAGCTAGCTGGCATGTCACCGCATGTATGTAAATCACGTGCTTACAATCATGCACCCGTCGATTACACCGGAGAATCCTCACAGCACATGCACTGCAGGGACTTACAAGTCTGCAGTCACTGAGTGACTGCAGACTTGTACACGAAGGCCGGACAACCCCTTCAATCATTGCAAATGTAATTATGGTGCATGAACAGATAAAGAAATAAAAATTATTTACATTGTAACTTGCATTGCACTTTTTTTTTTAAAATCAGTCCTTGTAGCTTACATTCCCATTTCCATTTGACACGCCAAAGTAGTAATACTTGTGCTAGTGGTTTATGTGGTAATGAGCTTGGAAAAAAAAAAAAAACTTTAAAAAAGCAATGTGGAAGGAAATTGGAGAAAACCCACACAAACAAAGATAAAATCTCTCTGCAGATGTGGTCCTTAGTGGCATTTGAACAGAGGACCTCAGCGCTGCAAAGTATTTTTTCATAGCGGTAAATTAAATGGATGGCAATTCTTGTAATACAATAAATATTTGCATCCACCAGAATATGAGCGACTAATATAGCGCCTTTAGGGCTCGCTCACACAGCAGTCGATTCTCTCATGTGAGAGAATAGGGCCGATTATGCAAATGGCGCTAAGCTCAAACTCGGTCCGTTTGATCCGAGTGTCAGTGCTCTGATTTGCTAGAATGAGAAAATCGCAGCATAGGTGTGGAGGAGACAAAGTAATTTCTCCATCTTCAATTACCTGCACTGGGATGACATCTGAGTGCAGTCAGATGTTTCACTCGCACCCATAGACTAGTATGGGTGAGTACAATCCGTTATTGGATGCCCTCACAGCATGCTGCGATTGGCATGAGAACATAATCGCAGAACTGAGCTGCCCCATAGTGTAAAGCCCCCGTCTCACATAGCGATATCGCTAGCGATATCGCTGCTGAGTCACGGTTTTGGTGACTCACCAGCGACCTCACCAGCGATGTCGCTGTGTGTGACACTTTGCAACGATCAGGCCCCTGCTGTGAGGTCGCTGATCGTTGCAAAGTGTCCTGGACCATTTTTTGGTCGTTGGCCTCCCGCTGGCCAGCACACATCGCTGTGTGTGACCAGCGGGACCAACGATCTGGCTGGTAACTATGGTAAACATCGGGTTACTAGGGGCACACGCGCACTTAGTAACCCGCTGTTTACCATGGATACCACTCTGCTACGGTGCGCGGAGGCTCCCGCGCACCGTAGCAGAGTGGTATCCATGGTAAACAGCGGGTTACTAGGGGCACACGCGCACTTAGTAACCCGATGTTTACCATAGTTACCAGCCTGCTCCTGCTTGCAGCAGGCTGGTAACGGGAGCAGGACATCGTGGACCGATTCTTTCCACGATATCGCTGCTCCCCTGATCGCTGGTGATCCTGCCTGTTTGACAGCTCACCAGCGATGTATTAGCGATGCAGCAACGATCCCTGACAGGTCGTATCGTTGTCGGGATCGCTGCTGCATCGCTTAGTGTGACGGGGCCCTAACATTGGGCCGAATACAATCCAATAAAACATCAGATAGAACTCGGCCGTGTTATATGGCAGTGTGAGCGAGCCCTTAAGTGGCTCATCTTCATGGCTCCTGAAGGATGATCCCAAGCAGGGAACCTACCTGTAGAAATTGTCCTTATGGGAAAAATTCCTTCTAAAAAGGCAAGTACAAACAAGTGCACATATATTTTTTTTTTGGTACAATATATATATATATATATATATATATAGAAATATATATATATATAGAGAAATATATATATATATATATATATATAGAAATATATATATATATATAGAAATATATATATATATATATATATAGAAATATATATATATATATATATATATATATATAGAAATATATATATATATATATATATATATATATAGAAATATATATATATATATATATAGAAATATATATATATATATATATATATATATATAGAAATATATATATATATATATATATATATATATATATATAGAAATATATATATATATATATATATATATATATATATAGAAATATATATATATATATATATAGAAATATATATATATATATATATATATATATATATATAGAAATATATATATATATATATATATATAGAAATATATATATATATATATATATATATATATATATATAGAAATATATATATATATATATATATATATAAATATATATATATATATATATATATATATATATATATATAGAAATATATATATATATATATATATATATAGAAATATATATATATATATATATATATATATAGAAATATATATATATATATATATATATATAGAAATATATATATATATATATATATATATATATATATAGAAATATATATATATATATATATATATATATATATATAGAAATATATATATATATATATATATATATAGAAATATATATATATATATATATATAGAAATATATATATATATATATATATATATAGAAATATATATATATATATATATATATATATATAGAAATATATATATATATATATATAGAAATATATATATATATATATATATATATATATAGAAATATATATATATATATATATATATATATATATATATATATATATATATATATATATATATATATATATATATATAGAAATATAGATATAGATATATAGATATATAGATATATATCCTGATTATAAACCAACATAAGCTTAGCAATAAAATTATAAAATAAAGTCCAGCGAACTTCTCAAATCATAGAAACTTTATTGTGTAATGATTTTATTACTCTTAGTAAATAATACAGGCTCCCGTCCATGAATCCTGCAAATGAAAAGTCTTACAAACCGTTGTTCTAAAAGCATCACACAACATGCCCAAAGCACGGGCCCGACCTCTGTTAGAAGGTAGACCCGCTGCTAATGTTTTACAACAGGTCAAGTCACAGGTTTATTTTACAAAAAGGAGTCCACCTTTTACTTGATCCTTCCACCAGTACAGCTCAAAGGTTGTAGCCTCATTACTGTTAATCATTAGGTTTTGCGGTGTAATGCTAGTGTATACAGAAATACGTCCAGTAGCACTGGGAAAGAGACCACCATCACGTGGCTTCAGGTCTACATTACAAGCCACTGGGGGACCACAAGAAAGGGAGAAGTGAACAATATGATATGAGAACTAATAACATGATATGATCAGCCAACAAATATAACCTGGTCTATATATAAACCGCATCAGATTTACCAGCTATTCCTCAGATTTCAGTAAGAAGTTTCTACCAGGGGTTTAGATGGTGCAGGCTTCTGGCTTAGGGAGACCTATACTCCAGGCAAAGATCCCTGGGAAATGTGTATGCAGACTAGCTCTTCTCCAGGAGAAAGAATGCTGGCTCTAGTGCCATCTATTGAAAGTCACGCACTCAGTCTCTTATAGGGAACGTACCTCCATAACTTGCCATATGAGTCAGCTTTATTGCTCTTGAAAAAATTATAACCTCTGAAAAAGCATTTGTGAAACATGCAACAGGTTTGTTTGGCGGCTGTATCGTCATATTCTGCTACGTTAGCGTTCATTAAATTCTGCCTCTTGTTTCAGGGAATTACTGTTTGGCCCTGCAATCCGAATAGTTTATCATGTGTATCTAACTACTAACGCTTATTCTCATCATCGGGGTTTCCCTGTCTGTTTATCCATCAATCCGCCTTTGTGTTGAATACATATTTGTTTGGGTTATATTTAATGAAAGCTACATATTACCTTGGTCCAACACACATTGTAGTGTTGGATTTTTCAGTGATAATTTGCCTACCAGGAGAAATTAATAGCCAAGCCACTGACCAACACAATTTGTACTTGGGTGTGCTTTTTGACCTGGGCTGTTCTCTTTACATGTTTTGGATATTAATAGAAAATTAGATTTTTATTTAATTTTAATAAAATTATAAAAATATTTCCTTTCACAAAATTTCAATGATAACTTCGCTTTTAATATAGCTGTAGTCACTATTATATGGATTAGCTTGATCTTACAATAGTAAGTACGATAATCTCAATGTGTAGCAGCACAGACAATCACTATGGGCTGGGACAGGGCTGAACGCCCTCACAACAACTACTGATGAAAGCTCAAGTGGCCTCGTAAAGATCACAGTGTGAACACTTCATGGACACAATTACTTGTCACTCACCACTTGCAACCACTGCCAAGACCTCCCTGTCTGCACCAGCATCACAACCCATGGAGACATCCCAGACTAAGGAGTCAAGTCCTGGAGAACAAGTCTGCTCCTTGGCAGGCACCTACAGTAGGTTGTCATGATTGGCTGGATATCGACCTCATGACCAAATTCTCATAATAAAATATTCTGCACAAAATCTTTTTTGGTCTAGTCATCAAGGGCCATGGACCCTGGAGAAACATTATCTGTCAAAGAAACAACATGCAGAGAGATAGCACTAACCCTAAAAACACAAAACTGCCAATATCCATCGCACTGTTACGCGTTTCGCAGAGGGACCCAGCAAGACTGGCACCAAACCAACAAAAGCGCAGCCACAGATGCATATGGCGCAAGCTGCCCAGCTAGGCGAGCCCTTGAGGGCCAGGAATACTCTTCACCCAGCTTCCAGTAAATGGAAGGGGGACTTTGGCAGAGCCCTTACCAGGCCCACTGTCGTCAGACAGCTGGGGTCTGGTGACTCAGTTGGTCCCTAGTCCCAGGTCCTAGAATCAGGTGAGTGCAAGAACCCCAGGAAGTGTAACCAGATTGAGTAAAACTAATGCTAGCACCTCTAACCACCACAGCACACAGGAACTGCAATAAACAGCAAAGGACTGAGCAGGGAGCAGGATTAAATAGCCCGCCTAATCATCAGGTGTTGAATACCTCCCAATCATCCCCAGACAGCCACTCCCTGCTAGTTTGAACAGCAGAATGGACAACAACCCACCACTACATAGTGCCAGACACCGCAGCAATTGGAGAAATCAGTGAGGGACACGGCGTCCCGCGTCCTCACACATCCTACAACACCAGAACGTGATGCTCCATAAGATTGGGACAGTCTCCGTGCATGCATAGTAGCTCTGTCTCCAGGGTCAGGACAATGGCGGCGCCTGCGACCGGAGTAGCGAAGCACCAGACCTGTTCCATTCCCAGGTGGGAGCACAGAACTACAATTCTTAACACACATATACATTTTGAAGGATTAGTGACAGTAGTGATTGAAGGACCGGAATTTATCAACTGCTACTACATAAAATAAAGTGAAAAAAAAAGTCAATTATAAATCATAATTTTTTTCCTCTGTTCAACACACTACCGCAATGCTCTCCATGGATTGTAGGTAAAGCTCTGTTCACACTGTATAATTAAATCTGTTCTCTTCTGCCATATACTACTGGCATGATGAACATACTACCCATACGCCATCTCTCAAGGACAGAGAGGATTAGTATGGTTTCTACTATTGTGAAATGTTACCCTATGACTATTGGTCATATCAAGTAGTGTCATACAGACAATATTAAATGTATTGATTATGACGCGCCCCTGGGCCTGTGTCGCGCTGCGTTGCGCACGCGGGAGCTTACCCGGAGCCGGATCTCTTTAGGGTTGTAGTCTCGTGGCGGTGATCCGGTCGGTGCCCAGGGAGTCAGACTAAGTGGCGGTCTATGGCAGTAGATGTTAACTTGATCGACTACGCCACCCGTTGAGTGCGGCTTTGAAGCCGCCGCTGCAGAACAGTCCACTGAGGCCAGGTGTATGAGGATGTGCAGCGTGGTGGTATAACCCCCAACGGGAGGGGTATGGCCTCAGGGCAGCAGGGATAGATGATGGGGGTGATGGTGGTACACGAGCGCAACAAAGACAACTCGGAGTCTTGGTGGTGCAGTTCAGGGTCTTTACTCACGGTTACTCGGTTACTGCTCCAGGCCACCGCTGCAGAGGTGGCCGCCTGTGTCGCGCTGTGCTCACCAGGTGAGGGGCTCGGTTAACTCCCAGGTCTTTCTGGAGTGCTTTGCAGGACCCCCTTTATGTCCCCTGTCTCTGGTCTTCAACCCCACTAGTGACCACGCTTATGTCCAGCTGCCTCGGACCTTCTTGGTGGGCAAACGTTGGCCTGCGTTTCCCAGGTCCTATGTGGTGCCTTTCTAGCGGGTGTGGTGAGGGGCTGCTCCACATGTAATGTCGCAGCCTCCGGTTCTTAGTTGAGGGTAGTTTCTCTCCTCCACTAATTTGGGATCCGGTTCCCATCTTCTTGACCTGACCCCCCTACTCAGGTAGCGGCGGGCGTGTGGTGGCTACCAGCCAGTCCACACCCCTGGGGTCCCCTCTGTCCTTCCTGGAGCCCAGTCTGCTCCTCTTCCTCCTTCCCTCCTCCAGGCTCAGGCCTCCTGACAGGGCCTGCCTGTGGAGCAGAGCCCATAAAGCAGCTCTGCTCCCTGTCTTCTCCTCTCTCAACTCACTCCCTTTCCAAGATGGTGCCTCCCTTTATACTCCTGTACAGAGTGCACCCAGGATCTACTTCCCCCACGCACACACTACCGGGTTCCCTTCTCTAGGTGTTCCCTCCCCCCACTCCAGCCAGGGACATGCTCACTCGTGCCTGCATAACTAATGGGAGCACCGTCGAGCTGTCCCCCGGAAATGTGGTGTAGTGCATGTGGGTGTTAGGGTCCTGAGCCACACTCCATCCTTACCTGGAAGTGAGATATCGCACATCTGGGTGAGATGCAATACCTCTGTAGCAACCGAACCCTCGGGGTGCTACAATTACACACAAAAAAAAAAGCTAAATATTACAGTTATGTATTCTAAAAAGGTGCCTCAAACCAAAAAAGGGGAAACGCAACTCAGAAACGTAGTTAATTAACATCCCAATACATATGGGTAATTACATTCATATGTAATAAGAGTTCAGAGCAGGGCTGTGGAGTCAGTAAACCAAACCTCCAACTCCGACATTTCCATCACACCGACTCCAACTCCGATTCCCTCATACATGGCTCATGTTTAAGTGATGAATTTACTGTAGAACAGATTCATCTCAGCTAAAAGTCTAGACCCTTAGATCAGGAATAGGACATTTCATAACTTTCCCAAATTCTTATAAAAAAAATATTCCCAATAAACTGCATTGAACTACTGTACCCAATTTATTATATTTTAGGAGTCGGAGTTGGTCCATTTTATACCGACTCCACAGCCCTGGTTCTGAGCCACATTAGCCATGAACTACCAGCCAAAGAATTTTTTTCAGTCATCAATACACTGGGTCTAAATCAGATCACACCAAGTGGGTGTCCCAATGATTGGTAGTTTAATATTTTACCTGCACTCTATATGTAAATGTAAAATTTCAGTCTGAAATAACCGATCTGCAGTAATTCACTTACCAATATAGTTTATAAAGCGTAGTAGTTACTAAAGGGAATGTGTCACCCCCCTGAGCGATATTAGACCTCTACTATGGCCATACAGGGTATAGAAAAGAAAATCTATACTTACCTGTATGGCCCATGGTAGAGGTCTGATTGCAGAGAAAAGCGCTTTAATCAATTCTATTTTGTACAGGCTTGGCATCCGGGGGATGCCAAGCAATCCCCGCCTATCTGCTTATTATTCCCCTAAATCCCCACCTATATGCTTAATTATCATATCCCCCACCCCCACCCCTGCACGTCACAGGGCCCTGTGATGTGCACTGTTCTCCCTGACTCACATACAGCGCGCTTTGCTTCATCCCGGCCCCGTCTCTCCGTGCTCTGCGCCGCAGGTTTCTATTGCACAGGCGCCGGAAAGTGACAGTGACCCTCCGGCGCCTGCGCAATAGAAACCTGCAGAGCACGGAGAGACGGGGCCGGGATGATGCAAAGCGCGCCCTATGTGAGCGGCGCTTTGCGCATGCCCGGAGGCACAATGCACATCACAGCGCCTGTCACAGGGCCCTGTGACGTGCAGGGGAGGGGGGATATGATAATTAAGCATATAACAGGGATTTAGGGGAATAATAAGCAGATAGGCGGGGATTGCTTGGTGTCCCCAGGACACCAAGCCTGTGGAAAAAAGAATTGATTAAAGTGCTTTTCTCTGCAATCAGACCTCTACTATGGGCCATACAGGTATGTATAGATTTACTTTTCTATCACCTGTATGGCCATAGCAGAGGTCTGATATCGCCCAGGGGGGGTGACTGATTCCCTTTAAAATGTTCCTAGAGCAATCACATGATATAGCACAACAAATCTCAGTCATAATATCTGAGTAAATACCAATGGCCAATCACAGGGATTTAGTCGTTTAATAGGTCAAATGTAATTACATAAATTTGCCAATATAACTCAACCATGCATGGGAACCGCCAGAAAGCTGAAACAATTGTCCATCCATAAGTTACCTGCTTTGTAAACAGTTCTGCCCAAGAGAGCAAGCCTGAGCTGCATCCCCTCACCCTGACGCGCGTTTCGCCTCACTTGGGGGCGCCTTTTTAGAATACATAACTAATATTTAGCATTTTTTTGTGTAATCTATAAAGAATTTGTTTTTAATATTGTTGGTATATGACACTTCTTGATCCTTATATGACCAATAGTCATAGGATTAGCATGGTATATACCACTGGCAGCACACACTGCATTTTACATTTAGCCTATGTGCAATGTGAATATGACCTAAGATACAAGAACTCCTGTAAAAAGAAATGCAGGAGCTTCATTCATGTTCTTCATGATCATTCATGGTTAGTCTATGTATATTTATTTATAATAAGGTCAGAGAAGATTGTTGCTGTGGTTTTGTGCTTGTGGGGCGGCCTGGAGTCATGGGAACTCATTCTTGCAGCATGGGTGCTGTGAGGCATCAGGCCGCCCGCCCTGCTGGTGCACTGTCGCTGCGGCGGTGGTTGGCGTCGCTCCTTTTAGGCAGGAAACGTTAGTGAGTCCTAACAGGTTTGCCATGACGTGGCAGTGGGCTTCATACAGTCTGATCAGAATGTTAAACTAAGAACCTCGTGTTCAGTTATATATATTTTTGCCGAGAGGCATTAGATCAAATATATGATTTTTTTGGAGGTGTGGTCCATGCTCCGTTTTTTACCTCTGGAGTACGATGCGCTGAATTAAGAGACGCAGAAGCATGCCACTTAAAGAATTAGTCGCATCTCATAACTTGAGTAATGCTGTAGCCACAAACGTACTAGTCAAAACTGGAGTAAGTTACACTAGTGACATAGCCACTCCAAATCTCGCCCATGCTTTACCCATATTGGCATTGCTGGCCAGGACTGGTGTGAAAATGCTAAGTGTCACGATTTACGCAATTTCCAAGTGCCATAAAAAGTTTTAAAAAAGGATTCTGGTGTATAAAACCTTAATGAATAGGCCCCTATAACTTTAGTGCTTTAATCCATTGATGCGTTTGTACAAAATCTTTTTTTATGCAAACAAGTTTATAAATTGCCTGGTGCACCCATGACGTGGCCAATGGCTTGATACACCTTCTCATCAATGAAGGAAGATGGGGGCTGAGTTATATCTATAAAAAGTAGGAGGCAAGGTGCCCTGAAACTCATGGCCATGCCAACAGTGCACCGAACACCCATCGGCTTATTTGAATAATGAAGGACTTGGGGCAAACACCGCAATGGATTGAAACACTAGATGTAAGATTTTTTAGTAGGAAATGGATGTCCAGCACTCTGATAAGGTAAAATATCAAACTTTATTCTTCAGTAAAATAAAACAGACATGGCTAAAAAAGTTCTTCTGACTTGTTTCAAACACTGGCACAGTTTCCTGCTATCTATAATGACGGCATTCAGTCCATGTATCTGACTGGCAAGAGCTACCATAGATCTAATTGATGACTTAATAGGTCCATCTCCCCTCCAGGTGCTGCGCTTAGCTTGAACACTCATTTTACACTAACTGACTCCCTTTAAATGTATCGGCACAGAGGACACAATGTTTGAGTCTTGTCCCGGTAACAAGTTCTCAATGACTTTCACAAGCGATATCTGGTTTTATCACACCAAGTTAATCTGTATCAAATTAACTACCATGAGCTAAACCTGCGAAACCCGTCTACTGATAAAGTGAAAGGTTCACAGCTGCAAGACATGAAGAGTTTAAGATAAGGCCGAGAGAATGAACCCATTCAGAACGACTGTAAAAACAGGCCGCCATAAGCCACAGCTACTGTGTGACCCACAATGCTCCTATTACTTACTATATGTCCTATTGGGTCCTTGTTTCTTCTAATAACAGACATCGGGGAAACATTTGCTAGAACCATACACATTAGATTATTAGTGGACTTGGCAACATAATATCTCATTTCACATCCACTGATCTCATGCATACTATGCTGCATTAGTCGTCCTAGAATAAGGTCTCCTTCACACATCCTCATACTTCCGGTACTGAAAAAAAAACAGTACCGATGCCATCTGTGTCCGTGTGTGTGTGGCATCGGTGTGCACCATCCGTGTGACATGTACAGGAATAGAATGCAGAAGAGAAATGACATGTTTATGTATTAGAAGTGCAAATACAGAGACCGATCAATAGCAAGATAGATATGCGCAAGATATATAATTAGTGCTTTGCATCTGTATCAGGGCTGCGGAGTCGGTAAGCCAAAACTCCAACTCCGACTGCTCAATTTCCTTGACTCCTACTCCTGACTCCACAGCACGGCCTTACTACTGAGCATGTACATAAAGTGCCACACAGATTCATCTCAACTAAAAGCTGAAATCCTTGAATCAGGAACAGAACATCTCATAACTTTCCCAAATTCTTATGAAAAATGTGCAGCACATACTAAACTACTGTACCCAATTATATATTTTATACCGACTCCAACAAAATGGACTGACTCCACAGCCCTCGTGTGTATTTTACTGTACTTCTTTTGTTTCCACAAATCATTGAAAGAAAAAAAAAAAAAAAAAAAAAAAAACAAACACACAACGAGGAGTCCACCTTATTTTTGATAACCAGCACAGGTAAAGCAGACAGCTGGGGGCTGATATTATCAGGCTGCGAAGGTCCATGGATATTGGACCTGTGACAGCTTAAAGATACCAGCCTGCAGCCGCCCCAGAATTTGCGCTTTGACCGGCTCTTCCAGATTGCCCTGGTGTGTTGGCAATCGGTTAATATTTTTGAGGGTTGATGTCAGCTGTCACTATCGCAGGGATGTCAAACTTAAACACTTGAACAAAGTCGGGGGCCAACCAGTATACAGTGTAGTGAGCCTCACATAGTCCTCCATACAGTATAATGGCCCCACATAGGTGTGGCGGTTCTGGCGTCGAGGGCCAAATATAACCACCATGCGGGCCAGAGTTTGACAAGTGTGTACTAGCGTGACAGTTAGGGTCGTTCCAGATGCAGTAGACTTTGGTTTATTCTTTGTTTTTACATAAATATACGTATTTATTAGTTTAAATTTTCAATTTATTTTGCTATTTTTTAAAATATTTCGTAAATGTACTTGTTTTTTGCATGCACTTTACAAAAAAAAAAAAAAGGGAATAGCCCTTTAAAAGGCTAACACCAAGAGGTTAATAAATCTGTTTCTATTTATTTTCAAATAAGATTTTTGCCATCAGAGTAAAATAACAGCAAAAATAAATAGACCTAATATTGAATAGGAGTAACACAAGGTAATCATAAGAAGTCCCAGTATTTGTGCATCACGCAGATAAATAAGCAGAGCAGAGCACGGTCAGGAGGTCAGTGGTCACAACCAATTACACGTCTGACTCAGCAGACCTCAATAGCTCCCATGTTCCACCACAAAAATGCTGAGCTTTCTCATGATGAACACACAAAGCACCTGTTAACGGTGCGGAAAACGTTCCAGACGCACCAGATTACTGCTTTGTTGCTGTGAAGCGTTATGTGGTGATACGTAGGATGCATGTATGAGAGTGGCACACAGGCGTCACCTACTGAATTTCTGACAAGACTTTAAAAAGGTTCTTCATGAGGAGACCATGAGTTATCCAAGTTGTGGTCACAGCTTTACAGAAGCAAATAACTAAGAAATGTAATTTCTGAAACTAGCTTTTAAAAGGCAGGAGTCATCAGAAATATCACTTTTTGTTTAGAAACAGATGTGTTGTATGTATTCTCCCCCCCACCACCACCACCAACCCCCAATACACAATCTTTAAGAACTAAAATTCGTAATGTTGCAGTTTTCACACTGGCCACTGTGGCTTGTCAGACTCGTGCTCATCTGAGGCAGGATTACAATGACAGGTGATGCATAGCTAGTCAAAGGATCCACCAATCACAGTAGGTGAGGTCACAGCTCCCTCTCCCTTCATAATCACTTTTGCACCCGCTCATTAGACACTTCAATACAAAAGATAGGTCAGAGTCTGTAGCTAATGTACATGTGTAATTTTCTGAAAAGACAGGAAGTACAACTCCAAAAATTCCCCAGTGGTCAGTGGGAAAATTGCAAGATTAGTATTTTATTTATTTTTTTTAATATGAGAAAAAAAATTGCCGAAAAAAAACAAACATTTAAACACAATCTGATTTAGACAATAGGTTGTTTTCTGACCATATGTTCCCTTTAACGGGGCTTATATTTTATAGCATTTTTCTTCTTTTGAAGTTACATCAATTACACCATTACACTGTTGTACAAAACTACCCATCACTCTAAATTTTGGCTTCCTTCAACCACCCAGCCACCAAAATGTGAAGTTGCATTTGCCAAGAGCTCTCAAAATTGTCATGCGCCACTCAAACCAAGAACGAACATCATATTAGGACCCACAAGAAAATCTTTTGTACAACTACCACTAGAGACAGACAAAACCATGGTTCTATTTAATGCTAGTAAGGAATAGTTTTAAATGCAAAAAAAACAAACAAACAAAAAAAAACCCTCACACCTGTCCTGGGTATCAAAAGGCTCTGCTTCCTTCACCTCAGTCCACTGCCCTCTGTTGTGCTCCACATTGGGTTTTGCAGGTTGCCCAGTGTCCTAGGACTCGACTCCAGTGTCCTAGGACTCGACTCCAGTGTCCTAGGACTCGACTCCAGTGTCCTAGGACTCGACTCCAGTGTCCTAGGACTCGACTCCAGTGTCCTAGGACTCGACTCCAGTGTCCTAGGACTCGACTCCAGTGTCCTAGGACTCGACTCCAGTGTCCTATGTTTATGTGCTCTACCATCTACGCTTCTTTTGCTTTAACGTCCATTCATCCCTGCTGGATTCCACTTCATCTGTCCGACTCCTGAGATTGCGGTTTGTCCAAGTGTCCTCAAAGAAACTGCACCAACGCATGGCTTCCGCGTGCCCACCCAGACCAGAGATTTAGTGGATCGACCTCACCAGGTGAGCCCAACAAGTTTGAGAGTGTAGCTAGATTGGTCTGCTGTTTATGAAAAGTTCTCAAGGATACAAGTCCCCAATTTAAGCTAGTGTGTTTGGAGTCCTTAATAAGACTACATTTACAGGATGCGATTTTCAATGACTCTTTTTTCAATCTGAGTAGAATGATTATTGCAAGCAACTGTACACATGTATTTTATTACAATCAGATCTGAATGATTCTTTCAAAATAAAATATTGGCTGTCGTCTGGCATCAGAGTATCAGTTTTTACAGTGACCACCACAATGGAATGGCAAACCTTTTATCTTTGGACTCACTAACACACAGCAGACGACCAGTGTAAAAAGGATAGTTTGGCCATTTGCACACAGTGATACACAGCAGCATATAAACCAGGGGGTCGCAGACGCTGCCACGCAGCACACTGTGCGCGGCCACATCTACTGAATGACATGCAGTTTGCCTGCACCGACGTAGAGGCTCTTCAATCAACGGGTGGAAGAAGTATAGTGGGGCCCAACCTACTGTGGACAGCGGAGCCTTTCAGGTGATTCAAAACAGTTTTCTGGTGTAAAGGCTTTGGTGAATCGCCCCCTTAATGTTTTGGATTGATCAACAAAATTTGTCTGCTGCAGGCTGTATAAATCGTATGGTTTCTAATTGTTATAGCCATTATGACGCCTGGTGTATTGTGACCGCAACGAACAAGTCATAAAAGATCCAATGGGGTTGAGTTTTCTGTGGCTTGCTTGTTGTGGTACACTAACCTTCATAAAACAACGCCATTTACCTGTATGACACTGCGCTGTAGAAATTACACACAACACAACTTTGCTGCGAGTCCTAAGTTGTGGCCATTTCACAGTATAGCCCAAGCCTAATTTTTAAAAACGTGGCCAACACCCTAACAAGGTTTTTCTAAGTGTCCCAAACCTTATTTTAGCTTCAGACCCCTGATGTATACCTCAGCTTACAGTCCTGAGCCGCTGCAGCTGCTTCATCCCATGAGCCAAGTTTCATGTAATAAACACATTTTTCACTAGTCGATTTCCTTGAAATACTTTTTTTTTTTTTGCCTCTTACTGTCTAAGTGCCCAGAAAATAGAGAAAAGTGATGGAAAAGTTTGCACAATCTACTATATAAAGAAAAAAAAAAGCACTTAAAAACTGGCTTCCTGAGTAGGTCATGACCTGAGAAAGCGGGGAGGGAAATGTAGCAAACGGGCAGCCACCAGGGCAGCACCAGGCACATCAGCCACCCTGGGGGGAGGATTTATACAGTCACAGATATGGGAAAAGCCATTTAATAAGCGAGCCGGAGTGACAGAGCACTAATCCCGGCAGACATGCCTGGCACACGCTGCTTGTTTGTGCTAAACCCACAGAAAGTAAGAGCCGCTTAATATGGGAACTCCGAACAGCTGTTACTGGGCACTCGGAAAGGAGGACAGAATTACCCGTTTATTCTCTCATCCACTGCAAAAGGGAAGGTGGATTTTTTTAGGCTCACCTAGCAGAAGGCACTTAAATCACTATACATGACCTCACTGTGGTTCATTTTAATTTGGGACATATGAATTAGAATGTTAAAATTAGTATGGCTTTTATTCTGCACAGATAGATCCTTCATTTATAACACAGAGCACGAGAAATGTATTAAACTTAGGTTAAGGCCTCATTTACACATCAGTGTTGCACATACGTGTAGTATCAGGTTTTTTTTTTTTGCTTTTTTTTCACAGATACACATTATAACCTAAAATTTACAGATAACACATGCAACAGTCTGTTTAAGGGCTCATGCAGACAAGCGTATAAACGGGACGGGTGATAACAGTTTTTATCGGACAGCACACTGAGCCGTGTTATTCAACAAGGCTGTTGAGATCATCATTCATCCATCCATCCATCATCATCCTCCATCCATCCATCGCCTCAAAGAAAAAATGACCAAAAGAAAAACACCTTCTAGAAGAGTCTTCCTCTGGTAAAACTTTGCGGGTGTGCTGATGTTTATAAGACACTGTGCACATATCAAGTATAAAATCCTACAGTAAAAAAAATAACCCAAAAAGGTTTTTTCACGCATTTCAAAGTCTAATCCCTAGTTTTTAGCTATAGAATATAAAATATGGTACTGCAGGGTTTTAAACGTATGCAAAAAAAAAAAAAAAAATATGAAGAATTCTGATCAATCCTTTAACCTCGGCCTCTTTACTACCAACTTGCAAGTTGTTCCAAGCACTGAGGGATGCACATGAACCAGAGGGTGACCGGAAACCATCTCTTCACACATGTACCAGTTCATATGAGTAGGTTTTAACAATACATGCTAGGAAGTTAAAGCAATTCAGCCCAGGGAAACAGTCTATAGAGTCCGGTCACATTCCCCGGTGTAGAAATAGAAGAGTCCCCAACGGGCTGTGTAATAAACAGACACCAAGGAAACAAAGCAAAAAAGCTCCAACCCCCATCACCACAACTGGGCTCCATCTGCCAGTGTATTCCACCAGCACTGCCACGTACCTTCACATTAGGCCACAGCCCCACTATTTTTTTCTCAGGAGTGGGAGCCAAAACCAGGTGAGGAACAATCAGAGAAAAGGTATAAAATGGAAACAAGTCACCAATTCTGCATTTATCTCCCACTCCTGAGAAAAAATACTGAGCAAATACTGATAGTGGGGCCATGGCCTAAGTGTGGAAGTGTGAAGGTGAGAGACCACCCCTGCTCTATAAAGCAGTAATATTCTTAATACTATGACTTTTGGTCTCGTGCTCTTCTTTAGTCACGATTAGAAGAAGCACTCTATCCAATCATACACCATAACAAAGTAGTGAGGAGCGAGCATGTTCGCTACTGCTCGGTGCGAGCTCGAATCCCCTCCCTGCAAGTTTGGCGCAATCAACATGCAGGGATTGCCTGCCACTCACTGTAATGCCGTAACCATGTTGGTTGTGGCATTACAGTGATTGGCTGACCGCACAGCGTCATCAGGTCTATATCAGACCAGGCGCTGCCATGCTCGTCACAGTCACTCCAGAATCAGACAGTGTAGGGAGAGGTGCTGCTGCGTCAGGGAGAGATTTGCTTGATTCTAGTTAGTGTAGGTATACCAACTATATTAGAGACACATATCCATCTCAACAAACAGTCCTTCTGAGGACTAATCCATCTGCAGAGATATCAGGCAGGCAGTGCATATAGCAGACTGCTGTGCACATAGCACAAGAGACTCCATTCCAGTTTTGTCTGCTGCTGCTGCTGTTAGATATTTCTATACAAAAGCCCAAGTCTCAGGGGCCAGGAATAACTTTTTTTTTTTTTTTGGATCTTAATCCTCATTATTTGCTTAAAAAGCAATCCAGAGAACAGTTTTTCTGCGCCATTTGCTTGTTGGCACTGCAGAATACAGCCAGGTCCTTTCCATATCACAGCGCTAAAAATCAAGCTATTTAAAACTGTGTTTTCTCCATCACACGGATCACATATACGATTTCAGAAAATACTGCCATTTCTGACCTCAATTAAAAATTTATTTCAGTGTGCCAGTGAAGCAATTGACACCAGATTGCTGTTCAAAATAGTTACCTACAGGCCAAGTATTTAAACCTGTGGTTTGTCCGTCACACGGATCACATATAAGTTCGCTCCAAATTCAGTCATTTGTTGTGAGCGTGGAAGATATTGTCCTCCATTTAAAATGGGCAAGGCACGTGGCAAGGGACTAGGAACTGGACGTGATGTGATGATGATGCATGCAGAGGCCGAAGCCGTGGGCTGGGCAAGCTGAAATTGTGCCACAAACACACCCACATCTTCTCGCTCGACCTTCCTGTCCCAATTAATAAGAGACAGCAGAACACCACTACTGAACACAGAGCATTGTGAAAAGTTTATTGGTTGGATAGCAGATAATGCTTCCAGTCACTTAGCCACCACCACCACCACCACGTCTTCCACACCGTCAAGTCTCAGTAGCTGTGAGTCTGGACCGCATATTCCTCACCCTGAACCTCCTTCCTCTCACCATGCCGAGTGCCGAAAGACAACTGATCCAACATTTGGGAAAGTGAACAGCTCTTCGGAGTGTTCTTTTATAGATTAGGGCCTCTCACCCAGTCTACTTGAAGCAGGGCAAGAGGAGATCGCATGTAGCAATGCCCAAATATTTGGGCAGCCAGTCACACGAAGGCGTCGGTGGGAAAGTGTCACAAGAGGTGGACGATGATGAGACACAGTTGCCAGAAAGTCAGGAGGAGGACCAGAGTGCGGAAGTGGAAGACGAGGTGGTGGACGATCTAGTAACTGACCCAACCTGGCAGGAGGACATGCAGAGCGAGGAGAGCAGCACATAGGGGGAGGGAGGCAGAGCACCCCAACAAGCAGGAAGAAAAAGTGCGGTGGCCGCAGAAAGAAGGCAGGCAACAGTTCCCCGTAACACCAACACGAAGGAAGAGGACCAGGGGAGGAGTCCTGAGGAGATAATTTGCATATTCCCACTGCATTTTGGGGTAAGTGAAGAGTCTCCGCGAGCTCAAAGAACACTGGATTTTGGCTGTTGGAGCTGAAAAGAGGACATCGGTAAACCGCGCGCCGACCGGCGCGCGCATTTTGAAGCTTTTTTTTTTAAGCTTTTTTCACTGTTTTCAGAACATTAACAATAAGAACATGGAAGAGTCCAGGAGCCATTTGGTGAGCTGCATATCCTGCTACATGTTCACAGACTTGCCAGTGGAAAAGCCAGACTTCACATGCCAGAAATGCAAGCTTGTGTCCCTGTTAGAGGAAAAGTTGCGAAATCTAGAAGAGAGGTTAACTACCTTGAAAATCATTAAGGAAGGTGAAGAGTTCTTAGACAGAGCAGAATTATCTCTTCATGATTCAGAAAGAGAAGAAATTCGAACTGCACCTGACGAAACAGAGGAATGGAAGCATGTGACCCACAGAAGCAGGAGGATCGAGAGGCAGTCAGCACCCATACTGCTCAGGAACCAGTACCAGGCTCTCACACAGGAGAACCATGAAGAAATACAGCAAGATAAGACTTTGCCAGCAATGAATAACCTTGTAAGCCCTCAGAATCCTCCTGGATGGAGAAAGAAGAATGTTGTGAAGAAAAAACGGAGAGTGGTGGTCATGGGGGATTCCCTGTTAAGAGGAACAGAGGCCGCTATCTGCAGACCAGACATAACCTCAAGAGAAATGTGCTGTCTTCCAGGAGCAAAAATTAAAGATGTGTCTGACAGGATATCAAGACTCTTCAGACCTACAGATCACTACCCATTCCTGCTAATACATGTGGGGACAAATGACACCGCAAGAAAGGACCTGGAAACCATCTGCAGTGACTTTGAAGACTTAGGCAAGAAAGTGAAAGAATTGGGAGCGCAGGTGGTCTTCTCATCCATCCTCCCAGTGGATGGCCATGGAACAATGAGGTGGAATAAGATTCTACAGGTGAACAACTGGCTACGTCGATGGTGCAGTCAACAAGGATTTGGATTTCTGGATCACGGAATGAATTACCTATACGATGGACTACTTGCTAGAGATGGGGTGCACCTTACGAAGACTGGAAAACATGTATTTGGAAGTCGCCTTGCTACACTCATCAGAAGAGCTTTAAACTAGAACAATGTGGGAAGGGAAGCAAAAGGCCAGAAAAAGCCATACAGCTGACAAATACTATTGAGATCTCTGCTACTGGAAGTGGAAAAGAAGAACAAAGACAAAAAAATCTAAATAATAAAAATATGGGAGGAAGAGAAACCAATCACAAACTAAAATGTTTTTATACAAATGCACAAAGCATGGGCAACAAACAAGGAGAATTGGAACTACTAATGCAGGAAAAGGAATATGAGGTCATTGGAATCACTGAAACTTGGTGGGACGATACACATGATTGGAATAAAAGGCTAAAAGGATACAACTTATTTGCAAGAAACAGACTTGATAAACGAGGAGGAGGTGTTGCATTGTATGTTAGAAAAGCGTATATCTGCACAGAGATTGAAGCTTCAGAGACTGGGAGTTCTGTGGAAACTGTTTGGGTAAGAATACAAGGAGAGAACAACGGAAAGGACACCATTGTAGGCATTTACTACAGGCCACCTGGGCAAGCTGAAGATATGGATGAACTCTTTATGTATCAAATGACCAAGTTCTCCAAAAAATATGACGTAGTGGTCATGGGAGATTTCAACTATCCAGACATTTGTTGGAAATCTCTCTCAAGTAAAACTAACAGGTCAAGCAAATTCTTATCCTCTCTTGCTGACAACTTTATCTTCCAAAAGGTAGGGGAGAAAACAAGGGGATCTGCTACTTTGGATCTAATCCTTATAAACAGGGAGGAAATGGTTGAGGAGGTAAAGGTGGCTGGGACCCTAGGAGGCAGCGATCATGCTATTATAGAATTTTGGATAACTAGAGGAGGAAGACATGTGAAGACTCAGACTTCAAGGTTAGATTTTAGAAAGGCAGATTTTAAGAGACTCAGAAAGAGAATAGGAGGGATCCAATGGCTGGATGTCCTTAAGGACAAAAATGTCCAGGAAGGATGGGAAATTTTTAAAAATGAGATTCTCAAAGCACAATCGTTAACAATCCCGAAAAGTAGGAAGAATGGGAAGCATTTAAGGAAACCAGAATGGATGAACACAGAACTTAAACACATGCTAAAAAGAAAGAAAGAAATGTTTATTAAATGGAAAGAGGGAGGCATATCTAAAGAAGATTATAATGCAGTCTGCAGATCCTGCAGGGCACGTATCAGGTTAGCTAAAGCTGACAATGAATTAAGGCTTGCAAGAGATGTCAAAAGCAATAAAAAAGGATTTTGGGGGTATGTCAAAAGTAAAAGAAAAGTCAAAGATGCTATAGGATTTTTACAGGATGAAAATGGAGAAATGGTAAGAGAGGATGTTGAGAAGGCCGAACTTTTTAATTCCTATTTTGCATCTGTTTTCTCTCAGAAAGAAAATGTAACATCAACTGATCTTCACTGTCCTTTTAAAGGAATAGAAGAATCCAAGTTATCTGTAAACAGAAAGATTGTGAGGGAATATTTAGCTAACATAAATGAGTTCAAGTCTCCAGGTCCAGATGAATTACACCCCAGAGTACTGAAGGAGATCGTAGAAGAAATTTTAGAACCACTCTCCATAATCTTTGAAAATTCTTGGAGAACAGGAGAAGTCCCAGAAGACTGGAGAAGAGCAAATGTTGTTCCTATCTTCAAAAAGGGGAAGAAGGTGGACCCAGGGAACTATAGGCCGGTGAGTCTGACTTCTATACCAGGAAAGATCTTTGAACAAATTATTAAACAACATGTATGTAAGTACATGGATAAGAATGAAGTGATTAACCAGAGTCAGCATGGGTTTGTAACTAACAAGTCATGTCAGACTAACTTAATTTCCTTCTATGACAGAATCACTGACTGGGTGGATCAGGGAAATGCTGTAGATATAGTATATCTTGACTTCAGCAAAGCATTTGACAAAGTATCTCACATCATCCTTATTGAAAAAATGACCAAGTATGCAATGGACCAGGCAACTGTTAGGTGGATTCATAACTGGCTTAGTGATCGGACTCAAAGGGTGGTTGTAAATGGCTTCACATCCAGCTGGATGAATGTCTCAAGTGGGGTACCACAGGGCTCCGTCCTGGGACCTGTATTGTTCAACATCTTTATCAATGATTTAGATGAAGGAATTGAGGGTAAACTGATTAAATTTGCTGATGACACAAAGCTAGGAGGGATAGCTAATACTAGAGAAGAGAGAGAGAGGATTCAAAAAGACCTAAATAAACTGGAGCAGTGGGCAGCAACCAACAGAATGGTTTTTAACAGGGAAAAATGCAAAGTACTACATCTGGGCAATAAAAATGAAAAAAGCATATACAGAATGGGAGGAATAGAGCTAAGCAACAGTACATGTGAAAAAGACTTAGGTATACTAATAGATCATAGACTGAACATGAGTCAACAGTGTGATGCAGCAGCAAAAGAGGCAAATACAATTCTGGGATGTATTAACAGAAGCATACAGTCTAGATCACGTGAAGTCATTATCGGTCTTTACTCCTCTTTGGTCAGACCTCATCTGGAATACTGTGTACAGTTTTGGGCACCACATTTTAAAAAAGACAGACAAACTGGAGCAAGTTCAGAGAAGAGCGACCAGAATGGTGACTGGTCTGCAAACCATGTCCTATGAGGAACGGTTGCAGGATTTGGGAATGTTTAGCTTGCAAAAAAGAAGACTGAGAGGAGACTTAATAGCTGTCTACAAATATGTCAAGGGCTGTCACATTGTAGAAGGATCATCTTTATTCTCATTTGCACAAGGAAAGACTAGAAGCAATGGGATGAAACTAAATGGGAGGAGACACAGATTAGATATTAGAAAAAACTTTTTGACAGTTAGGGTGATTAATGAGTGGAACAGGCTGCCACGAGAGGTGGCGAGTTCCCCTTCAATGGACGTCTTCAAACAGAGGCTGGACAGACATCTGTCTGAGATGATCTAGTGAATCCTGCTTTGAGCAGGGGGTTGGACCAGATGACCCAGGAGGTCCCTTCCAACTCTACCATTCTATGATTCTATGAAGTTGCCAGTACAATTGTTAGGTCTTCCTGAGTCTGGTTGTTTTTTAAAGACTCTGCTGATAACCCCAAAAAGGCCATTTGCACCAACTGCCAGGCCAGCATCAGCAGGGGTGGCAAAACAACTAGCCTGACCACCACCAGCATTATCAGGAACATGGCAGCAAAGCACTAGACTTCGTGGGCCGAACCCCAGGGTCCAGGAACAGTGTCTGCGGGTGGCACCATTACTTCTTCCGCTGTTGTGCATGCAAGCCAATCCCCTGTCCATGGTGCATGCGAAGATGCCTCCTGCCCTGCACCTGTCGTTGCACACTCTCAAGTAGCAGCATCAGGAAGCACGTCCACGTCCTTGTCCCAGCGCAGCGTTCAGTTGTCCATACCCCAGTCCTTGGAACGCAAGCACAAATACGCAGTCAACGCCCCACTACTAAATTCCCACATTTCACAACTGCTTGCGCTCGAAATGTTGCCTTTTAGGCTTGTGGAGACGGAAGCATTCCGCAACCTGATGGCGGCGGCCGTCCCTCGGTACTCGGTCCCCAGCCGCCACCATTTCTCCCGGTGTGCCGTCCCCGCATTACACAAGCACGTGTCCCAAAACATTAGCCGTGCCCTCACAGTTACCGGGAAAGTCCACCTAACCACAGACACGTGGACAAGTTCTTGAGGGCAGGTATGGTACATCTCACTGACGGCACACTGAGTTAAAGGTGAAGCCGGGACCCAGTCGGACCTTGAGACGGAACACGTCCTCCCGACGCCAAGGATTGCGGGCCCTAGGTCAATCAGGGTTGCCCCTATGGTCTACAGCTCCTGCACCTCATCCTCCTCCTCCTCTTCAGCCTCCATCTCCGAAATGACCACATCAGTCACAAGCTGGAAGCACTGCCTCGGCCAAGCAGCAACAGGATGTGCTGAAGCAAATACGCTTAGGTGACAAACAGCACAATGCTGAAGAGTTGTGGATAGCTCTGAAAGAGCGGGCAGATCTGTGGCTCACACCGCTGAACCTACAGCTAGGCATGGTCGTGTGTGACAAACAGCCACCACCATGTTCCGGCCAGAGGCGAGTTCACACACGTACCATGCCTGGCCCATGTGCTTAACCTCGTGGTTCAGCGGTTTCTCAAATCCTACCCGGAGCTGCTGGATCTGCTTGTTAAAGTACACCGCCTGTGTGCCCATTTTAGAAAGTCACCTACAGCTTTCGCCGCCCTTGCAGGTTAAGGCTCACAGACTGGTATGTGATGTCCCCACGCATTGGAACTCTACACTGCAGATGTCGTGAAGGATTTGGGAGCAGAAGAGGGCAGTTGTTGAGAAACAGCATCAACAAGGCCATCGGTATTCAGTTCAGACTTCTCACATAAGCTCTCAGGAGTGGACATGGTTGTCAGACATATGTACCATCCTTCAAAACTTTGAGGACTCCACCAAGATGGTAAGCGGCGATGGTGAGGACACGGAAGTCTTGCCTGTTAGCAGTCTGGCACGCATGGCTGAGTTTATGTTACGCTGCCTTTCCCATGACCCTCGCGTTCTCAAAATTTTGGGTGACAGTCATTACTGGTTGGTGACACTTCTAGACCCATGCTACAAGGAGAACTTTATATCTCTTATTCCTGAGGCGGACAGGTCTAGAAAAATGGGGCAGCACCAGAAGGCCCTTGTTGCAGAACTATTAAAAAAATTCCCATCTGAAAACGCTGGCGGCAGAGGTCACAGTTCATTGGACAACCAAGGAGTATAGGCGAGAGAGACACAAACGCAATCCAGCAGAGGCAGGGGAACACTGTCAAAGTTCTGGGACAGTTTTCTCAGACCCTCCCATCGCACAGGCCCTGAGGTGTGGGGTACTCTCACAAGGAGTGCAAAATTTGGGAAGATGCAGAGAGCGTACCTTGCCGACCGTACCAACATCCTCCGTGATTCTTCTGTGCCTTTTAATTATTGGGTATCCAAGCTGGATACGTGGAATGAACTGGCTCTCTACGCCTTGGAGGTCCTGGGCTGCTCTGCCGCTAGTGTTTTATCAGAGCGGGTTTTTAGTGCCGCTGGTAGAATTATAACTGATAAGCGCATCCGCCTGTCAATTGAAAATGCTGATGGGCTGACTCTTATAAAAATGAACAAGGGCTGGATTGGGCCAGACTTCAACACCACCGAATGATAGCAGCGTAAAACTCAAATCCAGTGTCTTTTTTGAGAGGTGTATTCCCATGCACCTCTTCACACCCACATATGGGTATACGCCTCCTGATTTTGGCTATCCGCTCTTGTCCTCCTCCTTCTCCGCCACCATATGACCAGGGTGACTGTGGATAATATAATATAATATACACACACATACACACACACACACACTGTATGTTCATGTATACCCCCCCCAGGAGTAAATGTTTGTCAGCCCATGCACTAAGTGCATGGGCATTACAAGTATAGGAGACCCGCTCATTTTTAATGGGAACATTTTTTTTTTTTTTTTTTTACTGATGGCTCTCTAACAATAGCGAGGGCCTTTTAAGAATAGTAAGGGCAGTCTGATGGCCCTATAAAAATAGGCTTTATGACTTTCAGAGTCCCTCCATCATAAATAAAACAGGATGTGTCTGATATGTCACACACCACATTGCCAGAAAAGGTTGTAAAATGTTAAAATAACATTTCCCGGTGAATGCATTTGTCTTAAAAAATAATGTAAAAAAAAAAAACAAAACAATAGGATCTTTCTTTAGTATAAAAAACAGCCGTCGCCAATTTAACCTCAATGTAATCACATTGTTCAGCTCCTGCACCTCCTCCATCTCTGAAATGACCACATCAGTCACAAGCTGACAGCACTGCCTTGGCCAAGCGGCAACAGGCTGTGCTGAAGATAACATGACTAATGTTTAGATAACAAACCGCCCAGCGCTGCAGAGTTATTGAAAGCTGTAACAGCAGCCTGATCTGTGGCTCTCACCGCTGAACATACAGCCAGGCATGGTCGTGTGTGACAATGGGCAGAATCTGGTGACGGAGAAATGACAGCCGGAGTAGATACGGTTTCCCTCTATGCCAGTCCTTTCACCGAGCTAAAGAATATGGCTGTGGTGAAATACAACTGCCACTGAGAAGCTATTTCAGATTGAAAAACATTGGGCCCACCAGAGGATTTGATTCTGAGGGCTCACCTTTCACCCCCACTCAAGAGCCCCATAGCAGCTGCAAAGTTAGCGCTATCATGAACTCTCCTGAGGTAGAAGCCAAGGCACACCAGAGGATTCTCTGGTGGGACCGTCCAACCCTGCCGAGAAGCAGTCCGTGATAAGAAAAGTGTGTGGAAAGGTTCCCGGACACTCTATGGCTGCTTTTTTACTGAGGGAGGAAACACACGCAAACACGGGGAGAACATACAAAGTCCTTGCAGATGTTGTCCTTGCTGGGATTTGAACCCAGCGCTGCAAGGCTTCAGTGCTAACCACTGATCCAATGTGCTGCCGTTCACCCTCTAATATCTAGAAGGCTGCTCCTTTGAGAGAAACTAATGTATTTGGGCAGCCACTCAGTCTACCAAATAAAATTCCTGAGAAGGAAATTGGGGATGGCTTCGCTACTGGTACTGGGGGCAGTGCTAATACCATGGCATCGTACCATAGTTTACTGGAAATATTCCAGGCTGGTAGGAGGCAAATTCCCACAGAAAAGTACCAGCAGTATTGCTCAGGCACTCGCGCTTGTAGAAGGCGGAGACAACACCGGGAGAAATAGTGACGGCTGGGGACCGAGTATGGACACGAGGCATGAGGTTGTGAAAAGCTTCCTCTTCCATGAGCCTAAAAGGCCACATTTTAATTGCAAGCAGCTGCCCAGAAATATGGCAGTTTAGTATTGCGGCCTTTGGCTGGCTGCATACTTGCGCTTGCATTCCAAGTAACAGAAAACTAAGCAGATGGTGGTCTCTATCATCATCATGGCCTCCCCTCGGCACTATGAACTCTCCTAAAGGAGAAGCCTGGGCCCACCGGAGGAGTCTCCAGTTTTCTGGTGGGTCCATCCATCCCTGCAGAGAAACAGCCCAGGCTAAGAAAAGTGTGGGGGAAGGTTCCCGGACACTCTATGGCTGCTTTTTTAATGTGGATCAGACGTGCTTATTAATGTTATTTCTCAAACCGCATTGCAGATGAGGCCATTGCCCAATTCTGTAGTCATGAAATTAAATGCGCAAAGAAAGATGTTTGTGTGTCAAAGCACCACCGACAAGTGAAAGTTGATGTTGGACGGGCTGCCATTGCTTCTGCAACAAGCTGCATTAGAGGACTTCCTGGGAGAAATGACACCCAGAGTAGATACGGTTTCCCTCTATGCCAGTCCTTTCACCGAGCTAAATACAACTCTCAGCAAAAAAAGCTGTTGACTGGCTCCGTACCGTCCCTGGCCACGTGTTTGTGGTTAGGCGGTCCTTCCTGGTTGTGGGACCCGTGCTTGTGGAAGGTGGAGACGATACAGGGAAAAATAGTGGCGCCTGGGGACCGAGTATGAATACCCGGACGCTGCCGCCATAAGATTGTGGACAGCTTCTGCCTCCACAAGCCTAAAAGGCCACATTTCAAGAGCAAGCAGCTGTCAAAAATTTGGCAGTATAGTATTGCAGCATGTGGGTGGGTGGGTGGCTGGCTGCATACTTGCGCTTGCATTCCAAGGAATGGGTAGGGACAACTGAACGCTGCACTGGGACAAGGACGTGGACGGTGATTGTTGCAAGTCTGCAACGACAGGTGCATGGCGGGAGGCATCTTCGCATGCGCCAAGAATCACTTATGATGGGCACACTTTTAGGCAGTGACCTTGGAGTCAGAAATGCTTCCAGAGGTCTTCCCCATGCTGTTCCCATGTCTTTTCAGCACTGTATGCATGTGTCTGATGAGGTGTCACACACCACATGGCTAGATAAGGTTATAAAATATTAAAATGACATTTACCAGTGAATGCATTTGTCTTGGTTGAAAGCAATGCAAAAGTGAAAAAACGCATAAAAAACGCTACGTGTGAACATAGCCCAAGGTGTGCAGTATTTTTGGTTTGGGTTATTTTGCCTTATATACAAGTCATTACCCTGGAAAGGATGTTCCTTAACATATTTTCCAGGAAAATCCATTTTGGATTAGTTTTTGTATGTTTTACTGTGAGTCCGTAAAAGTGGCGTAATACTCTGACAACGTTGTTGACAGCAGTGACCTGGGAGTCAGATATGATTCCAGGGGTCTTCCCCATGCTGTACCCATGTCATTTGAGCACTGTTCCCGTCGATTTTGGCAATTTTTATGCCCTCTGCAGACCGCCGGGGGGAGCCGCCTGAAAAATGCTCGAGTTTCCCATAGACTTACATTGGGCTCGTTGCTCAGGTCGAGCACCCGAGTATTCCAATTTGCTAGACACGAGCAATGAGTAACCGAGCATTTTAGTGCTCGCTCATCACTATAACAAAGGTTAATTTATTACATTTTCCATTAAGTGTTCATAGCTCACTGCCAAACCATTGCACAATCATGAGCATGTCCAAAATATTTCACTGCAGCAGAAACACACAGAAAAGAATATGAAAACTATCCCATTTAGAAAAGCACACAAATGAATATATATGGCTGCAAAAGAGCCAGTGCTGCCCCGGAGCCCCCCTTTACAGACAGAAGAATTTCTATTTTGCACCATCACACTCCATGGGTGAGAATGAAGATTAAGATTAATTACAGGCTTGTTTTGTTTTTAATTACGATATAGATATAGATATAGATATATACACACACTCGATGAGATACAAGATTCAACCAAAAACAACATTTGTAAGGAGTTTGTGTGGGTTTCCTCCCACACTCCAAAGACATACTGATAGGGAATTTAGATTGTGAGCCCCAATGGGGACAGTGATATGTGTAAGGCGCTGCGGAATATGTCTGTGCTATATGAGCAAGCAAATAAACCCCGCAGGCCATCACTAGCCACATACTATTGATTGGCAGTTATAATTGGACAGGGATACAGATGAGAATTTCAGATTCATATCTAAACACTATAATGACTACAAAGTTATATGTGAAAGTCTACTGACATAGTTACAGGAAAGAAAAATATGATCTACACTACAACTGATCTTTTAGGGAACTGTATTGGGTAATAAATATCACCCAGACTACACCCTGAGGAGAAGAGCTTCACAAAAAATAGCAGAGCTGCAAACTGGTCACCAACTTCCCATTGCTGGAGAGAAGAATGAAGTACAATAATTTCCCAATATCTGGTTTCTATAGCAATCCAAATTCTTCTTCTTTTAGAGAATACATGTCAAACTCTGGCCTGTGGGCCAAATCTGGCACGTGGGGTGGTTTTATTTAACCCGCGACACCAGAAACTCCCCGGCGCATGCGCACTAGACCACTGCAGGGAAAAATGGGGCTGGGGAGAAAAAAAAAAAGAAAAAAAAAAGCACGCTTGACGTTAGAGGCGCTTTGCGCATGCTCGTGATGTGAACAAGAAGAGTGCACCCTGTGACGTGCAGGAGAGGAATATGGAAATTAAGCAGACAGGCGGTGATTTCTTGGCATCCCCCGGGTGTGAAGCATATGAAAACGGATTTTATAAAAAGACATTTCTCTGCAATCAGACCGCTACTATCGGCCATACAGGTATGTAGAAATATAAATCTATATAACCTGTACGCACATATTAGAGGTCTAATAACTCCCAGGGGGTGGCAGATTCCCTTTAACATTCATGTTGTCCTTAGGTCTAACATTCTCTGCTAATTACATTTATTCGTATTTTTAATAAAAATACAGCGCTAAAAAGAGATTGTTAAAGAATTAACAGCAGGATCAGCATTAGAGCTGGCTGTCAGTCAGTGCCGGGGGCGCAGTTACAGCATCTGTTCTCTATACACAGAGCAGTGACTGAACCCACACCGATGCAGCCCCCTGACTGAAGCCCAGACGCTGCCAGGAGGAATAAAGCTAAATTCCTCCCGGCAGTGGGGGCCAAAGTGCAGGCGCCAGGCAGGTACAGAACATTATTAACCTGCAGATTAATAGCATTTATTTCACATGACAGGTTCCCTTTAAACACTCTTCTGTTTAAATTTCTATGGGAAAAATCAATTTTGCTGTTCATATGAGGAGTTTTTGGAGCTTTACTTTTTCCCCCCTTAAGAGGTTTTGAAAAACTAGAAAAAAAAAATCGTGCATGTCAATCCTTTGAAGTAGATTGTCTAGTTTACAGAGGTTTCCTTGACTCTGTCCAAGAGAAACTCTTCCAAACCTCCCCCAAAAAAAGAATTTCCTGAAGCAGTTTGTGCTTAACTCATGTGGATACAACTCTGTGGTCACCACCGAGGAGGCGTTTAACATTTACTGCAGCGCAAAACTATATCTGGTTTGTTTGTGAACTTTATAATTTGCTCACTTATATAATTTTGGGTTTATATACAGGAAATGACAACTCGTTGGGTTACACTGGAAACCACACTATTTTATTTCTCTCTTCTCCAGGAAAAAGTACAGAGGAGACTCTATAAAGCTATGTGTCCATTTTATATATAGGACCACACTTGGATGACTGTGAGAAAGAAGAAGAATTGTTTTTCTCCACCCATGAGAAAAACTGATGACACTTGTCAATAGCAAAAATTTGAGTGGTTTTTTTTTCCAAACTAACTGTCCCTAATCAATTTCAGAATCAATAAAGTTAGCTGCTGACCCGCAGTCTATGAAAGTCAATGCTGGCAATAACTGGTTCTTAAAAGGACAAAACATTATTAATCAGTACTTTATCAGAGGGAAAATAACCCCTCCTATCTGCTTACTATTCCCCTAAATCGCCGCCTCTGTGCTCAGTTACCATATTCACCCCCTCCCCTGCATGTCACAGAGCCCTGTGACCTGCCCTGCTCTGCCTCCCCTCCCATGGAGCGCGCTTTATTTCCCTCCGGCCCCGTTTGGCTGTGTACTGCCAGCGGAGTGGAATTCTCAGTGACTCACCGTCGCTTGCACAATACAAGACTGTGGCGCAGCATGCAGCCAAACGGGGCCGGAGGGAAACAGAGCGCGCTCCATGGGAGCGGAGCTTTGCGCATGCGCGGGTGGGGGGCAGAGCAGGGCAGGTCACTGGGCCCTGTGACATGCAGGGGAGGGGGGAATATGGTAATGTGCACAGAGGTGGCAATTTAGGGGAATAGTAAGCAGATAGAAGGGGTTTGCTTGGCATCCCCCGGACACCAAGCCTCTGGAAAACAGACTTTATAAAACCAGATTTCTTTGCAATCAGACCTCTGCTATGGGCCATACAGGTATGTATAGATTTACTTTTCTATCAACTGTATTCCCATGGTAGAGGTCTGATATCGCTCAGGGGGTGGGAGGGGAGAGTGATACATTCCCTTTAAGAGTCTCAGAAACACCTTTACGGAACTGGCACCCGAGAGTTGCATCATTCCACAGAACTTCAGAGGACCATTGCCGGAACTCGGTGCAGTATTCCTCAGCAGTGCGGCCACCCTGTGCCAGATTCATGATCTTTGCCTCAGTGACTTGGATTCTCTCAGGTTCGTCATAGATTAAACTTAAAGAATTTGTCCACTACTTGGACATCCCCTGTTTATACCCTTTGCTTAGCCCCCATAAAATAATAAAGCCTATACTCACCTCCCATGCTGGAGCCGTTCCTGTGGTGGTGCACCCACTCTCCCGGGGCTCCAGTGCGGTTGATGAGACATGTGATGCCGGAGCCCAATCAGCGCTGGCGTCACTGTCCCCATCTCCTGTCGAATTGAGCATGAAGAGGAAGTCTGAGAAGCTGCAGCCCGGACTTCCTCTTCATGTTCGATTCGATTTGCCCGAAAGCGGGGTCAGCGACGCCAGCACTGATTGGGTGCCGGCAGCACAACAGCAGCACAGGAGCCGAGTATAAGCTTTTTTTATTGTGCCGGGGCAATACATTTTGATCAAGAAGGGGTTGTCCGAGTAGTGGACAACCCCTTTAAAAGGCGTCAACAGAAGACTGTTCTGTGGCTCGTGGGAACAAAGAAAATGCCCAGGTCCAAGTACCTCCTCGCAGTAGGGACATGATTATCCCTGCCTGTTGGAACTCATTCCCTAAAGACAGAGGTCGCAGGGTAAAAAATAGTCTACAGCTCTCCCTGAACACCCTAAACTGTTTTTTCTCTCCCAAAACTGTATCAGGGAGGGCCATTACAGGTTCGGGAAAGACCAACTGTCAGAATTAACCAACGTTCCAGCCACTGCTGGCAGTGGAGGGCTATAGAAAGTTTTCACCAAATTATCTGACCCGACAACAATTCAAGACTTTGGTATTCCTTAGCCAGATCCTGAATCATCTGCATAAGATTCGCCACCTGGTCACAGAGTGTGTGAACAGGATCCATAGTGGCGAAAGAGAAATGTGTGGCCAGTATGTATTTATGGCGACACTAGTCACTACTTAAGGACACGCCGTCAGGTGGGGAAGTCAGGGTGTCAGAGGTCAAAAAGCCAGGAGAGTATGTCATAAACAGAGGGGTAAGGCAAAGGCGTAGTCAGATCACAGTCCGGAGTCAGAATCCCAAGAAGGTAGAGGATCAAGACAAAGGGGCTAAGCAAACGGATGGTCAAAGGCAAATCCAAGGTCGGTCAACAAAGATCAAAGTACTAGAAATCAAAGCACAGCACAACACACACACCTGACAGAAATAAGAGGTAGACAACCAGCTAAATAGCCTGGGAATCATTACGAACAGGAGACACCTGTATGAAACCCAGCAAGCCCCGGCCCTGATTAGGTGACTGGACTGTCACTCACAACACTGACAACCTCAGATTGAACGACTGAGCCGCCAGTCACACAGAGGAGGAATTGTGCCAAAAAAAAAAAAAAAAATCACCAGATCCTGAAAGTTAAAAATCTTACAGCGCTGTAGGGTAACCTCTATTTATCATGCATCTTTTTCAAGCACTTCAAGATATTAGTCATGTGGTTATCCATAAGGGTAAAAGTGTTTAGAGAAGTAAATGTTGACACTTGAGTAGACAGGAAACTTCATAATGCGCATCAATAACTAGAAGAAACACAAAACTCACGTCATCAACTCAGCGATCTTAAGATTGGAGCTCTGCAGCCCAGTGCTGAGTGCAGTGGAGGCACACATGCTCCACCTCCGCTTCATTCCATGTGAAACAGCTAAGTTCAGTGCTGGGAAGCCCCATAGACAATGAATGGAACAGAGGCCAAGCAGGCGCATCTCCACTCCTTACAGGACGGAGCAGAAGAGCCCTTATCAGGATTCCAGAGTCCTGATCTCAGGATAGACACAGGTCCAGGTGGTTGGACAACCAGAAATCAGCAAGTACCCATCAGGTAATCACATGGATAGGAAATAATGTCACAACCCCTCATATGATACCAGTGTGGGCATAAAGATGCAGCTAAACAGGAAGTGCTCCAGCAGTAGATTATAGTACTAATCATATGTAAGTGTATGTGCAAATCTCATCCACATCACCCACCTACAGATTTTCCTTCTTCAATATAGTGTTAGGTGGATTATGCTGCAGATTTGCAGTGGAAACATCTCCTGTGTTTGTACCCGGCCTTATAGCTCATCAGATACCCAGAAAACAACACAGCTGGATGAAGTGCCAGGCTTTCCTGATGACCTGACCTGTCACTCCCACTCATCAGCTGCAATTATTGCTGCCAGCATAGAGCCACCACACTGTAGTGGGAACTGCTGGGTACTGCAGGTCAGCTGTTATTGAAGAGAATAGGAGATGATCAACAGTACCCAGCAGCAGCCACTACACAGAATATAGGACAGTGCTGCTCTGCCCCGTACGCTGATTACATCTAGTTGCTACTGAAGGAAAGGATAACTTATCAGTGGAGTGTCAGACCCCAAGATCTTATAGTGATGACATATCCTTAGAGCGGGTCACCAATATAGAAGGAGAATACAGCCCATATAAAATATTGGTGATCACATTAATAGTATGAAAATCTGCAGATGGATGCTAGATTGTCATGTGACAAGCCTGGCTCATATTGTTCCTTAGATGGTTCATAAAGACACAACGTAAACCGTCATGTGAACAGAGCCCAGTGGGTATTTAATCAACCGCACAGTGTGCTCCTCTGGGGATGTCTTCTGCTTTTTCCTTGCACTAAGGCAGCATCTGGCTGGAATTGAGAGTATTTGGTGTATGCAATGGTTTCTGCTTATTCTACGTTCCCACGATGAGCTTTTGGTGAATTTCTGATGTTGCAGATTTTCTGCACCCATTAAGTAAAATAGGTTACTTGCGTTTGTTTTGAAAATACAGAGCGCAAAAAAAAACCAAACACACACACACGGGAACGGAGCCTAAAACCTTATTGATGAGCTTGTGTGTCACTAGCGTCAGAATGGAGAATGGATAGGAGCTTATGTGGGCAATGCCATAGAGCAAACTGCGCTACAGTATAGGTTCTCTATACAGACAAAAATATATCCCCATAAGGCTTGGTGCACACTTGTACACCTGCAGATGTATGGTATACGCATACAAATGTAATACGGCCAACTATGTCTGTATATTTTATTTAAAAAAAAAAAATCCCACACGTTATTTTTTTCCCTGGCTGACACGGTCTGACCGTCCTGGACTTCAGCACCAGCTCCGAGCTTGTGTCCGGCGCAGTCACACCTAGTGAGCTGATGTTTCTATACGTCTCCCATTGAAAAGAATGGAGAGTAGAGGGACAAAATAATAAAAATAAATAAATTAAAAAAAAAAAAAAGTAGCCTCAACCACATTTCTGCCCCCCCAAAAAACACAATACAACAAAAAACCCAACCAAACGTAAACAAAGAACATGTCGACCACTTCTTGCCCATTGTCGTCTATGGATCCGCCGCCATATACCTCTGAATGCAGGTTTTCTGTAACTCTGGTGCATGTGATCAGCAGAAGGCGCTGTACAAGTGTGAACCTGGCCTTATGTGTGAGTACTAGGAATAGCCGCAGACAAGGCCCTTGTGAAGATCATGACGGCGCGCTGCCTGCACACAGCTGGGTGCAGACGGACGGTGCGCCCCGGGTACGGACGGTGCGCGCCGGGTACGGACGGTGCGCGCCGGGTACGGACGGTGCGCGCCGGGTACGGACGGTGCGCGCCGGGTACGGACGGTGCGCCCCGGGTACGGACGGTGCGCGCCGGGTACGGACGGTGAGGCCGGCGGTACCTGTATGCCAGGGTCATGCACTCCAGCAGCTTGGTGAGGGACGCGTCTATAGACAGATGGCATGTGCTGGTCTTGCCGAAGCTGTACGTCTGGCAGGCCTGCTCATTCACCGTGTCGAAGTCGTAGCCTTTCTTGGGCGGGTGCTCGCTGTGCGGGGAGGACACCATGAAGTGGCCGCTGTGGATAATTTGCGCCTCGGTGCTGTCCAGTTTCTTGAGCAGCAAATTCGGCTCGTCCATGTCCGAGTCATCGTCCGGCTCCTGCTTCACCATGACAGCAGCAGCGTGCGCCAAGCGCATGGGCAGCGCCTGAGCCATCATCATCATCCCTCCGGCAGCCAGCACCGGGACATTCCAGTCCGAGGAACCGATTTCTCTCTACGTTATTGTCACAGACGAGGCCGGGCTCAGAGGGGCCTTGCTGACGTCACGTGTCTCCTAACCAATAAACGTCGGTTGTGCTCCAAAAACATGTCGAAAGGGGAGGAGTCTTCCCCATGATTGGTTGCCTGGTTGACCGACCCTCTACAACGCCCACTCAGTGACGTTAGCGGCCAGTTTCTGTGTGACTGTTGTGCTGCTGATCTGTGCAATAGCACGACTGCTTCCACTTTCTATTGTTCCATGTACGTGGCCCCTGCCTGTGCAATGCGCTGGTGAGACCCCCGCCCTGCAGCTGGATCTGGCCCCATCGCATCGGTGGTCTTTCATTTATCACCACCGGGCCGGGACACCGATCACCAGTAATCATTACGCGATCAGAATGGTTACCACCTCACTGCATCTGTATGTGTGTAAACACACACACACACACCAGACACACACACACACCAGACACACACACACACACCTATACACACACTCTATGACTGCACCTGTGTGTGTATATATCTACATACACACAGTACATATATATATGTATATATTCAGGGTCGGACTGGGGTGCCTGGGGCCCACCAGGGGAACTGACTCTAGGGGCCCACACTACAGCCCACCGTAAACGGTTTTATTACTTGTTATGCTTTTCTATAATGTACTATAATTACATGATTGGCCTCGATGTGGAGCACCAAGTCTGTCTACCGCTGCAAAACATGCTACCTCGGGGACTCGAGCATAGTAGCAGAGCACTACAAGATCCTCAGATAACACCCGAGCATGCTGGGATCACACCTTATCCGACCACTCTCGCTCAGCACTAGTTGCCAGGTGCTGCTTCCATGTTAGTCATTCAATGAAGCTCAGCCTGAGGTTGGGCTCCATGGAAGTGTCACAATCAAGGTGCCAGACGTTATTGCAGCATGCTCACTTTGTAGTTCGCGGTGACTGTAATGTCTCTTATCCGACCACGCTCACTCAAAACTACTGGCAACCGAACAGCAACCTGCAACTGCGTCACAGGGGGCTGAAGGGAACAGGTGACTGCATGTGACGCACCCCTGGGCCTGTGTCGCGCAGCGTTGCGCACGCGGGAGATTACCCGGAGCCGGATCTGTTGAGGGTTGTAGTCTCGTGGCGGTGACCCGGTCCGTGCCCAGGGAGTCAGACTAAGTGGCGCTGTATCAGCGGTAGATGTAGGACGACTACGCCACCCGTTGAATGCAGCTATGGAGCTGCCGCTGCAGGGCAGACCGCTGAGGCCGGTGGTAGGATAGTGCAGCGTAGATGGTATAACCCCCAACGGGAGGGGTATGGCCTCAGGGCAGCCGACGTGGATGATGGGGGTAGCAGGAACCACTCAGAGACGATGCGGTGTAGTTCAGGGTCTTTACTGGTGACAAAGATAGACCCTCCCGGAGTACTGGCTAGCGGTTGGGGCCTGGTCAGTCCTTGAGCAGATGGGATCTCCCCTGGCAAGGCGGAGTTGTAGGCCTCCCAAACTAACGATACTCTTCTGGCTACCTTGCTAGAGGCGGGTATAAGTAGCCCACGTCCCTGAGTGTACCGTGTGGTGCTCACCCGTATGGCCGATGACTCGGGGCCTTCTAGTAGCTTCCGCTCCACGACGGCGGTGCTGGTCCCATGCGTGTGACCGTGCCTTCGGGTTTCTTGGCCAGAGGACCTGAAATCCCCTGCCTGACGGATTCTGCTGCTGGGTAGGAGTTAGTCCCCACAGCCTCGGACTCCGGGTCCGGTAAGAAATCTTCTCAGTCAGGGCGAGCTCTGCAGCTGCCAGCCCCTGACTCTTTGTAACACTGCTCCCACAGAGCTCCTGTTGTTTCTTCCTATGCTGCTTCTCTTCTCTACTTCTGGCATGGCCCAGGAGCTGGGCCCAGCCGGAGCCACAGCTCCCTGTCAGCCCTCCTGGCTGCACTCTCCCTCTGAACTCTCTAACCCTGCCTCAGCCCCAGGTTTATACAGGGGAAGTTCTTCCCCTCCCAGGACTGGGCAGGAGGTGTGGCATGCACAGGATCCCTGACCAAGAGACCTCCCACCTGCTCTCAGACATAACATTGCTTGTTACTGTGGAAACCAGACCCCTGGGGTGCCACATTCCCCCCTAGTGAAATTTAGTACTCCGGGACTAAACATATTTTTTTGTAAAACATAACAAGTAAAAACAGAAACAGTACAATAAAGAAAACACATAAAGATGGTTACGGCGTGTCCGCAACCGGGTGCAGTCTTTGAAGGAAACAAAGGTGTCCATTTCACCAAAACAGGGAGACGTAACCAGGTAGGGGTCTGTCCTGCCCCGAGTCCTTAACAGTCTTTTAGTCCATCCTGGGTTACGCTCCACTAACTGTACAAAGGATTCCCGGTAAATCCACCAAGGACTCCTATAAATTACTAGAAACACATAATTATTTACAGGATATGGCCGCTCTCAGTCCTCGGCCAGTGGGGATAAGGATTGGCTGCTCACAGTCCTCAGCCTGGTAAGGGATAGGGGATGGCTGCTCACAGTCCTCAGCCTGGTAAGGGATAGGGACACACGGGGAACAATTCACTAATCCCAACGGGGACCATATTTTAATTAGCAGCAGTCCTTGTACCCTAACAGGTAACTATGTACAGCTCTTTATTCACGCTACTTCCCTTCAGTAGCTATGTCCTCTTTGTGCTCCCTCCTGAGGGTAGTCCTCAGACCCGTCCGGGTCCTCTTGGCTTTCCTCGTATTGGTAGTACTGCAGCTCCTCCTCGGTTAGCTGGGTTAGTATCTCTGCGACAGTCCTCCTCCCAGGTGGCCAGGGCTTTACCTCCCTTTGGGCTGCCCCGGTTAATTGGGCCACCAGGATGCTCACTTTTTGCTCCTCTGTGAGGGGGTACACCTGGAAGAGGCTATCCAGCTTTTCTCTAAAGTCATGCAGGGTATGTGACTCCCCTGAGTACTGGGGTAGCCAGGCTGCCCCCAGGATATAGGGCATGGTGAAAGGCATGACCGCAACAGCGGTGGCGCTGGCGGGGGCTGAAGCGGTGAAGCTCTCCTCCGTATCCGGCATCCTTCTCCCCCCTAGTGGACCGTGGCCTACCTTGCGATGATCCTCTTCCGTAGGCCGCGGCTCCGCAGTGAATCGTCAGGGTTGAGGACCTTCCGTCGCGCTCCTGTGACGTCGGCGTCTGCTGGGCTCCTTCCAGGACCTTACGCGACGTCTGGACGTGAGGCGGGGCTTCAGTTCTCGCGCGCTTTTGGAGTCCACGCCCCTCTTCTTCCCGCGCGGCGTCTTCAAGATGGCGTCCAACAGCGGGAAAACTCCACGGAAGGCGGGAAGAAGGCTGAAAATGGCGCCGGATGGCGGGAATCTTCACCGATGGCGGGAAGAAGGCTGAAGATGGCGCCGGATGGCGGGAATCTTCACCACTGGTAAGTTTGAACAGTCTTTTTCAGGCACGCAGTACCCGGTGGTTGCGGGCACGAGATCCTGCCGACTACGCCAAAAGTTGACGCACCCCTGGGCCTGTGTCGCGCAGCGTTGCGCACGCGGGAGCTTACCCGGAGCCGGATCTGTTGAGGGTTGTAGTCTCGTGGCGGTGACCCGGTCCGTGCCCAGGGAGTCAGACTAAGTGGCGCTGTATCAGCGGTAGATGTAGGACGACTACGCCACCCGTTGAATGCAGCTATGGAGCTGCCGCTGCAGGGCAGACCGCTGAGGCCGGTGGTAGGATAGTGCAGCGTAGATGGTATAACCCCCAACGGGAGGGGTATGGCCTCAGGGCAGCCGACGTGGATGATGGGGGTAGCAGGAACCACTCAGAGACGATGCGGTGTAGTTCAGGGTCTTTACTGGTGACAAAGATAGACCCTCCCGGAGTACTGGCTAGCGGTTGGGGCCTGGTCAGTCCTTGAGCAGATGGGATCTCCCCTGGCCAGGCGGAGTTGTAGGCCTCCCAAACTAACGATACTCTTCTGGCTACCTTGCTAGAGGCGGGTATAAGTAGCCCACGTCCCTGAGTGTACCGTGTGGTGCTCACCCGTATGGCCGGTGACTCGGGGCCTTCTAGTAGCTTCCGCTCCACGACGGCGGTGCTGGTCCCATGCGTGTGACCGTGCCTTCGGGTTTCTTGGCCAGAGGACCTGAAATCCCCTGCCTGACGGATTCTGCTGCTGGGTAGGAGTTAGTCCCCACAGCCTCGGACTCCGGGTCCGGTAAGAAATCTTCTCAGTCAGGGCGAGCTCTGCAGCTGCCAGCCCCTGACTCTTTGTAACTGCTCCCACAGAGCTCCTGTTGTTTCTTCCTATGCTGCTTCTCTTCTCTACTTCTGGCATGGCCCAGGAGCTGGGCCCAGCCAGAGCCACAGCTCCCTGTCAGCCCTCCTGGCTGCACTCTCCCTCTGAACTCTCTAACCCTGCCTCAGCCCCAGGTTTATACAGGGGAAGTTCTTCCCCTCCCAGGACTGGGCAGGAGGTGTGGCATGCACAGGATCCCTGACCAAGAGACCTCCCACCTGCTCTCAGACATAACATTGCTTGTTACTGTGGAAACCAGACCCCTGGGGTGCCACACATGCACCGGCCATTGTGCTATCTAAATGCCGCTGTCAGTGATTGACAAGGGCACTTAAATACTCAAAACAGCAGCAATCAAGGCGAGCTCTGATCACTGCTGTTACAGGCAGACACCGGCTATGTAACACAGCCGACATCTGCCCGGTATGGAGCAGGCTCAGCTCCTGAACCCGCTTCATACAAGCACATCCCAATGGTGACAGTTATGACAAGGTTAGCAAATTTCACTTGTCTGTTCCTAAATGTGGAAAGACAAATGGAATTCCCTAACACATGTGAAAGAGACCTAATAGATTTAGTAAAGGTGCCTCAAGCATATGAATGTTATTACACACCACAATCTACAGTTACATACACGCATCTTACAAAAATACATATTATTCCAGATACGCAGACGCGCCCAAACACGCAGACGCGCACAAACACGCAGACGCGCGCAAACACACAGAAGCGCACAAACACGCAGACGCGCACAAACACATCAGTACATGAATACATCATCTGAACCACCATCAATTGTAATGTCAGGTCAGCCCCATATATCTTTGTATTGCATAAACCTACAACTCCCAGTATGTAATTAACAATAGAGATACTGGGAGTTGTTATCAGTCATCATCAGACTGCGGACCATACAGGAACCACAGTACTGATGAGACACAGGCAGGATCACAAATGAACATTTACATCCAGGTATCTTACCTGAGACGTCTTCTCTGATTAGAGTCGTTCACTTTCTTTTCGTCTCCATCTTGTCCAGACCCCTTGATGACTTTTCTCATCCACAGCTCGTCTCTGCAGACTTCCATCTTCTCCGGTATTCTGCAGCACATCCCGACACAATGCTCTTATAGATAGCAGTGTCATTATAATGCTCCTGAATAAAAATATCTACACTGAGCCACTGAATAAACCTAACTCTTACAATGCTCCCTGCACAAAAAAACATGACATACACTCTACCCCTCTTATGGTACCTGCTCTCCACACTGTCCTCTCCTTACCATACTGGGCCCCCTCTTCACACTGTCCTCTCACACTGTGTCCCCCCTATACTGCCCAGTCTCTATACTGTGCCCCTTCATCACACTCCCCTCAGCATACTGTTCCCTCCTTGCTGTGCCCTCACACTGTTCCCCCCATACTGCCGCATCTCTATACCTTCCCCCACACTACCTAGTCTCTGTGCTGTGTCACCTCACACTTTTCTCCCTCCATACTGTCTCCTCACACTATTCCCCTACTCTCCATACTGTTTCCCCATACATCCCCATTCTGTTCCAGCACCCATTCCCACCCCTCCCCTAGTTCACCATACTGTTTCTTCACACATCTCCCCATTATGTCGCCTAAAATTTCTCTCCCATCTCTCCCCAAATATAATAAATCTTTGGAAGAGCACACAAACATGCAGAAGCACGCTTACACGCACGAAAACAAGCGCACACAGACACATACTAAGGGCTCTTTCACACGTCAGTACGAGTGGTGACAGTTTCCACACGTACCAGAGACATTGGTACACGCAGACCCATTCAAATGAATGTGCACATGTCAGTGTGTGTCCACTTTCCACAGACAGACCATGTGGTGTCCGTGGGCAAAACACGCTGACATGTTTTTTACCTGCTGCACCTCCCGCAAAACGTCCCGCACACTGATGACAGTTAGCGCTGTTCCCAAGCACCGGGCGCTGAGCGCTGCCCTCATCATAGATCCCTGCCGGCGCTGCAATCAGCAGCAGCAGGGTCAATGATGAGCGTAGTAGTCTACTCCCGCCGTGTCCAACTGTAAAAATAGGAATAAAATAAAAAAATCCTTATACTCACCTCTCCTAAGTGTCACCCGCTGTAATCCGTGAGAGCGCTCACGCCGAGAATAACTCCTGCAGCGAGTGGACCCCGGAGCTGCGCTCAACAAGCGGTGCCCTGTCAAATCACTGAGCGCAGCTCTGGGGCCCGCTCGCTGCAGGAGTCATTCCCCTCGGCGTGAGCACTCACACGGATTACAGCGGGTGACACTTAGGAGAGGTGAGTATAAGGATTTTTTATTTTATTCCTATTTTTACAGTTGGACACGGCGGGAGTAGACAACTTCGCTCATCATTGACCCTGCTGCTACTGATCGCAGCACCGGCAGGGATCTATGATGAGGGCAGCGCTCAGCACCCGGCTCTTGGGAACAGCGCTAACTGTACACTGATTCCCAAGCGCTGGTATGTGTCACACGGGTGACACACAGGTAGACACGGATATCTCCAGTCCCGTAAATATCAGGACATGTGAAAGAGCCCTAATATACACACGCAGATACAGATACTCACAGAAATGGGGACACGTACACATACAGGCAAGCACACACAGAAATGCACACGCAGTCATGCACAGACACACTCAGACAATCACACACAAAAATGCAGACACGCAGGGAAGCACGCACACACGTGTGAAGACACATATACACACGTAGACATGCAGGCACTCAAATACATACACACAAACACATGCAGGCTTTTACACACTACACACACACGCATGCATGCAGGCATATACACACACACGTATGCAGGCATAAACACACCACACACACACATGCAGGCATAAACACACCACACACACACATATGCAGGTATATATACACACACATGCAGGCATATACACACACACGCAGGCAGGCATATACACACAGGCATATATATACACACAGGCATATATATAGACACAGGCATATACACACACACACACAGGCATATACACACACACATATGCAGGCAGCATATACACACAGGCATATACACACACACAGGCATATATACACACACACACAGGCATATACACACACACAGGCATATACACACACAGGCATACACACACACACACAGGCATATATACACTCACACACAGGCATATACACACTCACACACAGGCATATACACACACAGGCATATACACACACACAGGCATACACACACAGGCATATATACACACACATACAGGCATATACACACACACACAGGCATATACACACACAGGCATATACACACACACACAGGCATATATACACACACACACACACACAGGCATATACACACACAGGCATATATACACACACACACATGCAGGCAGCATATACACACAAATTCATCAAATTCATACAAACACCCACAAATATTACACTACCTGTACAGTACAGACGCGCTCCTAAGGCGGGAGACTGCAGTGCAGGGCGCGATGTGACGTCACTTTTAGCAGACGTGCGGCCCTGTCTGCTGAGTGTGACGCTGCAGTGCGGCTCCTGTTCTGCTCTTCGGCTCCTGCTCTGCTCTTCGGCTCTTCTGCTCCCAGGCCCCTCCCGCTACTGTCCTGGGCATCACGGCGGTGAGAGTGCGTGCGCGCGCCCTTAAAGGGCCCGCGACCACTTTTTTTTTTTTAAATTCTCCTCTGTCTTCTCTGCAGGGGGCCCGGGGCCCACCGGGAAATTTCCCGGCACCCCGCCAGGCCAGTCCGAGCCTGTATATATTCTACCTGACTGCTGAATAAACCAATCATAGCCAGGAAAAGGTTTAAAAAAGGGAACCTGGGCAGAACCAGGGCCTCTGCCAGTAATGCGCTCATTCATTGCTTACCTATTTGTACCTATAGTGCATACTAATTAATACTGCTATATGGTGCTCCAACAACATGCACTGTCTAAACAATACTCCCTTAGGGCGCAGTCAGACGGCCGTATAAATCGGACTGAGATCAGAACACAGTGCCCGGACTGACCGCGGCTTCACCAACCCAGCGTGACCGCTACATAGAAATGCATGAAGCTGTCTCGCTGGGGTCGGAAGAGCCGCCGGCCGGTCCGTACACTGCGCTCGATCTTGTTCCGATCTATATGGTCGTCTGACTGCGCCCGTGTGTTACCTGCATAAGGTTAGTGCTGAATGGTGATGTTTTGCAAGACGAAAACCATCTGTGCAACTTGTCTGCGACTTGCTGTCTGAACTATTTTGGAGCTCTACTTTGCTGTAAACAATGGCCAAATTGCGGGAAAGTTGCAGGCAAGTCACAAGTGAGTCGTGTGCAACATTTGGAAACATTTTGCAATGCAACACCATAGAAAATCGTTAGATGCAATGTAACACTGCGATTTCAGTGTCACACAACACATCGCCGCCGTGTAGCTCTTTCCTAACACTGGGGTTTCTTGAGCCCACCGAAAGAAATGATCTAAGTGCCCACCCTCCACCTATACAGAACATCTGCTGGAGCACATTTACCTTGTAATCTGACAATGCATTATTATAAACATGGTTTCTTATTTCATAATCAAATCTTAAAGAGAATCTGTCACCAGATTTTTGCTGCACCACTTGAAAGCAGCATAATGTAGGGGCAGAGACCCTGATTCCAGCAATGTGTCACTTATTGGGCTGCTTGCTGTCATTTTGATAAAACGTGACACATCACCTTGAACCTGTGACTGCCTATCATGAATTTGCAGCTAGCCATCCACACTTCAAGCCTCATGATGAACCGAATGGATGGAGAACCAGGTTGAGGCAGCTTTTAAAACTAATGATGAGTTCCTGTTTTATCTGCTTTTATATGAGTATCAGGGCTATTATTATGATATTATACAGACTAGTGGGAATGTTCCTATCTGCTTTACAACTAGTCTGTTATTTATGTCCTCCCTTTTTTCTTCTTTATCAATTTTTTGTCCATGTTATTCGGTGTAATGGTGTTTTTTAAGAAAATTAATAAAATGTATTGTTTTAGAGGGATTGTATGCTCACACACTTAATTGGTCCTCTCTAGTAATTAGTTTACTTATTCAAACGTTTTGATAAAATCTCTGTTCTCTCTGCTGCAGATCTAGCAGTTCTCTGAATGCTGAGCTCTATATAACCCCGCCCACCCCACTGATTGGCAGCTTTCTGTGTACACTGTGCATAGGCAGAAAGCTGCCAATCAGTGATGGGGGTAGGGTTATACAGAGCTCATGACTATGATTGACTATATGGCAGCAGGGTTACTAGTCCTCTAATAAAATCCTGCTAATAAAACAGTGATTTTATCAATGCAGCCCAGTAAGGTACACATCGCTGGAATCAGGGTCTCTGCCTCTACCTTATGCTGCTCTCAGATTAGGTGGCAAACGCCTGGTGACAGATTCCCCTTAAAGGGTTCTCATTTTAGCACAGGCACAATTTACTGAATGCTGGAGGTTTGACCTCTGGGACCATCACGAATTCCAAGAAAGGGGTCTCTGATACGCCCTGTTATGTTGAATAGGTGATTGTATATGCGCACCACTTCTCTGTCCGTTGTCTATGTGCCTGGCAGAGGCATCCGAGTCCTGTATGTGACTATCTCCAGCAGTCTCATAGACAATGAATTGAGCTGTGGCCTGGCAGCCCTTTCCTGAAGTGGACTGATAGAGAGGTAGTTGGGGTTGGTTATGGAAGGTATTGCCAACTTTACAAAAGGACTTTAGGGTGATTAAAAGGGCGTTAAAAAAGAGAGCCCATGTGATGTGTTTAGACTCTATGCCCCACCTATTTATAGTACATATGACCCTCCTAAGCACACCCCATACTAAATACAGACCACCCACTAGACCCCTTAAACAAATATGGATATCGGACTCTCTAAACAAATACAGACCCCAACATATATACATATTCTTACCGCTCAACCTCCCCCCCCCCAAACTATCAGAAAACCCATATCAGGCCCCCTAATTTAATCCTAAATAAATATGGACCTGAGACCAGAACCCCCCAAATATACACCATCTATATAAATATGGACCCTAGTCCCTCCAAAAATACAGTCCCCTGATCCTGACTGTTTACAGACTCACTTTGCTTGCAGACCCCAGACCAGAGCTCCCCTCCCTGTCTGTAGACCCAAACATCACCTTACAATGCTGTTATTACTAAGGCTGGATTTAAAAGAGACCCTCAGGACAGAAGTTGGGTTTAGTAAATTAGATTGATTTGTGAGTTATTATTGTCACTGTCTGAAGTCCCAGAGAGCTGTGTGACGGCAACATTGGCCTGACCTAAGTTAACCCTTAACTGTTGATGTTGTTATTTATGTTATATTACAGAATATTCAGGTATTTTGCAACACCGGGAGTGAATAGCAACCGATGGGTGTTATAGCGCCACCTAGTGTGTATTGTGACCACCAGTTCAGTAAAAGCTTCATGTCTAACCAAGTCTATATTCCACGACTGTGTCTTCAAAATATAAACCCTTGACCATATAACTTACTCGCAGAACTATGGAATAATGTTCCTTATTGATGCTCTCCTCGTCAATAAGGAGAGATGTCAACATATAAGAAAATCAGAAGAGAGTCATTGCCATGTTTGTGTCGTGGGAATGTAGGCTTATTCAGTATTACAAAATCTTTTTCTATTAATTCCTGGAATAGATCCTGTGGGATTACAGTTGATAAGAATGTGGATTGTTAGGAAACGATTAAGTAGTGTACGGCTGCTCAGAGAGGCGCAGTCTAGTACTTTTGTTTCTCAAACATCATTGATGCACCGCCTATATCCATCTTTGTTCAGAGCTTAGGAAGTGCTGTTTATTTGTCAAGTTTCTAGCAAATTTATTTACTGAACACATCAAATCTATCAGTGGGGGAAATCCTAAGCCTTTGGGGTTTACTGAAACTTGTGCCTCGACAGGATATAGCTTGACTGTGCAGTCTGTCACTTGTAGTACTTGTTGTGCTGTGGGTATCTTCTGTGTTTTGTTTCCTTTCTGCCTTTTTGATGCTTTTCTGAATGATGCCCCATCCATGGCACAATACCCCCTGACCACAATGAGGAGCCAGAGGAATCTCCTGAATTAGTAACATATGATGTCTCCATAGAGTTGTCCGGATGGGCACAGCTTACTCTCCCCTCTATGAATTGTGTTTTCTGTCTCGGTTCCTTTTAGAATTGATTGTGGTTTCACGTTGTGTCTTTTCCAGGTGTATACTTGGTCATTATTATAATCAGACAAATCAAGCTGTAATTTGGACTTCTCAGTCTCAATTATAGTATTTTCTATTTTGGAAATGTTAGTTTTCCAATTAAAGCATGTGCATTCCGGCCCCCCCAAAATCCACCTAAAAACGCCCGGCCAAAGGTGCCCCACAAAAAGTGACCATATTGCACAGCAATGTCAAAACGAAATTGCCACAGGGATAAGGGCAAGACCACTAGAAAAGCCATTCAGGAAAACGATCGCTAGCGTTTTTCTGAAGTGGATTTGACTCGCCCCCTGGGCCATGGGGCACTCGGAGCCGGGCAACAGGGCAATAATGGGTGTAGTAGTGGCAACCCGGTCCGTGGCTCAGGGTGGTCAGACCAAATGTTGTGGCAGTCTATTTGTAGGGTTTTAAATGTCCGACTAAGCCACCCGTGGATTGCGGTCAGGGTTAACTGCCGCTGCAGTGCAGACCGCTGGGGCAGATGTAAATGTGCAGCACTGAATAGTACAACTCCCCACGGGAGGAGTATGGCCCCAGGGCAGTATATAGATGGATGATGGAGGGGATGATTCCGACCGCAATAGCCAGGAAACGAAGGCCTCTTAAACAGTTCAGGGTCTTTATTAGAACAGGTGAGACGACCCAAAAACAGTCCCGGCTAGGAGGGGGCCTGGATGTCTGAGAACAAGTGGGAAGCTGGCCCTGGTCAGGGTGAGGGTGAAGGCCTACCGTACTCTCTGCGCTCTTTCTGGCTATTTCCCTCCTTGTGGTGTAACAGCCCACGCTCCTGAGCTCACCGTGTCTTCTCGCCCGTATGGCTTGCAACTTGGGTCTCTTTCTACTCTTGGCTTGGTGCAGCTCTGCTGGACCCTTCTGCTGTGGCGGAACCTCCGGGCTTCTTAGGCCAAGGAACATACAATCCCCTGCGGACTGGTTATTTGCTGTAGGACTTGGAATCCTAACAGCCTCGGACACCAAAGTCCGGTAGTTCAGTTTCTCTCTCAGCCAGGACAGGCTTCCCTCGCCTTCCATCCCTGGCTCGTGGCTACTCTGCTGCCACTCGTCCTCCTCAGCCTCAGCTGAACTGGCTCTCCCTTCTCTGGGACACCTCTCACTCCAGAGACAGGTCGTCCAGAACTCACTAACCCTGCCCCCAGTTCCAGCTTTTATAGGGGCAGCCTGCTCCCCCTACTGGCCTGGGACAGGAGGTGCTGCATACTAATGCTCCCTGACCAGAGAACCTCCCCCTTGCTGTCAGACACAGCTTTATTATACATTTGTGGCATCCAGGCCAGGGTGACACAGATTCGCCGGTGCACATACCCTAAGGGCTGCTAGGGACTTCTGTGCAAATTGGTCCAAACACGGACCGCGATACACAGGATTCCTGTGGCTCTCCGCACCTAAGTGACACAGCCTCATAGGCATATATGAAGCTGTCATGCTCAGGTCGGCAGACCCATGGCCAGTCCATGCATTGCAGGCCATGCTTGGACCGATTTTGCACGGACATCTAAAGCAGCCATTAGTGTGGAGTATGGTGAACGCACCGTTTGTCAACATACTGATTAAGGGATTATTGTATCTCCTTTATTTCCATTGTCACCCTGGTCAATTCACTTTCTTCATATCTAATAATCAGCTGCAATATTTTGAGACAGCACGATGATAAAAAGGAATATCATTCTGACTGAAAATATCCTGAATAAATTTTGCTGGCTGTTTTCTTAAAGGGAAACTGTCACCATTTTTTTCCGATATAACCTACCGCCACCACCTTTCAGTCCCATGTGACAGCATTCTATAATGCTGTACATATGACCCTAATTCACCCTGCAAGGCAAAGAAAGACCTTTTAAAATACTTTCCTAGGCTGTGTGCCCACGTAGCGTTTTTCAAGCGTTTTTGATGCGGAATTTCCGCAGCGGAAACGCTTGTAAAACGCTTGGTAACCCGCACCCCATGGTCCCCAATGTGATTCCGCAAGTTCTATGCACATGCTGCGGATTTTTCCGCAGCGTTTATGCTGCGTTCAAAAATCCGCAGCATGTCATTTAATTTTGCGTTTCCGCAAGCAGAATTGCCTTTGTCCAATGCATAAAAAACGCAAGGCAATTCCGCATGTGGAAAACGCGTGATAAACGCGCGAAAAATGCGCGATAAACGCGTACGGAATTCCGCATGCGTTTTTCCGGGAGAGGACATGCAGAAATGAAGCAGAAATTTTCTGCTTCATAAATGCAACGTGGGCACATAGCCCTACGGAGAGGTCCGGTCCCATGGGCGTCGCTGGTATTGGTCCGATGCTTCCTTTCTTCTTGTGATGCCGTCCTCCTTCTGTGCTTCATGTGGATGATGCGTCCTACGTCATCCACACAGTGTCCCCCTTCGCGCTTCTGCCTAGTCGCACCTCTCTCTGCCGTGCCGAGGGCAAAGCAAAATACTGTTCTGTGCATGCACCAAGAAAGGTCACTGTGTGTGACTTCTTAAAGGGGCAGCACGCACACTCCAGATGTGTCCCCAACCAATGCCTGAGAGACACTAAAGTATTTAATGCACCTTCCTCTGTAAGGAGGTGCCTGTGCAACATCTGTGTTTAATTAGTCTGCAACCTGTGTAATGAGGAAGGATGAGGCCTAAGGATATCAACACCCTTCATCAAGGTGTGCAGAATTATTAGAAAGCTTGTAATCCTCACACAAAATGGTTCAGAAAAAGAGATTTAACTGACTGAAAAGTCAAAAATTGTAAAGTCTTACAGAGGGATACCGCACTCTTGAAATTGATATTGGGGCGTGATCACAGTACCATCAAAAGCTTTGTTGCAAATTGTCATCAGGGTCACACAAAAATATGTTAAGAAAAATAACGCACATTAACTGCAATGATTTGTGAAGAATCAAACGTGAAGCGACCAGGAACCCATTATCCTCTAGTGCTATCAAATTCCAGAACTGCAACCTCCCTGGAGTGCCCAAAAGTACAAGGTGTTCAGTGCTCAGAGACATTGCCGAGGTAAGGAAGGCTGAAACGTGACCACCATTGAACAAGACAGAGGGGTTGAAACATCAAGACTGGGACAAGAAATATTTGAAGATATATTTTTCAGAAGCTACAACTTTTTCTTTTTTTTGTGTGAATGATATAGAGACGGGAGGGAAGTCATTCACCCAGTCTCCACCTCAAGGTGTGGCTGAGCAAGGTTAAATGCTCAGTCACTGTTTTTTTTCTGTGGTTGGGAGTTTGGAGAAGCAAGTCTCCAGACTGTGGAACGTCAGTTCAGAAGGAGCTGAAGTGTGCTGCAAATTGGTGAAGGCAAACCCGCACACATATGGACTGTGTTATCCTTTGTCTTTTGTTTTACCTTTATGCCAGCAAGGCTGAGTTTATTTTGCTGAAGTCTGCAGTGCTTTATGCTGATATAATAAAACTGCAGACAAAGCTGTTCCTGTGTCTACTTCAGACTGCAGCGAGTTGTCTTGCCACAACACCTTGTGATCATTTTTTTGAACATTTTTGCCGTGTTTATTTTATTAAATGGCATTCATAGTATGGGTTATGGTACAGTTTCATAACTCGAGTCGTTATGGATGCTGCAATAGCAAACATGCACTTTTTTTTAGTTTACTTTAGTTGATGTAAAAAACAGCACTTTTTGTGGCAAAATATTTTTTCATGCTTTATTTTGAAATTTGTTGTTTCATTTTTGCAATTTTATTTCTCCAAATTTCCCACATACAGTAATATTGTCTTACAATTAGCACCATATAGTAATTCTGGCAAACATCTAGTAATATGCCCCATCCTGGTCCCCATATTGTAGTAATGTGCCAATGCATGTACCCTTCTTCTACAGTCCAATGTTGAATTTTTCTCTGGGCTTGATAAAGGTTAATTATTGCCAAAACGTTGCCTGCAGGGTTTTCCTGCTTTTGTTTTTTAATTGATATGGAATAAAGAACAAGTTGTTGTTTTTTTTTTACCAAGAATCTGGTGTTTTGGTGCCTTGGCTTTTTTGAACCTCTATATTATACCCTTCTTGCAGTAATGTCCCCATCCTGGTCCTCATCTTGTAATGTTCCCATCCTGGTCCTCATTTTATAGTAATGTCCCCATCCTGGTCCTCGCTCTTATTCTCGTCTGGACTACTGCAACTCTCTTCTGATCGGTCTCCCTCTTACCAAAATTTCCCCTCTCCAATCTGTCCTGAATGCGGCAGCCAGGGTCGTATTTCTGTCCAGCCGCTTCACCGATGCCTCCACCTTGTGCCAGTTATTACACTGGTTACCCATTCACTACAGGGTCCAATATAAACTCAATGCTCTCACCCACAAAGCTCTCCACAGTTCTGCACCACCTTATATCTCCTCTCTCATCTCAGTCTATCGTCCTACATGTGCCCTCCGTTCCACAAATGACCTAAGACTAACATCCCCCATAATCCGAACCTCGCACCTCCGGCTCCAAGACTTCTCTCGTGCTGCGCCAGTTCTCTGGAATGCTGTACCCCAGACGATCCGATTGATGTCTAGCCCCGATGTCTTCAAGTGCGCTTTAAAACCCCATCTCTTTAAACAAGCCTACCATCTCAAATACCCAGTAAACTAACTTTCCCCTGTTCCCTCCTAAATACTATTCGGAATCTGCTCCCTACTGTTCATCTGTTTCTACACCCTCCATGCACACGATAACTGCACTCGGTAATTGAGTATTGCACTTGAACATACAGGCTGATGACCGGATCATACAGCTTTATATGATAATCCCGACTTATTATAATTGCCAGACCTGAAATAACAAGCACTTTCCACCTATTGTGTCCCCCCATTTCCTTGTAGAATGTAAGCTTGAGAGCAGGGACCTCACTCCTGATGTAACTGTTTAAACTGTCTCACCTTGTATTGAATTTATTGTCTGTACATGTCCACGCTTAATTGTAAAGTGCTGCGGAATATGTTGGCACTATATAAATAAAAATTATTATTATTATTATCTTATAGTAATGTCCCCATCCTGATCGTCATTTTGTAGTAATGCCCCATCCTGGTCCCCTTCTTGTAGTAATGTCCCCATATTGTAGTAATGTCCCCATCCTGGCCCCCTTCTTGTAATAATGTCCCCATCCTGGCTCCCTTCCTGTAGCAATGTCCCTATGTTGTAGTAGTGTGCCCATCCTAGTCCTCATCTTGCAGTAATGTCCCCCATCCTGGTACTCATCTTGCAGTAATGTCCCCCCATCCTGGTCCCTTTCTTGTAGCAATGCCCCATCCGGTTCCCCATGTTGTAGCAATGTGTCCATGTTATAGTAATGTGCCCATCTCCATGTTGTAGCGATGTCCCCATTTTGTAGCAATGTGCCCATCCCGATCCCCTTCATGTTCTAATGCCCCATCCTGGTTCCCTTCTTGTAGTTAATGTCCCCATCCTGGTCATCATTTTGTACTTATGCCCCATCCTGGTTCCCTTCTTATAGTAATGTTCCCATCCTGGTCCTCATCTTACAATAATGTCCCCCATCCTGGTCCTCATCTTTTAGTAATGTCCCCCCATCCTGGTCCTCATCTTATAGTAATGCCCCATCCTGGTCCCCTTCTTGTAAGAATGCCCCATCCTGTTCCTCATCTTGTAGCAATGAGTCCATCTTATAGTAATGTGCCCATCTTAGTCCTCATCTTGTAGTAATGCCCCATCCTGGTCCCGTTCTTGTACTAATGCCCCATCCTGGTTCCCTTCATGTAGTAATGTAACCATCCTGGTTCATCTAGTAACAATACCCCATTCTGGTCCCCATATTGTAGTAATGTCCCCATCCAGGTCCCTATCTTGTAGTAAAGTGCCCATCCAGGTCCCCATATTGTAGTAATGTACCCTATTGTGCTGTTCTTCACATACACATAAAAGGAAAAAAAAGATTCTTCTCACCTGTCCTCCATTCCTTCGGTGTCCTATTTTCTGCAAATGTGGCCCGCAGGCACTTTAGACCCCTTGATGACCCCAGCCCAATCCAGGAGTCCGACGGCGGCAGTGCTTTATTTCAGTTGATTGAGCGTCCTTGGACACACATTCAATGAAAATGTATTGCCGCGCAGAGACCGCCTCTCAACACAGCAATAACAATGCCAGCCGCCGGCCAATCAGAGGCCAGCAGCTGCCATCGGCTTGACTGCATGCCAGTGTATCATGGCCATCGGCTTGACTGCATGTGTATCATGTCACTGCCATGTGAGGCAAGCATAAGGACACACATTCAACTGATATAAGGTGCTGCCATCGGTGGAACCCTTGTCCAGGCAGCGAGCGTCAGGGGGCCTACAGTGCCTGTCGGCCGCATGAAGCAGCCTCAGGGGCCGCATGTGGCCTGCGGGCTACGTGTTTGAGACCCCTGAATTAATTGGACCTTTTTAATTTAAAAATTGACTCACAATAAACTTCCAAACTTACTGCCAGTTTTTGGAAGACCCTTTTCTTCAAGCAGTGGTACAGGGAAAAAGTCTGCATTTTTCAAGAAAACCATGATTTTTATGCAGGACAATGCTCCATCACATGCATCGAAATCTCCACTGCTTGGCTGCCAGTAAAGGCCTTAAAGATAAAAGAATAATGATATGGCACCTTCCTCACTTGACCTAAACCCTATTGAGAACTTGTGAGCCCTTCTTAAATGGGAGGTTTACGGTTAAGGAAAACAGTACATGCAGAACAGTGTCTGGGAGGCTGTGGTTGGTTCTACCCCAAATGTTGATTGGCAACAGATTAAGAAACTGACAGACTCCATTGATGGAAGGATTATGACTGTTGTTGAAAAGAAAGAGGTTTTATTGGTCATTGATATATTTTTTTAAATTGTCAGTACACTTTGTCACCAGTTTCAGTCTGACCAAGCAAAAGAGGCATATACACTGTCTGAACAATTAGTCAATTTGTATTTTTGATGATTAATTTTATTATTGAGTAACTACATTGCTAAAAAAGAAAGAAAGTAAAATTGAGATTTTGTCTTTCTTAGGAGAATGTCTATGTGTGCAGAATTATTAGGCAACTATTAGTGTGCAGAATTATAATCCAACTAAATGAAAAATGTAAATTTTCCCATCTCAATTTTTATTTTCATCTGTTTAAGTGAGAATAATTACTCAACAACTCAATATGTACAAAAAATACATTGGAGGATAATCAATTCCTGGTCACTTCACATTTGACTCTTCTCAAATCTTTTGTAGTTAATGCGCGTCTTTATTCCTCAACATGTTTTTTTGCAACCCTGTTGACTATCTGCTACAAAACTTTTGATGATTTTGTGATCATGTAAGGAGTTGATCAGGTGCCATGTTCCCCCTGAAGACATCAATGCTGCTGTGGTATAGAATGTGAATAATGTTTTGTTCCTGATATGTTTCCTTGTGGGCTGTAGTATTAACAAACAGCCACAAGATGCCACTGTCTAGAATGTAGGTGAAATTTGAAGTTTGCCAGTAGCATAGCAGGCATTTATGACAGTGTGAGAGTTAACTATGCGTGAGGACAGCCCAGAACTAGGATCCGGATATACTGTCACTGGTGAGGAAGATTCTCTAGGGCTAGAGAACAGAGCAACAGAGTTGCTTCACTTTAAGTGGGAACCAGGGATGAAGTTTCATCAAGTACCTGTGGGAAAGATGACAACCCTTGGACCTTATCTTTTATACCTGCCTGTAAATATTGTACATACTCCCAGTTACCCAGTAAAGTCCCAGTTATTGTTATGAACTTTGTGTCCTCTGAATTCATTGCTGTCCTGGTTCCAGAAGAGAAATCCCTGGAGACAGCAGAGACCAGCTGATCAGAAGTAAGTGGAAAACACCACATACACTGCAGCACATCAGAGGGAGGACAAACTTTGTCTATAGGGTGCGAGCTGTAGCGAGAATGGGCTACAGCTCGCCCACGACTACATCGCTGGGGCACCATACATTTGGCGTAGTCGGCAGGATATGAGCTCCTCGCACGAAGAAAATGGGGAAGAGCCGACTCAGAACACAGAAGAAAAAGTGTTGGAAGGCATGTGGCCCAAGATGGCGGCCCAAAGCATGGATTGCAAAATGGCGACAGCAGCAGTAAAGAGCAGGAGAAGAACCGCCTTTTGTGGGAGTGGATGGCGCCCGAGAGCGCAAAGAGGTGTCCAGCCCCTATGAGCTCCGACCCAAAGAAGGATGGGCCCACCGGTTAAGATCTGTTCCAGAATGGGAGGTACGTTGAAGAAGAGGGTGCGGTGTAGAGTAAAGAACAGCCCAGTAAGTAGCAGCGCGTCAGGAAAGAAGGTGTGGCTGAAGGCGGAGCCGCCAAGAGTGAAGTGTGATGCGATGGCCACATCAGAAATTCGGCCTAGGATGAGGCAGAGCCAGACGTGCAGGGAGCGCGTAGTCAGAGAGCAAGTGGTGCCATTTTTGCCCAGCACATGAGAGGTAAGGAGCTGGGGAAGAAATGAGTTGTGATGACACACAGTGATCGCGAGGCAAGAGCCCGACCTGCATGGCGAATGAGCATTGGCGGTGATGACGACGATATGAAATATATGAGCGGTGAGAGTCAATATGTGGACCCGTATGCAGTGGACGAGTACTGGCGGGGATTTGGAGTCTTTTGCCTGCCCTGGGGACCTGATGACCCTGATCAAGTAGTTCCAGAGATACTACCATCCCCAGTTATTGTGGCTCAGCTTGAAGGGAGACACTCAGTGTACACCGCTCAGGGGACTGGAGACTCCGTGACCACTCCAGAGTACCAAGAAGAGGTGGAGCCCACAGCAGAAGGTATGCAAGCCTCAGCTCCATCCCGTTCAGTAAGGCTGGTCGCAGGCCAGCAACTATTGCATGCTGCTCAGTTGCCAACGCAAAGAAGCTGCGGTGAATTCCTCAAAAGCATTGAGCAGTGGTATGCTGAGGGGAGGAAGATGGTAGAGGAGCTTCAGGGAGGACTTTGGGCCTTAACTTCACTCTGGAAGCCTGATGCAGATGTGCAGGTATTTCCAGTCATGACTTCGTCTGGAAGTGGCTTGGTTCTGCCTAAGATGAGTCTGGAAGAAGATAGAGAAATTCCAGGAGACACCTGAGTAGTGACCAAGGTGCCCTCTTGGCAGTTGCAGTTACACAATTGGTCCAGCAGGCTATTTTGAGGGGTTGAGTTCCGAGAAACCCCAATTTGAAGGCATAAGACGAGTCGAGTCTTAGGAAACGAAGTTTAAGGCACTTCGCCTTTGTTATTTTTGGAAATACTGTTGGTACCTTCATTGCCAGAAGGCCTGTTTGTTTCTCCTAAAAGGAATCGGAGGGACTGTTCGAGATACCCTTGAAGCCAGGTGGGCCAGTAGTAGCCACAGACAGCGGAAGGTTGGTTTGCCACTTGCTTATCCCCCCCACACTGGTTGAGGGGCTTTGCCTTGCGAGAGGGTTCTACACCCTTCGCCGGGGACCTTGCTCAACCAGTTGGGGACTTTGTCCCAATGCCCCTATGGACTTGGTTCTGTATGGAAAAATGGTTGTCCAGAGAAGAAAATGTGAACACTACAATTAGTCCTGTGTCATGCTGACAGTAAAGCATCTTGAAACCATTCATGCGTGGTCTTGCTTTTCATCCAAGTCAGTTACAATTTAGGCTCATGACACGGCCATGAAAAAAGAACGGTATCTAAACATCCTCTAAGAGCAACTTCTCCCAATGATCCAGGAGCAATTTGGTGATGAACAATCCTTTTCCCTGAATGATGGAGCACCATGTCGCTAGGAAAAACTAAACTGATAAGTTAATGTTTTGATGCAGCAAACATTGGAATGTTGGGTCCATGGCCAAGAAGCTCTCCAGATCTCAAATAAGAACCTAAGGTCAATCCTCAAAAAGTGGGTGGACAAACAAAAACAAATAAATTGTGATAAACTCCAAGCTCAAATAATACAAAAATAGGTTACTATCAGTCAGGATGTGACCTAAAAGCTGATATCCAGCAAGTCAGGAAATGCTTATAATTGTACTTCAGTAAGCATAGAAATATCTGACTAGATTGGAAGATCTTTAAACATGGAAGCAGAAACTTTGTGAAAATCAAAATTTGCATCAGTCTCAAAACTTTTGGCAACGACTGTAGTCTCATATGTTAGAAATACCTATAGAAAACATTACCCGTCACTCGACAATTGTTACATTTTAATAATAAGGTAGAACTTAATTACACCACAGGCATTCTTCATGTCAGATTATTAAAAATTTGTGAGGTGTATTCATTTTTGCATCAACTAATTTGAGTACAACTGAAGATTTTGTAATGAAAGTTATATTATTCACCTTACTTTCATGTTATAGGCTAAAAAATGTTCTATGAAACTCAGTCTTATCAAAATTTTAGAAATTGTTCTTGTGTTCCGTGAGATATTGATTAAAATCTTACTTTTAAAAGGGGGTGTACTCATTTATGCTGAATGTATATATTCAGATTATGAATATATTCAAAGATATTTTTTCTCATTTTAGACCTGATACTGTTCATTTGTAGTTTTAGATCTATTAGGTATTTTGGTTTAGACAAGATTAGAGCGTTAGTACTTACATTCTAGAAATCTCCAAAAGGAGTTTGAAGAAGTACAGGTACAGAACTTGCAATACTTCTAAATATTTCTCTAACCAATCATTCATCGAATGTAATAGAAATGTTGAATAGACTGTTCTTCTTACCTAAGATTATTCCACAGTCTGTGTGAAATTACACATAAAAGTGATGAAGGACAATAGGAAAAGCAGAGAATAATTGGAAAATGTGTATCATATACTGTAATAATTATTCAAAATAAATCAAAAGTATATATATATTTTATTGTTAATTTATTGAAAACACGACACAATTGTTAAAAGAACATATATAAAAACAGAAGAAAACAGCACACAATATTATAAAATATAAAACATTACCATGAAAAGGCCACTAGATGGCAAAAGGCTAGTACAAAATAATAACTGAAATAGAGAATATAAGGGTAATATATATAACGATATACAGTACAGACCAAATTTTTGGACACACCTTCTCATTTCAAGATTTTTCTGTATTTTCCTGACTATGAAAATTGTACATTCACACTGAAGGCATCAAAACTATGAATTAACACATGTGGAATTATATACTTAAGAAAAAAGTGTGAAACAACTGAAAATATGTCTTATATTCTAGGTTCTTCAAAGTAGCCACCTTTTGCTTTGATGACTGCTTTGCACACTCTTGGCATTCTCTTGATGAGCTTCAAGAGGTAGTCACCGGAAATGGTTTTCACTTCACAGGTGTGCCCTGTCAGGTTTAATAAGTGGGATTTCTTGCCTTATAAATGGGGTTGGGACCATCAGTTGTGTTTTGCAGAAGTCTGGTGGATACACAGCTGATAGTCCTACTGAATAGACTGTTAGAATTTGTATTATGGCAAGAAAAAAACAGCTAAGTAAAGAAAAATGAGTGGCCATCATTACTTTAAGAAATGAAGGTCAGTCAGTCCGAAAAATTGGGAAAACTTTGAAAGTGTCCCCAAGTGCATTTGCAAAAACCATCAAGCGCTACCAAGAAACTGGCTCACATGAGGACCGCCCCAGGAAAGGAAGACCAAGAGTCAGCTCTGCTACTGAGGATAAGTTTATCCGAGTCACCAGCCTCAGAAATCGCAGGTTAACAGCAGCTCAGATTAGAGACCAGGTCAATGCCACACAGAGTTCTAGCAGCAGATACATCTCTACAACAACTGTTAAGAGGAGACTTAGTGCAGCAGGCCTTCATGGTAAAATAGCTGCTAGGAAACCACTGCTAAGGACAGGCAACAAGCAAAAGAGACTTGTTTGGGCTAAAGAACACAAGGAATGGACATTAGACCAGTGGAAATCTGTGCTTTGGTCTGATGAGTTCAAATTTGAGATCTTTGGTTCCAACCACCCAGTCTTTGTGCGATACAGAAAAGGTGAACGGATGGATGCTACATGCCTGATTCCCACCGTGAAGCATGGAGGAGGAGGTGTGATGGTGTGGGGGTGCTTTGCTGGTGACACTGTTGGGGATTTATTCAAAATTGAAGGCATACTGAACCAGCATTGCTACCACAGCATCTTGCAGCGGCATGCTATTCAATCCGGTTTGCGTTTAGTTGGACCATTATTTATTTTTCAACAGGACAATGACCCCAAACACACCTCCAGGCTGTGTAAGGGCTAGTTGACCAAGAAGGAGAGTGATGGGGTGCTACGCCAGTTGACCTGGCCTCCACAGTCACCATACCTGAACCCCATTGAGATGGTTTGGGGTGAGCTGGACCGCAGAGTGAAGGAAAAGGGGCCAACAAGTGCTAAGCATCTGTGGGAACTCCTTCAAGATTGTTGGAAGACCATTTCCGGTGACTACCTCTTGAAGCTCATCAAGAGAATGCCAAGAGTGTGCCAAGCAGTCATCAAAGCAAAAGGTGGCTACTTTGAAGAACCTAGAATATAAGACATATTTTCTGTTGTTTCACACTTTTTTGTTACATATATAATTCCACATATGTTAATTCATAGTTTTGATGCTTTCAGTGTGAATATACAATTTTCATAGTCATGAAAATACAGAAAAATCTTTAAATGAGAAGGTGTGTTCAAACTTTTGGTCTGTACTGTATATTTATAATATATCTCTACTTCATTGACCGAAGTGTTCCATTGGGTCCTCATTGTTGATGGAGGTTGGATGCCTACCACAAGCACTGCCCCATCTGGCTGGTGTCCCCTGATGAACCCCTAGGATGAAGAGGAGGTAAACGCAGGGAATCTGGGACTGTTTATTAAGTCATTATACAGATAAGTGCTAACTATATAGGATATTTATATTGATTTGTCAGAATGTCTGCTGAGATTAAGGGATCCTCTTGCCCTTTCTGATATATCGGGTATATGAATACCAGTATAGCATTTGATGTGGGGATGAGATTATTGTATTAATACTCTCCTTTCTTTCTGGCCCTGAATTTGAGTGGCAAAGACAAGATAAATATGGATATTAGAGGTTTGGAAATTTACTGAATATATGGTATTGATTATCCCTCTTTATGATATGTCTTTAATAATTTTCTTACACTTTTGATTAAGGGTGCATTCTCCCCAAAACCACACCTGTGTCTGTAATAGCATCTTTGATACAGGAGCGCTTCCCACTCATAACCTGACTGTTCGCAGTAATTTTAGCTGTGTTTTTTACTTGGTGATTTGATGTCAAGTTATTTAATAGGGTGTTATAGGGATATCCAGGGTTAGTCCACGGTGAGTGGGGGGCACCATATCGCTAATCTTAGGGTGCCACCTCCGCAGACAGACAGGGTATGTTTTTAGGCTATAACTAGATTCACACCCCTGTCTCTTTCTTTTGCCTGCCTCTCTCCCCCATTTTTAGAATTATTTGTTTTGGTCATGTATTGTCCTTTCAGTGTTTTTAAGAAATATTTAATAAAGCTTTATGGTACATTTTATAGAGGTTTTTTCACGTTTATGTTTACCCCCTGATGAAGTAGGGTCTGATATGGAGGCTGATGCAGTGACACACCTTTACTTAATATGTATGGTCCGTATTATGTATCGATATGTCTTTGGAGTGTGGGAGGAAACAGGAGTATCCAGAGGAAACTCGGGGAGAACATACAAACTCCTTGCAGATGTTGTCCTTGGTGGGATTTGAACCCAGGACCCCAGCGCTGCAAAGCAGCAGTGCTAACCACTGTGACACCATGTTCTTTTAACAATTGTGTTGTGATTAATAAATTACTAATAAAATATATATCTTTTTGTCTTATTTTGTATAATTATGAAGTAATTCTTATATGATACAGTGTTTGGCTCTTTTTTTCTCCTTTCAATTTGGATTTGCTTTTTAGTATATACGTTTAATAAAATGATTGGACAATGACCTACGTCTGCATGAGCTTGGCCACTAGTTTGCAGCATCCACAGCTAGGCCAGAAAGATAAGAAAAATTATATCATTTAACCCCTAAAGTACCAGGCCTAAGATCTTTTTTCCCCTCATTTCTTCATCAGTCTATTCCAGTCTTTTTTTTCTACCAACTAATGCATTATTTTTTTTGCATTAGTTAAATAATTAATTTAGTGTCGTTCATTCACGCAGCATATAAATTAAAAAAAATACATTTTGCAGACTGTTACAAGTAAGGCAGTATCAAACATTAATAGTTCTTGTGTTATCTTTCATTGAAACTTTTTTTTGTAAAACAATATTTTGTTTCTAATGTTGCTATTCACTGAGAGCCATAAGGCTGAGAGCTATGTTCAGAAGTTGCTTTTTTGCTGCTTTTTTTTTCCTGCAGCCAAAACTTTAACATAAAATGGTGGTCCTGGGTTGCGACAGAAGGTGAAGTTTGAATTCACAGGAGACTCTCAGTCACATTAAGGAGCCACAGGAAGGAGAACATCTTATATGGTACAGCGGTGTTCTCCTTCGGTCGCAACCCAGGAGCACCAATTTAAGTTTGCACATGTTTGTAGCACGTTTATGAAAATTGTTTCACCTTTGCAAGAAGTGAGTGTGCAGTGAATACTTCTTCTTGCATCCGGGGAATCCACTCCCATTTCGATGGTACCTCAAGAAAATTGGTGTGTGCACTCTGAATTTGATAGCATCGTTTTTCAAACATACTTTTATTTTTTGGGGATGTTAGAATTAAAATGTTAGCAGCAATGTCAAACTGCTACATTTTAGGAACTTTTTCCCTTTTGAAGTGACTTTTAAGGGCCTATATGATGGAAAAGCCTAAAAGTGACCACATTTTAACAATGCACCCCTCCAAGTATTCAAAATCACATTCAGGAAATTGCTAACCCTTCAGAGGCTTCACAATAATTAATGCAACATAGAATGAAAACATTAAAAATTAAAAATTTCTCTTGATGATTTAGCAGAACATTTTTCATTATACCAGGTATATTAGAAGGAAATGAACATAAATTAAAACACAATTTTTCACGAATGCAGCAATACCTTATATTTTGTCCAAAACAATGGTTTCGGCTGGGTATGGAAGGGATGGAGCACTAGTTGACATTTGGAGCACAAATTTGGCTGGAATAATTTGCAGATGCCATGTTCCATTTGTAGAGCCACTGACATGCCAAAACAGAAAAAAGTGACACCCTTTTAGAAACTACACCCCTCAAAGAATTTATCTTGAGGTGCAGTAAGTATTTTGAACATATGGGTGTTTTATAGAATTTCATAATAGTAGGACATAAAAATGAAAAGTACATTTTTTTTCCCACTAAAATTTTATTTTAGCGTCAAACTTTTCATTTTCAGAAGGAGTTTAAGAAGAAAATGGATTCCATAATATGATACATAATCTCTCCCGATTGTGTCAATACCTCCTATGTGGTCATACGCTATTGCTTGGTCACATGGCAGGGCTCGGAAGGAAAGGAGCGCAGATTATACTGGAATAGTTTACTGGCACTATTTGCCCTTTAGGCTGTGTAGTATTGGAGAGAGTAGGGGGGCAGGTGGCACATTTGCCTCAGGTGCGACCATTAGGGGGGGTGCCATCAGGCTGCTTAATGCAACGGTCCAAGCAGGCCCGACGCCAGCACGCGGCGCACCCGAGCTAGTGACGGGGCTCTGAGCAGGCGAGGGAGGGGCAATCGTCGCCGGGCACCCCGCCGCGCTATGTGACACGTGAGAAAAGGAGAGCGGTGTCAGCACCCGCTCACCCCCCCCACGCACTTGTTCAAGGCCCCGGTAGCCGGCACATTACTTACCTTTCCCTGTACTTCCGCAGCAGCTCCGGTCTCTTAAGCGTCCTCTGACTGTGACGTCTCAGGTCAGAGGGTGCGATGACGTCTTTCCACCACGCCCTCTCCTGAGCTGTCACAGCGCAGAGCAGCAAGACGCCGGCGACGCTGGAGTCCAGAGCTGAGCTGCGGACCCAGGTGAGAAGTGAGGTGAGTATTTGCTTATTTTTTTATTTTTTTTTAATGTATGGAGGCATGGGGCATTATAAGGAAGGGGGAGGAGAGTTGACATCCTGCATGGAGCTTTATAAGGGGGGTGTGAAATCCTGCATAGGGCATTATAAGGGGGTTTGACATGCTGCATGGGGCATTATATGGGGGGGGAGTGACATCCTGCATGGGGCATTATAAGGGGGGGGGTGACATCCTGCATGGGGCATTATAAGGGGGTGGTGACATCTTGCATGGGGCATTATGTGGGGGGAACAGCCTGCATGGAGCATTATGTGTGGGCATAGCCTGCATGGAGCATTATATGGGGGCCAGTATTCTGTATGGAGTGTTATAAGGGGGCCAGTATCCTGTATGGAGCATTTTATGGGGGCCAGTATTCTGTATAGAGCAATTCTGGTTTCTAAGCTATTGTGGAATTTACAATAGATATCGCTCATGTAATGCAAGAAGTTAAATATTTGGCCTTGTACTATATAAATATAAGTATATTTCTCTGCGGTATCTGTGCATCATGAATTGTGGTATGTGTTAAAGGAGCCCACTGAGACTCTTTCACCCAGGGTCTACAAAAACCTGGAGCCAGGCCTGGGTCCAAGGTGTCTCCCAGTCCGCCCCCTGAGAGTGGGTTTCAGACATTCTCCAAGCTGGTTCTCAAACTGAGAGGTGACTCAGAGAAGGTGTAAGCTGCCAGATCCCTGAATTCAATTATGCTTGTGTTTTTCAGGAGCAAGTACACTTGAAGCCTTGAAGCCTTGGCTGTTGACACAGGAGTTTATTGGGGAGGGGGAGATGAGGAAATAGTATGTGAGGAAATGTGTATTGAGGGGAATAGTATAAGGAGACAGCATGAGGGAGGAGAAAAGTGTGAGGGGGCACGGTAAAGAAACTTTGTAGTGTTGGGGTCTGTATAGAGAGTGGGCAGCTTGGGGGGGGATAGTGAGGATATTGCATGGAGGGGACAGTATGCAGGGGGGAAAGAGGAGGGGGTAAAGTATGAAGACTGGGCAGTATAGGGGGGACACAGTGTGCGTGAACAGTGTGAAAAGGGAGCCCAGTATGAAAAGGACAGTGCGAAGGCCATGTACCATAAGGATATGTGTGAGTCATATTTTCAGCATGGAGCACAGTGAGGGATAAGTATTCAGCGGCACAGCAAACAGCAGATATTTTTTATTCAGGAGCACTATAACAAGACTGTTATTTTTAAGGGCACCAAGTCGGGATGTGCTGCAGAAGACAGGAGAAGATGGAAGTTGTAACATACCTGGCGGCGTCCTTGCATAGTGGTCCATCTCCCACTGTGCAAGAGCGCGCACTTGATTTCCAGTCCAGACTGCCTTCCATACTGTCTGCTTTGCTCTGCTCTGGCTGCTTAGGGCGACGCCCGCCGAACTTCCTGTTTCTTGTAGCTGCTGCAGACAAACCCCTAATGCGTCATCAGCCTATTGCTGTCTGTCACCTGGTATTTAAACCAGCTCCTCCTTGGAATCCTTGCCTGAGCATCTTGTTCTGTCAGTTGGCTTCTTGTCACTGATGTGCCAGGTCCTGTCTATGTTTCCTGCCTTGCGGTATCAGTTCCCGTGTCTGAACTGTGTCCTGTCTGTGCACTCTAGCCAGCTGTCTTCCTGCCTTTCCTGGAGGCTGTATTTCCAGGCCCGTGTGAACACGCTCTTAGCCTGTTCGTCCCGCCCTCTGGGGGCCGCATACCCAGACTCGCTCCTGTATCTCGCTTCAGTAACAGTTCCTGTCTGAACTGTCTCCTAACCTGCTTCCTGTTTTTCTCTATGTCCGTACCTTCCCTTTCTCCTGCATTGTCTGAACCAGCACTTGGCTTTACCTTGGCTCGTTCCTGTATTTGTTGCAGTAACAGTTCCTGTCTGAACTGTCTCCTAACCTGTCTCCTGTTTTTCTCTATGTCCGTACCTTCCCTTTTTCTGCAGAGTCTGAACCTGCACCTAACTCCTACTCGTTGTCGCTGTACTTCCGTTTGTGAGTTTAGAGTCCACTCGCTACTTCATTGCAAGTATCTTGTGTGTATCTGGTTCTGCCTTTCCCTTCCAGTCTGTTCCGTGTGAACAGAGCCCTGTCCCCTCTGCCCTGCCTTGCTCGCCGCTCTGGCGGTTTCTGCCTGCTCTGCCTTGTTCACCGCTCTGGCGGTTCTTGCCTGCTCTGCCTTGCTCACCGCTCCGGCGGTTCTTGCCTGCTCTGCCTTGCTCACCGCTCCGGCGGTTCTTGCCTGCTCTGCCCTTTTTCTCACCACTCCGGCGGGTCTTGCCTGCTCTGCCCCTTTGCTCACTGCTCTGGTAGTCTCGCTCTGCTCTGCCCCTTTGCTCACTGCTCTGGCAGTCTCGCTCTGCTCTGACCCTTTGCTCACTGCTCCGGCAGTCTCGCTCTGCTCTGCCCCTTTGCTCACTGCTCCGGCAGTCTCGCTCTGCTCAGACCCTTTGCTCACTGCTCCGGCCGTCTCGCTCTGCTCTGACCCTTTGCTCACTGCTCCGGCAGTCTCGCTCTGCTCTGACCCTTTGCTCACTGCTCCGGCAGTCTCGCTCTGCTCTGACCCTTTGCTCACTGCTCCGGCAGTCTCGCTCTGCTCTGACCCTTTGCTCACTGCTCCGGCAGTCTCGATCTGCTCTGACCCTTTGCTCACTGCTCCGGCAGTCTTGCTCTGCTCTGACCCTTTGCTCACTGCTCCGGCAGTCTCGCTCTGCTCTGACCCTTTGCTCACTGCTCCGGCAGTCTCGTCCTGCTCCACTCTTGCTCACCGCTCCAGGCGGCCTCGTCCTGCTCTACTCTCGCTCACCGCTCCTGGAGGTCTCGTCTTGCTCTGCTCTTGCTCGCCGCTCCGGGCGGCCTCACTCTGCTGTATTTGTCCACCGCATCTGCGGTTCTGTTCCTGAGTCCCAGTCTGTACTGGGTCCTATCCACTCTGTGCTCCAACCTGTCGTACCTGCCAGTACTTCCCTGCCTGCATACCAGTCGTGCTTGCCTGCATCCACCCGTCTGCATACCAGCCGTGTCTGCCTATACCCACCAGTCTGTGTGCCAGCCTAACCTGCCTGTTCCTGTATTCCCAGGTGTGGGTCAACAGCCGTGTCCGGAGTCTGACCTGGAGTAGCACCTGGTCCCTCTGCTCGGTTCCTCCTTGGTGCACTTGTTAATCCATATAAAATTACACCAGTCATTAATCCTGTTGCTTTCTATCTGAAATTACCTGATTCATTCAAAATTCATAACATTTTTCACAGGTCTCTGTTAAAGAGATATGTAGTGATGAGCGAGCATGCTCGTCACTACTCATTACTCGCCCGAGCATCACAGTGCTCGGGATGCTAATTACTCGACGAGTATTTTCGAGTCCCCGCCCTATATGTTTGGCGCTTTTTAGGCAGCCAGTTAACATGCAGGGATTGCATGTCAGTCGCTGTAATGCCGTAGCCATGCTGGTAGTGGCATTACAGTGATTGGTTGGCCGCATAGCGTCATCGGGTCTATATAAGACCTGGGACCCTATGCTAGTCGAAGTCTACCCTTCAAACAGGCAGAGTAGGGAGAGCTGCAGCTGAGCAAGGGAGAGAATTGGTGCTTATGGTGCTTATTTTAGACAAGGATTCCACACCACTATTTATTTCATCTACACCAACAGTCCTTGAAAGGGCTCATTCTGATGAATATTAATACTGCTGATAGCAGTAGTTAGGCAGAGTTTGTGGAGAACTAGTATAATACAGAATAGGGTTCATTGCACATTCTTTCTGCTGCTGAAACTCATACAGGCCCGGACTGCTAATCTGCCTTATCGGGCAGATGCCCGGTCGGCTGGTCTGTTAGGTCATATAATGGGCTGCCTGGCTACGGTTGTCAGTGTACCATTGTGTATCAGTGAGTCATGCATTCTGTGTGGAGTCTGAGGTTATCTGCTTATCGACTTATCTTAATGGTAGATAAATAGAACTCTGAGTTGTCCAGTCATTTGTTTAAGAGTTTAGGATGGGCAATCCAGACACAGATTTGACTTTGAAAAGCTGGTCTTGTATACTGTGCACTAATTAATAGCTTCTAATGCCTCTAACTGCAGCGTTTGCACTGAAGAGTTTGTCACTGTACAGTACCACTTCTCCTGTCCTGTATACCGTATATACACTGCACAGTACTATGTCTCCTGTCCTAATATATATATGTGTATGCACTGCACAGTACCACCTCTCCTGTCCTGTATATACACACACTGCACAGTAGCACTTCTCCTGTCCTGTATATATACACACACTGCACAGTACCACTTCTCCTGCATATATACACTGCACAGTACCACTCCTCCTGTCCTGTATATATACACTGCACAGTACCACTTCTCCAGTCCTCTTGTCGGAGAGGCATCAATATTGGTTTAGTATTTTCAATATTACTATGGCCAAATAAAAATAAATATTGGAAAACCTGTTTAAATTGATTATCCCAAGTAATCCCCTCTCCTCTGGATAGGGAATAACTGTCCAATCGCTGGAGAGCCGACTGTTGGGACCCCCATGATCCCGAGAATCGGAGCTCTGTAGATCACCATGTAAATGGAGCGGTGGTCGATCATACGCACTGTGGAGCCATTCACATGCGGCTCTTCAAATAACTCCTTTTAGGAGAGTGAGGGACACGACAAAGTAAAGCAAAATTCACTGATCGGGGGTAATGACTGTAAGGGTGCATGCACCCAATTAGTAATTGCTGCGGATTGCACGCAGCGCACTTGCGTATGTTCCATACACGGTCAGACACAGCCAATTTCTAAAATTTACTTTTGTTCATGGGAAAACCCCTTTAATCCTGATAATTTTTGTGAAAAGCAATATAATACACCATTTATACTGATCCAATTGCTTGCTATTAGCATATAGCCAGACTTGGTTGATTTGAATAGCATTGCTGTATAGTGCAAGCAGAGAAACTTGTCCATCATCAGAGGTGATCAAATATTACTGCGGTAATAATCGAGAAATTTTTTGGAAGCTGCAGAATATTATACTCCATTTAAAGTGTGCCAGTTGTGCGTTCAAAACATATATCCAGACTTGGCCGCTGACCAATTTCATCGCTATACCGCTATTGCAGAGAAACTTGGTCATCATGCAAAGCATAGCGGGCTGCTAGCCCTCTAACAATAGTAAGGGCCGCATGATGGCCCTCTGCAAATAGTGAGGGTCATCTGATGGCCCTGAAAAAAAAAATAGGCTTTGTGACTTTCCGAGTCCCTCCTTTATAAATGAAACAGGATGTGTCTGATTATGTCTCACACACCACATGGCCAGATAAGGTAGTAAAATGTTAAAATTACATTTACCGATGAATGTATTTTTCATCGTTGAAAGCAATGCAAACACACTACGTGTGAACATAACCCAAGGTGTGGAAGAGCATTTTTTTCTGTTATTTATTTTGCCTTATATACAAGTCTTTATCCTGGAAAGAATGTTTCTTAACATTTTTTCCAGGAAAATTCATTTTATCTTAGTTTTTTTAGGTTTTATTGTCAGTCTGCAAAAGTGGCGTAATACTCTGACAACATTGTTCACAGCAGCGACCTGGGATTCAGAGATGCTTCGAGGGCTCTTCCCCATGCTGTTCCCATACCATTTCAGCACTGTTTCCACCAATTTTTAGACCTCCTCCAGACCTCTGAGATGAAAAATGCTTGAGTTTCCCACTGACGTACATTGTACTCGGTACTCGGGTCGAGCACCAAAGTATTACGATTTGCTTAACCAAAGTAACGAGTACCCGAGCATTTTAGTGCTCGCTCATAACTAGTGGTTTCTTAAACCTCTCCTCCCTTACCACCCCCGGTCCTAGTCAATGTGTCATTAGAGTTTCAGGTATCCAAAATTATCGATTCCCGTCTCATCTGTCACTCATTGCAATATTTGGTTCATTGACAGGGTTATGATCCTGAGGGGAGGACTTGGGTAACAGCCTCTGATATTCATGCTGAACGTCTGGTTAGGTCCTTTCATCACCTTCAGCCAGATAAACTGGGCCCTGAAGATCCAGGGCACCTTTTAGAGGGAGGGGTACTGTCACAAGGAGGTTTTCTTAAACATCTCCAACTGTCATAGCTGTGTCAGGGTCTGTGGATTCCACATATTCAGACAATCCTCCTTGTGACTCAAAAGATAGCTATGGTCAGCACAGAGTCACTCAGGCGTTGACTTCTAGAGCTGCAGCTCCTAGACAGGTTAGAAGGAGTTAAATCTCTGCTGAATTTAGCATGTTGATTGTTTGTGGTCACATGCTGCAGGAGAACCGGTCATGTCTGCTCTCTCGCTGTTTAAGCTGGCTCCACTGATCAGGGGATGGAGCAATAGTTTTCTCTATACTGGGCAAGAAGAGGGAGACACGGTCTGGTGTACTGGTTATTTCCAAAGTTGTTGTGAGCGGTGTTTGGTTTACCTTTTCTTTTTCCCTAGGTGTCTTTAAATTACTTGGTTGCCTCTCGAGCTTTACACTTTATGTCCTTTTGTGTATTTCCTTGAGAGCGTGCTGTGTGACTGTGTTTCAGTTCTGCCCTGTCTATCTTGTTTTCTATTTCCCAATACACGTTTCAGACTAGTGCTGCTTAGGAGCATAGTAAGGAAAGAGGCTCGAGCATCTCCACCTTCATCCGTAATCCCGGGTACAGGTATAGCTAGGGACCCCTAGCCTTAGGATCAGACTAGGAGCACACTTGCTATCCCGCAGTCACACAGTGACAGTATTCCTGTGCTTGGTTCTGATCTTGTCCACATAACAATCCATAACTGGCCTTGTGAGGGCTTGATTTTGCAGAACGAGTTGCATTTTTGAACAACACCATTGGTTTTACCATATCGTGTACTGGAAAACAAGAAAGAAATTCCAAGTGCGGTGAAATTGCAAAAAAAGTGCAATTTTTTTTTTTTTAACCATGTTCACTAAATGCTAAAACTGTCCTGCCATTATGATTCTCCAGGTTATTTTGAGTTCTTAGATAAAAGGTGCATCTCACTAAATTAGAAGATCATCAAAAAGTTAGTTTATTTCAGTTCTTCAATACAAAAAGTGAAACTCATTATATAGAGACATTACAAACAGAGTGATCTATTTCAAGTGTTTATTTCTGTTAATGTTGATTATGGCTTACATCCAATGAAAACACAAAAGTCATTATCTCAGTAAATTAGAATACTTTATAACAACAGCTTAAAAAATGACTTTAAAATCCGAAATGTTGGCCTACTGAAATATATGTTCAGTAAATGCACTTGACGCGCCCCCTGGGCCAGTGTTGTTTGGGGGATACCCGGAGCCGGATCAGATGGGGGTTGTAGTCTCCGAGTGGCGGTGACCCGGTCCGTGCCCAGGGTGTCAAGCTCAGTGTGTGGCAGTCCTACAGATGTTGCTGGATGTTCTTTAGTGTCGACTACGCCACCCGTTGATTTGCGGTCAATACGGCCGCCGCTGCAGCAGGGTCCGCTGAGGCTGGTGGTGTGTGTGCAGCTTCTGGTAGTATAACCCCCAACGGGAGGGGTATAGCCTCAGGGGGTCAGTTGTAGAGGGTGGTGGTTGTGGTGGTGCAGTGAGGGTGGTAATAAGACTCAGAGTCGGGCTGTGCAGTTCAGGGTTTTTACTTACTGCTGTTGTTCTGGTCACTCCGGCCTTGAGTGACCGCCCGAGCCGTGCTGCATCCACCAGGTCCTGGACTCGGCCAACCCCCAGGTAATTCTGGAGCGTGATCCTGAGCTCCCTTTCTGACGTTCCTTTTCTCTGGCCTTCCCCACCAGGGATCCACCTATGTCCGGCTCCCTCGGGTCTCTTGGTGGGTACACCTCTTCTGGGTTCCCTGACCCTATACTTGGTCTGCCTTTCGGGTGGATTTAGTGGGGGGTCGTGGCAGATCCTGCCCACAACCTCCGGTCTCTGGCTGAGGATTAGTGCCCTCCACCAGCTTGGGATCCGGTACCCTTGTGCCAACCCTTCACCCTGTTGCTTGTATTTGGGCTCTTGGGGTTCCCTCTTCTTCCCCTCTGGGTCCTTCTGACTCCTCTCTCTCTTCTTTCAGGACTGCTTGACCCTCTACAACAGACTGACTAGTAGCTGTCTGCCTGTCTGACCCTGATCTAAGATGGTTCCCACCTTATATACTCCCTCTATGTGTGAGCTCAGGTGACCAGCACCCAATGAGCTCCTAGCATTACCCAGACTGCTCCCCCTATCTGCCCCTACACTACTGGGATGTTCCACCCCCCTCCCACTCCAGCCAGGGACAGACACTATCGTACCTGCACATAAACTGGTGGGAGTACCGTCGATCTGTCCCCCGGAAATGGGATGTATGTAGTGTATGCAGCCTACTGAGCTCAGTTCCACACTCCATCCTTACCCGGGAGTGGAATACCACACCTCTGGCTTGAGGTGTAATACCCCTGTAGCAGCCGAATCCTCAGGGTGCTACACACTCAATACTTGGTCAGGCTCCTTTTGCATCAATTACTGCATCAATGCGGCGTGGCATGGAGGCGATCAGCCTGTGGCACTGCTGAGGTGTTATGGAAGCCCAGGTTGCTTTGATAGCAGCCTTCAGCTCATCTGCATTGTTGGGTCTGGTGTCTCTCATTTTCCACTTGACAATGCCCCATGGATTCTCTATGGAGTTAAGGTCAGGCGAGTTTGCTGGCCAATCAAGCACAATGATACTTTTGTTTTTAAACCAGGTATTGGTACTTTTGGCAGTGTGGACAGGTGCCAAGTCCTGCTGGAGAATGAAATTTCCATCTCCAAAAAGCTTGTCGGCAGAGGGAAGCATGAAGTGCTCTAAAATTTCCTGGTAGACGGCTGCGTTAACTTTGGTCATGATAAAATACAGTGGACCTACACCAGCAGATGACATGGCTCCCCAAACCATCACGGATTGTGAAAACTTCACACTAGCCCTCAAACAGCTTGGACTGTGTGCCTCTTCACTCTTCCTCCAGATTCTGGGACCTTGATTTCCAAATGAAAATTGAAACTCTGGGACCCTGTGGAGTGTGTCAATGACTGCCTTCTAGTCATCTGTCAAGTCAGCAGTCTTCCCCATGATTGTGGAGCCTACTGAAACAGACAAAGGGACCTTTGTAAACACTTAGGAAGCCTTTGCAGGTGTTTTTTGTTAATTATTTTAATTTACTGAGATAATGACTTTTGTGTTTTCATTGGCTGTAAGCCATAATCATCAACATTAACAGAAATAAGCACTTGAAATACATCACTCTGTTTGTAATGACTCTATATAAAAAAAAAATAAAGGGAACACTTAAACAACAGAATATAACTCCAACTAAATCAAACTTCTGTGAAATCAAACTGTCCACTTAGGAAGCAACACTGATTGACAATCGATTTTACATGCTGTTGTGCAAATGGAATAGACAATAGATGGAAATTATTGGCAATTATCAAGACCCACTCAGTAAAGCAGTGGTTCTGCAGGTGGGGACCACAGACCACATCTCAGTACCAATGCTTTCTAGCTGATGTTTTGGTCACTTTTGAATGTTGGTTGTGCTTTCACACTCGTGGTAGCATGAGATGGACTCTACAATCCACAGAAGTTGCTCAGGTAGTGCAGCTCATCCAGGATGGCACATCAATGCGAGCTGTGGCAAGAAGGTTTGCTGTGTCTGTCAGTGTAGTGTGTAGTGTCCAGAGGCTGGAGGCGCTACCAGGAGACAGGCCAGTACACCAGGAGACATGGAGGGGGCCATAGGAGGGCAACAACCCAGCAGCAGGACCACTACCTCCGCCTTTGTGCAAGGAGAAACAGGAGGAGCACTGCCAGAGCCCTGCAAAATGACCTCCAGCAGGCCACAAATGTGCATGTGTCTGGGTGGTATGAGGGCCCGACATCCACAGATGGGGGTTGTGCTCACAGCCCAACACCGTGCAGGACGCTTGGCATTTGCCACAGAACTCCAGGATTGGCAAAGTCACCACTGGCGCCCTGTGCCCTTCACAGATGAAAGCAGTTTCACACTGAGCACATGTGACAGACGTGACAGAGTCTGGAGACGCCGTGGAGAGCGATCTGCTGCCTGCAACATCCTTCAGCATGACCAGTTTGGCAGCGGGTCAGTAATGGTGTGGGGTGGCATTTCTTTGGAAATGTGCTCCATGTGCTCGCCAGAGGTAGACTGACTGCCACTAGGTACCGAGATGAGATCCTCAGACCCCTTGTGAGACCATATGCTGGTGCGGTTGGCCCTGGGTTCCTCCTAATGCAGGACAATGCCAGACCTCATGCGGCTGGAGTGTGTCAGCAGTTCCTGCAAGATGAAGGCATTAAAGCCATGGACTGGCCCGCCCGTTCCCCAGACCTGAATCCGATTGAGCACATCTGGGACATCATGTCTCGCTCCATTCACCAACGTCACGTTGCACCACAGATTGTCCAGGAGTTGGCAGATGCTTTAGTGCAGGTCTAGGAGGAGATCCCACAGGAGACCATCCGCAACCTCATCAGGAGCATGCCCAGGCGTTGTAGGGAGGGCATACAGACATGTGGAGGCCACACACAATACTGAGCCTCATTTTGACTTGTTTTAAGGACATTGCATCAAAGTTGGATCAGCCTGTAGTGTTTTTCCACTTTAATTTTGGAGGTGACTCCAAATCCAGGCCTCCATTGGTTAATAAATTTGATTTCCATTGATGATTTTTGTGTGATTTTGTTGTCAGCCCATTCAACTTTGTACAGAACAAAGTATTCAATGAGAATATTTCATTCATTCAGATCTAGGATGTGTTATTTGAGTGTTCCCTTTATTTTTTTGAGCAGTGTATATTGAGTTGGGTGCGATAAAATGCTTTTTAACTTGGAAGGTCAGATTTCCAGACCTTGAGAAATTGAGGGTATGAGAAAGATTCCCAGCTAGCAAGTTCCTCCAAACGTCGAATCATGTTAACTTTTTGCAGCCACTCAGTATGGGTAAGAGGAGATTTTTGTTTCCAATTAAGTGTTTAGCGGCCCCCAAAAGAAGAGCCAACAGGTCATGTTTTCTGGGTTTAAAATGTTGTGAAGGACAAGACAGTAAAACCTCTTTTGGGGTTAGAGTATAGTTTGAAAGGCCTAAATTTTTCAGAGTCTCACCAATCTCAGCCCAAAAAGGCTTAATTTTTGGGACAGAACCAAAATATATGAGATAAATTTCCTTTATGTGTTTTATATCTCCAGCAAAGGTTAGATTCAATTAGGACAAAGTGATGTAAAAGTTCCAGAGTTCTGTACCAACGAGTCAGGATTTTATGAGTTTTCTTGTAAAACTGTACATTTGGAAAAACCATGTGAATTGGATAAGATAAAATCGACTTCATCATCAGATAAGGAGATAATCAGTTCCTTTTCCCAGGAATAAATAAAGGTAGGTTTATGGGGGATCAAAGGTGATAGAAGATGGTTAGAAATCTTAGAAATCCCTTTAGGTATTGGGTATGAAAGTTTACAGAGCATATCAAGCCATGACCATTTTTTAATAATAGAGAATTTAAATGATGAAAGAATATGAGAGACGTGATTATGTTGAAGGAAGTTAGTAGGACGTATAAAGGTACCTATCAGCCATGAGTCCAGCATAGGGATTTCATCAGATAGAAGTTGTTTTATGGAATAGTTGGGTAGTCCACTCCAAAGATTATAGGGATCAGGATAGTTAGGATCCAAAAAGAAAGGAATAGTGGAAATAGGAGCCAGCATTGAGGGAGAAAGAGCAGGGGAGAGGTCCCTCTCCACCTCATGCTTGATGGCAAGGGTTGTAGAAGTTATTGTAGCACTCCGAGGGTTCGGTTGCTACAGGGGTATTGCACCTCAACCAGAGGTGTGATATTCCACTCCCAGGTAAGGATGGAGTGTGGACCATGGCTCGGTTAGCTGCATACACACACTCACCCCATTTCCGGGGGACAGCTCGACCGTGCTCACATTTATGCAGGCACAACTGACCATGTCCCTGGCTGGAGTGGGGAGTGGGGAGGGGGGAGAGAACCCAGTGATGTAGGAGCAGAAGGGGACGGTTTCTGGAGCATAGGAAGGAGCTCATTGGGTGCAGGTCACCTGAGCTCAGACACAGAGAAGCAAATAAAAGGTGGGAGCCATCTTAAGTCAAGGGAGAAGCAGAGCAGAGAAAAGGAGTAGAGAGCTGACAGGGAGCCGAGGCTCAGCCTGAGCTCCACGAGGCAGGCCTAGAGAAAAGGCTGGGGCCAGAGAGGAGAAGAGGAGAAGGAGAAGGAAGGAAGGAGAAGAGACAGAGGAGTGGAAGGGCTCCAGAAACAAGAAGGCAGAAGGGACCCTAAGAGAGCAGAATGGACAGCAACCGTTGCAAACCCGCGTTATATCGGGTGAAGGGTCAGGCTGTGGAAGGGTACCGGATTCCCAAGTTGGTGGAGGTAAATTATCCCTCAGCCAAGAACCGGAGGTCATGATCATTTATTGGTGCGACCCCCCGCCAAACCTGCTAGGAAGGCGCCATATAGGATAGCGGGAAGCGGAGGCCAACGCTTACCCGACACGGTCCGCGGTAGCTGGACTGAAGTTTGGTCACTGGTGGGGCACGAGAGGCCAGAGAAAGGACAGAAGGGGGTCCTGTGCCATACTCCTGAATTGCCTGGGGGTTGACCGAGCCCTTCACCTCTTGGACGCAGCACGGCTTGGGCAGTCATTGCTGACAGAAGTGACTTGGATAACAACTGTGAGTAAAAGACCCTGGACTGCATCATTGGACTCTGTGTGATTTCTGCTGCGCCTGCACCATCACCCCCACCATCCCCTTACACTGCCCTGGAGCTACACTCTTCCCGTGGGGAGTTATCCTATCCCTGTGCTGCACACCAACACCAGCCTCAGCGGTCTGCCTTGCAGCGGCGGTTATCCCTGACAGCAATCCACGGGTGGAGTAGTCGGACATTCAAAACTCTGATAAACAGACTGCCACATTGGTCTGACCACCCTGAGCCACGGGATCGGGTTGCCACTACTACCCCCAGCATCGTACAGAAGCCCGGTTCCGGGAACCCCACGGCCCAGGGGGCGAGTCAGCTTTGGCGTAGTCGGCAGGATTGTGACCAACCCGCCACAAACGGGTATTGCGTGCCTGAAAAGAGACTGTTTCACTGTATTGAAAATGGCGCCTGCCCCGGCAGAACGGGCGCCATAATGTGCGCGCCAAAAGATAACAGGAAGCCACCTCCCATCGTGGGCCAGGTCCCAGAATGGCGCCAAAGAAGGAGCCCACCCCCAACAGCCATGAGTGCGGCTGTAGAGATGTCCATCAAGGTGGGGGGGCTGCCCCTGAGAGTGATTGTCAGCAGATTGCCCCAGGACCACCCCCAACAGGGGCGGAAAGAGAAGAAAACCGAGGGGCAGGGTGTGGTTTGGATCAGTCTCGCCAGATCACACCCGGAGATGGAGAGGAGCATCAACTCCAGCACCCTGGCAAGCGGCCTGCTGCAGGCCGAGGCGTCCCCGTACAGCCTCACGAAGCTGATGGCTCAACTCCCCGCAGAAGACCCTGAATTCCTGCGGACAGCGCTGGAGGAGTTGGATTGGAGGATGGACCGAGCGCAGAGGGAAGTCATCGCCGGATGGAGGGAGGAGATGGCCCGGCGGGTCGCGACCCGGCAGCAAGAGATGCTGCCAGCACCCGGCAGTGCGCCTGCCCCCGAGGACAGAGAGAGGAGACCGGAGGCCGAGAACAGCGCTGCCGCGGAGGCAGGTAAGGAGGACACCCCTGCCCCGGGTCCTGACACCGAAGGCTTACCCCTGGATCCCGCCGCGGAGCCAGAAGTCCCGGGAGCCACTGCAGCTTCCACGCTCCCGCCGCCGGCACGCAGGCCCCAAGCTGTGAGCCCCGTCGCCGGATCAAGCCTCAGGCCATGCCCCCTGACCCCAGGTGCGGTCGGAAGCGGCCCGCTCCAGGCCCGGTCGCAAGGCCTGACCTTCCTAGGCGCCTCCCAACCACATGCGCCCCCGGTCCCGAAGCCACCACCCCTTGGGACTGACCTGGACAGCCAGCTCGCCGGACCCGATGGAGAGCCGGTCCCTGTACCAGAGGGATGGGTTCACCCCAGTCAGCGGAAAAACCTGTCCGCAGAGGTCGAGGCCCCGCTTGCTCCACTCTTGCCCCTACCACAGCCAGTCAACGTCTCTCAGCTCCCGGAGGAAGAGGTCCAGATAGGATGGGACCAGACCGGGAGGATGTGATGGGGTTTGCACAGGAGACGCGGGCGGCCGCAGTCCGCAGGCTTGAGATCTGTGAGCAGCTCGAAAAGGAGGAGCGGGCGCGGCGCCGGTAGAGGGAGCAGCTGCAGGCCCGGAGCGCAGAGGAGAAGACACAGACTCGTAGGAACCCCCATGCAGCATGCGGTCCTAAAGTAGCCGGGACCGTGGTGAAGTTCCACCAGAAGAAAGGCTGGGGGTTTATCCGGGACTCTGCCACAGCCAAGACCTCCATGTTGACAGGAGGGATGTGGAGAGCCACCTGCCAGAAGGTCACCGGGGGCGGGATCTGTTCCCGGAAAATCGGGTGTCCTACACCAGATACAGAGGTCTGCGGGAGTGGTACGCCCTTAACATCCAGAGGGTGGAGGAGGAACAGTACCAGGAACATTGCTACCCAGAGGACCCGGACGGGTCTGAAGAATATTATGAGGAGGAAGAAGGTGCGCAAGGAGGACACCGCTACTGATGAGCAGCAGCGTACAAATGTAAATAGTTACCCGTCAGGGTAAAGAGACTGTTACATAGAGTTACCCGGCATCGGGTCAGTTAAAACCGGCTGAGAACTGGGAGCAGCCAACTTAGTGAACTATCCGGCTGAGGACTGGGAGCGGTCAACTTTGTATATATTTGCACTTCTTAAAGTGCCCCCTACTGGTTTTATAGGAAACTGACCTCAGAACAAAAACCCGTTAGAGGTGGCCGAAGATGAGGTCCAGCAGCTGGATCAGCTATGCCCTGCAGCCACTCCAGGGCCTACGTTGAGGGTTTAAGAACGGGTCCCTCCTGTTAAAAGTTTGCCAAGTTTGCACTTTATTGAAAAATGTGAAGAAGAGAATTTACTTAAAAAAATGTTTTACCTGAAAAAGTTTTATATATAGAATTGTTGTGTATGCTGCTAGGAGAGTTACATGATATTGAAAATGTTCTGCATGATGAAAGTGTTTCCCATAAAGGGAATTGAATAATGTCGGCCGTTTTCTAACGTAAAAAAAAACAAAAAACTTTAATTCTGCATGTCTTGTAAATCAAATGTTTTTGCTCTTTTCCAACGCGAGGATGTGCTGTGGTTTACCAGGGGGGAATGTAGCGCCCCGAGGGTTCGGTTGCTACAGGGTTATTGCACCTCAACCAGAGGTGTGATATTCCACTCCCAGGTAAGGATGGAGTGTGGACCAGGGCTCGGTTAGCTGCATACACACACTCACCCCATTTCCGGGGGACAGCTCGACGGTGCTCCCATTTATGCAGGCACAACTGACCATGTCCCTGGCTGGAGTGGGGAGGGGGGAGAGAACCCAGTGATGTAGGAGCAGAAGGGGACGGTTTCTGGAGCATAGGAAGGAGCTCATTGGGTGCAGGTCACCTGAGCTCAGACACAGAGAAGCAAATAAAAGGTGGGAGCCATCTTAAGTCAAGGGAGAAGCAGAGCAGAGAAAAGGAGTAAAGAGCTGACAGAGAGTCGAGGCTCAGCCTGAGCTCCACGAGGCAGGCCTAGAGAAAAGGCCGGGGCCAGAGAGGAGAAGAGGAGAAGGAGAAGGAAGGAAGGAGAAGAGACATAGGAGTGGAAGGGCTCCAGAAACAAGAACGCTGAAGGGACCCTAAGAGAGCAGAATGGACAGCAACCATTGCAAACCCGCGTTATATCGGGTCAAGAGTCAGGCTGTGGAAGGGTACCGGATTCCCAAGTTGGTGGAGGTAAATTATCCCTCAGCCAAGAACCGGAGGTCGTGATCATTTATTGGTGCGACCCCCCGCCAAACCTGCTAGGAAGGCGCCATATAGGATAGCGGGAAGCGGAGGCCAACGCTTACCCGACACGGTCCGCGGTAGCTGGACAGAAGTTTGGTCACTGGTGGGGCACGAGAGGCCAGAGAAAGGACAGAAGGGGGTCCTGTGCCATACTCCTGAATTGCCTGGGGGTTGACCGAGCTCCTCACTTCTTGGACGCAGCACGGCTTGGGCAGTCATTGCTGACAGAAGTGACTTGGATAACAACTGTGAGTAAAAGACCCTGGACTGCATCATTGGACTCTGTGTGATTTTCGCTGCACCTGCACCATCACCCCCAGCATCCCCTTACACTGCCCTGGGGCTACACTCTTCCCGTGGGGAGTTATCCAATCCCTGTGCTGCACACCAACACCAGCCTCAGCGGTCTGCCTTGCAGCGGCGGTTATCCCTGACATTCAAAACACTGATAAATAGACTGCCACATTGGTCTGATCACCCTGAGCCACGGGATCGGGTTGCCACTACTACCCCCAGCATCGTACAGAAGCCCGGTTCCGGGTACCCCACGGCCCAGGGGGCGAGTCAGCATTGTGTTTACAAGAATCTCCGGAGGATGGTTTGCTCTAGTCCAGATGTTCTTGTGAGGATTTTTGCCCAAAAGTAGGAATTCTAAGTCTGAATTATCATTAATTTTGGAGGAGTTGGCCAACCTAAGCCATCTATTCAAGTGAATTGTTTTATAATACATCTGGATGTCCGGGAGACCGATACCTCCCTTGTGATTTGGTTGGGATAAAATTTTATGTGTCAATCTTGGCTTTTTGAATTTCCATATGTATTGAGACAATACATGCTTAATTGAGGAAAATAAGAATATCGGGAGGTATATAGGTAGCATGTTTAGATGGTAGACTATTTTTGGAAGAATATATGTTTTAACAACGCTTTTCCTACCTTGGTATATCCTTCCTACTTTGGTATAGGGAATCTGGGTTATTGGTAATATGAATTCCTACATATTTAATGTTTTCTGAAGCCCATTTAAAAGGGGTAGTTTTCTGAAGATATTGAATGTCTGATAAAGGCATAGAAATGTTAAGAGCTTCAGATTTTTCTAGGTTAATTTTAAAATTGGACAATATGCCAAAATGATCAAAAATATGGAATAGTTTAGGAAACGCTTTTTTAGGGTAAGATAGCATGAGGAGCAGGTCGTCTGCAAAAACTGCTGCAATATGTTCTGTATTTTAAATTTTTTTACCCTGTACATCCGGGTCTTGTCTGATCCTTTGAACTAATGCCTCCATGAGGGGAATAAAGAGAGAAGGAGAGAGAGGGACACACCCCTGCCGCGTTCCATTTTGAATATTAAAGCTCTGTGATAGAGTGTCATTTATCCGTATTTTTGCAGACTGGGAGGAGTAAAGAGAGAGGATGGCCTCCACGAAGCTAGGTGGGAAAACAAACTTATCCAAGGCATATGCCAGGAAGCGCCAGCTTATCCTATCGAACGCCTTCTCGGCGTCTGTTGAAAGCACGGTCAGGGGGATCCCCTCTCTCTTAGCATAGGAAATAACATGAATGATTCTGGTAGAATTATCTTTCCCCTCTCTGCCCCCAACAAAGCCCACATGATCTCTATGAATCAAATACGGTAGAACCACATTAACTCTTCTGGCTAAAAGTTTTGCCCATAGTTTTGCCCATTCAGAAGAGAAATTGGGCGATAACTGCCACATTGAGTGGGGTCTTTCCCTATTTTGTGTATAATTTATATATGTGCTTCCAGCGATTGTATGGTAGGAACATTTCCATTCAAGAAGGAATTAAACAGATTTACTAATTGTGGTAGTAAGGATTTAATACGTTTTTTGTAGTAGATGATAGGCAGGCCAACTGGGTCTGGGGACTTTACACTCGGGGTGGATTTCAGTGTGTCTATTATTTCTTGTGGGGAAATGTGTGCAGTTAACTTTGTAATATCTTCTGTTTTGATAGTAGGGAGTGATAGGGGGTCAAGAAATTCTTTAATTTTATTAGAGGCTGAAAGTGGAGTTTCTATATTATAAAGATTCTGGCAAAATGATTTAAAAGAATTTGTAATGTCTTTTTTTTTCAGCTAATCCAATCTCTTTGGTGTGGATTTTTTTTTAGAAATGTGCGTTCAATATTTTTCTTAAGTAAAGAAGAAGTAAGCTTGCTTCCTTTATTACCATGGAGGTAAATTGTTTGGTTACATCTCTGATAAAGTTTAGCCGAGTTAATATTTAAGACATCTTTGAGTTTATTTCTTAAGTTCAGGAGATCAGCCTGAACTGCTCTTGCCAAGACTTTTTTATGAACTCTTTCTAAAGTGTTGATTTGATGAAGGAAGAGACTTCTTTATTCCTTGCTTTTCTTAGGTGAGAGCGCAAGGCGATCAGTTCTCCTCGAATAACCATTTTATGCGCTTCCCATATCGAATGGCCAGATCCTAAGTTTTCAATGAAGTATAAATCTACTATTTTGGACATCCGGGAAATATTTTCATCGTTATTAAGCAAAGTATCATTTAATCTCCATGTGAAATCTCTTTGTGGGAGTGAAGAGATCGTAAGCTCTAAAAAATTGGTGAATGGTCGGAAAGTGTTATAGGTCCTATTGAGGTAGATAAGGAGTTCATACTTTTTGATAAGGGACAAGTATGAACTCTGAAGTAAAATATAATCTAATCTATGATTATGTGGAATGTGGGTGGGGAAAAAGGTATAATCTTTTATTGGAGGATTGAAGAGTTTCCATGTATCGATTAGATTTAGAGAAGAATTAATTTTTCTCAGGGTTCTCTGGGATAAAATAAGGGGATGCATGACAGTGGGCCTAAAGGATCTTGCCAGCAGGACTGCTGCGAATTCAGGGGCAATACCACAGTTTGCCCAAAAGGTAGGGTAAATGAATAAAATATAATATATTGAATTCGCGCTGAACTGCTGTATACATAAACTAGAGATTAAATAATTAAAATGAATAATTAAAAGACACTTTATTAGTATGAAATTGTACAGCCAAAATTAGTAAAATATAATTAAAAACGAAAAAAAGGATAAGTGGTCCTCCGATGTTGGGTGTGTCTGGCTTCCTACTGCTAGAAGTAGTGCTGTTGATTTGAAGTAATGGTGGTTGGTAGTAGGCCCTAGATGGAGGGAATATGTTTTTTAGATATAGGGAAAGTAGTTTGTCCTGATAAGAGGCCTAAGTACAAGCACGTGGTTACTTACCCGTATGGGGTAGTATTAGGAGGAAGATCCCCGTAATGGTGCTTGTTTGTTGCAAAGCCGTGCAATTAAAGTGCAAAAGTGCTGAAAACTGGAATATGAAGGGTACAGCCGTTATAAAATAGGGTATAGCGATGTGTCTGTAGCAAAGTGCCTATTGATATAGTGATATTAATACCTGATTGTATATGCAATAGCGTATAGTAAGCTGGTAAGGTGTTACAATGGTTAGGCTTCCTCCTTCGTAGACAGTAGTTTATACTGAGGTGATCTGCATGGATCCTTGTAGATGTTTTGGAAAATATGTTCAGTCAATATAGTATGGCCCTGTTTCCAGGATGGTCAGAGCTGGATAGATAGTGTGAGCATGAATTGTTACTGGCAGACCCTTGTAGCAGCGTATATTGTTGCAGCTGCTGCGGGAAAGAAAGAGGCACATAGGGGAAATTTCAAATATAAGATGCCGCGGTTTAGATAAAATATGCGGTCATCAGTATTGGTACAGCCTGTGCAGAGTCGTACCTCCAGTAGTACACTGTCCGTGTGTGGCGTTTATAGTGCTTGCAGTACTTTAATGCAGCGTGAATAGGATGCAGCTGCTTCAGTAGATGTGCCGTCAAGGCTTGGGCATAGAGGTGGTTTTCCACGGCGATGTCCAAGAGTCCTGGGGGGAGGCACGTGAGGTGATTCTGGCTGGTGGTGTTGATAGGCAGAGTCCCGGCCGGTGACTCGTGCTTCAGCAGTATGTAGCTCGTTGGCGCGCTTGCTTGTGGTGAGGCAGGCTGGACAAGCAGGATCTGACATGACGTCACGGTCACGTGACTATCATGTGATGAAGCAGCTAAGGGTAGCTGAAAGGACCAAAATTCCAACGCGTTTCGGAAACAATTGCGGTTTCCTTCTTCAGGGATGGTCCTAAGTGGATTCTCTGCTTCTTATATATGCTAATTCTTGATGTGGGTGGTCTTTTTAATCATTAAATGCAAATAGCTCAATCTCACTATTCAGTCCTCTCGGTTTTAGTGTGTTCATATTGAAAATCCATTGACTTTCAATCCGGGACATAAGTTTTAGATGGTCGCCCTGTCGCCAGTGTTTTGGCACCATTTGGATGTCTATTATCTGAGTGCCCTGAATTTTTCCCCCATGTTTTATTAAGTAATGTTTTGATAGGGGGTGGCCTGTGAATTTATTCCTAATGTTCCTGAGATGTTCCTTAATTCTGACGTGCATTGGTCGTTTGGTACGTCCAATGTATAATTTATGACATGGGCATCTGAGACCATATATGACTCCCTTAGTAGAACATGTGATGAAGTTCATAATAGGGAATTCATTGTTATAATTTTTAATGGTTTTATGTTTCTGCATAGATAGAGTTTTGCAGACGGAACATCGTTTACACGGAAAAAAAACCACCTCTATGCCCAAGCCTTGGCGGCACATCTACTGAAGCAGCTGCATCCTATTCACGCTGCATTAAGGTACTGCAAGCACTATAAACGCTACACACGGACAGTGTACTACTGGAGGTAAGACTCTTTGCACAGGCTGTACCAATACTGATGACCGCATATTTTATCTAAACCGCGGCATCTTATATTTGAAATTTCCCCTATGTGCCTCTTTCTTTCCCGCAGCAGCTGCAACAATATACGCTGCTACAAGGGTCTGCCAGTAACAATTCATGCTCACACTATCTATCCAGCTCTGACCATCCTGGAAACAGGGCCATACTATATTGACTGAACATATTTTCCAAAACATCTACAAGGATCCATGCGGATCACCTCAGTATAAACTACTGTCTACGAAGGAGGAAGCCTAACCATTGTAACACCTTACCAGCTTACTATACGCTATTGCATATACAATCAGGTATTAATATCACTATATCAATAGGCACTTTGCTACAGACACATCGCTATGCCTTTTTTATAACGGCTGTACCCTTCATATTCCAGTTTTCAGCACTTTTGCACTTTAATTGCACGGCTTTGCAACAAACAAGCACCACTACGGGGATCTTCCTCCTAATACTACCCCATACGGGTAAGTAACCACTAGTGTTGAGCCACCCCAGTAGTGTTCGGGTTCGGTTCGTCGAACACCGTCGAAACCAATGGCAGGCAAGCAAAAACACATAGAAACACATAGAAAACACCTTCAAATGTGTCCAAAAGCTGACAAACTGCTCAGAAGACACAACTAACACATGGAAAAGTGACAAGTACATATAGTCATGCGAAAAGAAAAGAGGTGGAGGAGTAAAAGGAGGAGGAGACACAGATATAGGCATGTCATGCCCTTCTAAAATCAAGAAAGGCTGGAGTAAAAATCTAAAATCAGCCTACCAACAACCAGACGTCGTGACAAGAAAATTAAAAAAAGAAATATCTTTAGGTAGAATGGCGGTTCCATTCAGAACACTTTCCTTACAAGACATAGTGGTATCCCCCTTGGGAGTCGTGCCAAAAACGGAACCCAATACATTCGGACTAATCCACCATTTGTCATATCCAAGGGGCTGGTCAGTAAACGACAACATCGACGCAGAACCAAGTACAGTAGTATATACTGTACCTCCTTTGACAAGGCGATCAGGCGGGTCAAGAAGTTGGGAAGGGGCACCCTAATGGCCAAAACAGACATTGAGGGGGTGTTCCGGTTACTTACTACCTGCGCCTCCGAATAGTGTCCGCCTATTGGGCTGCTTCTGGGAAGGAGCATACTATATAGATCGCTGTTTGCCCATGGGGTGCTCCATATCCAGCTCACTATTTGAGGCGTTTAGTTGCTTCCTCGAATGGGTTGTCATGGATGTTTCTAAGGGGGCACATATTATCCATTACCTCAACGATTTCTTATGCCTGGGCCCAAAAGATTCGCCACAGTGTGAATACACGCGGTAGTCCACCTGTGAGAAGGAGAGAGCTGGAGGGAGAGCGGACACCACAGAGCCGAGGGGTTAGATGGAGAACGGAAGAAGGAAAGAGGGCGAGGGAGGTAAGGGAGTATGGTGGAAGGCCAACCTGAGCTCCCCCATGTTCCTGCTGGGCGGGGAACAGCCCTGGGAAGAAAAGCCGCTTGCGCATCCCTTTGACGTTACGGGCGCGAGCGGGCAGAGGGACTACGCTGGAGTGCGAAGCCTACACGGCCAGACCGTTCCTGCCCGTGCGACCTCCGTGTCGCCGGGTTTGTGCCAGAACCGCGGTGGACCCTGACGGCCAGCCCCCCTCTCCCAATACTGGTGCCTGTCCGCTGGTGGGTCGAGACCCCCCGCGGTGGAGGCAGGTCTAAGCTCTGTAATTTAAATTGGCTCTGTAATTTGAATGAGTACACTTTAAATCCTTTTACAAGGATCTATTGGAGGGCAAGTCTGCTGCCAGCAGCCACGGAAGCAGGAAGAGGAAGAGGCGGAGCCTGCCGTGTGCTGCTGTGTTTGGTGTGTGGAGAGATGTCCTGGGAAGGGAGGTTTTGTTTTTCCATCTGGGATTTTTTGTCTGCCCCCTTCCCAGGAAAACAGTCTTGCTGTGGGATTGGCCTTCGGGGCTGGGCCCCCGGCTCCTGCCCCCCGGTCCAAGCTGGTGGGGGGCGGGAGGAATACCATCGTGGCTGGGATGACCAGGTCCGGAAAAGGCAAGGGGTCCAGCATGAAGACCAGAGGGACCCCCGAGGCCACGGACGCCGCGGCTCCTCCCCCCGGAGGTAGACCGAGTACGAGCAGGGGTGCTGCAGCGGTGCCCCTTGATTGGGGCACCAAGGTGGCGAAGGAGTCCACGGTCAGCTATGGCTCCTGCATCCATGAACACCTCTGCGAGTATGAGGACGCCTCTAGGAAGCTAAAATCCCTCTGGGGAGAGTTGAGGGTAGCTCAGGAGAGGTCCGACAGAGCCTCTAGTAGCAAAAAGCCTGAGCTATCCGCCGCGGTCAGAAGGATAAATAAAACCATCCAGGAGGTGGAGAGCCGGCGGTGTGTCATCCTGGCCGGCAGCGGGCCATTCAAAGAAAAGCTGGAGAATGATGACTGGTTCAGGGCCATGGCCGGTGGATCTCTGGAGGGGTCACGGAGCTCCAGCCAGGTGGTGGCGGTGGAGGAAGAGGACTGCGAGGAGGAGGTCGCGCCCTGCCCGCCATCTGGTGGCCTGGTAAGTGATCTCCAGGCATCACATAGCGGGATAGCCCCTGAGCAGATGGCTCTCCCGTCTGATTCTAGCCCTTCAGAGGGCAGAGGGAGCGAAGGGGAGGATGAGGATGGCGGTAGTAGCAGCAGTGAGGGGGGCTGCCTCGTCATGAAGCAGATCAGGCAGATCGAGTCCCCGGTACGTTTTGAACAGCTGATGTTCGGGGACGAGATCTGTGAGGACGAGGTAACCGGGAGGGGGACGAAGAGGAAGAAAGCAAAGAAAAAGAAAAAAACATCTGTGGCACATAAATTTGTGTTTGTCCCCCTTTCTGGGGCCCCCCAGTCCCGTTATGCAACACCCGCTACCCACCCCGGCTCGGGCTCTGTTGTGGGTCCGCAAAATCTATGGTGGTGCTCAGGCTGGGTCCCCTGTGAGAGAGGGGGCTGGCCTGGCACCTGGTGTGCCTGCTGGCGTGCGGGGGGCGGCGAGTGTAACTGCCGCTGCAACCCGCACTGCTGGCGGCACACCGGCAGCCGGGGCCGCATCTTCGGCGGCGTGTGCTCGGAAGGTGTCTGGGTCCCCCACTCACGGATCCGTTAAAAAAACTGGATCACCTTTGGGGACCCAGGCATCTGGCAATGCACCTGGTAAACAAAAGAGTGCGGGGCCTGTGGCTCCGGCAGAGCAGGCTCGTAAAAAGAAGGTGGTGGGGCCCGCTCCCCTGGCGGGGTCCGTGTCGAAGTCGGGGCCCCCGGTGCAGGGACCCAGTAATGGGTTGGAACCGGGGGGTCCGCCGCCGGTGGACGCCAAGGAGGAGTGGCCTAGCCTGGGGCCGGCTGCCGGAATTGCTGTGGTCAAGCTCTTTGTGGCCAAGGGGGTGACGGTGGGGGGTGCTGTGCCCCTGGGAACTGGTGCTGCTAGACCTGGGACCCCTGAGAGTAGACTCGGCTCCGGGTCGGCTCTGGGGGTCCCAGCACGGCCAGTTTGGGGGGGCGTGGCCATCTGGCATCCCCCGCCCATGTGGGAGTGGCCTCAGAGAGGCCGCACTGTGCTGCCAGGTGCAGGGGGCGTGGTTTTGCGGGCGGGAGCCGCCCATGTAGGAGGAGCTCCGGGGAGCTGTGCTGTGCTGCCGGGCGCTGGGGCTGCCGGGGCGGGGCTTAGCGCCGGCAGCGGCCGCTCCTGGAGTAACAGAGACCGCAGCTGCGGTCAGCACCAGTGTGGGGGCAGCTGCTGCAGCGGATGCGGGTGCCTGCGTGTCGGGGTCCCCTGTGTCTGGGGGCTTACCTGGGGCAGGGGCTCCGGCAGTGCGGGTGTCCAGGAAAGCTGCAGCAGGGCTGGATTGTGCAGGGGGAGGAGCTACACCTCACTCTCTTCCTGCCAGTAAAGCAGGAAGCTCCAGGAATACTGGGAGCAGTAGTGCTGCACTACTTAAAGCATGCAGTGTGGTCCTTAAAGGGCTAGCAGCACATAGTGTGCCCAGTGTACAAAAACCCCCGGCAGGGAAGGCGCCGCCAGCAGGTGGCAATACCAGCAACACCGGTAATGTGGAAAGTGGAAATACAGCAGTGCATAAAAAGTGTGCCCAGAAAACAAAACACGTCGACCCCAGTACGCATGGGAGTGGGAGCGGGGCGAGTGGGGTGATTGTGGATATAAATGGGAATGGTGTGGGTACGGACGTGCTTGTGGCTGAGGATGCGAATGGGGGTGTGTCTGCGGTAGGGTGTGCGAGTGGAGTGTCTGTTGGTAGCGGGGCCCCCGGAGTTTTGCAGGGGTAGTGGCCGAGGCCTTGGGGTCCTCTCGGGGGGTTTCCTCACCTCTGGACCTCAGGGACGGTGACTTGAGACGCCGTTTTCTGGAGGCCCTCAAGAAGGGAGAACGAACGATCACGGTAGAGGGAAGAGAGGTGGATCTGGCCTTTTGGCTGGACAGGCATTGCCAGGCTGCCGTCCAAGATAAAAGGGAGGGGGAAAGAGTGTGGTCCCTCCCGACAGCCGGGCAGGGGGTGGCCAGGAGGAATGTGGTCCGTCTTCGGTGGAGGGGCTGTGAAGCGTGCCTGCCTAGAGCGAGGGTCGTGGGGCTCCTCCTGAAGATGGACTTCAGGGCGATTGACATCTTTGCCCTTATCCATCCTTTTGGTACCTCCATGTTTGACATCAGTTTTGTTCGGCCAGAGGGCTTAGAGCTTTTCTGGTCAAATTTTGAACTGGTGAAGGGGGAGCCCGGCTGGCGAGACTTTGCCGTACAGGCGGAGTCTCGCCAAAATGGCGTAAAGAGGGTGACCGTTCTAACAAATAACGAGTCACTCTCTGGGATCAATATTATGACGTGGCTTTCTCGTTATGGGGAAGTCACGGAGGTCCCAAAGAAGAAGAGGGACGAGTTCGGCATTTGGTCAGGGGGCTGGACCTTCATGATGAAATTGAAGGTTTCAGGTGGTACTGTCACCCACATCCCCTCCTCGGCATTCCTTGGGAGGGACAGGATCCTGATCTTCTACCAAGGGCAGCCGAAGGTCTGCCACAGTTGCGGTGACCCCCGCCACTTCAGCGCGGGCTGCAAGGTGCAGAAATGTGCCTTGTGTGGCGGGGTAGGTCATCTGGCCGCGGCCTGTGGTGACATTAGGTGTCACACCTGTGTGGTGATCTAGGTCACCCGTATAGCCACTGCCCCCGTTCCTTTTCCAACACCATCTCTGGTCAGGTGGAGGAGGGCCGCGGGGGGGTCCCCAGTGGTTCATCCTCTGCTGGAACTGGAGGTGGGGGGGGGAGGGGAGCTGAGGGGTCAGTGAGGAAAGGCGAGGCGAATACATCTGCCCGCCAGTGGCAACAGGTGGGGCGCCGAAGGGACAGGAGGCAGGATAAGCCTCAGGTAACTGGGGTGATGACTGTCCCCTCCCCGGAGGTTGCATCCGGAGCCTCTGAGGCCCTGGGGGAAAAGGCGGTGAGCGAGGAGATCAGGAGGATGGAGAGGGAGGAGGCGGCTGCTTCCGATAGCTTCTCCCAGTATGAAAGTCTGGATGAGAATGTGGTGGAGCAGCCAAAAAAATCAGGTGACAAAAGTACCAGTAGTCGAAGGAAAAAGAACAGGAAAAGGGTAAAAAAAAACTAAAGCCCCCCCCCGACTGCTACAGTGCCTACGAAAGGGCTCACCGACTCCCCTCTGATCCCCCTCTCCAATCGGTTCCAAGCCCTCGATGACTGCTGTGTCGGAGGTCGGGGGTAAGGAGCCGGAGACAACATCTGGGGTGCCTTCAGGGGGCGGCGGGGTCTGTCCCCCGGGGGACTCGGTTGCCCCTGGGGGGGGGACTGCCCCGGGGTCCAGAGGCGAGGAAACCTGTGCTGGGAAGGAGGTGTCCGATGCTGGAGGGGCGGGCATGGACACCTCGGTATCCCTAAGGAGGAGGGGTGACTCGGGCTCCTCCTTAGAAGGCGAGAGGAAGAAGGGGGGTACGGTGAAAAAGAAGGCCATCTAACTCAATCACCCATGATGGCGGAACCTACCCCGTTGACTCTGGCGTCGATTAATGTCGCCAGTATAAAGTCAGATGCGGCCAGATTTACGGCCTTTGATTTTTTCACCCGAGTTGAGGCTGACATTTTATTTTTGCAGGAGACCAGACTAACGGACATGGGGGCCATTTATAAAGCAAAGAGGGAGTGGAGGTGTGGGCCTTCATACTGGTCTCTTGCGGCCGAGCCGTATAGCGGAGTAGCGGTCCTTTTTAAGGCCGCTTCGGTGCAATGCAGACGGGTGATTGAGGTAGAAATGGGGAGGTGCTTGGTTCTTGACGTCTTCATGAGGGGACAGGAGCTCCGGCTCATTAATATCTACGGCCCGCAATCTAAGTGGGACCGTAAATGTCTCTTCCTGAAGGTCAAGCCCTATCTTTTTACAAGCCGGCAGGTGGTCTTCGGTGGGGATTTTAACACTGTAACTAGATCCCGTGATAGGGGAGGCCCCGGAGACCGGCTGGCTTATGATAGCATAGCCCTGAATAGCATAGCAAGTGAAGCTCGCCTGGTGGATGTCCACATCCGGCACACCCCAGGTCACGGGGGTTTCACCTTTCATAGGGGTAGCAGTAGGTCTAGGATAGATAGGGTTTTTTTAAAGGAGGAGGCTGTCTCTTCTGCAGTGTCCGCTGTTGAGGTGGAATTCTCCGATCACTGTTTCATTTTCTTTTCCTTGAATGTTACAGAGACCCCCCGGATGGGGAGAGGCCTATGGAAGCTGAATTCGTCCCTGTTGGAAGAAGCTGATGTAAGACAATCCTTTGAGGAATTTCTTCAGAGCCAGGTACCTCTCTTGGGTCTCTGTAGTACTAAGTCTGAGTGGTGGGAGATCTTCAAAAGAAGGGTTGCAAGGTTCTTCCGTCAGCTCTTGAGCCTCAGGGGCCTGAACAGGCACCGCCTGTATCGGGATCTGTGGAGGAAACTCGAGCAGCTCGTCTTGACTGGAGGGGACCGTGAGGAAATCTCCAGGGTGAAGGCCTTGCTCAAGGGGTGCCAGTATGATAGGCACACATCCTTGGTTTTTGAGAGGGATTTCGGGAGGTACCGCTCGCCCAACCCTTACAGGAACTGCAGGAGTTGTAAGGTGGTAACAGGACTGATCGACAGTACGGGGTCCCTGAACAGATCCAAATCAGGGATCCTTCTACTCGCACCTCTTGGGGAGGAGGGAACCTGATCGGGATGAGATATCGGCTTTCCTGGCTGAAACCATCCCTGAGCCAAGGGATGACCCCTCTCTTCATGTTTTGGCAGAAGCAATCAGGGAAGAGGAATGAGACGGGCGATTGATGGGCTCCGACCCAAAAAGTCGCCTGGTCCGGATGGCTTAACATCCGAGTTTTACAAGACTTTTAGGGACTCCTTGGTCTCCCTCTTGACTGAGGTGTTTAATGAGTGTATCTCCTCGGACGCTCTGCCCAGTTCAATGAGGAAGTCAGCCCTGATTATTTTGTCAAAGGGTAAAGTCTCGTCCCGTATTGAGAATTGGCGTCCCATAGCGCTTCTCAATACGGACCGAAAGGTTCTGGCAAAGGTGCTTTTTAATCGGTTGGTGAAATTCGCACCCCGGCTCCTTTCGGGGGCCCAGCACTGCTCTGTTCAAGGCCGCAGCACATTTAGTGCTGTGCTCGGTGTCCGAGAGGCAGTGGAGCAGAGCAGGGCAGGGCAGGTCACTGGAAGGGGTACTTGCTGTCCTTAGACCAGGCGAAAGCCTTTGACCGGGTTAACCACGAGTACCTCTGGTCCGTCCTTCTGAGGTACGGTCTGCCCGGGAGGTTTGTTGATTGGTTGAGAGTTTTATACAATGGGGCAGAGACTTTTCCGCTCGTGAACGGTTGGGTCGGACCCCCTTTTAAGGTGAAGTCTGGTGTCCGCCAGGGCTGTCCTCTGAGCCCACTGTTATACGTGTTTGCGATCGACCCCCTTCTAAGGAGGGTGGAACGCGGACCGTTGGTGGGAGTCGGGATGGACCAGACGGAGCCAGATGCCACCTTGAGGGTAGTGGCGTACGCCGACGACGTTTCCCTTTTTGTAACCTCGAGAGGGGAGGCAGATTGGGTCATGTCTGAGGTTGAGCGCTACTCGGTGGCATCCGGGTCCATGATCAACTGGGATAAGTGTGAAAGTCTCTGGCTGGGAGGGGGAGATCCTAGTTTTGATCTCACGGCCACAGCAAAAATACTAGGCATCAGTTTCGGACCGGGGGACTACCCCCAGCAAGACTGGGAGGGCAGACTTAAGATTCCCGCCCAGAAGGTGGATCAGTGGAAGGGTTGGTCCCTGACCCTGAGGGAAAGGGTTAGCCTGGCCAAAGGGTATTTGCTCCCTTTACTAATATACCTGGGCAGCGTCTGCATCTTGCCAGAGCCTCTTTGGACACGGGTCTACAGCCTGTTCTTCCAACTATTATGGGGGAATAGGCTGAACCTAATCAAGAGGGAGGTCACGTACCGCACGAGGAGACTAGGAGGGTTGGGTATGGTCAACCCAGTGGTGTTCCTAGTAAACACCTTTATTAAGGCAAACATCGCCAACCTCTGGTTAGAGAGGGCTCCTCCGTAGGTATTCTCCTGTAGGGGGTGGTTTCGGCCTTTCTTCCAGAAATGGGAGACAGGAGGGAAGGTGAAGGACCTTCGAACGCCTCATGGGCATCTTCCGGCTTATGCTACCCCGGTTCTGAAGGTGATCCGTCGGTGGGGTCTGGGAGTGTGGGAGATCAGGACCTTGTCAAGGAGGTTACTTGACAATAGGGTCCTGTTGACCCACTTTCAGGAGCCACTGGCGCTCAAGGATTGCCCGAGCCGGGATCTGGAGGTAGGGCTTGGGTTATTGAACTCTAAACGGATCCCCTTGAATTTTGGGACTTGGCTTGGTGCTGCTTCCATGGGAGACTGTATGTGAGGGACAACCTGAAGTACAGGAACTCTGATGACCGGGATTGTCCCCGCGAGGAGTGTGGCGGCATGCTTGAGAGCATGGAGCACTTCCTGCTTCGGTGTCCCTTTAATACAGAGGTCTACAGTAGGGTGGGTGCTTCCATTGGCTGGTCCAGGCTGGCAGGCCTTTCCTATGCGGAGTGGGCCTAAGGGGCATTCAGGTCCCTTGGTGGCCGAGATCGGGGCACTGTTTTCTTAGTTAGCTTAGTGACTAGGTTTTACACGTGGAACGCACGTTGCTTAGTGTCCACCCAGCAGAGAGCCCTCCCCCGGGAAGAGGTGATTAGGAACATCCTGGGTGACCTGGCAAAAGTGCACTCGCTGGAGTATGAGAGGCTGGGTGCAGGGAGGGCTTCCCTTCTATGGAGGGGGTTCTCATTTAATGTGCCCTAGGGAGAGTTAGGTTACGTGTGTCTGTGATAGGGTGAGTTAGTCTCCTTCTATATTTTAGATTTATTTGTAGGGTCAGGTAGTTGTGTAGGGTCAGGGAGGGACAGACAGGGACAGTCGTCACGGATAGGTAGTTTAGTGTTAGGTTGGTAGTGAGGGTCAGTGAGGGACAGGTAGGGAAAGATTGGTAGGGCGGTAGGGACAGTTTTTTTCTTTTCTTTAATAGGGAGGGACAGGGTGTTGTGTGTTAGATTAGGGTGAGAGCCTCTGTAGTCTCCAGTTTCCTGGTGGTGGGCTGCTCCCCTCACATTGTAGTTTTTTGTTTTGCGGTATCGGAATCGGAATATAGGGCTTGCAAGCACTGAACTTGGGTCTGATTTTTGATTTATGGTTGATTCTTTGTGGTTAGTTTATATTATCATGTCACAGCTAAGTATATTGTTAAAACAGACTTGTTATGTTGTGTATTGTATGTATATGTGTATTGTATGAAAGTGAAAAATTGTTTTCCAGCACACGATTTAGAAAAATTTAAAAAAGCCTCCATTGTTAAAAAATACAAATCCAACGGAGATAAAAGCGTGTGTAGGCTTAAGCGTTTCGGATCATATTTGACCCTTAGTCATAGCATGAAATACTGAATGAATGTTGCACTTTTCACTTGGGCCAGGTGAGCTGAAGATTTTTTTCTTATTTGCTATATGTGTATTGTATGTATATGTATGTGTATTGCGCGTGGGGGGTGTAGTTTTAGGTTGGGTGGGGGGTTTCAGGGGGGAAGGGGTGTTTTGTAAAAAAAAGAAAAATGGATGTCCTGCGGGATGCGGGAAAAAGGACCCTTTTTGCGTGTATATGGCCACAGACTTTCGTGGGACCTTGGGTGTTTAAAAATGGTGGTGGGGGAAAAAAAAAAAAGAAAAAAAGAAAAAATATATATTGCGTGTGTAGAGTGTTAGTTTTGGCCAGGTGGTCCATCTCTTATTTTGGGCGGTGGGCCAGTTATTTAGTTTTCCTTTTTGGGGTTAGGTGTGAATGTGCAGGTATGAATGTTGCGAATGTTAGGAGTCTTGTGCGCTTTAAGGCGTGGCCTGGCTGGTAGGTACGGAAGGTCTTCCCTTGCTGGGGGGGTCTTTTGGAAAAACGAGGATGTTTTGTGTCTTGTGTTTAGTGTCAAGTGTCATGTGTTAGTTTGTTGGACTCAGTAGAATTTTGGATTTGGGCTTGTCTTGCTAGGGTTTTTGGTTTTTCTTGTATAATGTTTGTATTTGTGGTTTGTATTTGTGTTTTGTTTTTGTGTTTTTGTACTTTTATAAATAAAAAAAGAGTTCCAGCTCCAGTAGCGTCCACTAAAGCTGCTGCAGTTAAAAAGCTTTTATAAGGATCGAGCTAGGCGTGCTACCGCCAGTCCCAGCCCCTTTGCCTTGGGGTGCCTCCCCGATGCTCTTGACTGAGTGTCCCGGGGGCCCGAAGAGTTTCCTTTGAAAAAATTAAGTGTCTAAAGCACAGGTGGTGTAGCTTGCCCAAAAGGATTTACTGGGTTAGATGCAGTAAAAAATTGTTATTAGATACTCAGGTGGTGTAGCTTGCTTCATATGGGCTACTCCACTGACTACCAGACACTGCTACAGGCCCAAAAGGATTGGCTGGCTTAGATGCAGTAAAAAATTGGTATTAGATACACAGGTGGTGTAGCTTGCTTCATATGGGCTACTCCACTGACTACCAGACACTGCTACAGGCCCAAAAGGATTGGCTGGCTTAGATGCAGTAAAAAATTGGTATTAGATACACAGGTGGTGTAGCTTGCTTCAGATGGGCTACTCCACTGACTACCCGACACTGCTACAGGCCCAAAAGGATTGGCTGGCTTAGATGCAGTAAAAAATTGGTATTAGATACACAGGTGGTGTAGCTTGCAACACAGATAGGCTACTCCAATGACTAACAGACACTGCTACAGGCCCAAAAGGATTGGCTGAGCTACATTTTGCCAAATGCTGTGAAAAACACTTGCACAGCACTGGCACAGACCTGCCTGGCAAAAAGTGCTATGAACTGCTGTAACCTAGCCCTCAAAAGGGCTGCAATTAGAAGTAGTCCCTACTCCCTAAACCTATCTCTCTATGTAGCTGGAAATTCGCTCGCAGTTCACACAGTTATACTGTATAGCGCCCACAGCAGCAGCGGTGCCGTCTAACACTCAGCTGCATCAGTGAGAAAATGGTGGCGACGGGAAAAATGGCTGGGTCTTATAGGGCAAGGACATGTGACAAACACAGCCAATGACACATGCCCTTGCTTGTGTGAAAAAAAAGCACTTTGCTGCGTGTGTGTGCTGCTGATAGGCTGACAGACTGCACCGCCCCACTGTAAATGCGGGAAAGAAAAAAAAAATGGAGATCGGCATTATTTCTGCAGAGATCCATCCCCTACCCCTCCCCCCGCCCACTCTACACTGAAACTGTCTATTAACATTGATTAACAGTATTACTGTGAAAAAATCCAGTTACGCTTTTGGTGCACGAACAGTTATCGAACATAACCTCGAACAGCCGAATTTTTTGCAAATCGTTCGAGTTCGTCGAACACCGCTCATCTCTAGTAACCACGTGCTTTTACTTAGGCCTCTTATCAGGACAAACTACTTTCCCTTTATCTAAAAAACGTATTCCCTCCATCTAGGGCCTACTACCAACCACCATTATTTCAAATCCACAGCACTACTTCTAGCAATAGCAAGCCGGACACACCCAACATCGGAGGACCACTTATCCTTTTTTTCGTTTTTAATTATGTTTTACTAATTTTGGCTGTACAATTTTATACTAATAAAGTGTCTTTTAATTATTCATTCACAACCCAGCAGCCACCGTGGGGACCCCAGTGCTGAGTCACGCCTCACTTGTCACTTGCCACCGATAGCGCCACTCACAGGCATTATCTGCAACAGAAGGTATTTACAATAAGTCTTAGGGGCCCCGGGGGGATACATTGGGGGGGAAATAAAGTAGTGGACAACTTATTTAAATTAGGAGTGAGGTCCCTGCTCAAGAACTTACATTCTACAATGAAATGGGATGGACACAATAGGTGAAAAGTGCTTGTTATTTCAGGTCTGGCAATTATAATAAATAGGGATTTTCATATAAAGCTGCATGATACGGTCATCAGCCCATATGTTTAAGTACAATACTCAAATATTGAGTGCAGTAATCATGTGCATGGAGGGTATGGAGACAGATGAAGAGTAGGGTGCAGATTCTGAATAATATTTAGAAACAGGGAACAGGGTAAAGTTAGTTTACTGAGTAGTTAAGGTGGTAGGCTTGTTTAAACAGATGGGTTTTTAAAGTGCGCTTGAAGACATGGGGGCTAGGCATCAGTTGATCGTCTGGGGTAGTGCATTCCAGAGAACTGGCGCAGCACGAGAGAAGTCTTGGAGATGGAGGTGCGAGGTTCAGATTATGGGGGATGTTAGTCTTAGGTCATTTGTAGAACGGAGGGCACGTGTAGGGCAATAGACAGAGATGAGAGAAGAGATATAAGGTGGTGCAGAATTGTGGAGAGCTTTGTAGGTGAGAGCAATGAGTTTATATTTGACCCTGTAGCGAATGGGCAACCAAGGTAATGACTGGCACAAGATGGAGGCATCGGTGAAGCAGCTGGACAGAAATACGACCCTGCCTGCTGCATTCAGGATGGATTGGAGAGGAGAAAGTTTGGTAAGAGGGAGACCGATCAGTAGAGAGTTGCAGTAGTCCAGACGAGAGTGAATAAGAGTGACAGTAAGAGTTTTATCAGTTTCAAAGGTGAGAAAATGTTGGATTCTGGAGATGTTTTTAAGATGCAGGTGACAAGAGCGAGTGAGTGATCGGATATAAGGAATAAAGGAAAGGTTAGTGTCGAATATGACCCCAAGGCAGCGGGTATGCAGCTTGGGAGTTATGGTTGAACCCTCCAAGGTAATTTCGATGTTAGGTAGAGTTAGGGTAGTAGAGGGGAGAAACACAAGAAGTTCAGTTTTGGAGAGATTCAGTTTAAGATAGAGGAAGGACATGATGTTAGAGACAGCAGACAGACAATCCTTAGTATTTTGTATTAAGCAAAACCTACAAAAGACAAAAAATATATCTCATACCCTACCATCATTATATATAAATGTAAAGCAAAGTTGCATATTATATATAGGGTACTTGGTGAACTATTTTTGATCACAAAAGTATACAAGCCGTCCCACCAGCGACAAGGTGACCCTAAATTGGGACGGTACCTACACTGTCTATATTAAACAATCTATATTAACAATCTAGGTAAAAGACAAAACATATAAAACATTTCAATTTTAACAATATACAACTTATCTGCAGCAGGGTGGGGGGAAGCATCCCAATTTTGGAGCAGACAAGTCAGTCATCTTCAATAAATGAAAGATAAGAGAAAGGGCAAAAACATGTTTAAGTAGAACAATTTAACTTGTATGAACAGATTTACCAAGTAAAAGGAGATGTTCTTTCAAGGAAAAGCTTTCCATAGCAATTCCTCAACAATTAAAGCAAAGTTCCCTGGTGAGAAATAGGACCAGGCCCCTTAACCAATGACCAAGGAAGAAAAAAGAAAAATTAGAAGTCTCTTGTCATCATGGGGGGAAGTGTTTTGGTAGTTGTCTTCTGGCCATGGGAGTGGATCCCTTTCCCTTCAACGACCATTTTTCAGGTCTCTGGAGGTGAGGAAAGGTGTCGTTATCATCTAAGGGCATCCAAGAAGGGACTTCGATTTGATGAATCCCCAGTGCATCCCATGAAGATTTGAGGACCTCTGGAGTGCGAATGGAAATTTGTTTGCCCTCTTTCATTATAGCAAGGCCGAACGGAAGGAGCTATCTATATGTTTATTTAGCGTGTACTGCATCTAGTAACGGCTTTATTTTTCTCCTCTTCGCCAAAGTGGAAGGTTCTATATTTTGGAAAATTTGAATCGGGTTGTTGTCATAGGATATTGGAAAGATCTCTCTCATCTTAGTTAGAATGGCAGATGTATCAACAAAGCTCAGAAGACCACAGACTATGTCTCTTGGTGGGTCTGAAGATTTAGGTTTAGTCCTTAGGGCTCTATGAACCCTTTCGATGATGATGTTTTCAGCTCTTTCTGATACCCCTAAATCTATTAACTATTTATATGTCGCTGTGTCTATTACAAACAGTATCTAATGGATTAAATGGTCACAATCTGTGCTAATGCAAACCGTGAACATTGCAACAGCGTGTCAGCTCATATCCGCTCTGCTGCTGGCAGTAGAGTGCTGTATACTTCTTTCTCAGTGCCATAAAAATGTGGAACTGAGAAATAATACATTTCAGAGAAAAGATCATTTACAGGTTCAGCCATGAGAGAGGCACCCTACTTAAGATGACTGAAAAGTTTCTCCTTATGTACCCATACTGGGAGAGACTTGTCAATCAACTGAGGCGGGGTAGGGCAAATCATCATCAGACTCATCTTGTCTCTCCCAGCACCCATGAAAAATATACCTGGTTACAATCATGCAGTGAGACACTGATTCATGCTGTCCAGAATTTGGGCAGCATTAATCAAGTGACATGATCCCTTTTAAGGGGTCACCTAGCCAGGATTAAAGTTCTTTGATCTTAGCCATTACAGTGGGATCTTGTGAGCTCCTGAGCGATCACAATGACGGGCATATATCTCATTTACATGTATAGATTTATATATGTCATTACAATGAAGTGGCCCATGATTTATTCCTGCCAAGAACCTTCCAGAACTAAAGCAACATTCATTACATTAGGAGGAAAGGCGATTCCAGCATCTAAATAGGAAAGGTTCTTTACAACGAAGAGTAGTCAGACTATGGAAAGCTCTACCGCGAGAGGTAGTCACGATCAGCTTTTAAGCTCTTTACGACCTGGGGTCTTCCTTGGGCATAATACTTTACTGAACCACTAAACGGACAATAAAACACATAGAACAGTCCCAGCAAATACCCAAGATGATGCAAAATTATATAGTATGACCCTTCTGCTGGCCCAATGGGAATAGTGCAACTGCGACTTTGGGACTTCCAGGGCCAATTACCTCAACCAGTGGTCCCCGGTTTTTGCAGGCTCCCACAGAGAGGAGGTAGTGGCAAGCTTAGTAAGCTGACAGTCCATCGAGGTTCAAGGCCAGGAGACGCGAGGGTCCCACCCTGGCCTCTCCAAGAGTTTCCATGGGGTCAGATGACTGGCTGGTCCCAATCTGACTTCTCAGAATGTCTCCATGGGTTCTGGCGACCGTAGGGTTCCACCTGGCAACCCCAAACAACATATCCATGGGTCAGGTGACTTCATCGTCCCAACCTGGTCTCAACAAATGTATCAATGGGTTCTCTGATAGTCAATAGAACAGATTTGTATCCTTCCAGTCAGGCCATGTACCCTTAGGCCAGAATCATGTAGAATCCAAATCTGTGTCTCTCTGGCTCGAGCCATACTACCAAGCTGATGTCCTGAAGAGTCTGAGTGATCTTTGATTCTCTTTCAATTCTGTCTGCTACAGAGGCATATGTTCCTTAAATAGTTATGATTGTTCTTTCAAGCACACATCTACAGGTTAAAGACTAGGGAGGGTATTATTCCATAGGGCTCAGGTCTCATTGTTTGAGCATTTAATCAATTTAGATAGTTGGTATAGCAGGGGGCTCTTTAAATGAACATTCAGGTTTATACAAATAATAGTATGTCCTTCTTGACCAGTCAAAGAAAAACACATACATTCACAAGTCAACACAAACACAACAGTGTATTTCTCTTGGCTTAACAAATCTAGACGTCTGGCTGATTAAGATAAGAAGCTGTTTCATCACATTGCTCCCCCATCTTAATTAGCCAGACATGATAGGATCCCAAACATGCTTCTCCACTTATTGGAGACAGTCCATCAGCATGTATTTAAGCACATACACAAATGTAACAAGTCTCACCTTCATAAGAACAAAATTTTTTATCATCCAGTTTCCTCAGAGCATATTCCAGGTCTTCCTTGCAAATAAACTCCACACGTAATTGACGAGAACAGACTCGTATCCATTGCATCCACACATGCCGTCCTCAGCATCCTGTGGTTCCTTGATTAAATTCGATCGAGTGTCGGTGGCCTGGTATTCAATCCATTGAAGCCGGTGCAGCTCCTGTAATTGCCATTTCTTGTTGCGGCTGTATATCCTCTCCGGTCCTCCTCCCAAGGCCGGGCTGTTGGGTTGGACATAGTAGCATCCGAAACCTGCTGTGTATGCCTCACCTATGGTCTGCTGGGTCTGTCTACATGCCTCCCTGGTTGTGGAGCCCTTATGGATGGTGTGTGCTAACACCAGTCCCTTTGCAGCTCCCCCAGATCTGCTGGGCTGAGTAGTATCCCACTGTTACCAAAATGTGAATGCCCGGGGTCTTCCATGGGCGTAATACTTTATTGAACTACCAAACAGACAATAACTACAGAACAGTCCCAGCAAATACCCAAGATGGTGCAAAATTACACAGTCTCACCCTGCTGCTAGCCAGGTGGGAATATAGTAACTGCGACTTTGGGACTTCCAGAGTCAACTACCTCAACCAGTGGCCCCCGCTTTTGGCAGACCCCCACAGAGAGGAGGTAGTGGCAAGCTTAGGAAGCTGACAGTCCATCGAAGTACAAGGCCAGGAGACCTGAGAGTCCCACCCTGGCCTGAGAGTTTCCATGGGGTCAGATGACCGGCTGGTCCCAATCTGGCTTCAACGAATGTCTACATGGGTTCCAGGCGACCGGAGGGTCTCACTTGGCAATCCCAAACATATCCATGGGGCCAGGTGACTTCATCGTCCCAACCTGATCTCACCAAATTTATCCATGGGTTCTCTGATGGTCAAAGGAGCAGATCCGTATCCTTCCAGTCAGGGCCATGTACCCTTAGGCCGGAATCATGTAGAATCCAAATCTGTGTCTCTCTGGATCAAGCCATACTACCAAGCTGATGTCATGAAGAGACTGACTGATCTTTGATTCTCTCTTTCAATTCTGTCTGCTACAGAGGCATATGTCCCTTAAATAGTTACAATTGTCCTTTTCAAGTACACATCCACAGGTCAAGAATTAGGGAGGGTATTATTCCACAGGGCTCATTGTTTGTGCATTTAATCAATTTACATAGTTGGTATAGCAGGGGGCTCTAGTAAATTAACATCTAGTTGGCTTTCGTATAATATGTAATTAGCATACTAACAAACATTATTGTTTCCAGACTACAAGAGAAGTCAACATTTAGGTTTATACACACAATAGTATGTCCTTCTTGACCAGCCAAAGAAAAACACATACATTCACAAGGCAACACAAACACAATAATGTATTTCTCTTGGTATAACAAACTTAGACGCCTGGCTGATTAAGATAAGAAGCTGTTTTGTCACAGTCATGTCCCTGCCTTTGATGCAGGCTCACAAGAGAAGCTCATGTGCTATGAGCGCCACCTAGTGGTCAGCGCTCATAGCACATGAGCATTTCTACTGCATACAGGTGATCTGCTCATCGCCTGTATGCAGTAGAAGCAATCAGAAAACTGTTGCTTCTAGTCTCCTAAGGAGACTATTGAAGCATGCAGAAAGTGTAAAAAAAAAAAGTTTTTTTAAAAAATATATATATAAGTTTAAATCACCCCCCCCCCTTTTGCCCCATTCAAAATAAAATAATAATAAAAAAACCCACATACACATATTTGGTACCACCGCGTTCAGAGTCGCCCGATCTATCAATATAAAAAAAGAATTAATCCGATCGGTAAACGGCATAGTGAGAAAAACATTCCAAACTCCAGAATTACGTTTTTTTGGTCGTTGCAACATTGCAGTAAAATGCAATAACGGGCGATCAAAACATCGGATTTATCACAAAATGGTATGAATAAAAACGTCAGCTCGGCGCGCAAAAACTAAGCCCTCATCCAGCTCCAAATCCCGAAAAATGGAGATGCTACGGGTCTCGGAAAATGGCACCATTTTTTTTCTTTTTTTTTAAGCAAACTTTGGATTTTTTTTTCACCACTTAAATAAAAAAGGACCTATACATGTTTGGTATCTATGAACTCGAAATGACCTGGATAATAATGGCAGGTCAATTTTAGCATTCAGTGAACGTGGTAAAAAAAAAAAACAACTGTGGAATTGTATTTTTTTTGCAATCTCACCGCACTTGGAATTTTTTTCCCGTTTTCCAGTACACGATATGGTAAAACTAGTGACGTCGTTTAAAAGTGCAACTCGTTCCGCAAAAAATAAGCCCTCACATGGCCATATTGAATGAAAAATAAAAAAGTTCTGGCTCTGGGAAGAAGGGGAGCAAAAACGAAAATGCAAATACGGAAAATGCTCCAGTCATTAAGGGGTTAAAAGATTTTTTTTATACAAATTTCTGACATTTTTTTCACTAATTATTATTATTTTTTAAAATTTACGTTTGGTATCTGCGTACTCATACAGACCTGCAGAATCATATTTCCAGGTCAGTTTTGCCATATAGTGAACATGATTTACCGATACATCTCTAATAACCCAATTTTGTTATGAGTCCCCAGAGGGCAGAGATATACATAAATAACAAAAAAAAGAAAAATGTGTGCCAGCAACAAAGTACAAGAATATTGATAAAAATTAGCTTTATTAAATATAACTAAGCAAACAACAAGACAAACAGACATAGACAACTAAAAATTAGTGGGTGAGTTAATCAAGAAAAGTTTCACAAGTATATGTGTACATAATTACATCATATACAGATAACCATATAATGGCATAATGTATAAACCGGTTAGACTAACAATGCATGTGCATGAAACTTTTAGGTTCAATTAATCAATTTAATAGTACATAAACAATTCCCCTTTTAGTATATGGTATCAAGGTATGTAGATAGTCATGTCCAATAGTTAAATAAACCGAGAAATATACAAACATGCAAACAAAGAATTCAATCAAAAATTCCGATCAGTAATTACTGGTATTAGGTGTGATAATGACTTGTGCCAGGCAGTGTTATACTTTATATACATATAGTAATTACTGATCGGTGTACTATGATAACACTGCCTGGCACAGGTCATTCTCACACCTAATACCAGTAATTACTGATCGGTGTACTATGGTAACACTGCCTGGCACAGGTCATTCTCACACCTAATACCAGTAATTACTGATCGGTGTACTATGATAACACTGCCTGACAAAAGTAATTATCACACCTAATACCAGTAATTACTGGTACTATGGTAACACTGCCTGGCATAAGTCATTATCACACCCAATACCAGTAATTACTGATCCGTGTGCTATGGTAATGTAGCACCCCGAGGGCTCGGCTGCTACAGGGGTATTGCACCTCAAACCAGAGGTGTGATATTCCACTCCCGGGTAAGGATGGAGCGTGGACCAGGACTCGTTTAGCTGCATGCATCACACACACCCCATTTCCGAGGGACAGCTCAACGGTGCTCCCACAGAAGTGCAGGCACGACAGCATCTCTCCCTGTCTGGAGTGGGGAGGGGAAGGAAAACCCAGTGGTGTAGGAGCAGATAGGGGTGGGTCTCTGGGCATAGGTAGGAGCCCATTGGTTGCTAGTCACCTGGGCTCACACATAGAGGGAGGTATATAAGGTGGGCACCATCTTAGGACAGAGTTCAGTTCAGTGAGAGAAGGAGTTCAGCCAGAGAGGGCTGACAGGGAGCTGTGGCTCAGTCTGGGCCCAGCTCCAGAGGCAGGCCTGGAGTGGAGGCCAGAAACAGCAGAAAGAGAGAACAAGAACAGAAAGGAAAGTAAGAAGGGAACAGGAACACAGAGAAAGGCTCAGAGACACGAAGGCAGAAGGAACCCCAAAGGCCCAGGAGATTGCGGGTGAAGGGTTGGCAGAGCAGGGTACCGGAACCCAAATTGGTGGAGGCAACAGATTCCTCAGCCAAGGACCGGAGGTTGTGACCACATCTTGGTGCGACCCCTCACTACATCCACCAGGAAAGCATACCACATAGGGTCAGGGAAACCGGAGATAGGTTTCGCCAAGAGAAGGCCCGAGGGAGCTGGACAAAGGTGGGTCACTGGTGAGGATGGCCAGAGAAAGGAAGAGAAGGGAGCCCTGTGCCACGCTCTGGAATTGCCTGGGAGTTGGTCGAGCCCCTTGCCTGGTGGACGCAGCACGGCTTGGGCAGTCATCACCTGCAGGATTGACACGAATAACAACTGTGAGTAAAGCATTGGAAACTGCAGCCCCACGTCTCTGTGTTTCATCGCCGCACCAGCACCATCAGTACTGGGACGCTCACACCATCACTCCCATCCTCTCCACACTAACTGCCCCGAGGCTATGCTCCTCCCGTGGGGAGTCATCCCATTCTAAGCTGCACACATAATACTAGCCTCAGCGGTCTGCCCTGCAGCGGCGGTCCCCATTGACCGCAATCCACGGGTGGCGTAGTCGGACATTTGTCACATTACTAATACTGCCACTGGTTTGACCGCCCTGGGCACGGACCGGGTCACAGCCACGGAGGACTACAACCCCCCAGCATTCATCCTAAAAGGCCCGGTTCCGGGTTCCCCACGGCCCAGGGGGCGCGTCAGTAACACTGCCTGGCACAAGTCATTATCACACCTAATATCAGTAATTACTGATCAGTATACTATGATAACACTGCCTGGCACAAGTCTTTATCACACTTAATGTCAGTAATTACTGATCGGTGTACTATGATAACACTGCCTGGCACAAGTCATTATCACACCTAATACCAGTAATTACTGATCGGTGTACTATGGTAACACTGCCTGGCACAAGTCATTCTCACACGCAAGCTCAGTGTTATTTGCTGTTTTATGACCTTTAAAGGGGTTGTCCGGTGAAAAGTGATCAGTCTGCAGTCACTCTGTGTGACTGCAGACTTATGAATCTCCCCAGCCCAGGCTGTGTGCACTGCGGGGATTCGCCAGTATGAGACCCGGAAACGGAGGGTATGTATGTGTTATATATACCCCAGCCAGTGGGCGTGGCCTCGCTCTCCGGCTGAATGGCCTGTGGTATGTATAATATATACATAGCCTCATGTCCTGAGTCTCATACCGGTGAATACCCGCAGCGCACAGCGCGTGCTCTGGGGGGGATTCATAAGTCTGCAGTCACACAGAGTGACTGCAGACTGATCACTTTTCACCGGAGGGCAAAATACTCTTTTTTCCTCAGGGTGTGAATGATGTTGCACTTCTGTGGCTTTTGGTCGGAGTTCAGTGAATGTCTGCTCCGCACTTACCATAGTATTTTATTAGAATAGTGACCACCGTGGTCAGTGATCCCCAGAACATTGGAGGCGCCGGAGCAGTGATTATTAGTTATCACGTTATACCCAGCACAAGGCCTGTGAGCCTCCACATATCAGGAATATATGGGAGCGATGACACCTTGTGCTAGCCGGTGTGTGTGTGCGTTGTGAAGGCCAGTGTGTGTGTGTGTGGAGTCGGCTCACACTGTACAGTGCTGGGCTCCATGACATTGTACACAGCAGCAGTGCTATAGATGGGGATGGAGGATTTTGCAAATGAATAAAATGTATTTTTTTTTCTCTCCATATTCCATTCTTGTTGCTAAACACAGTGCAGATAATACTAAAAATGAAATGAAGCCCCTGCACCCCCCTCCCTCGGTGTTTCTGTGCCATCTGCTCCCTGGTCCATGACAGTCTCTGTATCACGGCCCCCAGCAATAACCTGTTGTCACGTGGTTGTGGCAGCCGTCAGGTGGTTGTGGCACCCGTCACCTGCTGGTATTACACGCTGCCCACAGAAATGGGAAACGGCACAGAAGTCATAATATAAAGGCAGTGCTGGTGGTAACACAAGAATCCAACAAGCTGAGCATCCACACGTCGTCCAACAGCCCAACATGGATGATGAGAAGCCGCGGGACGTCACATAGTCCTCGATATTCAGGCAGAGAACACAAAACCGCGATGTGCTGCCACCAACATCTTCATCAGGTCAGGAGGAGGCCTCTATGTAAGGACATGGCCGTTTTGTTTTCCTCCCTGAATATCTTGAATTATTAGATGATTGATGTTCTGCTACTTTTTCTTTTTTGAAGTTGTCTACACACGTAATGGCTGAATGCAGGACACAGAGACCGGCGGGGGCAGCGCTGCCCTCTGGACTTGGCACAGCTTTCACAAGCGGTCACCCTGCAGTTTGCTCTGGATTTGCTGTGGAGACTTTTCACAACACATCTAATACTTGTGAACCTTCCTCCTCACATGTTTATTATCTTGTCCGCTGGTCAGACTGGGGGGGATGAAAGCCGGACAAGGGGTGAAGAATGATCCTTATTACATATGATGGCGGCTCTGAGCGATGGGGAAAAAGCCGCAGAGGACTTAGAGCAGAAGGGCAGAGGGGTTTCCTCTTCTTCATAGGAGAATAGTCCACGGGGACCCGCACAGAAGCCGGGAGCAGAAGGGGAGACAAGGGCTGAGCCACTTACACAGACAGTAAACTGAGGAGCGGAGGACATGTTATTACTCCAGGATCCGCTCCATTCATTCCCTCTGTGGCATCCAAGTGCTGAGCTCTGCTTTAACCCGGAGCCCCCTAGAGAATGAATGGAGCTGCAGTTGGTCCCTGACTTTCTGCTCCTTCCCAATCAGATGATGGTTCGCAGCGGTCGGCCCCCACAATCAGTAAGGGATCACTGAGCCTGTGGATAAGTGATAACTTGTTTTCATCAGACATCCCCTTTCAGCAGTGGAGCACGCCAGCAGTGAAGGCGGGAGGATGCACTGGGTACAGGGGAGACTTTACCTCTGGAAGCCGCATATAGGGCATGTGAGCAGCGGACACTTCCCGTATTCATCATTACTGAGCCTCTGCTTTGTACGGCTCTTATCTGAGTGCAGGAGACGCAGCAGTTACTAATCAGCCGCTCTCCATTCACTTGCAGCCGTCCGTGCTCTGCTGTGCCTGTTAGGGGTGAAGTTCGGGTCCTGGGATTCAGAGACTATGCAGCCTGCACAGCAGATCACAGCCCAGGCACTGCGTCTTCGGATAAATCTCCACCTTGTGAGCTGCTTCTTGTTCAGCAGCCCCATGCAAGTCGCTTCGCTCTCCTCTGCCAGCTCCTGCTGAAGACTGAGCTCCTCTGCCCAATCTAGGAGTCCAATAGCCCTGATCACACCAGTGGTAGCCCAGCGCTGCTGGGGGGCAGGGCTGGATCCGATTTACAAATGGCAAACTTATCAGCCCTAGGTATTTCTAATAGCTGCAGAGCAGGCGACATAACTCTGACCGGTGTCCTCATAGACCTCTCCTCAGCCGGGGTCTAATAGGAGCAGTAAGATGGCCGTCATGGGGTCCATTGTTAGATCTCGGCTGCCACAGAAACTCATCAGCACCATGATCACACCTCCCTCTCCTGTCTAAAGTACCTATATGCTGTGGAAGCCACCTATTGTGTCATACAGTGGGTTAAGTTGCCAAGATCTGGGTTGGCTCCACTGCCAGCGGCTGAGGCAGGAGCGGGACTGTGTTATACCGCCATACGTCTGCCGCAGATCTTGTAAGAGCCCTGACTGCACCTGCCTGATGATAATGTGCACTATAGAGCGGGTCCTGGTACCGGACTGCCCTGCACATAGCTGGGAACCAGTTACTTACAGGTTCTAGTTTCCTATTAGTTTCCAGGATCTATAGTTATCAGCATTTTACCCTTAAAGGGATATTCCCATCTCCAAGATCCTATCCCAATACTGTATGTAGTAGGTCTAATAATAATATTAGCAAATACTTCCAATTAGAAATGTAGTTTTAGTTTTTCTGATTCACTATGTCTCTTTCTTCATGTGCAGGCATCGCAAGACCTTAGATATCCATGGTTACGACCACTAGCAACTAGCTGTCACTATATCAATGGTCGTAACCATGGATACCTAAGGTCCTGCATTGCCTGCACATGAGGAAAGAGACAAAGTGAATCAGAAAAACTAAAGTACATTTCTAATTGGAGGTATTTACTAATATTATTACTATTACACCTCCTACATATTGGGATAGGATCTTGGAGATGGGAATACCCTTTTAAGGCCCAATTATAATATCACTGTAACACTCTCACTAGATATGAGCACCCTGTACCTGTATACCTGCCCTGTGTGCTGCGCAAGGTATATAACAAAATGTGTGTACACAGATACCTATCTCCTGAATGATATTACTGCTAGATCTCCTGTACATAGAAATATGAGGTTCTTAGCGCACATTTAGAGCAAATTGTGTGAGCCCATCTGCCAACGTCAAGGCGACCTCTTCACTAACTTACTAACTGGGACTGGTTTTTGTATTATTATTACCACCATTTTAATATTTATTATTACTGTACTAATGCAATCAATGGTACCTGTTATAATTCATTTTTTTGATTAGTTTTAGAATTTTTTATTACTCTTGTGATTCTGATAATGATATTACTAAAATCCCTATACCTAAAGCTGTTGATCCAGAAGAAGGCAAAAAACCCCAGGACACATTCAGCCAATTTGTGTCACAGGGGAAAAATTTCTTCTTGACCCCGAGAAAAGGCCATCAGTCCTAGAACCCTGGATCAAAATTAATAATGTTATTACTAGTTATTTAATTATAATTATCTTATTAATATCACATTACTGATTGTACTGCTACTGTAGTTATTAGTATTTTAATTTAGTTTTTTGTTCTTTTTTATAGATTGTATATTATTTATCTCCTGTTATCTTATTACTTTACTATTCTAACTTTCCTTTAACTACCTATAATCATTTTTATATTCTTACTATTATTAACATCCTGCTATCTTATTACAGTATTATTCTACTTTCCTATCACTACTAATACTACCCTATACCTACAGTGTTGATCCAGAAGAAGGCAAAAACCCCAGGACACCTTCATCCAATTTGTGTCACAGGGGAAAAATTTCTTCTTGACCCCGAGAAAAGGCGATCAGTCCTAGAACCCTGGATCAAACCTAATTATGTTATTACTAGTTATGTAATTACTATTACTGTATTAAATGTACTACTATAGTTGTTTTAATATAGGCTTTTGTTCTTTTTATATTTATTATATCCTGCTTTCTTATTACAGTACTATTCTAACTTTTCTACAACTATTTAATATTACAGTACTGATTAAACTATTTCTATGATTATTTTTATTAATTTTTTTCTTTCTATATATATATAACTAGTTTATATTGTTGTTATTATTATTAATAAATTGCTATCTTATTACAGTATTCTTCTTATTTCCTATTACTACTAATACTGTTTTGATCCAGAAGAAGGCAAAAACCCCCGGACACCTTCAGGCAATTAGTGTGACAGGGGAAAAATTCCTTCTTGACCCCGAGAAAAGGCAATCAGTCCTAGGACCCTGGATCACACTGCTATTCTACCTACTAATATTACTACTGTTATTTTTTTACTATTTTATTACTTTCTTACTATTTCTTTACTTTCCTACTATTACTTACTACTATTTCTATCACTAGTATTATTACTCTTATTACACTAATACTGATACGCTACCTCTATATTACTACTATCCTGCTGTTATTTCTTTGGTGGTCTTATACTTACCAGCCGGTATTGCCGTATGTGATTTTGTCGGCAGAGAGGTCCCAGCAGGATGGTCCACATGATGTTCCACTTTCCTCTCAAATACCAGTTGATGTAATGGCGGATGTTGGCCTGGTCCTGCTTCTTCCTTTTTGTTGTAGGGATCGGTTGTCGTCTTTTCTGGCCTTTGGCCATCCCTTCCCCCCTAGGGATCTTAATGTGGAGTTTCATCTTTTTCGCTTTCTCTTCTTTCTTTTCTTCCTCTTCTTCCTCTTCATCCAGGTAGGCGCACAGTTCTTTTAGTGTCTTCTGTCTCAAATCCCTTTCCATGATGTCCAGCTTAATCTTCTTTGCTGCTTTCTCCTCTTCTTTCTTCTCTTCTTCCTCATCTTCCTCCTCATCCAGGTACTTCCACCGTTCTTTTAGTCCCATGTGTCTTTCTTCCCTTTTCCTTTTCTCCCTGGCTTTATACTCTTCAATGAATCTTCTTTGGGCAATGGGGTTGGTCGGCATCAGGCGCTGGAAGAGAAGAGATGAAGTTAGGAGGATACTAGGACGATCCGAATACACAACTTCCTTATAGAAGAGGCCGCAGCATTGCCCTGAGTTGTCTTACTGACCTCCTTCTTGTAGAGGGGTGAAGGGAGAAACTTCACACAATACGCCAGTCTTCTCATATGTTCCTCAGGACTGACATAATCTGCAGAAAAGACAATCAGACATTAGGAGCAATCCTCACCATACAGAGAGGACGTATGTACAGTACAGACCAAAAGTTTGGACACACCTTCTCATTTAAAGATTTTTCTGTATTTTCATGACTTTGAAAATTGTACATTCACACTGAAGGCATCAAAACTATGAATTAACACATGTGGAATTATATACTTAACAAAAAAGTGTGAAACAACTGAAAATATGTCTTATATTCTAGGTTCTTCAAAGTAGCCACCTTTTGCTTTGATGACTGCTTTGCACAATCTTGGCATTCTCTTGATGAGCTTCAAGAGGTAGTCACCGGAAATGGTCTTCCAACAATCTTGAAGGAGTTCCCAGAGATGCTTAGCACTTGTTGGCCCTTTTGCCTTCACTCTGCGGTCCAGCTCACCCCAAACCATCTCGATTGGGTTCAGGTCTGGTGACTGTGGAGGGCAGGTCATCTGGCGTAGCACCCCATCACTCTCCTTCTTGGTCAAATAGACCTTACACAGCCTGGAGGTGTGTTTGGGGTCATTGTCCTGTTGAAAAATAAATGATGGTCCAACTAAACGCAAACCGGATGGAATAGCATGCCGCTGCAAGATGCTGTGGTAGCCATGCTGGTTCAGTATGCCTTTAATTTTGAATAAATCCCTAACAGTGTCACCAGCAAAGCACCCTCACACCATCACACCTCCTCCTCCATGCTTCACGGTGGGAACCAGGCATGTAGAGTCCATCCGTTCACCTTTTCTGCGTCGCACAAAGACACGGTGGTTGGAACCAAAGATCTCAAATTTGGACTCATCAGACCAAAGCACAGATTTCCACTGGTTTAATGTCCATTCCTTGTGTTCTTTAGCACAAACAAGTCTCTTCTGCTTGTTGCCTGTCCTTAGCAGTGGTTTCCTAGCAGCTATTTTACCATGAAGGCCTGCTGCACAAAGTCTCCTCTTAACAGTTGTTATAGAGATGTGTCTGCTGCTAGAACTCTCTGTGGCATTGACCTGGTCTCTAATCTGAGCTGCTGTTAACCTGCGATTTCTGAGGCTGGTGACTCGGATAAACTTATCCTCAGAAGCAGAGGTGACTCTTGGTCTTCCTTTCCTGGGGCGGTCCTCATGTGAGCCAGTTTCTTTGTAGCACTTGATGGTTTTTGCAACTGCACTTGGGGACACTTTCAAAGTTTTCCCAATTTTTCGCACTGACTGACCTTCATTTCTTAAAGTAATGATGGCCACGCGTTTTTCTTTACTTAGCTGCTTTTTTCTTGCCATAATACAAATTCTAACAGTCTATTCAGTAGGACTATCAGCTGTGTATCCACCTGACTTCTGCACAACACAACTGATGGTCCCAACCCCATTTATAAGGCAAGAAATCCCACTTATTAAACCTGACAGAGCACACCTGTGAAGTGAAAACCATTTCCGGTGACTACCTCTTGAAGCTCATCAAGAGAATGCCAAGAGTGTGCAAAGCAGTCATCAAAGCAAAAGGTGGCTACTTTGAAGAACCTAGACTATAAGACATATTTTCAGTTGTTTCACACTTTTTTGTTAAGTATATAATTCCACATGTGCTAATTCATAGTTTTGATGCCTTCAGTATGAATGTACAATTTTCATAGTCATGAAAATACAGAAAAATCTTTAAATGAGAAGGTGTGTCCAAACTTTTGGTCTGTACTGTATATATATATATATATATACAGCGGTGGATGCACAGCTGATAGTCCTACTGAATAGACTGTTAGAATTTGTATTATGGCAAGAAAAAAGCAGCTAAGTAAAGAAAAACGAGTGGCCATCATTACTTTAAGAAATGAAGGTCAGTCAGTGCGAAAAATTGGGAAAACTTTGAAAGTGTCCCCAAGTGCAGTTGCAAAAACCATCAAGCGCTACAAAGAAACTGGCTCACATGAGGACCGCCCCAGGAAAGGAACACCAAGAGTCACCTCTGTTTATCCGAGTCACCAGTTTATCCGAGTCACCAGCCTCAGAAATCGCAGGTTAACAGCAGCTCAGATTAGAGACCAGGTCAATGGCAAACAGAGTTCTAGCAGCAGACACATCTCTTCAACAACTGTTAAGAGGAGACTTTGTGCAGCAGGCCTTCATGGTAAAATAGCTGCTAGGAAACCACGGCAAAGGACAGGCAACAAGCAGAAGAGACTTGTTTGGGCTAAAGGACACAAAGAATGGACATTAGACCAGTGGAAATCTGTGCTTTGGTCTGGTGAGTCCAAATTTGAGATCTTTGGTTCCAACCACCGTGTCTTTGTGCGACGCAGAAAAGGTGAACGGATGGACTCTACATGCCTGGTTCCCAAAGTGAAGCATGGAGGAGGAGGTGTGATGGTGGGGGGGGGGTGCTTTGCTGGTGACACTGTTGGAAATTTATTCAAAATTGAAGGCATACTGAACCAGCATGGCTACCACAGCATCTTGCAGCGGCATGCTATTCCATCCGGTTTGCGTTTAGTTGGACCATCATTTATTTTTCAACAGGACAATGACCCCAAACACACCTCCAGGCTGTGTAAGGGCTATTTGACCAAGAAGGAGAGTGATGGGGTGCTACGCCAGATGACCTGGCCTCCACAGTCACCAGACCTGAACCCAATTGAGATGGTTTGGGGTGAGCTGGACCGCAGAGTGAAGGCAAAAGGGCCAACAAGTGCTAAGCATCTCTGGGAACTCCATCAAGATTGTTGGAAGACCATTTCCGGTGACTACCTTTTGAAGCTCATCAAGAGAATGCCAAGAGTGTGCAAAGCAGTCATCAAAGCAAAAGGTGGCTACTTTGAAGAACCTAGAATATAAGACATATTTTCAGTTGTTTCACACTTTTTTGTTAAGTATATAATTCCACATGTGTTAATTCATAGTTTTGATGCCTTCAGTGTGAATGTACAACTTTCATAGTCATGAAAATACAGAAAAATCTTTAAATGAGAAGGTGTGTCCAAACTTTTGGTCTGTACTGTATATATGATATAATTACACAAGTCATTTGCATTGCATCCTTGCCCCGTGATGAAGCCTTGTTTCTAGTGGCGATACAGCCATTTAGCTTTTTAAGCCGAACACCACCTCCTAACAGCCTGGGGCCCGCAGCATCTCCTACCTCCGCCGTCCCCAGCTTCCTCAGCTCCTTAGTACCTGATGAATCACACGCCAGTGTGATACGGCCATCGTCCTCCGTGGTGCTTCCTCCCTCCCTGCTGCTGATTTTTAAATGTTGTAAATAAAGACTAAGGATTTTAGAAGAACCAGTGAGTGACATTTTTTTTCTTCTCAATACTATTGACTTGTATTTATGTGAAGCGCTCAGTATCTTTTGCTAACTAAGGCACACAGGTTGTTAGTGCAAGCACACCTCTCCTCCGAAGAATATACACTGCTCAAAAAGATAAAGGGAACACTCAAATAACACATCCTAGATCTGAATGAATGAAACATTCTCATTGAATACTTTGCTCTGTACAAAGTTGAATGTGCTGACAACAAAATCACACAAAAATCATCAATGGAAATCAAATTTATTAACCAATAGAGGCCTGGATTTGGAGTCACCAACAAAATTAAAGTGGAAAAACACACTACAGGCTGATCCAACTTTGATGTAATGTCCTTAAAACAAGTAAAAATGAGGCTCAGTATTGTGTGTGGCCTCCATGTGCCTGTATGACCTCCCTACAACGCCTGGGCAAGCTCCTGATGAGGATGGTCTCCTGTAGGATCTCCTCCCAGACCTGGACTAAAGCATCCGCCAACTCCTGGACAGTCTGTGGTGCAACGTAACGTTGATGGATGAAGTGAGACATGATGTTCCAGATGTGCTCAATCGGATTCAGGTCTGGGGAAAGGGCGGACCAGTCTATACCTTCAATGCCTTCATCTTGCAGGAACTGCTGACACACTCCAGCCACATGAGGTCTGGCATTGTCCTGCATTAGGAGGAACCCAGGGCCAACCGCACCAGCATATGGTCTCACAAGGGGTCTGAGGATCTAATTTCGGTACCTAATGGCAGTCAGGCAACCTCTGGCGAGCACATGGAGGGCTGTCCGGCCCTCCAAAGAAATGCCACCCCACACCATTACTGACCCACTGCCAAACCGGTCATGCTGAAGGATGTTGCAGGCAGCAGATCGCTCTCCACGGCGTCTCCAGACTCTGTCACGTCTGTCACATGTGCTCAGTGTGAACCTGCTTTCATCTCTGAAGAGCACAGGGCACCATAGGCGACTTTGCCAATCCTGGTGTTCTGTGGCAAATGCCAAACGTCCTGCACCGTGTTGGGCTGTGAGCACAACCCCCATCTGTGGACGTCGGGCCCTCATACCACCCTCATGGAGTCGGTTTCTAACCGTATGTGCAGACACATGCACATTTGTGGCCTGCTGGAGGTCATTTTGCAGGGCTTTCGCAGTGCTCCTCCTGTTTCTCCTTGCACAAAGGAGGAGGTAATGGTCCTGCTGCTGGGTTGTTGCCCTCCTATGGCTCCCTCCACAACTCCTGGTATCTGCTCCATGCTCTGGACACTGTGCTGACAGATACAGCTGCCCTTCTTGCCACAGCTCGCACTGATGTGCTATCTTGGATGAACTGCACTACCTGAGCAACTTCTGTGGATTGTACTGTAGACACCGCCTCATGCTACTGTACCTCTAGGGGTGAGAGCAATGGCAAAATGAAAAAGTGACCAAAACAACAGCCAAAAAGGATGAGAACAGAGAAATGGTCTGTGGTCACCACCTGCAGAACCACTCCTTTATAGGGGGTGTCTTGCTAATTGCCTATCATTTCTACCAGTTGTCTGTTCCATTTGCACAACAGCAGAAGAAATTGATTCACAATCAGTGTTGCTTCATAACTGGACAGGTAGATTTCACAGAAGTGTTATTGACTTGGAGTTACATTGTGTTGTTTAAGTGTTCCCTTTATTTTTTTTGAGCAGTGTATATATACATATTAGGGTGACAGTCAAAAGATTTTTGTGCAAATTTTTAGTTCCCACCCGAGAATAATTCCCTTTGGTGGGATTGTAAGATACACAAAATTTTGTAACATTGCAACATTGTTTACTGGTGGCTCAATCATCACAAAACTAAGAATTATTTGTAATAAATGCCTTGCAGCAAAGTAAATGTACAATTTACAGTAGTATCACTTTTCTTAACGAAACTCGCTTTATTTAGTTCAGGATGGTGATGGCAATGCTTCTCCACACACTGGAGAATAAACTGTTTCTGGTCTTCTTGATTGCTCAGTGATGAATTGAATGTACTCCTTAGTGCCATGGAGCATTCGGCGGCATCATTCACTATTTTCAATCCGGAAATTTTTGAGGATGCATCAATGTAACTTGCATTAGTGCCACAGACAAGGATCTGCATGAAGAAAATCCTGGTTTATTTCCAATGCAACAAGCAGTTTTTTTGTGTTGGAACGGCATGAAGTGATGAAGCTTCTTGTGTGACACAAGGTCTTCGGCAAGCTGCACATGAGTTGAGCAGACATCGTTGCCTTCCTTCTGCAGAGCCAGCACCATCTCAACCTTTTCTGCGGTTGGAACCTCACTCTCAAATAAGCCAGACCCCCATAATCTCACGGAGGGACCACAGGTGTCTGATAGTTATTATTGCTGCCTCAGCAACAGGCACGTTGACTCGATGTGGCTGGGATCTGACAGAGGTACCAAGCCTTCAGGTATAAGCGGATAGTAAAAGTGCAAAATTGACAGAGATTTTTTAACTCTGTCAAAGTTAAACGAAATTGGTGACGACACATGAAGATCTTCAGAGCATATGTCACTTTGGCCGTCCATCAGGCCCAATGGTAGACGCCTGGAGTGTTGATGTCTAAGTCTCGGTTTGCCGGTGAACCAAGGAACAGGAGTGCCAGTGATAACAATTCCTTGTAATCATCTCTTGGATGACATTCTGCAAGCTGGTTGGTGCAAAATTCTACTAGACGCTGCTTAACCCCTTAACGACCCATGATGTGTATATCTGTCATCGGTCGCCTCCCCCTCTTTGCTGCAGACTCCGGGGATGAGCCTGCACCTTTTCCGGCACATGACAACTGATCTGATTTGCAGTCATGTGCCCCTAACATCCACGGGTGGAATCGCGATCTACCCTTGGCTGTTAACTAGTTAAATGCTGCATTCAATCTCTGACAGCGGCATTTAACTCGCGAAAACCGGATGCGTGTCATTAGCTCCACCCATCGGCGCCCCTGTCACATGATCGCGGGGCGCCGATGGGTTGGCATGACAAACTGGGGTCTGCAGGAGATCCTGTGGTTTTCATTGTCAGACTGCTATGAGCGCCGCCCCATGGCCGGCTCTCATAGCAGATAAACACTTTTGTTACACATAGCAGGGCTGAAGATCGCAGCTTCTAGTCTTATAAAAAATATAAGTTCAGATCACCCCCATTTTGCCCCATTAAAAATAAAACAAAAATGAAATATATACATATTTGGTATTGCTGCGTTCAGAATCGCCCGATCTATCAATATAAAGAAGAATTAATCCAATTGGTAAACGGCGTAATCAGAAAAAAATAAAAACCCCAGAGTCCTTTTTTTTTTCGTCTCCTCAACATTGCAATAAAATACAATAACGGGTGATCAAAACATTGTATCTACATCAAAATGGTATCAATAAAAACATCAGCTTGTTGCACAAAAAATAAGCCCTTGCCCAGTCCCAGATTCTGAAAAATGGAGACCCTACGGGTCTCGGACAATGGCACCATTTTCATTTATTTATTTTTTTACAAACTTTGGATTTTTTATCACCACTGGGATACCAAACCTGTATAGGTTTTATTTATAAACTCAAAATGACCTGGAGAATCATATTGGCAGGTCAGTTTTAGCATTTAGTGAACATGGTAAAAAAAAAAAAAAAAACCTATTGTGGAATTGCACTTTTTTTTTGCAATTTCACCGCAGTTGGAATTTTTTTCCCATTTTCCAGTACATGATATGGTAAAACCAATGGTGTCGTTCAAAAGTACAACTTGTCCCCCCCAAAAATATACCCTTACACGGCTATATTGACCAAAAAAAATAAAAAAGTTATGGCCCTGGGAAGAAGGGGAGCAAAAAAAAAAATGGAAAAAAAAAGTGGACCTTGCTCAGTTGAAACTGTCATCTTCCATTCCAGTCTAAAAGTTAGTTTTATCCAGTTTGATTCCAGTCAGCCGAAAATCTCTCGAACAACTTTATATTTGGAGCTGTTGATGCCGGCCACAATTTATCAAACATGCTTGCAATAGTTAGCTGGTGAATGTGGTGCCTACACGGCAAACTCAGCAGTTCTTTCTGCAGTTTCTGTTGCAGGGAGGACGCACGCACCGGCCTGTGTACCAGTGTTACTACTGGTCGTGTCCAATGACATAGACTTCACTTTACCCTAGTTGCTGCAAATCACGCTAATATCGCTCATCAACACTTCCAAATTACTGTTATAAAAGACACAATGGGAGCAGTGTAGACTGTGGGAATATTTACAGATTAGATTTACCTAAAACAGTGAAAAATACTGAATGTTGTCTGTAATCTGGAAACAGGAAATATAAACTAATATTAATAATAATAAATATTCTTTGCAGATTACAAATAAGTAAATTGTAGAGTGTTTCAAGGAGCGGTGGGGCCCTTATTGCTGCTCTGTATTAAAACTACCCAAATCCTATTTTAACGTCTGTTAAGTGTTCAAGGACTGACATTGAGAAATTGAGGACCTTTTAAACTCGACCAAAATAAACTATTTTTTAAAGGATAATACAGATCATTATGTGTAAGAATTATAGGGAGTGAAACTTTGAATAAAACCAATTTTTTTTTTTTCTATACAATGCATTGTCATCCTAAAATATAAATATATAATATATATATATTTTTTACTAAAATGTTGCTGTACCCAGGGCTGTGGAGTCGGAGTCGTGGAGTCGGTGCTCATTTTGGTGGAGTCGGAATAAAATGGACCGACTCCGACTCATAAAATATACACTGCTCAAAAAAATAAAGGGAACACTCAAATAACACATCCTAGATCTGAATGAATGAAATATTCTCATTGAATACTTTGTTCTGTACAAAATTGAATGTGCTGACAACAAAATCACACAAAAATCATCAATGCAAATCAAATTTATTAACCAATGGAGGCCTGGATTTGGAGTCACCCCCAAAATTAAAGTGGAAAAACACACTACAGGCTGATCCAACTTTGATGTAATGTCCTTAAAACAAGTAAAAATGAGGCTCAGTATTGTGTGTGGCCTCCACATGCCTTTATGACCTCCCTACAATGCCGGGGCATGCTCCTGATGAGGTTGCGGATGGTCTCCTGTGGGATCTCCTCCCAGACCTGGACTAAAGCATCCGCCAACTCCTGTACAGTCTGTGGTGCAACGTGACGTTGGTGGATGGAGCGAGACATGATGTCCCAGATGTGCTCAATCGGATTCAGGCCTGTGGAACGGGCGGGCCAGTCCATAGCTTCAATGCCTTCATCTTGCAGGAACTGCTGACACACTCCAGCCACATGAGGTCTGGCATTGACTTGCATTAGGAGGAACCCAGGGCCAACCGCACCAGCATATGGTCTCACAAGGGGTCTGAGGATCTCATCTCGGTACCTAATGGCAGTCAGGCTACCTCTGGAGAGCACATGGAGGGCTGTCTGGCCCTCCAAAGAAATGCCACCCCACGCCATTACTGACCCAGTGCCAAACTGGTCATGCTGAAGGATGTTGCAGGCAGCAGATCGCTCTCCACGGCGTCTCCAGACTCTGTCACATGTGCTTTCATCTGTGAAGAGCACAGGGCGCCAGTGGCGACTTTGCCAATCCTGGTGTCCTATGGCAAATGGCAAGCGTCCTGCACGGTGTTGGGCTGTGAGCACAACCCCCATCTGTGGACGTCGGGCCCTCATACCACCCTCATGGAGTCGGTTTTTAACCGTTTGTGCAGACACATGCACATTTGTGGCCTGCTGGAGGTCATTTTGCAGGGCTCTGGCAATGCTCCTCCGGTTTCTCCTTGCACAAAGGCGGAGGTAGCGGTCCTGCTGCTGGGTTGTTGCCCTCCTACGGCCCCCTCCACGTCTCCTGGTATACTGGCCTGTCTCCTGGTAGTGCCTCCAGCCTCTGGACACTACATTGACAGACACAGCAAACCTTCTTGCCACAGCTTGCATTGATGTGCCATCCTGGATGAGCTGCACTACCTCAGCAACTTCTGTGGGTTGTAGAGTCCGTCTCATGCTACCACGAGTGTGAAAGCACAAACAACAGTGACCAAAACATCAGCCAGAAAGCATTGGTACTGAGATGTGGTGTGTGGTCCCCACCTGCAGAAATACTCCTTTATTGAGGGTGTCTTGATAATTGCCAATAATTTCCATCTATTGTCTATTCCATTTGCACAACAGCATGTGAAATTGATTGTCAATCAGTGTTGCTTCCTAAGTGGACAGTTTGATTTCACAGAAGTTTGATTTACTTGGAGTTATATTCTGTTGTTTAAGTTTTCCCTTTATTTTTTTGGACAGTGTATAATAAATTGGGTACAGTAGTTTAATGCAGAATGTGCTGAATATTTTTTCATACGAATTTGGCAAAGTTATGAAATGTCCTATAAATAGCTGTTCTATTCCTGATCTAAGGCTACATTCACACACAGCGTTTTTGCTGCGTTTTTTGAGGATACGTTTTTCAGCTGCAAAAGCAGATCAGCTTTTTAAAAAACCGCATCACCTGAAAGGTTTTTGAGCTCATAGATAATGTTTTCAATAGCAAAAGCAGATTAGAAAAACGCCGCACAAACTGACATGCTCATTCTTTGTGAGGATCCGTTTTTGAGCCCAAAAACGGATCCTCACAAAACGATGTGTCTGAATGTCATATCTTGAAACCCATTGACTTTGCTGGGATGCCCAGAGACACTGCATTTTACTGCAAAAACACTCTGTGTGAATCATGGCCGTAGCCAGCGAGGGGCAGCTGCCCCCCCCTAGAAGCAGGGGCACGAACCTATCAAAACTCACTTGTATGCTGCAGTGCTCCTGTCCTGAACCGGCTGCAGACTGCAGGGGGCAATCTCCCCTCCTCGGTCTTCTGCCGTCTTGCACGGGATCCGATTCCTGGGCCCCGAGCTGGAGAAAGTGAAAGTACTACTGCTCATCTCTGTCACAGGAAGGTAACTAATGCAAATATTGTAGGTGATTATTATGTGCTCTCTGTACAATGTGTGAACTATATGTGCGATATGTGCAATGTACTATTTGCTGTCTGTAGCTGTCATCTGTCTATCACACTCTATCTATCCCTCCATGTATTCATCTATCTATCCATCCCTCTATCTATCCCTCCATCTATCCTTTCATTTATCCCTCTATCTATCTATCCATCCTTTCATCTATCCCTCCAGCTATCCATCCATTTGGCTATCTATCATCTATCCATATATTTATCCATCCATCCCTGTATCTATCTATCTATCTATCTATCTCTCCATCCCTCTATTTACCTATCCATCCCTCCATCTATCTATCCATCCCTCCATCTATCTATCTATGACTTTATCTTATCTATCTATCCATCCTTTCATCTATCCCTTCATCTATCCCTCCATCTATCCATATGGCTATCTAGCATCTATCTATCCATATATTTATCCCTCCATTCCTGTATCTATCCATCTCTCCATCCCTCTATTTACCTATTCATCCCTCTATTAATCTATCTATTCCTCCATCTATCCCACTATCTATCTATCCATGGATCCAGGGATCTCCATCTATTTATCTATCCATCCCTCTATGACTTTATCTATCTATTTAAATATAAGCAATATATGTCGGAGTCGGAGTCGTGGAGTCAGAGTAAGGGAAATTGAGGAGTCGGAGTCGCAGGTTTGGCTTACCGACTCCACAGCCCTGGCTGTACCCCCCCATTCTTTTATTCTTTATTACATATTTAGTTTAGGCTATATGTTTTACTGCTCTTGCATAACATATTACATTATTCTAAGATTTTATTCTAAGATTTATTAATTAAAATGTAGTTCTATTGAGTTACACTGTTGAGCTCTATGTGCGGCCATTATAGTGTACGGAGGACTATGTGAGGCCCATTATACTGTATGGAGGACTATGTGGGGCCCAAATATACTGTATGGAGGACTATGTGGGGCCCAATATACTGAATGGAGGACTATCTGGGGCCCATTATACTGTGTGGGGATTACAGTGGGAGAATTCTACTGTAATGGGGTCACCATACTTTGTCGGGGGTGGGGTACAGTAGGGTAATTATACTGTGTGTACGGAGGGTACTATGGACAAATTTCCTGTGGGGATTTCTTACTGTGTTTGGGGGGCACTTTTTTGGCATCCTACTTTGTTATCTGTATTATTCAACATTTTTTTTATTCTTTGTTATTACACATTTAAAATTAGGCCATATGTTCTTACTGCTCTTACATAACATATTATATTATTCCAATATTTTATTCTATGATCTATTAATTAAAATGTACTTTGTGAGACAACCCCTTTGTTTTTTTCCATATGAAAAAGTTGATTGCTATATTTGATGATAAGGAAAAACTTCTTCAATTGTAGACTTTTCTTAATAAATATCAATGTTGGCTGGCAACTTTGTCCACACTTTTAATTTTGGCCTCTGTGTATTTGAGTTTTACATCCCTGGTTTATGTGATCTACAGTCATTTGGCTTTTTAAGTGTTTTTAATGTTGTCTTTGGTTTTATGTACAATAAACCTTATTATTTTCGGTGTTCCCTTTTTGCATACTTCCCCCATCCTAAGTCTAAGCCATTAATATTAAAGTAGTGGACAACCTCTTTAACTTCAACTACATTTATATGCCCTTCCAACAGATAGTCATACATTTACCACATGTCTACTTTACATTAGCAGCATTTTTTAAATGGATTTTTTTTGTTAGGATGTTAGAAGGGTTAGACATTTAGCAGTAATATATAAATATATATAAATAATTCTCCCAATTTTTTTATTTTCACAAGGAGGAAAGGAGAAAATGGACCCCAAAATTTGTTGTGCAATTTCTCCTATGTACACAGATAACCCATATGAAGTACTCAGAAACCACTGTTTGGACACATGGCAGGGCTCGGAAGGAAGAGAGCGCTATTTGGTGTTTGCAGCATCACATTTTCTGGAACTGATTGTGGACGAAGTATCTGTAGTTTTTATCATAGGTACACTTCACCTGTGATAGACAGAATATTAAAAAAAAATTCAGAAAACCACATTGTATTATTTTTAAATAATAAAATTATATTTTATTGCATGGAATTACTATTTGATCACCTACCAACCAGCAAGAATTCTGGCTCTCACAGACCTGTTCGTTTTTCTTTAAGAAGCCCTCTTACTCTGCACTCATTACCTGTATTAATTGCACCTGTTTGAACTTGTTACCGGTATAAAAGACACTTGTCCACACACTCAATCACATTCCAACCTCTCCACTATGGCCAAGACCAAAGAGCTGTCTAAGGACACCAGGGACAAAATTGTAGACCTGCAAAAGGCTGGGATGGGCTACAGGACAATAGGCAAGCAGCTTTGTGATAAGGCAACAACTGTTGCGCAATTATTAGAATATGGAAAAAAAAAATACAAGATGACTTCAGTCGTCCTCGGTTTGGGTCTCCATGCAAGACCTCGCTTCTTGGGATGAGGATGATTCTGAGAAAGGTCAGTAATCAGCCCAGAACTACACAGGAGGACCTGGTCAATGACCTAAAGAGAGCTGGGACCACAGTCTCAAACATAACCGCTAGTAACACACTACGCCGTCATGGATTAAAATCCTATAAAGCATGCAAGGTCCCCCTGCTCACGCCAGCACATGTTCAGCCCCTTTTGAAGTTCGCCAATTACCATCTGGATGATCCAGATGAGGCCTGGAAGGTGGTCATATGAGACCAAAATAGAACTTTTTGGTATCCACTCCACTCGCCGTGTTTGGAGGAAGAAGGAGGATGAGTACAACCCCAAGAACACCGTCCCAACCATGAAGCATGGTGGGGAAACATCACACTTTGGGGGTGCTTTTCTGCAAAGGGGACAGGGTGACTGTGCCGTATTGAAGGGATGATTGACGGGGTCATGTATTGCGAGATTTTGGCCAACAACCTTCTTCCCTCACTAAGAGCATTGAATATAGGTCGTGCCTGGATCTTCCAGCATGATAATGACCCGAAACACACAGCAAGAGCAATTAAGGAGTGGCTCCATAAGAAGCATATTTGAAGGTCCTGGAGTGGCCTAGCCAGTTTCCAGACCTGAACCCCATAGAAAATCTTTGGAGAGAGCTGAAACTCAATGTTGCCCAGCGATAGCCCCGAAATCTGAAAGCTCTAGAAAAGATCTGTATGGAAGATTGGGCCAAAATCCCTGCTGCAGTGTGTGCAAACTTGGTCAAGAACAACAGAAAATGTCTGACCTCTGTAACTGCAAACAAAGGTTTCTGTACCAAATATTAAGTTCAATTTTCTATTGTATCAAATACCGTATTATTCGGACTATTAAACCCACCAGACCATAAGATGCACCCCAAATTTTGGGGTGGAATATAGGAGCGAGGGTCACAGGAGGCAGGGTCCTTCAGGAAGCCGGTGCTCCAGCAGCGGTGAGTTGCAGTGATGGTGGAGCAGGATCATAGGGCCCTCTGTTCCCTCTATCAGGAACCTGGCATCTGCAGCAGAAGAGATGAGATAGCTGGGGGCCAGGGCCTGGCTGAGACCGGTGCCTGGCTGCGTGCCGGGGCCTGCCCGAGGCCGGTGTCTAGCTGCATGCCCGGACCTGCCTGGTGGCTGGGGCCGGTGTCTGGCTACGTGCCGGGGCGTGCCTGGGGACTGGGGCCGGTGAGCGGCTTGGCAGATCTGTGTGCTTGGCTTTCCGGTGTGCGCAGCCATCTTCCTGAAGCTGTGATCTACAGGAAAATGGCCACCCGACCTACAAGTCTGCTCATGCTCGGGCGGCCATTTTCCTGTAGCTCACAGCTTCAGGAAGATGGCTGCACACACCAGAAACCAGTGACGCTCACTGGCCCCCTGTCAGACACCGGCCCGCAGCATCCCACCTCTTCCTGCTCTGCTGACGCCGCCGCTCTGCTCTGCTGACGGGAGGAAACGGAGGGCCCTGCGATACCGCTCCACCACCACCGCAACTATCAGGTACCCGCTACATTTAGACCATAAGACACCCCCCCATTTTCCTCCCAAATTGGGGGGGGGGGGGGGGGGAGTGCGTCTCATGGTCCGAAAAATACGGTTCTTATTTATTGCAATAAAATACAAATTAATTATGTAAAAATCATACAATGTGATTTTCTGGATTCTTATTTTAGATTCATCTCTCACAGTTGAAGTCTACCTATGATAAAAATTACAGATCTCTCCATTCTTTTTTAATGCAATGATTAAAGCCGCACAGTCTGAAACACATTTGCCACACTAAATGCCATTCTGGTGATTGTGACCACCAGTCCAGTGTGCATTTTAAATTTATACTAATAAACTTCAGTTTTTATGAAGATCATTGGACGCTGGAACATTTCCCTTTGTTTGTAATTTCTCCCATAAGTGACCCCATTTTACAAACTACGAGCATCCCTCTGGGTTTATCTACAGGTGCAGTGATCATATTAACTCCACAGGTGTTTCACAGGATTTTTTACCATGCGGCAGAAAAGAAAAAATAATTACATTTACCACTAAAACGTTTTGATCCCAGATTTTACAATTTCACAAGGTAAATATAGGTAACATTGCCCCAATTTCTCCTGACTTTGGCAGCACCTCAGATGTGCCACACGGCAGGACTCGAGAGGGAAGAAGTGCGATTTGACTTTTGGAGCACAGATTTTCCTAGAATAGTTCTTTGACTCCATTTGTAGAGCCCCAAAATATCAGAACAGCAGAATCCCGTCCCTTCAAATAATTCATTATTAGAAATTACACCCCTCTGGGAATTCATCTTCAGGTATAGTGACGATTTTGACTTCATGGATGATTTCCAGAAACAAGCAGCAATGCTGCAGAGTGAAAATTGCTAATATGACATTGTAGTGCCCGTACTTTGTGGTGCCCATACATTGTGGTGCCCGTACATTGTGGTGCCCAGCTCGTGCTTTTGGAGACTCACACCATGAAATTTAAGTGGTTCTCCCCATTGCAGTAATGTTGAACATGAGGACGCCAACTGCAGTTTAGGCACACTGTGAGGAACAGAGGAGGGAGACATTTGGATTTGGCAGTGCAGATTTCGCTGCATTTATTTTGGTAGTAGCCATGTCACTTTTCTAGTGCCTTTGTGCTTCCAGTAACGTGTAAATCTCCTATAATTCCATTGACAAGTGACGGACCTGAGTGGGGACTTGCTTTTTTGTGGATTGAGTTGAAGCTGCTATTAATATCATTTTGGGGTACATAACATGTTGGACTACTTTTAAAGGGGTTGTTCGGGACAATTACATTTTTTTCTTATGGGCATAAGAAATAATGTTATGGATCCGGGTGGTGGAACCTCTGTGCTGCGGTGCAAGGAGGGACCCAGAGGGGCGTAACTAAGTATCAACTCGGACCGACCTAGGTCGTACGGCGGCTAACGACTCCGTGACCAGGGAGGGACCGAGCAAAGGGACCAGGTGCTACTCTGGGGACGACCTTGTAAGAGAGCAGGTGACTCCCACGGGTCAGATGGCTGGGACTGACCGACACAACAGATGGGCACAGCAGGCAACAGGCGGGAGCCTCTAGGTAGGCTGTCAGGTGGTCACGGCAAGTGACGGGAAGGGACCTCCAGGTAGGCTGACAGGTGGTCACGGCAAGTGACGGGCAGGAGACTCCAGATAGGCTGACAGGTGGTCATGGCAAGTGACGTGCAGGAGCCTCCAGGTAGGCTGACAGGTGGTCACAGCAAGTGACAGGCAGGAGCCTCTAGGTAGGCTGTCAGGTGGTCACGGCAAGTGACAGGCAGGAGCCTCCAGGTAGGCACACAGGTGGTCACAGCAAGTGACGGGCAGGTAGCAAGCAGGGGCCTCCAGGAAGGCACGGCAGGTAACAGGCAGGTGCTTCCAGGTAAGCAGGCGGGCAAAGCCCATAGACAGACTGGCGGACTGAACGGGAGACAGACTGTCGGGCTGGAGAGTAGTCAGGCTAGTGGGCAAGACTAGTAGTCAGGCTAGCAGCGGGACCTGAGGGCTGAAGCAGAGGTAAGTACACTGTGCATCAACTATTGCTCAGGCACCTCCATATTGGAGGAGGTGTTTTAAATATGGGAGGACCTCCAGCAATTGGCCAGGGACTCCTTAGGGCGGCGCGTGCGGCCCCTTTAAGAGAGAAGGAGCGCGCGCGCCCTAAGCACAGTGCCCGGGAAGGTGTGCGCGCCGGCAGAAGCAGGAAGAGGAGCACTGGAGGACGCTGGGCAAGGAGCGCGGCGGTGAGAGGGACGGCGTCTATGCTTGGCAGGGGGCAGAGACGCCGATGCTACAGTACCCCCCCCCCCCCTTTACGCCCCCTCTTTTTTAGGCCAGAAAGAAATTTTTCAAGGAGAGGCGGGGCATGAATGTTCTCCCTGGGTTCCCAGGTTCTCTCCTCTGGGCCAAACCCCTTCCAATCCACCAGAAAAAAAGGTTTTTCCTCTTACCCTCTTGGTGGCCAGAATGTTCTCTACCTCAAAAACATCCTCAGCGGAAACCGGAGCAGGAGGAGTACCTGGATTGTTGGAAAAAGAATTAAACACAACTGGTTTGAGGAGAGATACGTGGAAGGAGTTGGGAATCCGTAAGGTGGCCGGGAGTTTTAACTTGTAGGCCACTGGGTTGATTTGCTTCAGGATTTCAAATGGACCGATGAACCGAGGACCCAACTTGTAGGAGGGTATTTTGAGCCGAACATGTTTGGAGGAGAGCCAAACCTTGTCTCCCGGACGGAATTGAGGCGGATCCAGACGTCTCTTATCAGCATATCTCTTCATTCGCTCGGAGGACTGAAGAAGGGCGGACCTAGTATTTTCCCAAATGGTGGAAAATTCGCTGACCAGACACTCCACGGCAGGGTTGTCCACAGAAGCGGAGAAGGGAAACGGAATCCGGGGATGTTGACCATAGACTACAAAGAACGGGGACTTGGAAGTCGATTCGCTCTCATGGTTGTTGTAGAAGAATTTGGCCCATGGTAGGAGGTCCACCCAATCGGTATGGTGAGCATTAACAAAGTGCCGGAGGTAGCTGGTAAGGATCTGGTTGATACGCTCCACTTGGCCATTGGACTGTGGATGGTAAGCGGAGGAGAAATCCAGGGTGACATCCAGCAGCTTACACGTAGCTCTCCAGAAGCGTGAGGTGAACTGAACCCCTCGATCCGACACAATGTGGAGGGGTAGGCCATGGAGACGGAAAATGTGAAGGAAGAAGTCCTTAGCCAGCTCTGATGCAGACAGGAGACCAGGCAGAGGGATGAAGTGGGCCATTTTAGAAAAGCGGTCGGCGACCACCCAAATGACTGTACAGCCAGCAGAAACAGGGAGATCTGTAATAAAGTCCATAGCAATGTGTTGCCAAGGGGCAGCAGGTACGGGAAGTGGCAGGAGGTGACCGGCTGGAAGATGTCTGGGAACTTTGTTGCAGGCACAAGATGAACAGGCCGAGACGAAGTCTACCACATCCTTGCGCAGGGTGGGCCACCAGTAATGTCGGGTAATGAGCAGGAAAGTTTTCTTCTGACCGGCATGGCCGGCTAGTTTAGACGAATGACCCCAGTGAAGAATCCTCTCCCGATCTGGAACTGCTACAAACGTCTTACCGGGTGGGAGACGAGTCAGATCTAAGGGGGCCATACTCATCACTTTGGAGGGGTCGATGATGGGCATAGGCTCCTCTTCTAGATCGGAGGACAGGAAGGATCGGGACAAGGCGTCAGCTTTAACATTCTTGTCCGCCGGGCGGAAATGTAGGATAAAGTCGAAGCGAGCGAAGATCAAAGACCACCGGGCCTGACGCGGATTGAGTCTTTGGGCATTCTGGAGATATGCAAGGTTTTTGTGATCAGTATAGATGATCACTGGGTATAGAGCCCCTTCAAGCAGGTAACGCCACTCCTCCAGTGCCAATTTGATGGCTAGCAATTCTCGGTCTCCTATGGAGTAGTTGCGCTCAGACGAGGAGAAGAGTTTGGAGAAGAAGCCGCAGGTTACCATTCTCCCTGATGAAGATTTTTGGGTGAGCACCGCTCCGGCTCCGGAGGGGGAAGTATCAACCTCCAGGAAGAACTGTTTGTTGCAGTCCGGACAGTGCAGCACTGGGGCAGAGGAGAAGGCTTGCTTTAAGGAAAGGAAGGCCTCCTCAGCTTCGGGCGGCCATACCTTGGGATTTGCTCCCTTACGGGTGAGCGCAGAGATGGGAGCAGTCCGGGAAGAGAAGTGCGGAATGAAGAGACGGTAGTAGTTGGCGAAGCCCAGGAATCGCTGAATCGCCTTCAACCCCTCCGGACGGGGCCATTTTAAGACGGCAGAGAGCTTCTCGGGGTCCATTCGTAGACCTGTCTGGGAGATAATATAGCCCAGGAACGGAAGGGACGTCTGCTCGAAGAGGCACTTCTCAAATTTGGCATAGAGGTGGTTCTGCCTGAGCCTAAGCAGGACCTGATGAACATCCCTCCGGTGTGTGGGAAGGTCCGGAGAGAAGACCAAGATGTCGTCCAGGTACACCACCACGCAGGAATATAGAAGATCACGGAAGATATGTCATTGACTAATTCTTGGAAGACGGTGGGAGCATTGCAGAGACCGAAGGGCATTACACGGTATTCATAGTGACCGTCCAGGGTATTGAATGCCGTCTTCCACTCATCTCCTTGACGGATCCGGACCAGGTTATACGCCCCATGTAGATCCAGCTTGGAAAAGATCCTAGCGCCCTTAAGGCGGTCAAACAACTTGGAGATGAGTGGCAGGGGGTATTTGTTGTGATTTGGTTGAGTCCTCGATAGTCTATACAGGGGCAGAGTGAACCATCCTTCTTCTTTACGAAGAAGAATCCGGCTCCAGCCTGGGAGGTAGATTTCCGGATGAATCCCTTGGCCAGATTCTCCTTAATGTATTCCGACACGGCCCGGGTTTCGGCCGACGACAACGGGTAAATACGCCCACGGGGTGGAGTGGCACCGGGTACCAGGTCGATCGGGCAATCATATGGCCTATGAGGTGGCAGTGTCTCAGCTTCCTTTTTGTGGAAGACATCTGCATAGGACCAGTAGGGTGCCGGTAAACCGGGTAGATTGGCCGGGGTGAGGGGCGGACGAACCGGGCAGACCGGGACCAGGCAGGTCTTATGGCAATCCGGCCCCCAACGGAGAACTTCACCGGATTGCCAGTTCAGCACGGGTTCGTGAGTGAGAGAGACCGGAAAGCACATGGAAGGAGATCCTCTCAGAGTGCAGCATTCCCACCTACAGGGTTATAGGTTCTGTGACGAGCAGGATGGTCACCGGAAGGAGTCTTCCATCCACGGAGGTGACTGCCAATGGTTCAGCCAGAGGTTTGGTGGGAATGTGATATTTCTCTACCAGGGACTGGGAAATGAGGTTCCCAGCAGCTCCGGAATCTAGGTGTGCAATTTCAAAGTAGCGGTTCTCTCCCCAGGAGATGGAGACAAAGTCAGGGAAGGAGAGGGTTTACTTTTGCCTAGGACGACCTCTCCGAGCGGTCCTAGATATTGGCGTTTCCCGGCTTCACCGGGCAGGAACGGGTAAAGTGCTTCTTACTGCCACAATAGAAACAGCTCCCCTCGGCTCGGCGTGATTCTTGGCGAGATTTGACCATCTTGGTCTGGTCGACCTGCATAGGTTCGGGCGAGCGTGCCCGGGGAGTTGCTAATTGAGAGACAGGCCTCTGGAAAGTAGGAGCAAGACGAGGAAATCTTCGCTCCCGGGTAGTCTCTTTAGCACGTTCCAGGAAACGGATGTCGATCCGGGTAGCTAGCGGCACCAGGTCATCCAGGGTGGTAGGAATGTCCCGGCCGGCTAACTCATCCTTAATCTGGCCGGAAAGGCCCTCCCAGAAGATGGACACCAGGGCCTCGTTGTCCCAGGCAAGCTCAGAAGTGAGGGTACAGAACCGTATGGCATATTGGCCCACGGTGAGACTCACTTGGCAGATACGAAGCAGAGAGGAGGCAGTAGAGGATTTTCGTCCTGGTTCATCGAAGACTTTCTGGAAAGCAGCGAGGAAAGACGATAGATCGGACACCAGGGTATTCTCTCTCTCCCACAGGGGATTTAGCCATGCCAGTGCTTCTCCAGTGAGGTGAGACATGATGAACGCCACCTTGGACCGGTCGGAGGGAAACTGATGTGCCAAAAGTGCAAAGTGCAGGGTGCACTGGTTTATGAAACCCCGAGCTAAAGCGGGGTCGCCTCCAAAACGAGGAGGTGCAGAAAGCCGGGGACGTGGGTTGGATGCCGTGGTATTGGTGGGCAGCGGCGCTGCCGGAGCGGGAGTTGCACAACTCGAGGCGGACACAGGTGGAACAGTCAGTGTGTCCAAGCGGGAGGTTCAAGAAGGTTTACGGTTGGGATCTCTGACGAGAAACCTCCTGGTACAGGTCAGAGAGCGAAGGAGCTTGGGGGCCACCGGGTTCCATGGCCTGAGCAAACTGTTACGGATCCGTGTGGTGGAACCTCTGTGCTGCGGTGCAAGGAGGGACCCAGAGGGGCGTAACTAAGTATCAACTCGGACTGACCTAGGTCATACGGCGGCTAACGACTCCGTGACCAGGGAGGGACCGAGCAGAGGGACCAGGTGCTACTCTGGGGACGACCTTGTAAGAGAGCAGGTGACTCCCACGGGTCAGATGGCTGGGACAGACTGACACAGCAGATGGGCACAGCAGGCAACAGGCGGGAGCCTCTAGGTAGGCTGTCAGGTGGTCACGGCAAGTGACGGGAAGGGACCTCCAGGTAGGTTGACAGGTGGTCACGGCAAGTGACAGGCAGGAGTCTCTAGGTAGGCTGTCAGGTGGTCACGGCAAGTGACGGGAAGGAGCCTCTAGGTAGGCTGTCAGGTGGTCACGGCAAGTGACCGGCAGGAGCCTCCAGGTAGGCAGACAGGTGGTCACGGCAAGTGACGGGCAGGTAGCAAGCAGGGGCCTCCAGGAAGGCACGGCAGGTAACAGGCAGGTGCTTCCAGGTAAGCAGGCGGGCAAAGCCCATAGACAGACTGGCGGACTGAACGGGAGACAGACTGTCGGGCTGGAGAGTAGTCAGGCTGGCGGGCAGGACTAGTAGTCAGGCTAGCAGCGGGACCTGAGGGCTGAAGCAGAGGTAAGTACACTGTGCATCAACTATTGCTCGGGCACCTCCATATTGGAGGAGGTGCTTTAAATATGGGAAGACCTCCGGCAATTGGCCGGGGACTCCTTAGGGCGGCGCCCTAAGCACATTGCTCGGGAAGCTGCACGCGCCGGCAGAAGCAGGAAGAGGAGCGCTGGAGGACACCGGGCAAGGAGCGCGGCGGTGAGAGGGACGGCGTCTCTGCCTGGCAGGGGGCAGAGACGCCGATGCTACAAATAACAGGTAGTTAGTTGCTACCTGTTTGTTGTGCCTGATGCTGATCCTGTGACGTCACGTCGATAGATCAGCTGCTTCTCTTTCCCTTCTGCTCTGTTAAGGGGCGTGACTGCTGATGTCATGCTGATGGACAGCTGGCTCCCCGCTGCATAACTGCAGAGATCCAGTTGTCAATCAGCATGACGTAAGCAGTCACACTGTGTCTACAGAGCAGCCTGGAGGAGGAAGAGCTGCTTCACCAGCAGGAGCAGTCCATCACTGATCTAAGCCGATGCCAGGCAGACCATAAAGGTACTCAGCAACTACCTTCCTTTCAGTTCTTAGCCCCATAGAAAAAAAATATTTTTGTCTCTGAAATTCATGATTCATATGACAACTCCCGAGGGATCCATTCACTATAATGAGGCAGCAGCGTTACTCTGGACTCCATCTGGCCTCTGATTAGCAGTGTCCTTCTTTCCAGAGGTTCACAAAACTGTGGCCAATGGCACTTTTATGCACGCCTAATAAAAAGACACCATGGGATCACAGGCAAAACAGCGTCCACAGTGCCTCCATCTGCCTCATTACAGGGATTTTTCTGCCGGGGTTTCCGTTTGAATTGCGTATTTCAGAGATTTACATGGAAACCCCGGTGTAAGAGCTCAGCACAGAGCGCAGAATAAATGTGAGCCGAGCCTTACTGCGATCTTTGGGTGGCAGAATGAACAAATCAGCAGCAGCTGAAGAATTGGTTTTATGTATTTATTTTGTACCCCGTTCACTGTGCGGTATTAGACAGCTTTATTCTTTGGGTTAGCACCATTATGACTCCTGCAGAAACTGATGCCAGCCTGATCTGAATAATCGGACCAATTTTCACAGATGTGGTGAAAGCGGTTGTGTGAACCTTCCCTTACAGTGATCACATGTATTTTTGTTATGCCTTGCTGCTAAAAATAATTTTATTGAAAAAAAATAGTTTCTGTATTGCCCCATTCTGCTGATGGAGCTGAGTGAGGGATCTCTTTTTGCAAGGGGGGAATGATGATCTTCTGAGGGATACCATTTTTATTTACCTATAAATTTATGATCACATTTTACAGTGATGTGATGAAAAACATAGTTGGACTTTATTTATTTGGTGCTCACGGTAGAGGTTAAATAATGTGATAGTTTTATAGATCGGGTTATTCCAGATGCAGCAATACCAAATATGTGTATTTGTTTGTTTGAACATAGAAATGTGTATTTTTTGGTATAAGATTTTTCATGTTTTTTTTTTCCCCCCATTCTTTAACCCTTTCACGACATTTGACGTACCCATACATCATAGAACGGCAGGGGTTCCTGACCTTTGACGTATGACATGCGTCATGGCGATCAAGCGGGTACAGGAGCTGTGCCCACATCACCTCAGGAATTTTAACACCTTAAATGCCTCGATCAATATCAATCGCAGCATTTAGAGGTCTAGGAGAGGGAGGGGGAGGGGGCTCCCTCTGCCGTCTGATCAGCACCCGCACGGAGTCATTTACAGGGCCTGATCGTTGCAATATCAACCCAATGTCAACCTAGTTTTTGCAAGCCTGTTAAACCATGCTCTGAGCATGGTCTAAGAGGCTTCTGTCACTGCAGCACTGATGGGTATAATGCATTGCAGTGATCATGCATTGAAATGCATTATACCAGCGATCAGAGTAAAAAAAATAAATAAATAAATAAAACAAAAACATTACACATATTTGGTTTCAGTGTCTGGAAAGACCCAACCTATAAAACTGTCCCACTAGCTAACCCTTTCAGTGAATACTGTAAAAAAATAAAATAAAAAGTGGCAAAAAATGCTTTTTCATTATACCGCCAAACAAAAAGTGCAATAAAACGCGATAAAAAAGACGAATGTAAACAAAAATATTATAGCTGAAAACGCCATCTTGTCTCGTCCCGCAAAAAACAAGCCGCCATACAGCGCCGTCAATTGAGTAATAAAAAAGTTACAGCTCTCAAAATAAAGCGATGCAAAAATATTTAGTATTTCTATAAAATATTTTTTATTGTGTAAAAGCAGCAAAAAAAAAATTATATAAATGTGGTATCGCTGTAATCGTACTGACCTAAAGAATAAAGCTGCTTTTGCAATTTAACCACACGTGGAACGGCATAAAAAAAATAAACAAAATCCTGAATTGCTGTTTTTTAATTCTGCCTCCTAAAAATCGGAATAGAATGCGATCAAAAAATGTCACGTGCCTGAAAATGGTACCAGTAAAAACATCAACTCATCCCCAAGAAACAAGCCCTCACGTAACTCTGTCGGCCGAAATATGGAAAAATTATAGCCATCAAAATATGGCGATGCAAAAACTTGTTTTTTCAATATAAAGTGGCTTTTAGTGTGTGACAGCTGCCATACGGAAAAACTCTATAAATCTGCTATCGCTGTAATCGCACTGACCTAAAGAGTAAAAGGCGTCCAATGACTTATACCACACGAGGAACGGCGTAGAAAATAAATAAAACCTATTTTTTTTTACCTGCTGCTGATTTGTTCATTCTGTCTCCAAAAGATCACAGTAAGGCTCGGCTCTCATTTATCCTGCGCTCTGTGCTGAGTACTTACACTGGGGCTTCCGTGTAAATCTCTGAAATGCGTGATTCAGACGGAAACCCTGGTGGAAGATTCCCTGTAATGAGGCAGATGGATGCACTATGGACGCCGTCTGACTTATGATACGGTGGTGTCAGTCTTTTTTAGCGTGCATAAAAGCGTGGTCGACCACAGTTTTGTGCACCCCAGAATAGAAATACACAGCTAAACAGAGGCCAGACGGAGTCCAGAGTAACTCTGCTGCCTCATAGTGAATGTATCCCTCGGGGGGAGTCACCTGAATCGCATCACTCAGATTTAGATGGAAACCCCGCTATAAGTGCTCAGAATAGAATGCCGGATAAATGTGATCCCCAATGTCAAGTGAAGTGTTTCCAATAGAAACTTTAACGCCATTCACAAAAAAAGCCCCCACTCAGGTCCATCATCTGTCAAAGGAAATATAAGGGGCTTTCAAGTTACTGGTAGCACAAAGGCTCTGGAAAATCAAAATGGCTGTCCACCTCCTCCCCCTCAAAAAAAAAAAAAAGAAATCCAATGAATTCTACACTTCAAACGCCCCTCTCCCTTCTGAGCCCCACAGTTTTCATGGGGTTCATGTCTTCAGTTGCACGAGTTTGGCATAATGTACTGGGCGCTACAATGGCAGATTTGCTATTTTAACTCAGCAACATCCACTGTGGCTCGTTTCTGAAAAAAACACCCATGTAGTCAAAATAGTCACTACACCTGTAGATTAATTCCCAGAGGGGTGTAATTTCCAAAATGGGATCACTTGAGTGGGGAGTTTGCTATTCTGGCCCTTAGGGGCTCTGTATATGGGGTCCTCAAAATATTCTACGATTTGTTCTCCGAGAGTCAAATAAGCGCTTCTTCCTTCTCTCTCGCTGTGTAGCTAAGCAGTACTGTACAGCCACATATGGGGTATTTCCACGTTCAGCAGAGAAAGTGACAAATTTTGGTGCCATTTTTACCGATTTTTCCAGTGTAAAAACCTAAAATCTAGGGCTAAAACAAAATTTTTATGGTAAAAATGTAATTTTTTTTAATTCTCAATGGTATAAAATTCTGTGAGGTACATATGGTGTCAATATGATCACTGAACCACTAGAGGAGTTCATTGAGAGGTGTAGTTTGTGAAATGGGGTCACCAGAGGAATGATCAGCTCACCCACCAATAGACCAGAGATGTGTTTCACCTCTGCTTCATTAGTTGCCAAAAAGTAGAAGCAGTGGTGAAAAGTGTTGTCTCTATTGGTGGGTAAGATGATCATTTATATGGATTTTTTAATGAATTCTTTGTGTGCATGTTTGTTTCCCCATTTAACTTTTGAACATGACTATCTACATACCTTGATACCATATACTAAAAGGGGAATTACTTATGTACTGTTAAATTAAATTGATTGAACCTAAAAGTTTCATGCACATGCATTGTTGGATGAACCGGTTTATACATGGTCATTATATGGTTACCTGTATATGATGTAATTATGTACTTGTGAAACTTTTCTTGATTAGCTCACCCACTAATTTTTAGCTGTCTGTCTTGTTTGCTTAGTTATATTGTTTATATTAGTTTTTATTAAATAGAATAAAAGTTATTTTTTTATAAATACTGTTGTACTTTGCTCCTGGCACACATTTTTCTTTTTTGGTTATTCATATAGTGAACATGGTAAATAAACCCAAAAAACAAATTGTGGAATTGTACTTTTTTTTGCAATTTCACCGCACTTGGAATTTTTTTTTCCCATTTTCCAGTATACTATATGGTAAAATCAAAGGTGTCATTCAAGAGTACAACTCGTCCCGCAAAAAACAAGCTCTTCCTTACATGGCCATATTGACAGAAAAATAAAAAGCTATGGCCTTTGGAAGAAAAAACAAAAATGAAAAATGGCCCAAGGATTTAGGCGTTAAAAAGAAATAAAGAGCTGGATGCTTTTCTTTAAAAAAAAAAAAGGGTTATAAATAGCGTTGAGCATTCCGATACTGTAATATCGGGTATCGGCAGATATTCGCGGTATCGGAGTTCCGATACTTTTACAATATCGAATACCGGAATCGGAAGTTCCCATAATGCCTGCGCTCTGCAGTGTCTCTGAAGGATGACAAGCTGGATGGCAGCACTCAGCTGCGATCCAGCCTGTCATCAGAATGCCATCCCAGCTTGAAAGAATTCTCCTGATTGTTTAAAAGCCGGCGGGCGGTAAAAAGCCGCCGGCTTTTAAACAATCACACAGCCCCATACTGCTTCCCCGCAGCCTCCCACCCTGATCATCCGCTCCCCTCGCCACCTCCCATCCCGATCGTAAGTTAGGACCAGGCGGGGAGCGCAGCACCAAGGAGCGGGGAGCGAAGGACCCGGGCGGGGAAGCCGGCAGTGAAAAGACTTCACCGCCGGCTTTCCCGTTCTGTGCTGCACTCTCCCGCCGGTTATTTCAAATGAACAGCTGAGGTATCAGGTGATGCCGATCAGCTGTTCATTTGAAGTAGCCGCGGTGCCCTCAGAGGGTTCATGTGAGTTCATGCTTGACTGCATTGCATGAACTCACATGAACTTTCCCACGGCCGCACAGGTCAGCCTCACCTCCCAGACCATCAGACCCGTCATGATTAGTGTGTGCGTGCAGGCAGACATAGGCCGATGTGACACTACTACTCCCATCAGCCTATGTCTGTCCCCCGTCCACTCGTGCCAGCAGGATCAGCTTGATGGGAGCAGTAGTTCCCATCAGCCTGATCCTGCAATTTAAACTGCCCCATATGTGATTTTTACCCCTATACGCGTTTTATTCTTTTAGGCCCCCATATATATATTTTTTTTGATTTTGGTCCCCAATAAATTTTAAATACATGTCATTGATGGCCAGTGGTTACCTAAAATAAATTAGTTTATACATTACCTGTCCCCGCCGATTGCAACCTAAAATAAAGTAAAAAATAAAAAAAATACACCTATACTCACCTAGACACCTAATTCCCCGAAGCAATCGATCTCCTGCAATAAAATATAAAATAATAAACCACAACCTTATCCTTACCCCTCCGTAGTAGTCCACGAGTGTCCCACGATGATCTCCAGTTTAGAGCAGCCACACAGAATGTGACCGCTCTAAACCGCTGCCGCCGCTAGAATGGCGGGGCCGTAAAGCAGCCCCGTCATTGCATAAGCGGGTTCGCCGGAGTTCAGGCAGCGCTGCTCCGGTTAGCTCCTTTACGGCCTTGCTGTACCGTGAGAAATTCCCATGGTACAGCAGTGCCGTAAAGGAGGTCTCCGGAGCTGCGCTGACTGAATGCACTCCGGTGACCTCAGTCAGTGGCTCCCGCTGCCGGGAGCGGATGTGTTCCCGGCAGTGTGAGCTTACAGCAGCCATGCACAGCTGTCACCAAATCCAGATGTGACAGCTGTGCATGGGAGATCAGCGCAGGAACGTGGACAGGTAACTATTTTTTTTTAGTAAGAATTAAATAAAATAGTGTGTTTTATTTCAAATAAAATATTTTTTTCTGGGTGTAGTGTGTGTTTTTTCTTTTTAACACTTTGTAGGTTAGTAATGGGGGTGTCTTATAGATGCCCATCATTACTAACCTGGGCTTCATGGCAGCTGGCGCTGACATGAACCCCACCACTATTACCCCCTGCCACCGCACCAGGGCAGCGTGGAAGAGCGAGGCTAAGTGCCAGAATTGGCGCATCCTATGGATGCGCCATTTCTGGGGTGGCTGACGGCTGGTGTTTCTAGCCTGGGAGGGGGCCAATATTCATGGCACCCTTCCTGGGCTATTAATATCAGCCCCCAGCTGTCTGACGTGGGGTCCCCCCTATTTTAATAGCTAGTAAAGGCTAAGTATTCAACTGGGGGCTGATATTAGTAGCCTGGGAAGCTCCGTGGGTATTACCCCCTTCCCAGGCTTCAAACATCTGCTCCAGCCGTCTGCTTAACCTCCGCTAGAGACTAAAATTATGGGGGATCCCACGCCAATTTTTTTTTTAATAAATCCTTTATTTTAACACTAAATGACACTTGAGGGGTTAATAAAGATGCAGTCCCTAAATTATTATTTATTTTTTAATTAATTTTTCAAAAAAATTTTGACGTGGGCTTTGCCATATTTTTGTATGCCAGCCAGGTACAGCATCCAGGAACGGGATGCCCCCAACTCCCAGCTGCCTATTTGTACCTGGCCGGACACAACAATATAGGGAAGCCCTTTTTTTATTATTATTTCATGAATTTCATGAAATAATTAAAAAAAAAAAAAGACATGGGGCTTCGCCCTATTTTTGTGTCCAGCCAGGTACAACTAGGCAGCTGGGGGCTGGAATCTGCAGCGCAGGGAGGCCCAAGCTTTCTGCCCCCCCCCCCCCCCGCTGCAAATTGCAGTCCGCAGCCACCCCGGAAAATGGCGCGTTCATAGAAGCGCCATCTTCTGGCGCTGTACCCAACTCATCCAGGGCCCTGGTGCGGTGGCTCACTGGGTAATAAAGGGGTTAGGGCCAGCTTGGCATTATCATTACCTAAGCCCGAAATTCATGGGGTCACGCCAATATTAGACATGACCGCCATGAATTTCTAGTAAAGTATTAAAAAAAAACACAACACCCAGAATAAAGTTCTTTAATTGAAATAAAGACACAATTCTTTATTGTTCTAAATTAAACCATACTTACCATCACGCCCATTCCAGCTGAAGCCAAAGATCTCCTGCAATAAAAGAAAAATAATAAACCAACATCATCCTTACCTTTCCATGGTTCCCAGGACAGCTCCAGCTCTGCTACATCGAGATGACAGGCTGGATCGCAGCAGAAAGCTGCCATCCAGCCTGTCATGCCGCAGGCAGACACTGAGAAGTGCAGGCTTGCTTGCGCTCCTCAGTGTCAGGCTGTGACGGCATCCAGATGAGCCGAGTCTCTCACGCTCACCGCATGCGCAGGAGAATTCTCCCACGCTGTCAGTGACGTGCATGAGGTGAGCTGAGTTCATTGTCGGCTCATCTGGATGCCGTCACAGCCAGACACTGAGGAGCGCAAGCATGCCTCAGCTTCTCAGTGTCTGCAGGATGACAGGCTGAATGGCAGCTTTCTGCTGCGATCCAGCCTGTCATCTCGATGTAGCAGAGCTGGAGCTGTCCTGGGAACCATGGAAAGGTAAGGATGATGTTGGTTTATTATTTTTCTTTTATTGCAGGAGATCGTTGGCTTCAGCTGGAATGGGCGTGAAGGTAAGTATGGTTTAATTTAGAACAATAAAGAATTGTGTCTTTATTTCAATTAAAGGACTTTATTCTGGGTGTTTGTGTTTTTTTAACTTTCACTATGGGTTTAGTAATGGGGGTGTCTTATAGAAACCTCTCCATTACTAACCTGGGCTTGATGTCAGCTGGCATTATAAGCTGACATCAACCCCAGCCCTATTACCCCACTGCCACCGCTACAGGGCAGTGGGAAGAGCGAGGCCAAGTGCCAGAATTGGCGCATTCCTATGGATGCGCCATTTCTGGGGCGGCTGACGGCTGGTGTTTCTAGCCTGGGAGGGGGCCAATATTCATGGCACACTTCCTGGGCTATTAATATCAGCCCCCAGCTGTCTGCCTAGCCTTTGCTAGCTATTAAAATAGGGGGGACCCCACATCATTTTTTTGGGGGGGTCCCCCATTTTAATAGCTAGTAAAGGCTAGGTATTCAGCTGGGGGCTGATATTAGTAGCCTGGGAAGCTCCGTGGGTATTACCCTCTTCCCAGGCTTCAAACATCTGCCCCAGCCGTCTGCTTAACCTCCGCTAGAGCCTAAAATTACGGGGAACCCCACGCCAATTTTTTTTTTAAATAAATCCTTTATTTTAACACTAAATGACAAGTACAGTAACCAACACTGTCACTGTACTTATTATATATGTGACTGACATGTTTCTATCTATCTAATCTATGTGTGATTCTCTATTCTTTCTGTTGTAAATTGTCGGGTAGCACTGCTGAATTGCCGGCCGACTTTTTTAAAGAGACGGTGCATTAAAACACTAATATTTTTTTAAATAAATCCTTTACACTAAATGACAAGTACAGTAAGCCACAGTGTCACTGTACTTATTATATATGTGACTGACATGTTTCTATGCATCTAATCTATGTGTGAAGCTCTATTCTTTCTTTTCTAAATTGTTGGGTACCGGTGTATGCCGCTGCTGAATTGCCGACTTTTCATGTTTCACTGTGAGCACTGTTCCCATCGATTTGGGCAACCACCTCCCCCAATACATTCTACATTATTGTTAGTTGTTTTCCTTCATGTAGAATTAACCTACAAGGAAAGAAAGGGTTTATTTTCATTCCGATATTTGTGTCCCATTGACTTGCATTGGTTTCCGGTATCGGAATCGGCGATATCCGATACTTTTTGGGTATCGGCCCCATCCAATCCGATCCGATATTTCCTGATATCGGAAGGTATCGCTCAACACTAGTTATAAATAATCTATTGAGAGATGAAGTATAATTGAAAAAGCCTTAGTTACTTACTTACCGGTAACGGGATTTTTCGGAGCCCATGACAGCACCACGTGAGAGAGAGGATCCGCCCATCAAGGACAGGAAACCTACAGGTTAAAAAGAGTGGCCCTCTCTTTCCGCCTCAGTTTAGTTAACAGAGCATGAGAGTACCGCCAAGGTTAGTTATAACAAAACATAATCACATTAAGTACATTACTTTTCATCAATTTCCCACAAGGGTGCACAAAAAGAAATCAAATCTACAGGAGTGCACAACACCAGTGAAGGGAGGGAATATACGGGTGCTGTCATGGGCTCCGAAAAATCCCGTTACCGGTAAGTATCTAAGGCTTTATTCGGTCGTCCATGACAGCACGTGAGAGAATTACAGAGACGAAGGAAATTAGGGAGGGACCACAGCTTGAAGCACCCTTCTCCCGAAAGTGAGATCTGCAGAGCCACCCAGATCCAATCTATAGTGCCTATAGAAAGTAGAGGGAGAAGACCAAGTGGCAGCCTTACAAATCTCCTCAATGGAATGCCCTGTCTTCTCCGCCCAGGAGGTTGACACCGCTCTGGTAGAATGCGCCCTCAATCCCTCCGGTATCTCTTTATCCCCTGAGGAGTATGCGAGGGAAATGGCCTCCTTGATCCATCTAGCGATTGTAGCCTTTGAGGCCTTACAACCCTTCCTAGCCCCCTGATAGCAAATAAATAGGGACTTATCCTTTCTAAAGCCATGTGATACTTCTAAGTACCTTAGTACGCACCTCCTAACGTCTAAAGTGTGAAGTCTCTCCTCTTTTTGATTTTTGGGCGGAAAGCAAAAAGTTGGGAGAACTATTTCCTGGGTTCTATGGAATCGAGTGGCCACTTTAGGAAGAAAGGATTATATTAAAACCTGATCCAGCCTATCGTCCAGAATTTGCGTGAATGGAGGGCATATTGAAAGGGCCTGTAGGTCACTGACTCTCCTGGCTGAAGTTAGGGCTACTAACAGGACCGTCTTTAGGAAAATAATTTTGGGGGAGACTAAATCTAGTGGCTCAAAAGGAGGACTGGTCAAGGCATCTAAGACATAATTCAAATCCCAGGGAGACATCTTTGCTTTGGTAATGGGTCTACACCTAAAGGAAGCTTTTATAAAACGGCCTATCCAATAGTTATCTGCAATATTGGAAGAAAATAAAGCTCCCAACGCCGACACCTGTACTTTCAAGGTACTGGTAGTGAGACCTAATTCTAAGCCTCGCTGCAGAAATTCCAGAATTTTCCCAATAGGGGGCCCCTCCTCCACCTTAACTTCTGCAAAGGACAAACTTCCTCCAGGTCCTGGCATAAATACGGGTGGTAACAGGTTTTCTGCTAGCCAGGAGAGTATTCACTACATTTGCGGGGAATCCTTTGCTGGTCAATAACACCCTCTCAAATTCCACGCCATCAAATGTAGACTCGGGGTTGGAGGATGGGAAAGTGGCCCTTGAGTGAGGAGGTCCGGAATCTCCGGAAGAACCCAGGGATCTGATATGGACATCTTCCGGAAACAAGGGAACCACGGTCTTTTGGGCCAAAGGGGACATACGAGTATCACTCTGGCCCGGTCTGCCCTGATCTTTTTTATCACCGCTGTGAGCAGGATCATGGGAGGGAAGGCATATGCCAGAGGAAACCTCCAGGGAACCATAAAGGCGTCCACTGCCAGGGGTCCTTCTCTGGGGTCTAAGGAACAAAAATTTTCCACTTTCCGATTGGCTCTTGTTGCGAATAAGTCCACAGTCGGAAGGCCCCACATTTCTACGATTCTGGAGAATATTTGTGTATTTAGGGACCACTCTCCTTCTTTTACAGAAGTACGGCTGAGGAAATCTGCTGTGATGTTTTCCTTGCCTTTTAGATGAGTAGCCGAAAGAGAGAGACAGTGATCTTCGGCTTTCAGCAGAAGTGCGTTCGCTACCCTCATCAAGTTTCTTGAGCGGGTTCCCCCTTGGTGGTTTATGTAAGCTACGGTGACTTGATTGTCTGAGAGTACACGGACATGCTGGTCCTGAAAATATATAAGGAACTCGTTGAACGCATGCTGCACCGCCAGAAGCTCCTTAACATTTGATGACAACTGTTGCTCACTGCTTGACCAGGTTCCCTGCACTAATTTCCCTTCAAAGTGAGCTCCCCAACCTGTAGCACTTGCATCAGTGGACAAGACTGCAGTTGGACTACATTCCCAGGGAACCCCTTTAGCAAGATTGTCTTGTCGTAACCACCAACGAAGGGACCATATGGCACGAGGACCTAGTGTAAACTTACGGTCTAGATGCCCCTCTAAAGCTGCGTTATTGTACAACACATCCCACTGAAAGGCTCTTGAATGCAATTGTGACCAACAAACCACAGGAAAAGTGGAGGTGAAGGTTCCCAATAGTGACATGGCCTTACGGAGTGACATAGAAGGTTTACGTATACATTGTTCTACCAACTCCCGGATTCTATCAATTTTCTCTTCTGGAAGACAACATAGCTGTTTCCTGGAATCTAATATGACCCCCAGATATTGTTGTACCTTGAGTGGAGATAGTCTAGACTTTTCTAAATTTAGAAACCACCCCAAACTCTTTAAGACCGACATGGTCTCCTGCAGGTGGGTCTCGCATTGAACCAACGAATTCCCCACTATCAGGAGATCATCCAGGTAAGGGATAATTAGAATGTCCCTTTCTCTTATATGGGCCATAACTTCCGCCATTACTTTAGTAAAAACCCATGGGGCTATAGCTAAACCGAAGGGGAGAGCAGTGTATTGGAAGTGTTTAACCACCCCGTCTATTTCAATGGCCAGCCTCAAGTATTTCTGGTAATCACTATGAATTGGGATATGGTAATACGCATCTTTGAGATCGAGCACTACCATATAGCAGTGGGGAAAAAGTAACTTTATTACGGATTTTAAAGACTCCATTTTAAAGGTGTGTATTTTAAGGAAATTATTCAGGGATTTCAGATTTATAATTGTCCTGAAACTTCCATCCGGTTTCGGAATCAAGAAGAGCGGGGAGTAGAAACCAAGACCCTTTTCAGCTTCCGGAACCTCAATCAGGACGTGCTTTCTTATTAGGGTTTGTACTTCCGAAACGAGGGCAGCCTGGCGTTCTGGGGAAGAACTGGAGGGAACAACCATGAACCTTTTGTGAGGCAATGCTTTAAATTGAAACTTAAGACCATACTTAATCAGGCTCAAAATCCAATTACTATGAGAAATCTGTTGCCAAGCTGGGACAAAAAATGACAATCTCCCTCCCACCTGGGCTGATTGTGTATCCCCTGTCTTCTGCTCATTTTTTGGAGACGGACCAAAGAGTAGACCTCTACCTTTTTGACCTCTTTCATCAGACTTGTCTTGCTCCCTGAAATATCTCTTCCGGAAAAATTTCCTCTTCCGGAACGATCTCTTAAAGGAGGGTAGAGGTACTAATGGAAACCCCTTCTTAGGGTCCCCCGCTTTCTCCAATAAGTCGTCCATGGTCTGAACAAAGAGGTATTCCCCTTCACACGGGATTGTACACAGTCTGGACTTAGTCTGTTAATCCCCTGGCCAGCTTTTAATCCACAAGGCTCGCCGAGCCGCATTTGACAGTGCTGCTGACTTTGCTGCCAACCTCACCGAGTCCACAGATGCATCAGCAAGAAAAGCTGCCGCCCCCTGAACCAGTGGAAGGGAAGAAATAATGTCTTTCCTAGAAGTCCCATCCTTCAACTGACTGTCTAGCTGTTCAAGCCACACCATCAGGGCTCTGGACGTACAGGTAGCTGCTACTGTTGGTCTCAGTGCTCCCGCAGCTGTCTCCCATGCCCCTTTCAGGAAAGTATCAGCCCGTCTGTCTAGGGGGTCTCTCAATGCACCCATATCATCGAACGGGAGGGAAGTTCTTTTCGCTGCTTTAGTAACAGCAACATCCAGCTTGGGTGCTTTTAACCAGGAGGAACACATAGCATCCTCAAACAGATATTTCCTTTTAAAGGATGGAGGAACACTACCCTTCTTGTCAGGCTTTCTCCACTCCTTATCAATGAGGTCTTTCACCCTTGAATTTACTGGAAAGATCCTGCTCTTCTTTAGCCCCAGACCACCAAACATAACATCCTCAGCTGACTTCTCTACCCTCGAGTCCACTATCCCCATTGTAGATCGGACGGCTTTTACTAGGGCATCGACCTCCTTCAGGGAGAAGCACTGTCTGTCTGGCTCACTATCAGAGGAAGAGAAGGCGGAGGAGGAAGCGACCGATAGCTCAGAGTCTGAACCCGGCTGGGTTTCTTGAGGAATATGCCCAGACTCTGAACCTTGCAATGCTTTGCCTATTTCTTCCCTTATTAAAGTTCTTAGGCCTAGGGAAAAATCTGGGGTCTCCTCCGATATCATTTTGCGGATACAAAGCTGACACAACCTTTTGCTATATGAATCAGGGAGTGGACAGCTGCATAAGGCACACTCTCTGTGCTTGGACTTCGAGGAACATTTCTTGCTCTAAAAAAAGTCATAGATAGAAAGAAGGAGGAAACATTAGTAGAACTTTCACGAAGATTCCACTCACCCCACAGAACCTTCGGTACCGTAGAAGCAGAAGAATCCAGCATGCATGGCGAGGAATCACGCCGCACCGGACCGTCCTTCCTGCTCTTAGTGGTAGCTCTTCTAGTTGTACGACCAGACCCTAGCCGGGAATGATGCTGCGCCAGTAGTTGTGAGGGCTCCCCAGAGGGCTGCTCCTGCAGCAGATGTTGTTGCCTAGGTGACAGCTCCTGTGAATCTTCCATAGCTTACAATGTAAGAATGGGCTGGGAAGCACCTCTGTATGTTACCAGACCCTTTATATACTGGCCATACTGGTACCATGTGTGGCTGTGTGTTTCCTTTTTTTTTTTTTGTGTTTCCCCCGGCGTTCAGCTGCTCGCGCCAAAAAAAATTCAAACGAGCCCCGCCCCTTCCGGTGACGTCACAGGGCTTCCTGCCCGGCACACCGGAAGTCGCGTCAGAAGGTCGCGCCCGTCACGTGCGCCGCCGGCGCGACCTGGTTCTCCTGCAAGCGGTAGCGGGTGCGGGGGGGGAGAGGAAGCCCGCTAGCGGCCCCACACCTGGCGGACATCTACCTCCCGTGAGGCGATGTCGCGCCTGCCGCAACGCTCACGGAGGCGCCCCCATGAGCCCTGCCGTGGCGTCTCCAGAGGACCGGGACGGACCGGCTCCAACCACCTGCTGTGGCCCTCTCTGGGACAGGAGTCCATCTTCTGCAGGTAAGCCTGCAAGGTCCCCCATCATGGACAGGAAACCTAAACTGAGGCGGAAAGAGAGGGCCGCCCTTTTTAACCTGTAGGTTTCCTGTCCTTGATGGGCGGATCCTCTCTCTCACGTGGTGCTGTCATGGATGACCGAATAAAGATTTAACTTGATGGCACTATGTCTTTTTTCAACCTACATAACAATGTATGTATGTCATTGTATAACAGAGGTAGTCCACCAACTTTCTTAAACTGAAAATGGGCTCAGTGTATTTTTTTTTAATAAAAGGCAGTCTCCCACCAGTTTCCAAGCTTGCTTCTCTGAAGAGGACAGCACATGGCCACAGGTGTGACCAATACAAGCAGCAGTACGGAGGAACAACCCTAAGTGGATATATTTTTTTCTTCATTCACCATGCTGGGCCCCTTTTTTGTTAAAGGAATGGCCAACTTCAAGTTGGGGCACTATTCGTTATATAAACTCTACACCAAACTCAGCCTAAGGCTATGTGCCCACGATGCAGAAATGAAGCAGAAAATTTCTGCAGCGTTTCTGCATCTCCCTGGCAGAAAAAACGCATGCAGATTGTGCATGCGTTTTTCCTGCAGAATACATGCGGATTCACATGCGTTTCCGCATGCGGACTGACAAGCACTTTCCAGGCGATAGCATCACTTGGAAAGTGCTTGACAACTAGGTCACACTATATAAATCCATGCAAAAGGCATGGATTTATATAGTGTGACCGTAAAAATAAAAAAATAAAGCTATACTTACCCCTGATCCCCCGCCGCGTGTGCTGTCGCGCTCGTCCTGGCTTCTTCCGGGTTGCCGGCATCTCGCGAGACAGCCTGCGGTCACATGACCGCGACGTCATCTCAGGTCCTGGAAGGAGAAGCGCTGCAGGGGCCGCCGGACAGGTGAATATAAACTTTATTATTTTATTCTTTTTTTCACAGGTACAATGGTACCCAGGTCTGGATGAGAGTCTTCTCTCCTCCAGAACTGGGTACCATCCGCACATAGAGACGCATATAATCCGCTAGTACAAATGTACAGACACGGATTCTATGTGTCTCAATGCAAGTCAATGGCGGCGCTTCCGCAAAATTAATGAACATGCTGCAGATTTATTAGCGCTGCAGAAACGCTGCGGAAAAATCCGCAGCATGTGCATTGACATTGCGGAATGCCATTGGGGACCATGGGGTGCGGATTACCATGCGTTTTTGATGCGTTTCCGCTGTGGAAACGCATGAAAAACGCATCGTGGGCACTCAGCCTAAGGGTTCAGATTGACATCAGTTTTTCACGTACAAGATCAATCTGTGTTTTTAACGGATAGAACTACCCATTATAGTCTATGGGGCTGTTCACATGTATGTGTATGTTTGCGGATTGAGAGTTCTTGCACCAAAACGGCGAGACATATGAATTATCAAACTCCCGAATGCAAAACTATCAGTCCATGGAGGGTGTGGGGAAAATCAGGCAGCACTCGGATGGTATTTGTGTGCTGTCCATTTTTCACTGTTTGATATCAAGCTTGAGAAACCTCCATTTGATTTTGCATACTATAAAAACGAATCAAACTCAGATGGTTAAAACTGACACACTGACCAAACACATGAAAATCTAATCCAAAAAACTGGTGAAAAATCGGTCTTTTTTTGCGCATGAGCAAAATAAAAAAAAAAAAAAAAAAAAAATCACCAACATGTGAATAAGCCCTAAATCTAAAAAGGGGAAATCCTGCAACATAGAACTTAGATAGAAAAAAATAAAAAGAAGGTTCAAATACTGAATAAAAGGCGATACATACACAAACTCCAAAGTACTGCTCTTTTCAGAAGGGAAGGCTTATTGAAAGTAAAGCAATTCATTTTGACTTTGCTTCTAATAATTTGAAAACAGACCCTAGTTCTAACATGAACACAGCGGGGACGCTGGGGAGATCACGCGATATCTCACCGTGCCGTCACGCTGTCAGTATTTCGTACGGAATCGCGAGCCAGACTACTCGCTACGTGGATATCAGCAAGCGACCAGTGAGATTATGGTGTCACACCTCTGGGTTCCAAAGAATCCGTGTTGACGCCCTCCGTACCATCACTGTCAGCTTCACAATAGCCCAATTATTAATATTATTAGCTGCCACCACCGGCCGAGTTCGAATTATAATACAGGCCTGGCCGGACGCCTGTGTTTTGGTAGCGTATATGGCTTCGGGGAAGGGAGCGATTACAGAACAAAAGAAACAGAACTATTAAATTTTATATTTAATCCAAAAGGGAGGCAGTGTTTAAGAAAAAATATATACAAGGATGTTACAAAGGAGACATTAAAATACATAAGCAGTTACACAAATAAAACCAGATAAAAGGAGAAACTTACACTATAAAGACCACTGCGACGATTCAATATAGGTGGAGGGGAGACGCTCCGTTTACTGTTATCGAACAGGGACCTCCGCTATGATAGACATATACTCCCGGGCAAGGAACAAGGCTTCAGCCTCAAACTATTTTATGCTGAAGGGAGAGACCCCTCCACCCTTCAGATTTGTATTAAAAAACAGTTTTTTGGGGATAACTCATCGTGCATTGATCCCAGAAGCCCAAAAGTGATATCATATATTCTATTATGATTTTACCACACATCGCATAGCTGCAGTCTGCTATTCTGGTGTTTTTGTGCTACAGCTCCCTGATTTTGCTTACAGCCCTGGAAAACTATGGATGCATTCCTGGGCTGGTTCGGCCACTAAAAATATGGGTCCCGTTATTGTCAGACGCATGGAACATACAATATTTTATATTTCGTTTCATAGTCGGATTGTCTGGAGATTTCTGTTAAACTCTGGGAAAGCAACTTTCCCAGTTACATGCAAAGTAGTGCAACCCTGCCAGTAATTACCCCCTGCCTCTTCCAGGGACAAGATGCTTGCTTCTAAATGAAGTTATAACACTTCTTGGCTGACATTTGTTTGTGTAAAACCTTACTCATGACTGTGTTAATTGGGGCTTTGTGCTGAGCAAAAGGGGACAGCTTGGTACTGACAAGTGGTGAGGGGAATAAGGAAGGTGGGTGAATATCTATGTCAGGCAATTATGGAAGAACATTTTCCTGACATTAATATTTCCCTGACAACTGGTAAATCAGAATTTCTTGCATCCTCAAATCTGTGGACATATCATTACATCATTGTCAACACTCGTATTCTAGTTCTTTAGACTGGCGTATCACCTAAACACACTCTGTCCATCCCAGCTTTCCCCCATATTAAAATCTTCTTCAACTTCGGGTTCAAACCAACCATGCACATAAAAGCCTCTGTCAGGACTGCACACATACTGGCTGGCAACCAGTCCATGTATTATTATTTATCCTATTCAGTATATCAAGGCTGCATTATACAATATATGTACTTTTTACCTTTTGTGTCTCCCCCACTTCCTCATAGACTGTAAGCTCGCGAGCAGGGCCCTCACTCCTTTCGATATGAGATATGCTTATTCTGTATTGTCTGTATAAGTCCCCCCTAAAATTTGTAAAGTGCTGTGGAATATGTTGGCGCTATAAAAATAAACTATTATTATTATAGTTCAATATTTTTTTAAAATACAGTCAACTGCTTGTTTCAAAAGAACAGACCAAAAAAGGTTTCTGTAACCAATTTATTTTAAAAGAAATTGTTGTACATTGTACAAACCCATAACTACCAATGAAATAAATATAGAGGAAAAGAGACAGTGTTACAGTTAGAAGTTCAACCAGTTAAAATGTTCAGAACATGATGCATTTGTGAGAAGCCTACTGATGCCAGTGGTCACAGACATTTATGTTGTACTTGTGTAAAAACAGATCATAAGACCCAGTTATTAGAAGAGATGCTCAATGGTAATAAAAATATAGAAAGATCGACCATTCAAGAGAGGTTTTTACCAAAAAGAGGTTCATTCCATCTTTATGACGTTGATAGCTTTAAGAATCAAATGCACACTACTTTAAACATACAACCGCCAATTAATAATTATCCAGCCAGTCTTATTTTTATTCTCCAGTTTTAGATTAAATGGGAAAAAATAAAACCGCATGTGATTTCTGCAGGCCTGCCTGCTTACATATTATACACAACCTCTCTCACTTGGTTATGAATTACAAAGAACTTAATGATTGCCCCAAATACAGAAAATTGTACATAATTCATTTTAGGATTTTATTTTTAACAGAACTGATAGTTTTATTGATTAGTCAACATGTTAAAAGGGGCTGTACAAATTCTAAGTCCAGCCACTGAGACCCCCATTCATCCCAAAAAAGGGCCTGGAGAGCCCCATCTGAATGAAGTCGAAGTCGAGCATACTCATACAATTCATTCATTGAGCGATGAGCAGAAATTGCCAAGAAAACTACTAATTTCTTGTAATTCCATAGAAAATGAATTAGAGGAAAGATAAACATATTCAACCTCAGCTCCATCCAGACAGGGCTCCCCAGGCCCATTCTTGAGATTGGTGAGGGTCCCATCAATAAAGTTATGCCTTATCCAATCAAAAAGGGACAACTTATATAATTGGTGCAGGCTTTTTAAAGAGGTTCTCCAAGAATATAATAAAATAGCATCAGACACGTAATTCTAACGGAAGCCCATCCTAGTTACGTGTCAGAAAAAACACAGCTCCCGAGACCTGTGTCAACTGATAGAAGTGCTATATCGTAAGCACACACACACCCCGACCAGGCTGGTGAAGGGCTGTGATATCAGAAGAAATAAATCTTCTCGGCTGACTGAGTACAAAGAATGCCCTAGCCTTCCTCCTTGCACACTCAGCAGAGCAGATTTATTTCTTTTGATACTGCAGCCCTTCTCCTCGGCTCACAGAGGTACATGGGCTTACGATAAAGCTCCTCTTTCGGTTGAGACACAGGTCTCATGGGCTGTGTTTCCTCAGACTGCAGCCCTTTCTGCCACATAAATAGGAGAGGGGCCATTTTATCCCACTGTTGGAGAACTCCTGTAAGACCTTTCATAGTTCATGAGACAGTTTAATGATTGATTATGACTAACTAGTTCCCATCCGTTGAAATGGAGATCAACAATTATAAAGTACTTTAATTGAGTGGTGTACAAAGAGAAAGCAATTAGCTAAACATGGTTCCCCCTCCTTGTCTTATTTTACTTTAGACACAATATATGCAAGATTGAAACCTTTAATTCAGAATGCATTTAACATTCCTTAAAACCACAGTCATTTCTGTGGATTTCATGGTAACAGTGCTTTAAAAGCATTTTATATTTCTTCACTTCATGGATAAATACACCATTGAAGACTACATGCAAATATTATTAGCAATTGTATTTCACAGTGCACCTTCCCAAATTATATGCAGTAAAGTAGAAAAAAACAATGCTATAATCCACATTATGGTCCTGTTGCAGCAAATATAAGAAGGAGCAGAATCACTCAATTCACCTTTGTGCTGGCTCAAGTGTAAAAATTACTGTCTGTGGGCATGCATAGTGAATAATGTACATTCTGAAATGTGTATAATGCCACGAACAACTTAGCACTAGTGATGCAAAACCACTGCAGTGAGTCAACTCATGGTAATTAGAAAATGTCCATTTTATTGTAAAGTTTTGAGGTATATTACCAATGATAACCATAACTCAACAGCTCCACAGGTTTCTGCAGCAAAAAAGTTCTGGCCAATGAATTAGAAAAAGGCAAAGTGATATAATAAACTAAGATGGACAAAGTACCCATGCTCCACCCAGACCAAGGTTTCCAGAATGTTTCAGTTTATGCAGGATAAAACAATCTCGGGCCGACCAGCAGTCAGGCAGTCTCATTTCCAACATCTAACAGTTACATTTTATGGAAGATAATACAGTGTCAGATAGCATTCAGTGGTCAATTTAAGAATGAAGAGGAACACACAATCGCCATATTCATGATTCTTATACAGGGAATGTAGTGGGAGTTAATATTAAACATATTATTCCAATGGTTATTCCAATTGCGAAAGTCTAGGTGAGACAGAATTGGCATATATCAAGCCTTCGCGGTGGTGATGGGAAGTGTCAGCTTATATCATTTTATGAAGCCATTTTCACTTATGGAACACAGAACAGAGAGAAACATATCTGATCAATGCATACATCAAATATCCCTCAGCAGCTAAGGAGTCACATAAAAAATACCCCATTTAATAACATGAGAACCAAAAACAAAATCTGAATTTTCAAGATCAAGAAAGTTTTTCATTAAATTGTTTATTGGCTAAAAAGTGATTGGCAGCATAAAATATCAATCCACACAGTAAGTTAAGCTTTCACTGTCTGTCGGCATATCTTAAGTTATACACATTATTCGAGAGCTCTAGCAATCACTGAGGATGACTGCACTTTATCCAAACTGCGATTTAAAAAGACAAGTATATTGTCCAGATTGACCAATGTCTGTACAAAACATATGCACTTTTATCCAATAAAAGAGCAGTGCTACAGTTCATGGAATGGCAACAGAACACTTACTGCGTCACGTAGCATCTAGAGAAATAAATATTATGTTATTCACCCAAACTAGTCTGCTCTAGTGCCTAGCATTCGCTTTTTCTATAACAATTATTTAAATGTGAAGAAATGCCATATTTTTATGACCAATAGAAGTTAAAACATGTAGCAGATTACATAAAAATACAAATACGGCTTTGACTAAACACTTGATCTTGGAAGAATATTTAAAAAGAAAAAAAAAAAAGTTAAAAAATAGTTATAGTAAACTAAAAAGTAATTAAATGTGCTCTAGAGCAATATTCTAAAAGTAGGTTTAGCTGCCTGAAATACAGAAAGCAGATACCGATGTTAAAAAAAAAAAAAAATCATGACAATACGTGTGCTACAATATCAATGGGGATAGAAGTCAGAAGATGAAGATGCTGGAATGAACAGTTTAGAAAAGCTGAAGGCATTCTAATAGAGAAAACACAATAGGAAATGATCAATCCACATGTGAAAATGGCTTAGAGTTTGTTAGTCTTTGTCTAATAGATGTATCCACTTTCACACAGTTCAGTTAAACAGTAAACAAAATAGGTCCAAAAAAAGGCACAAAAACAAAACCAGAAAGTAAATGTACATGGTGGCGTAAAACTGAACGGGTACCATCTTTAAATATTTTACATGTTAAATAGCAAAATGGAAAAATATATATACAGCAGCAACACAAATGTAAAAATGACTACAGAAAACAGTGCGTAGACCCTCCTGAGTGTTCACATCAACCACTTCAAAAGACTGTCATTGGTATTCTGATTCCTCACAGAAGTATTTCACTTTTCTCATGTCCTGGCCTCTTATCCAGGCAGTGTCAGATTTTTGCTTTGTAGGTTGAAAAAGTAGAGTCCTATTCTCATCAAGGAGATAAAGATGTGTTTTAAGTAAGGTTGTCCTATTGTTGCAATAACCAATGTACCTTACAGTAAACAGACCCCAAATAAAATAAAGAGAAACCGTGTTGGATAGTCTACATAGCTTCAGTGTTCTGTTGCGAACTGTCACCTTTAGCCTTTTTACAAGGAGGGGCACCATCATCAGAATCCTGTATGAGAAGGAAAATCAGAGACAAGAGTTAGGGAGTATGTACACTGAAAGATCATCATGCACGAGCGTTCTTAACGAAGCCATTCCATTAACATCTTTCCTCCCTAAACCTGTGTATGTTATATCAGTGTGTAAATAAACTTCACTATCGCAGTCTTCTGTATCCAGTGCCGATCTGGACCTCTTCTGACGTGACAGCAATTCAGACTCTATGGATCATACTATGCTCTGTGTGAGCCAGATGGCTCTTTAACAATGCAAGTCTCGTTCTGATGCTCCATAGGCTTACATTGTAAGGTCACATAGAGCGCAGTATGATCAGAAAAGTCTGAATTGCCGCTACTCAGACGATGAGCGGAACGGTGTTGTACACTGGAGAAGACAGCAAAAGGCGAGTATATTAACACACTACAGGTTTAGGGGGGGAGGGTTCGTACGAGTGCTTATTTAAGAAAGCTCGTTCCATGATAATCTGTGAAACGAGTTGCCTATCAACCGATGAACAAGCAAAAGGCTCATTTATCAGGTGAAATGGTCTTTTGCACGCAGCAAAAGATCATCATTCTCGGCGGTGTATTGTCCGTGTAAACAGGACTCATACTGTCAAGAAAAATGGCAGCCCATGCGCAATGAGTGGTCTGTCATGGATCGCTAAGTGAGCATAGTTTACTTTGATCTGCCTTGTAAAAACAGGCTATTAAAGGACTGGGCAACTGGTTAAAAAGTCTACCGATCGACGGTTGTTGCCACTGGTCAATACATGAAGACGAACCCTTGGGTTATGGCTACAATAAGACTTCCTGTACTGCAGCAGTGCACAAAATGGCATGCAACTGGGGCTCATATACCAACACCAGTAACAGAGAAAATCAGCAATATAAAAGAATGTATTATTATACATTAAAATGCCACCCCCACACAGGACTTTTAAGCCCTTTTGGTGGGTACTATGTGAAATAAATGGAAAAAAAGGAATTCCTATCCTCTCTTCTTTATAAGTCCATCTTAAGATAAAATAATTCCACTGTAAGCAGTCACCTCAGCTTTTCAATAGTACTTTCTTCTCCAGTCCGCCTTGTTCCCCTCCTCTTTTCTGCTCCATACATATATATATTTTTTTCTGTTCGTCTCCTTTTCTTTCCTATTTATTCGTCTCTTCTTAAATTCCTTTTCCTCTTTGCTGCCTTTCCTTTGTTAAAGTTTTCTCCAGCCTTTCCGCCTCAGAGGTGAGGCGACTCATGGACTTGCACTATTCAATTATTTGTGATAAACTCATCATAGGCTGTTTAATCACTACTCTCGTCATTACTACATCGTTAGTTATAGAGTCCTCCTTTAACTATCGGTCTACACAGTTAACATTATTTTGTTATCTGTATACTTTTTTTCTGCTTATACATAAAATCAGTAAAAAATTCAAATTTGAAAAAAAAATAAATAAAATGAAACAATGACAAAAATTAAACTATGTATCGGGAAAAATATGAGGCAAAAAACTAAATTGAATACCCAAAAGGAATTTTTTTTTATTATGGCCGTTAACAGTGAAACTGCAAAAAGGTGTCTGGCAAGGAACGGGGAAAAATGGATTAGTTCTGTACTGGTTAAACTTTTTTTTTTTTTACCCATACCTCATTGACAAGGGAAATTATACCAGTTGTCAATTTTCATGAGTAATAAAGCGCAAAGCTGAGTTCTTAAAAATATAAAAATTAAAAAAGATAGGGTGCATTATCCCAAATTATCCAAGTCTGTGCCCTTATACAGTCCTACTGTACTTTATAGCACTATAAGCCATGCTCCAGAATATATTTTCTAAATACCCACATTTCTAGCCAATGTGTAAAACTTGTGCCCAAATATTTGAGCCAAAGTAAAAGGTCTTTTCTCATAGATCCAAGTTTAGATCAGTGCCTCTCAGAAACCGTACATTCATCCAGTCAGCGCATCAACGGTCATTACCTGAGAATTTTTGGAGGTCTCTGTAACAATCTCTTTATCAGCAGAGCTCTGCGTTTCCGTTTTATCTGAATTATTTAGTGAGCTTTCAACTGATGACTGAGAATTTTGCCCTGAAGTAACTAAATTGGTAAAAAGAAAAAAAAGTTAATGAAGAATGATCATTCTATAAATAAAAGGTTTATTAGGCAGGTACAACTATTTTTCCTACAAAATGATTTTAATACCCAAAAGGGGTTGTCTGGGATTACGGTAACTTCTTTTGCGGCATAAGCTAAAGCATGTTGATAATAACTCCGCCAAAACTCACCCTCCCCAAGTGCATTGATGCATCTCCATCACTGCCCGATTCTGTTTTTTTTTTGTCTGGCTTACAGTGATATAAATATCAAACACAGTAATATTACAAGATTCACAAGCCGATGCAACAATAAAATTATTCCAAAACAACCCGATTAATGACGACTTATTTAGGAACTTCATGTTCAAGCTGTTTTTTTATCAATGCATTTCACACAAGTTTTTTTTTGTTTTTTTTTAGCAGCAGATTGCCTCTGAAGGATATGTTGTAGTTTTATGGGATCCATCGAAGAGTAATTAAAGTTTATTAAAAAGGAATCTGTCAGCAAGAACAACAATCAAAGATCAGCAATCAATAAATTAGGAGCCAATCAGACACCTTCCTGATAGTATTGCATTAAGAACAAGTATATGCCTATATTTAATCAGCGTTGACACCATTAATCCTGACCAAATCCCCAACTCCATTTGCTGAAATTCAGCCCCAAACTTGCAAGGAGCCTTCAGCATGCGTTACTGTTGCTTGAAGATACTCATTACTGCACTATTCTCCAGCCTGTTGACAAAAACTGCCTTCTGTTACAGCCAAATATTTCACATTTTGACTCATTCCAGAGCACCTGCTGCCATTTTTCTGCACCACAGTCCTTATGTTTTCATGCATAGGTGAGTCACTCAGCCTTGATTCCATGTTCAAGGTATGGCTTTTTTGGTCGCAATTTTTCTATAAAGACCACTTCTGGCCAGACTTCTCCGAACAGTAGATGGAGATATCTGGATCCCACTGGTTGCTGTCAGTTCTGAACCGATGGTAGAGCTGGACATCTTCCCATTTCGCAGGGAAATAATCATGACATGTTTTAACTGTTGCACCAAGTTTCTTTGGCTGTACACACAACCCTTATCTATAGAATTACATCAGTAAGTGGATGGTGTTACCAGGAAGAAGCAAAGGTGGCGAAACGCGCATTGGGGTAGCAGGGTACAACATACCTGATATCTGCAATCTGCTCCACGGAGACACACTCCTCAGGTAACACCATCCACTTTACTGATGTAATTCTATAGAAAAGTGTTGTGTATAGAGTCGGCTGGTTGTTATACCAAATAATAGAGCCATCTTAACAACATAGGTGAATGGGTTTATATTTATTCACAAGTACAGTATTACATTTCCATACCTACACTTAGTTATGTACTTTTAGCTTAATACAGTCGAATTTATATTGAAGGTTATTTGCAATACCATATAATAGGGCATTTTTTATCATATGGATAGAATGGGTTAACGTTTTTTTGCGCAGGCATAGTACTAATTGCCCATACCCATATGTAATCATACATTTTTAGCCCAATATAGCAGGGTTTATATTTATATTCAGGAATGTTAATCGTCCCTTGAGGTATTCCTTCTTCTATGTCATGTCTTTATGTATATTTTGGATTAATTTTTCAATAAACTTTTTACGTTTTTATACATAGATCTCTCCTTGTCTGTCCGGTAAAAGGAGTTCACAGACTTTATTGGTATACATATTAAAGTGGTTGTCCTCTACTTTAACACTGATGACCCATCCTGGATAGGTCATCAATGCCTGATCGGTGGGTGTGAACAATAGGCAGGCACCGTGGACAGTATTACCTTCAGAGTCCTGGTGTTCACTGGTGTTAGAGTGGCCTTCCTCAGACTTTATCTCAGTACTGTCAACCTGTGTGTTTAGGTTGTCAGGGGCAGGGCTACAATTGCTGCTGTTCTCCTGTTTTATTGGTGATGCATCGGCTATTGAACTCTGGTTGCTATTATCATCTGAAAGGTAGGAATGCATCGATTATTATGATATTTTGCATGCTAGAAAAGACAATTTACATAGAACAAATACATACACAAACCAATGCAAAAATGCAGTTAGGTCATCAGGTTATATAGCTTTAATTCAGCATGAAAAAGGATCATACTTTTAATAGCAGACAGACATGAGTTGCTACTGATGAGATTCTATGAAGGCTGGAAGGGGGAGGGAGGGGCTCTGCCTGTAGCTCCTCCCTCCCTTCTACATAGGAGATGACAGTTGCTATTGATAAGATTCTATCTTCAATGAATACAGATTTTACCCGGGAATTGAGAACTTAAAAATGAATGATCAGCCCAGGAGGACAAAGAAGAAGTAAAGCAAGTAATATATCGCTGGAATCAGGGTCTCTCCCCCTACATTATGCTGCTCTCAGAGGTGTAGCAAAAACTTGGTGAGATTCCCTTTCAGACATTTGGTTGGTATGCAAATCTTTCAAACTGGGTTGTCAGATAGCACATCCTTAGTAACCAACCTGTACTTGCTCTAGAGCTTCAGATCAAAGTAGAAAAATCTACAAGTTCAAAATGTATTTACTCATCTACCAGGGCAGTGGTTATAAACACACACACTTTTTTTTATAAATACACTGATAGAGATCTAAGGTTCACACTGAAGTTTTGAGGCTAGACAACACGTATAGCTGATGGTCCCTATTATACAGTAAGTGGGATCCATTAGAAAACACGTCCAACATGGCTCTGTTAAGAATAGAAGCCATGATGCTAATGTGAGGAGTGCCTAAATGATCGTATTTATACCTCTATACCTACCATGCATGTCCATCATCCCTGGGGAAGAGCTATTTTCTGGGGTAGTCAGTTCAGAACCACATTTCTCATCTTTTGTTTTCTTTTTATTCTTAGTCTTCTGAATTGGAAAGTAAAAAGGAAACACAAAAAGAAAAAAACAAAAACAATACCACAATATTTTAAAAAAAAAATTAACATCTGACAATCATCAACATATCTCAAACGGCAAAGTGCGGACATTCAAAAGTTAAGAGGTAAATCTTACAGAATTTAATAGAAACTATCCAGAAATAGAGTCCCCATGTACACAAATCATATACAAGTGTAGATTAGTATAGTAAGCATGCAGTCTTTACACTAGGCATCTAGCCCTTCTATGGACAAGAACAGAATAAATAAGAAAATAGTAAATGGACATTGAAAATACAGTAAAATATTCTTTTACTGAAGAAACTATCAAATACATCATTCATAATTCCTAGCAGTAAATAACAATTCATTGTCCTAAGGGCAAGTCTACACATGACTCGTCCGATTAACTGTGGAGTCTTTCTGAAGCAAATCCACCCAAAATTTTTCAAGTTCGTTTCTGCAGAAGCAGAGCAAAAGAAACCCTAAACATAAAAAAAAAAGTGTTTAAAAATCTGATTTTTATTTAGGATCTTGAGGCAATTTGCTGCACAATTTACAACACTACATTACCTGCAGATGCGGTTGCAAATTTGTTTTCCCTTCTCCATAAAATTGGAAAAATTAGCAATAAGACTATAAGGCCCCAATGCATGCTTAGAGGGAATCTGTTACCCCCTGTGACCTATCAGACTGCTAATATGGGCATATAGGTTATAGAAATATAAAATCTATACTTACCTGTAAGTCCCATATTATTATTATTATTAATAATAATTTATATAGGAACATTGATTCCATGGCGCTGTACATAAGAAAGGGTTACATAACAAATACAGATATCACTTACAGTAAACAAACTAACAATGATAGAATGGTACGGAGGAAAGAGGACCCTGCCCTTGCGGGCTTACATTTTAGCGGTCTTGTGGCTGTGAAATTTCTTTTTATAAAATCCTTTTTTTTAAGGCTTGGCGTCCGGAGGGCGCCAAGAAATGCCCGCCTATATGCTTAATTTAAATATCCCCCCCCTCCCCTGCATGTCACAGGGCTGCACATCCCGCACATGCGCAATGCGCCTATAGCATAAGGCACTTTTTTTTCTCCCTGCCTAATTTTACTGATCTGCTCTAGTGCGCCAGGAGTCACTGGGACTTCCACTCCAGTGACCTCCGGCGTGCGCAACATTGAGGTTTTGGTCCCCACTTCCTCCCGGCATCCCCCTATCCGGGAGGAAGTGGGGACCAAACCTTATTGTTGAGCACGCCGGAGGTCACTGGAGCGGAAGTCACAGTGACTCCCGGCGCCTGAGAACTAGAGCAGGGAGAAAAAAAAAAAAAATCAAAACACCGTATGTTATAGGCGCATTGCGCATGCACAGGATGTGCAGCCATAGACGTGCAGGGGAGGGGGGATATTTAAATTAAACATATAGGCGGGCATTTCTTGGCATTCCCCGGATGCCAAGCCTAGGAAAAAGGATTTTATAAAAAGCAATTTCACAGCCATAAGACAGCTAATATGGGTCATACAGTAAGTATAGATTTACATTTCTATAACCTGTATGCCCATATTAGCGGTCTGATATGTCCCAGGGGCTGACAGATTCCCTTTAAAAGGGCTGTACACTACTTTCATACTGATGGCCTATGCTTATGCTAGGTCATCAATACCAGATTGGTGGGAGTCCGTCATCCGGCACCTCCACCCATTAGCTAGGAGCCAGGAGCTGAGCTGCATCTCTCAGCAACAACCAGTAAACAATGTATAGAGCAGAGTGGTATTCCACTCCACACACTGATTACATACGGCTGCTGCCAGAGCCCAAAACAGATAATTGGTGGGGGTGCCCAATTGTCAGACCCTCAGCGATCTGATATTAGTGGCATATCCGAAGGATAAGCTAACAGTATAAAACCACTTTAAAATGTGCAAATTAATTCCCATGAGAAATAAAAATTCCAGTGCATTTGGATACGATTTTCCTGCTACAGCAATCCTCTGTCTTATAACGTAAATGTAATATGGCGAGTATTCACTATACAATATGTAAGTTAGATCCTAACTAGAAAAAAATTCAGCACTTAAATAAAAAGATGCCCCAAAGGTAATAAACAAGACTGTTGCCACTTTTCAATACCTGTCAACATTTAACAACCGTGAAACTATTACATGGCTTCAGAGGCTGAAAGGTTTGGTGCTAATGTCAGGCATATATTGAAGAGAAGAAATGTTTCTTAAAAAAAAAAAAAAAAAACAGTATCAGAAACGGTAAATATTGATTTCTGCTTATACAACACCATCTTTTTCAGCAAAGCTTTACAGGGGATGTCTCCATTTACACCAGCCACAGACAATTTTATAGAAAGCCAATTAACCCACCACCATGTTTTTGAAGTGTGGAAGGAAACTAAGACCCAACATATGCAGGGAAATATACAATATACACAATTTTATCTCTGCAGGTGTTACCCTTGGTTGTATTTGATCCCGGGATTACATGCTACAACAGTGCTAAAAGTGGCAACTCTCCTGACTGCTACCTACCGGGCAACTTTTGATTAAAGTCTAGAATCCCCTTAATGAAATATCTCTAAATAAAACGGTGATGAAAGCTGAAATACTAAAAATGTCTAATTTCAATTGAACACATGACAATTTAGCCATTATCTAGACATTTACATTAAGTTTTCTTTATTTCTGCCTCTAGTGACAAAAAGCAGATGTTTCCATACCCATGACTAACTTAGATCTACATGACCCACGTATATGTCATACTGAAAATCACATAATGCAACCTGAAGCCTAGACATAAAACATCGGGCAGTTTATTTCTAGGTCCTCTGCAGACTGAGCCGCTGAGACACCAAATTGGTGTCTTTCTTTTTTTTTACTAGCATTTGAGCTTTCATCATTAAAAATCAGCAATTCTAACATGGTTAGTGTTAACGTAGCGTATAAATCATCATGCTTGTGTGTTAGTAATGAACCCACGTCCTGCAACATTGAAATCAAACAATAGTAGAAAAGACAGAATCTGACTTTTCCACAAGGTTTTGGTCGCCTCAGAAGTCCCGAATTCTCATCTGTCACTTTCAAATCAATCTGAAGGGAAAGAAATGTACAGAAATAAATTGACTGGATGTAGATTTCCAGCGCTATTGACTTTTATTAAATATATCCGTGCCCCCACAGGGAGACTAATAGACATACTGCAGAAGAACATTCACAATCTTTTTTTTTTTAAGTAAATACTTATTTATTTTTTACCTTTATGTCACTTTATACATTTCTTTTTCATGTCTTCAGAGAGCAACCAAGACAAGATTATTTTCTGTATGGCAGCAGCCATTTTTTTTAGTGTGTGAATATCAGGCTGGTCAGTCTCACAATGAGGCACTGCATTTCTTATGGTTAAAGGCGAGCAGGCTTTAATCTTTCCTTACTTCTAGTGCTTAGCTATGTCCAACAGTCCCATAGAGAATGAATGGAGCAGAGGTGAGCATGCTCGACCTACCCTTCCATTCAGACGGGCTCTGCAGAGCCCGATTCTCGGGACAGGATACCAGTAGTCAGTCCCCCCTCAACCCAAGAATGGGAAGTTATTCCTCATCTGCTGAATAAGCAAAAATCATTTTCTTCCGGATAGAGATATAAAGGTCGGGCAAAATGATTTTTTACCATAGTTGAAAAGTAATTTGATAGTAAGTGTCTCTGAAGCGCTGAACAGTTCATTTCGTATGAGCAGAGTATGACCAAGAGGTGTACACATTCAGGAAACAATGGTTGATCTTCAGTAAGCTATTGTTAAAAACTAAGGCTTGCACTTGTAGAAAACCACTATGGAGAGCAATGACCCCATTTTTCTGGATATTTACAGTTGCCCTGACAAACCAATGAGTGTATGGAAGGAAGGATGACTAGTTTTTGGAGGCCAACTGGTGAGATGGAAAGTGCCCCATTTTCACCAGCGCTTATGGGTAGGTTGATTTTACCCATTCAATCTTATAGAGGGGACAGTTCATTACCAGGTTACACATTTAAAAATGTCCTAAAATATGTGTGCAAACTCTGTAACCAATTCCCACTTACAAATAAACACAACTTTTTGTTTCTAGATATAATGCTGCCGCCTCGTATAAATATGCAAATTTAGACTGCACAGAAGTCAGTGTAAAAAAAAAGAAAAAAAAAGTGAACCTTTCATGTAGGGTTGTGTCTAAGTCCTCAATTAAGAAATTGAAAAAATGAACAAACTAATAAAAGCTTACATCATCCCCTTTCGGCTCAGCAACCGGCACCCATTTGTAAATCCTAAGTGAGGTATCTCCAACAGTCACCCATTTCTTCTCCCTAAAAATACAAGAGAAAATAATATAATCTGTGGCTTCTTAAAAGGGGGTTGTCCAATACTTGAAAACCCTAGCTTAATCATTTCTGGGCCCATTAAAATCAACACAATCCATATTCCCCTCCTGCAGCGGAGAGGTTCCCTGTTGTTGGCTCCGCTGTTATTGTCACATGCCGCCTGCAGCCAGTGAGCCGCCACTCGTCGCCTGCAGCCAGTGAGCCGCCACTCGTCGCCTGCAGCCAGTGAGCCGCCACTCGTCGCCTGCAGCCAGTGAGCCGCCACTCGTCGCCTGCAGCCAGTGAGCCGCCACTCGTCGCCTGCAGCCAGTGAGCCGCCACTCGTCGCCTGCAGCCAGTGAGCCGCCACTCGTCGCCTGCAGCCAGTGAGCCGCCACTCGTCGCCTGCAGCCAGTGAGCCGCCACTCGTCGCCTGCAGCCAGTGAGCCGCCACTCGTCGCCTGCAGCCAGTGAGCCGCCACTCGTCGCCTGCAGCCTTTACTATTTCGTCAGAGGGATATTGATGAGCAGCTTATTTGATGCAGTTGGCACATGACACAGTAATGTCTTGTCAACCCCTGTAAACAACGGTGACACCGGGAAACAGCTCCGCCACAGGAGGGGGATATCAATTATTTTTATTTTAATTGGCGCCCTGAAATGATTAAGCCAAGGTTGCCCAGTGCTGAATTACCCATTAAAGGGGTTGTCCAGTCTTTTGAGAAGTCTACAGTCACTATGTGACTGCAGACTTCTGAATCCTGACACCATGCACAGCACACTTTAACACGGTCAGGATTCTCTGGTGTTGAGGCAGAGAAGCGGTCATGTGAACGCAAGTATGCGATTTGTGTACTCCCGACCACATTCCGACAAGTCATGCTTAGTCTTGCTCAATTGAATAGTGTTGAGAGAGGCTGAGCGCGTTTAGTCAGCACGTGACCACATATATGCAGATCGCATACTTGTGCTAACATGACCGCCAGATCTAGGACTCAACACCGGAGAATCCTGACAGCATGTGGTGAAAACACACTAAGGATTCAGGAATCTCAAAATGACTGCAGACTTATCAAAAGACAACCCCTTTAATGCAACAAGGAGCTCTCATATACAATGTAACAGGATTAGTTACTGAGGGTTTATTCATTGTAACGGACTCCAATCAGACACTCGTTCTAGGGTTAGTAAAAGGGATGATGGCAGGAGCTGTTTACTTAGGCCTCTTTCACACAGAGTTTGCATTGTATGTTTGCCTTATGCACCAGAAATAGCCAATCATTGTGGTGTTCATGAGCGTCATCCACTGCATTAGCTTTTATGATAGAGGCAGGTTCCTTTTCAAAGTTCTTGCACACGTCCTCCACTAACTACAGACCGCAGATTATATCACAGTGATGGATCCATTAGATCCTACTATAAAACGCCTCACATTGTTTATATACTCCAGATCCTTCAGCAGAGTTTGGGAACTTCATTCCAATCCAGATGCACTTTACCAAAGAAAATTTAGGATTGAAGTATTAGAAATTGTGTACAGACTGGTGGCACTATTATAAGGATAGACCTAGGAGCCTGAGAGATGTTACGTGCCACATATAACATGCGCTAATGGTAGCACCATACTTTGGGGGACCCCATTAGGGTATGTGCACACGGTCGGTATTGGCAGCGCTTTGAATGCAGGATACTTTATGCCGCGTCCAAAGTTCTGCACGCAGGTGAATCTACAGGTGTGTTCATTGAACCATGCGGATTCACCGCATCCTATACATAGCATTTATATAATTTCTCTTGCGGAGACTAGCGAAATTGCCATGCTGTGGTCTGTAAAGACGAGCCACATGTCCATGCCCGCGGGTGAGCCTCAGGTGCACGGAGATGCATAGTGGGCATGGGATTTCTTGAAATCCCATCCACTATGATGTAACAACTGGCTGCTGCGGTTTGCACGCAACGCAGGTTCGTAGTACAATCCGCGGCAATTACTGATCGTGTGCACGTACCCTAACAGATTTTACCACAGGGCTCAGAAACCTGGAGGTATACTACTGTGTAGCAGAGCAAAACTATATTGTGAAGAGTATTTGTCATTGGACCATGACATTTTAGAAAATGTTCAAAGAGGATCTACATGAACTGCATAGAATACTAAACAGATGGTTTTGATCAGACAATGCTGGAGCACTTACATGTCACAATCGCTATATGAGACAGAGAGAGACAGAGAGAGACAGAGAGAGACAGAGAGAGACAGAGAGAGACAGAGAGAGACAGAGAGAGACAGTTTTTTGCTCCCCTTCTTTCCAGATCCATAACTTTTTTATTTTTTGGTCAACATGTTAGGGCTTATTTTTTGCGGGACGAGTTGCACTTTTGAACAAATCCATTGGTTTTACCATATCGTGTACTGGAAAATGGGAACAAAATTCGAAGTGCGATGAAATTGCAAAAAAAGTGCAATTCCACATTTTTATTTTTCTTTCTCACGTTCACTATATGGTAAAACTGACCTGCCATTATGATTCTCCAGGTCATTAAGAGTTCGTAGATACCAAACATGTATAGGTTCTTTTTTATTTAAGTGGTGAAAAAAATCAAGTTTGTTAAAAAAAAAAAAAAAAAAAAAAAAAAAGATATGGCGCCATTTTCCGAGACCCGCATCGTCTCCATTTTTCTGGATCTGGGTGAGGGCTTATTTTTTGCGCGCTGAGCTGATGTTTTTATTGATACGATATTGGGGTAGCTACAAAGTTTTGATTGACCGTGATTGCATTTTATTGCAATGTTGCGGCGACCAAAAAAACGCAATTCTGGCATTTTGATTTTTTCTCTCATTACGCCGTTTACCGATCCGATTAATTCTTTTTATATATTGATAGATCAGGCGATTCTGAATGCGGCAATACCAAATATGTGTATATTTGATTTTTCTTATTGTTTTATTTTGAATGGTGTGAAAGGGGGGTGATTTAGACTTCGATTTTTTTAATGTTTAAAAACATTTTTTTTTACTTTTCACATGCTTCAATAGTCTCCATGAAAGACTAGAAGCTGTGATTATCTGATCGCTTGTGCTACACACAGACGATGATCAGATCACCTGTGTGTAGCAGAATTGCTCATTTGCTATGAGCGCCAACCGATGGGCAGCGCTCATAGCATCCTGGCAATGACAACCACAGGGGTCTCCTGCAGACCCCGGGTTGTCATGCCAACCCATTGGCAACCTGTGATCATGTGACATGGGCAGGATTAGTGACGTCCTTCCGCCGCGACCATGTTAAATGCCGCTGTCGAAGACTGACAGCGGCATTTAACATGTTAACAACCGCAGGTGGATGATTCCACCCGTGGCTGTTAGGGGCACATGACAGCTGTACAGATCAGCTGTCATGTCCCCGGAAAGGAGCGAGCTCAGCGCCGGAGACTGCTCCAAAGGGAGAGATACGACATGAGCCGTACATGTCCGGCACATGTCGGAAAGGGTTACATAGAATCTGTCAGTATGTTTTTGCTCTTTAATCTGAGGGCAGCATGAGGTAGGGGCTGAGACATGGTTTCCAGCGATGTGTTGCTTATTAGACACTGTGACGTTTCAATACGAGTGCTTATTAGCAGGAAATCACTGCTGGAGTAGCTGCCTGTGTGAATATTGGACCAGCCAAGCTGCCAGCACTGATTAGCAGCTTACTGACACTATACAATGTACAAAGTAAACTGTGAATCACAGGTGTGAACGCGTGCAGCTTTCTAAGCTCTGCTACATCTAAAAACTTGGATTGTATCACAACTGCTGCATCCAGTAAACTAAATGATACATTGCTGGAGTCAGGGTCTCTTTCCCTACATTATGCTGCTATCAGATGAGGTAGCAAAAACCTACTGACAAATTCCCTTTAATATACAGGCCTGATAAGCTCTGGTAGTATATACAGTGCCTACAAGTAGTATTCAACCCCCTGCAGATTTAGCTGGTTTGATAAGATGCAAATAAGTTAGAGCCTTCAAACTGCAAACGAGAGTAGGTTTTATGAACAGAAGCATAAATCTTACAAACCAAAAAGTTATGTTGCTCAGTTGAATTTTAGTAAATTTTAAACATAAAAGTGTGGGTCAATTATTATACAACCCCTATGTTTAATATTTTGTGGAATAACCCTTGTTTGCAATTACAGCTAATAATCGTCTTTTATAAGACCTGATCAGGCCGGCACAGGTCTGTGGAGTTATCTTGGCCCACTCCTCCATGCAGATCTTCTCCAAGTTATCTAGGTTCTTTGGGTGTCTCATGTGGACTTTATTCTTGAGCTCCTTCCACAAGTTTTCAATTGGGTTAAGGTCAGGAGACTGACTAGGCCACTCCAACACCTTGACTTTTTCCCTCTTGAACCAGGCCTTGGTTTTCTTGGCTGTGTGTTTTGGGTCGTTGTCTTGTTGGAAGATGAAATTAGGACCCATCTTAAGATCCTTGATGGAGGAGCGGAGGTTCTTGGCCAAAATCTCCAGGTAGGCCGTGCTATCCATCTTCACATGGATGCGGACCAGATGGCCAGGCCCCTTGGCTGAGAAACAGCCCCACAGCATGATGCTGCCACCACCATGCTTGACTGCAGGGATGGTATTCTTTGGGTCGTATGCAGTGCCATCCAGTCTCCAAACGTCACGTGTGTGGTTGGCACCAAAGATCTCGATCTTGGTCTCATCAGACCATAGAACCTTGAACCAGTCTGTCTCAGAGTCCTCCAAGTGATCATGAGCAAACTGTAGACGAGCCTTGACATGACGCTTTGAAAGTAAAGGTACCTTACGGGCTCGTCTGGAACGGAGACCATTGCGGTGGAGTACGTTACTTATGGTATTGACTGAAACCAATGTCCCCACTGCCATGAGATATTCCCGGAGCTCCTTCCTTGTTGTCCTTGGGTTAGCCTTGACTCTTCGGACAAGCCTGGCCTCGGCACGGGAGGACACTTTCAAAGGCTATCCTGGCCGTGGAAGGCTAACAGTAGTTCCATAAGCCTTCCACTTACGAATGATGCTCCCAACAGTGGAGACAGGTAGGCCCAACTCCTTGGAAAGGGTTTTGTACCCCTTGCCAGCCTTGTGACCCTCCACGATCTTGTCTCTGATGGCCTTGGAATGCTCCTTTATCTTTCCCATGTTGACCATGTCTGAGTGCTGTTCACAAGTTTGGGGAGGGTCTTAAATAGTCAGAAAAGGCTGGCAAAAGAGATCTTTAATCCACACATGTGAAGCTCATTATTCTTGGTGCCTGAATTACTTCTTAATACTTTAGGGGGACCAAACAGAATTCTTGTGGTTTGAGGGGTTGAATAATAAATGACACTCTGAATTAACTTTTAACGTTTTTAAAAAAAACAAACAAACAAAACAAAAACAATATTTGCTGCAGTGCATTTCCCACTTCCAGGCTGATCTACAGTACAAATGTCACAATGCCAAGTTAATTCCGCATGTGTCAACCAGCTAAATCTGCAGGGGGTTGAATACTACTTGTAGGCACTGTAGTTGGACTCATGAACCAAGATTCATCATTCCATTTTGTTTGTTTTTTTCAAGTGGCTTTTTTGTGTTGTGGTATTCATTGCAGTTTTGTGTGCTAAATTCTTCAAAATGTCGAACCTGGGTTAACGAATTTTTGACAAAAAATGCTCGTTTTTTATCTTAAACTTTTTCGTTTTGTTTAAGAGTAAAGTCACATAATCCAGATTAATTTGTGATTTAATTATGAAGGTGCTTGTTTTTACATGCACTTTGCAATTTTACAATGATGAGAAAACCAAGAAAGCCACAAACCACAGCCCTTTAGGCTATATGCCCACGATGCAGAAATGAAGCAGAAAATTTCTGCATCTCCCTGGCAGAAAAAACGCATGCAGATTGTACATGCGTTTTTCCTGCAGAATACATGCGGATTCACATGCGTTAACGCATGTGTTTCCGCATGCGGACTGACAAGCACTTTCCAGGCGATAGCATCACTTGGAAAGTGCTTGACAACTAGGTCACACTATATAAATCCATGCAAAAGGCATGGATTTATATACTGTGACCGTAAAAATAAAAAAATAAAGCTATACTTACCTCCGAAGCCGCCGCGTGTGCTGCAGCGCTCGTCCTGGCTTCTTCCGGGTTGCCGGCATCTCGCGAGACAGCCTGTGGTCACATGACCGCGACGTCATCTCAGGTCCTGGAAGGAGAAGCGCTGCAGGGGCCGCCGGACAGGTGAATATAAACTTTTTTATTATTTTATTCTTTTTTTCACAGGTACAATGGTACCCAGGTCTGGATGAGAGTCTTCTCTCCTCCAGAACTGGGTACCATCCGCACATTGAATCGCATATAATCCGCTTGTACAAATGTACAGACATGGATTATGTGCGTCTCAATGCAAGTCAATGGCGGCCATTCCGCTGCGCTTCCGCAAAATTAATGAACATGCTGCGGATTTATGAGCGCTGCAGAAACGCTGCGGAAAAATCCGCAGCATGTGCATTAACATTGCGGAATGCCATTGGGGACCATGGGGTGCGGATTACCATGCGTTTTTGATGCGTTTCCGCTGCGGAAATTCCGCAGTGGAAACGCATGAAAAATGCATCGTGGGCACGCAGCCTAATAAAGAGTAGTTCGTATTTTTTCTGCTGGATGTTCACCAGTTTCACAACCCACTTGTGCCACATGCATGTATGCATGCCGGAGGCCCCTTTCACACGGCAGTATATTACTTCGGTATTTATAAATCAAAATCAAGAGTGAGATCTATAGAAATACCACTCCTGGTAATGGCTTAAAACTACTGATATGTGAAAGTGGTCTTATGCTGCACTAAGCCCATGCAATGCTATAAAACCGCAAATGGTGAAAGGTGATCTAATACTTGAGATGCAGGGGTGCTGAGGTAACAAGAAGATGTGTCACGGGTGTGTTAGATGGGACAGACAGTCGCTCTGCAACTGGCTGAAGAAGATCAATTCGTTTGGCATTACAGATGCCTCCTTAAATCAGTCTTACTTTAGGACCCTCCTGCTCTGATTGACACCCTGGCCTGGGTGTTTAAATACTTTCAGTTTGCTGTAGGTTGGGGTCGGTGATATTCACATGTTCCCTTGTGAAGGCTTGGAGCAATTGCAGTCGGCTTACTTCCTCTCTGGTGTTTTGGAGGACGTTTGGTGAAATCTCTCTGAAGTTGGCTCAAGCTAAGTTTCTTCCCCCTGTGTTTGTCTCCCTTGTTGTCGTTCGTTTAGAGTGGTGACAGACCAGTGCTCACCCCCCCCTTCTCTTCATCTCTTTGTGTTGCACTTAGTCTTTCCTGCACTGTGCATGATATGATGCCAGTCACACTGCTGTCCACCTGATCTAATACTGGAGATACCAGGGGTACTGAGGTAAGAAGAGGCTGCTCACACTGATGTCCACCTGATCAAATACTGGAGATACCGTGGTAAGAAGAGGCTGCTCACACTGCTGTTCACCCTGTCTTTCTGATCTAATACTGGAGATACCAGGGTGCTGAGGTTAGAAGAAGCTGCTGCTCCTGCTGTTGTCCACCCTGTCTTTCTGATCTAATACAGGAGATGCCAGGTGTGCTGAGGTAAGAAGAGGCCGCTCGCACTGCTGTCCACCATCTTTCTGAATGTGGAATGGCTTCTGTGACCTGGAGATAGTTAAACAGTAAGTGTTATAGGTTACCACCAGGTCACAGTAGACTTTCAGCATTCAGAAAAATGGTTGATAACCATGTGAGAAGCCTCTTATTACCTCACCACCCTTGGTCTCTTCAGTTTTGGATCAGATAGACAGGGTGGACAGCAGTGTGAGCAGCCACTTCTTACCTCAGTGCCCCTGATCTCCTGTAAGAAAATGGTGAACAGTAGTGTGGCCCAAAAATTCTGAAATTTGTTGGGAAAAAATGTTTTTGTTTGTGCTGTCATTTTTTGAGACCCATAACTATTTTTTTAATTGATGGAATAAGGTGAGGGCTTGTTTTTTCTTTTTGGCGTGCTCAGCTGATACTTGAATACCATTTTTGTGCACACACATATACATACATATATATATATATATATATATATATATATATATATATATATATATATATATATATATATATATATATATATATATATATATATATATATATATATATATACACACATACATACATACATACATACATATATATATACACACAGACCAAAAGTTTGGACACACCTTCTCATGTAAAGATTTTTCTGTATTTTCATGACTATGAAAATTGTACATTCACACTGAAGGCATCAAAACTATGAATTAACACATGTGGAATTATATACTTAACAAAAAAGTGTGAAACAACTGAAAATATGTCTTATATTCTAGGTTCTTCAAAGTAGCCACCATTTGCTTTGATGACTGCTTTGCACTCTTGGCTTTCTCTTGATGAGCTTCAAGAGGTAGTCACCGGAAATGGTTTTCACTTCACAGGTGTGCCCTGTCAGGTTTAGTAAGTGGGATTTCTTGCCTTATAAATGAGGTTGGGACCATCAAGGAAGACCAAGAACTTATCCTTCTGAGGATAAGTTTATCCGAGTCACAAGCCTCAGAAATCGCAGGTTAACAGCCGCTCAGATTAGAGACCAGGTCAATGCCACACAGAGTTCTAGCAGCAGACACATCTGTTAAGAGGAGACTTTGTGCAGCAGGCCGTCATGGTAAAATAGCTGCTAGGAAACCACTGCTAAGGACAGGCAACAAGCAGAAGAGACTTGTTTGGGCTAAAGAACACAAGGAATGGACATTAGACCAGTGGAAAAATGTGCTTTGGTCTGATGAGTCCAAATTTGAGATCTTTGGTTCCAACCACCATGTCTTTGTGCGACGCAGAAAAGGTGAACGGATGGACTCTACATGCCTGGTTCCCACCGTGAAGCATGGAGGAGGAGGTGTGATGGTGTGGGGGTGATTTGCTGGTGACACTGTTGGGGATTTATTCAAAATTGAAGGCATACTGAACCAGCATGGCTACCACAGCATCTTGCAGCGGCATGCTATTCCATCAGTTTTGCGTTTAGTTGGACCATCATTTATTTTTCAACAGGACAATGACCCCAAACACACCTCCAGGCTGTGTAAGGGCTATTTGACCAAGAAGGAGAGTGATGGGGTGCTACGCCAGATGACCTGGCCTCCACAGTCACCAGACCAGAACCCAATCGAGATGGTTTGGGGTGAGCTGGATAGCAGAGTGAAGGAAAAAGGGCCAACAAGTGCTAAGCATCTCTGGGAACTCCTTTAAGATTGTTGGAAGACCATTTCCGGTGACTACCTCTTGAAGCTCATCAAGAGAATGCCAAGAGTGTGCAAAGCAGTCATCAAAGCAAAAGGTGGCTACTTTGAAGAAGCTAGACTATAAGACATATTTTCAGTTGTTTCACACTTTTTTGTTAAGTATATAATTACACGTGTTAATTCATAGCTTTGATGCCTTCAGTGTGAATGTACAATTTTCAAAGTCATGAAAATACAGAAAAATCTTTAAATGAGAAGGTGTGTCCAAACTTTTGGTCTGTACTGATATATATAGAAGGATATATTTATCAGAAGGATAAGTTCTTGGTCTTCCTTTCCTGGGGCGGTCCTCATGTGAGCCAGTTTCTTTGTAGCGCTTGATGGTTTTTGCAACTGCACTTGGGGACACTTTCAAAGTTTTCCCAATTTTTCGCACTGACTGACCTTCATTTCTTAAAGTAATGATGGCCACTCGTTTTTCTTTACTTAGAATTTGTATTATGGCAAGTAAAAAGCAGCTAACAGTCTATTCAGTAGGACTATTAGCTGTGTATCCACCTGACTTCTGCATAACACAACTGATGGTCCCAACCCCATTTATAAGGCAAGAAATCCCACTTATTAAACCTGACAGGGCACACCTGTGAAGTGAAAACCATTTCCGGTGACTACCTCTTGAAGCTCATCAAGAGAATGCCAAGAGTGTGCAAAGCAGTCATTAAAGCAAAAGGTGGCTACTTTGAAGAACCTAGAATATAAGACATATTTTCAGTTGTTTCACACTTTTTTGTTAAGTATATAATTTCACATGTGTTAATTCATAGTTTTGATGCCTTCAGTGGGAAAGTACAATTTTCATAGTCATGAAAATACAGAAAAATCTTTAAATGAGAAGGTGTGTCCAAACTTTTGGTCTGTACTGTATATATATATATATATATATATATATATATATATATATATATATATATTTATTTAAGTTTGGTTACAAAATAAAAAGACAATTTGAGAGAATTTACTTTATTTTTGGCATTCAAATAATTTTATAGTTTGATAGCACAAACGTTTTGGGACATGACAATACCAAATATCTTTAGTTTTTGCAATTTATTTTTAACGGTGGCATCGGCAACGACTTAATCTAAATTAAATTGAAAGCACCATTTAAATGGCTACACTGCAGGGATCGGAGAAAGCTCCAGTTGCATGCAGATGCTGGATATAGAACACAGATGTCATCTGCCTGGTATGAAGCAGGCTCAGCTCCTGAGCCGGCTTCATACAGCCCTTAGTAACCTATGATGAAAATGTATATCATAGTCATTAAACGGATTAAATGTTATTAAATGGCATTAGTTAGCATAAAATAAGAAAGTTTGACTTGCTTTTTCTATCTGCTATAATTCTTTTGTAATGAGAGCTTATACCTTTCATACTGTACACCTGGAGTTTGACAACTAGTGCCAGCCCAGATCCTGGCCGAGTATGTACAGTAATTACACTCCAGGAGTGGGGTAAATTCCTACCAATAACATACCAGCCACCTCTCTCCAGACCACTAATCTCTATAGAGCAGTTAGCTGCTCACCTCCTTCCCTCTCAACGCCTGACAAGCTGTTCTTATCAATCATGAAGAATCACAATCCCCAGCATTCAGCATCAGGGATCTCACTGTCCTGACTGCCCAGAGCCCTGTGCTTGTTTAAATGCCCGGCTATCACTATGTGTAACAATAGATCTAGCAGAGTAGACTCAGAACAAACCACAGTTAGCTAAATCTGTTACAGCAGAACCTGTGCTGAACTTTATAGTTCTACTAATAATTGAGCTCTGCTGCTCACCAGAACTGTCACTCAAAAAGTTGTGCCCGCCCCCCAAAAAACAGGAAGTGAAAAACTGGAAAGCTGTGTGCTGCTCAAAAGACAACTTGAAAATAATTCTTTAGGGATGAATGTTTTTTCCAGAAATACTCTTAGGCTATGTGCCCACGATCAGGAATAGCAGCATTTTGGATGCAGCGCATTTTCGCTGCGTCCAAAACGCTGAGTTCTAATCACGCAGTTAAAACCGCATGTGTCATCCGCATGTGGGTGAGTTTACACAGGGTTAAATAGAAGCACAGTGGGCATGGGATTTCTATAAATCCCACCCACTGTGCTTGTAATGTAGAACACAACTTTTGGATGCAGCGTCCAAAACCCTGCTGTTCCTGATCATGGGCGTGCAGGCTTAAGGGTATGTTCACTCAGTTTTCTGACTATCTGATGCAAATTGAGAACATGAGCGGTGTTTATAAGCTCTTTTCTATAAATCTTATAAGCACTTTACTGAAAAAAGAAATGGTCAAATCTGAGCAATCCTGCAATGGATGCTCCAACATACAGGTTTAACAGAGCCCAAGTGTGCTACAAGGCTACCTTGGCCGCATTATGTGTCACAAAGCCAAAGATCATGCTAGGCCTCTGCCACATTGCAGCATAATGCAAGGTAATGGGGCGGGGGTTCACAAAGCAATTAGCAAGGTGGTGCCATCACTACAGATAAAAAAAAGGATTTGCAATACCCTGGTCCATTGTCCACTTTGGTACTTCATGGCACAAGACTAAGGCAGTGCGAACTTCCTTGTCCAGCATCCTGGGCGCCTCTTGAGATTATTAGACCCCTGTGACATCAGGACGCCAGAATCTTTTTTTCTGACATCTAACATCCACAATAAGCAAGTTACAAACATTTAAAATCAATTATTGGCGTTTTATTTTGTATCATGCATGTGGAAGTGGTAAGAATTTGAGTACCGCAATGCAACCACATTAGCTTGCATTATGCTGCAATGTAGCAGTAGCAAAATGTGATGATGCCATGGTCGGCATTTAGCTCCCTTACAGTCAGTTTACAAAGACCAGCTGGTGGCACTAAACGACAGGCGATCGGTAAATATTTACAGGTCAGCCATTATTTAATAGCCTGGTTACACATGTAGATTGCGAGAACGATGCACACTGAGCGACCTGTAAGGATTGCTCAGTGCGCATAGGGGCCATTGTTCTCAGCAGTGCAAGTCCTGTTTACACAGGATGCAATGCCAAGAACAATCTTTGTGCAGCACAAAAGATCACTTTACCCGACTTGTGAAAGTTTTGCTTCTTCATCAGATGATCGCCAGCCTGTTTATACTGAAAGATTATCGGGAAAAGAGAATTCTAAGAAAAAATCTGTCATGTCCACAAATGCCATTAACCTGCAGATATAGCGTCAATCTGCAGGTTAATAGTGTTCCAGTGTTGCATCACCGCCTAACTGAAAGCACGGCTTCTGGGAGGAAATTAACTTCATTCCTCCCAGAATCCGCCAGCTTTCAGTCATAGAGGTGTGCTGGGGTGACACAGTCACCGCTCACAGCACTGGAAGTAAGCACACCCTGCCACCTTGATTGACAGCTCGCTCAGCACAGATGCACTGCAGAGCGGGCTGTGAATGTAAGTGCAGACGTGTGCTTACTATGCCAATCACTATGTACTGAGGGTGACTGAAGACACACCGGCACACGTTCATGACTGGAAGCCGGCGGCTCCAGGGAGAAAATAGTTTATTTTCTCATGGTAGTTGCACTTTCAGTAAGGGGGCCAGGTAGCACTGGAAGGCTATTGACCCGTAGATTAAGCCTATATACAGAAGGTTAGTAGCATTTGGGGACATGACAAGTTCCCTTTAAGAACTCTTTTTCACAATACTGTTTTATTGTAAACGCACCTTTAGGCTCTGCTCATATTTACGTTGGACCCTACATTGGAAATTCTATCAGATTTAAAGAGTTCTTTCATTTCAAAAGAAAACCCTGTTGGAAGCTATGGTAAGAGAATGCGATTGGTTGGGCACATTGGGTCATGGCCTCAGTTATAAACATCTGCAGATTTGAGAACAGTCTCATGGCCCTCATAGATGAGCCATACATTCGTGACTGTTTGTAGTAATGCTCTTTCCTGATTATCTGTCGGTGTAAACATGCCGTCAATCAGCAGCAAAAAAGCTTTTTTGTTGAGCAATGATTACTATGCATGAATAAAACTCCGTTATTGGCAGCACATCATTCTGTAAAAACTTTGGATAACATGATACTGTATATGGGGCAGTGGGATCAGTCTGTCCCCATTACTGACCTGCATAAACGAACTTGGAGAGACTTGAATATAGTTGATCGATGCTAGGTACTGGCCTGAGGTTGACCAGTGTAAGTGCACCTTTAAGAGTTTGTTTAGATAGTTAGCTCTTCTGCCCAGGGAGCTCACTTTATTGTTTTGTATAGGTATCAGGTGATGATTTGTCCTTTCTGGAGGTCTCGGCAAGGGCCAATCTGTCCTCTCCCCCCCTACACACCCCTCGCTACTGTAAGGGTCGCACATTGCACCTCCACCACAGATCTCAGGGCTCCTAATCATATAGAAACTTCACGGCCATTTAAATGACTGTCCAATAAGGTCATCCCACAATAAGACGGCGGCTTCCCATTGGCTCCCGTGTGTCTGACCGAGGTGTCTATTTCACAATAAATAGCAGATGAAAACACCTCGGATGAAACTTTTTGTGCTGCTGATGGAGGGGCCGCACAGATCGCTCATCCGGCCCGTGAAAACCTCCGAGAATTTCGCCCACTTCGGGCTCAGATCGCCGTGTGATTGCAGACAAAGACGGCTGGGGTGATGCAATCGGCGATCGCCGGGGTGACTGTCCGCACCGCCGCCTGCCCGGCACACGTGCGAGCGGGAGCACAGAGGAGCCCGGGCCCGCCGCCTCCCGCACGCCCCGGGGTGAGCTCGGCCGTGCAGCCGCACTTCCTCTCCAGCCCCATCTTTCCTCCGCACAAGAGGACGGGGAGGAGGGAGCTCCGAGCCTCGGGGCCAAAGCGCTAAATTTAAACGAAATCTGCGATCCCTGATCAGATATAAATGGGAGGCCGCTCCGCAGTCAGCGGGGAGGCGGCAGCACCGGCGCCACACGGCAGCAGCAGCCTCCCTCTGCCGGCTCTCGGAGCTGACATGGCTGCCGGCTTTGGCGGGAGCTCCGCTCCTGTGGTGCCTGTGAGGTATCGGGGGCTTCCAGGAGGCGCAGGGCTCCCCTCAGCACCGCTCTCCAGTCACGCCGCCGCTGCCGCCACCTCCCTCCATTTCTCTCCTTTGTTGTCCTTTTTCTTACCATTTCCGTACTTTTTCGATGGCGGCCATAACCCGTTTGATATCATCTTTAGCTCTGCTCCGTGTCTCGGCTCTGACCGAACGTCCCGACATGACTGCAGCGGTGCTCAGGGAGGGGGAGCGGAGGAGAGCCGCCGCCGGTTACTTGTAGCTTTCTTTTCTCTCACATACGGCCGAGCACAGGCAGACCGCGCATGCGCACTATCCTGCCTGCCGGGACTCGCAGCGGGGGGATGGGAAGGGAAGCGCTGCACACCCACAATTACAATGCATCAGTCCTGCACCCTGTGCTATCCCCCTGCTATAAGGAGCTGATGGCGGAGAGCTGCAGGGGGAGATGGAGAAGGCACACAATGCCTATATACACATACATGTATACTGTGGGTTTAGGGTGTCAGATAAGAGGCGGAGGTGTATGGACGAGGAAAGTTTTACCTTGTTCTGGAAGGGGAATTATATAGTGTGTGCATTACAATGCCATCACCGGGCTGAGGTCGCCACCATACAGGACAATGGCGTGTTATACTGCGCCGCCAGGGGTGTAACCACCATAGGTGCAGGGGTTGGAATCCCACCCAGGCCCTGGAGCCTAGGGGGTCCCAAAAGTCTCTTTTGCCTATATGAAATGTCCAATACTATTAAAGACTTGCAATAATTGGGGGCCCCATTGGAGCATTTGCATTGGGGCTCATGAGCTTCAAGTTACAGCACTGTGTGCCCCTATCATGGCTTAGAGCCAGGACGGACGCCAGGGTACATGAGTGTACATTCACTCCAAATACTGTCCGGATGCGGAGTCTAGAGTGCTGGATCTTACACCAGGCTGAGGGCAATAGCAGACAAAGTCAGGGAAGGAACTGTTCCTGAAAACATTTCTCAAATATCAGAATACACTTGGGCTACGTTTCCACCATCAGCTTTTGATGTTGCCGATTTTCTGCATCCATTAAGTAAAATACGTCACTACCCTTTTTTGAAACTATGCAATGTAAAAAAAACTCTTGTGGGAATGTAACCTTACGCCTCTTTTACATATTGTTTTTGTCTAGGTTTTGTTTTTCTTAAAAAAAAAAAAATATATATATTCTTCTTTTTCACACACTTTTCTGCAGTGTGTGTGTGTGTGTGTGTGTGTGTGTGTGTGTGTGTGTGTGTGTGTGTGTGTATATATATATTATATTTTTTAATTCACATGATTTTTATGTTTTTTGCTTTCTTATAGTGGGTCCTGTGTGAAAGCATGAAAAAGCCAAACCAGTGTTTGGGGAAAACCACCCTTGATGCACAGTCATTTCTTTTTTTATTACCAGTTCTACCACTAGCTCAGGGGTTCAGCTATGGGGAACATATGTGCTCCTATTTATGCTAATCTACTTCTGTGCTTGTGGGAGGACACAATTGTTTTTCAGGAAGACTACTCATCTTGGTGATGCCCCAGATATTTATTGGGGCCTTTTATAGACCACATACTGATATCATGGTCATTTGATGTATGCTCTTTCAAAAGATTTTATGGATTGTCTTAACGTCAATAAAATAGGTCTGAGATTCTCATCTGAGATGAGGCAAGATTACATAACGTTTTTGAACATCTGCATTGAGAAAGATCTAAAAGGGCGTTTGGGAACACACTCTTAAGAAGCCTACATCTACCAAAACTCTTGTCATGCCTCAGGATTCGATCCAGCAGTTTTGTTCTCTTCTGTCAGCGTCTGTCTGCTGAGCCACAGCAGCTTCTGTTCCTGTCTGGGTGCTTATTGCCTTGTGTCCAGTCTTTTCAGACAACAGGTGTTTTTCATTTGCTATCTATCCTGTCCTATCTCACTGCTGGTTCTGTTTAAACTTTCCCCTTGCTTCTTTTCTCTGCTGGTGATAGTTTTCATCTGGAGGGTCAGATAGTCTGTTGTTGCTAAAGCCAGTCAGGAAAATTCCAGCAAAAAGTTTTCTCTCTGCTGTTTCTGTAATTTACTCTGCACCTATCTTCTATTCTTTATTAGGAAGTAGGTGGCATATTATCTAGTGGTACTTACTTTATACTTTATTGGGTATTTTGTGGTTTTCTTAATCACTTAGGGATCTTTCCTTTTTTCAGCACACTTTTCCTTTTGTAGGTAATTTACACTCTGCTCTGTGCTCCGGTTCTTTAGGAGGAACGGGAAGCAACTCAACCGCCTTTTAGGCAGTTTAGGTCTCAGTTGCCATCTTCTAGTCTGTGGTCAGGGCTATCTCTGCTTCTGCAGGAACCACTACTGCGGGGTTAGGTTCTCTAATGTGTATAGGAACTGGAAGGGTCAGTTTCAGTTTTTAGTATATTACTAGTGATGAGCGAGCATGCTCGGTGCTCGCCGAGTATTTCCGGGGTTGCTTGACGGGAGCTCGGGTCCCCTCCCTGCATGTTTGGCGCTCTTTACAGAGCCAATGAACATGCAGGGATTGCCTGCCACTAACTGAAATGTAGCAGCCATGTTGGTTGTGGCATTACAGTGATTGGCTGGCCGCACAGCGTCATCAGGTCTGTATCAGACCTGGCGCCGCCATGCTCGTCACAGTCACTCTAGAATCAGACAGTGTAGAGAGAGGTGCTGCTGAGCTAGGGAGAGATTTGCTTGTTTATTAAGTAGTGTAGGTAGAACAGAAGTATATTACACATATCCATCTTAACAAACAGTCCTTCTGAGGACTAATCCATCTGCAGATGGATATCAGGCAGGTAATGTATATAGCAGACTGCAGTGCACATAGCACAAGAGGTTCCATTCCAGTTCTGTCTGCTGCTGCTGTTAGATATTTCTAGACAAAGGCCCATGTCTCAGGGGCCAGGAATAATTTTTTTGGGGATCTTAATCCTTATTTGCTTAAAAAGCAATCCAGAGAACACTGTTTTTCTGCGCCATTTGCTTGTTGGCACTGCAGAATACAGCCAGGTCCTTTCCATATTACAGCGCTAAAAATCCAGCTTTTTAAAACTGTGGTTTGTCCGTTACACGGATCACATATAATTGTGCTGAAAATATTGCCATTTCTGGCCTCCATTGAAATTTTGTGTCAGTGAAGCAATTGACACCAGTTTGCTGTTAAAAATAGTTACCTACAGGCCAGTTAATGAAAACGGTTTTCTCCGTCACATGGATCACATATACGTTTTCAGAAAATACTTGTGAGCAGAAGAGGGCAGTTGTTGAGTACCAGCATCAACAAGGCCGTCGGTATTCAGTTCAGACTCCACAGATAAGACCTCAGGAGTGTACATGGATGTCAGACATATGTACCATCCTCCAAAACTTTGAGGACTCCACCAAGATGGTGAGCGGCGATGACGCCATAATTGGTGTCACCATCCCGCTTCTCTGTCTTCTAAAACGCTCTCTGCTCACAATCAAAGAGGATGCATTGCAGGCGGAGCACGATGAGATGGAGCAAGGAACCATACAGGGTGATTACACACATCCCAGCCTCATCTCATCCCAATGTGGATTGGGTGACAATGAGGAAGAGGAGGAGGAACAGGAGCTAGTTTTATGCGCTATAGATGGTACTACCTGCACAACTGTCATACCGTCTGTTCAGCGTGGATGGCCTGAGGACAGGGGGGATGAGGAGGAGGACAGCATGGTCAGTCGTCCTCTTGGTGAGGACACGGAAGTCTTGCCTGTTGGCAGTCTGGCACGCATGGCTGAGTTTGTTACGCTGCCTTTCCCATGACCCTCGCGTTCTCAAAATTTTGGGTGACAGTCATTACTGGTTGGTGACACTTCTAGACCCACGCTACAAGGAGAACTTTATATCTCTTATTCCTGAGGTGGTCAGGTCTACAAAAATGGGGCAGTACCAGAAGGCCCATGTTGAGGAACTATTAAAAAAAAATTCCCATATGAAAATGCTGGCAGCACAGGTCTCAGTTCGTTGGACAACCAAGGACTAAAGGCGAGAGAGACACAACTCCAATCCAGCAGAGGCAGGGGAACACTGTCAAAGTTCTGGGAGAATTTTCTCAGCCCCTCCCATCACACAGGCCCTGAGGCGCGGGGTACCCTCACAAGGAGTGCAAAGTTTGGGAAGATACTGAGGGAGTACCTTGCCGACCGTACCAACGTCCTCCGTGATTTCTCTGTGCCTTATAATTATTGGGTATACAAGCTGGATCCGTGGAATGAACTGGCTCTCTACGCCTTGGAGGTCCTGGCCTGCCCTGCTGCTAGCATTTTATCAGAGCGGGTTTTAGTGCCACTGGTGGAATTATAACTGATAAGCGCATCCGCCTGTCAACTGAAAATGCTGACGGGCTGACTCATAAAAATGAACAAGGGCTGGATTGGGCCAGACTTCAACACCACCGAATGATAGCGTAACAAACTCAAATACAGTGTCTTTTTTTGGGAGGTGTATTCCCATGCACCTTTTCACACCCACACATGGGTATACGCTTCCTGATTTTGGCTACTTGCTCTTGTCCTTCTCCTCCTCCTCCACCACATCACCAGGGTGACTGTGGTCCGTGATGCAACACCCATATAATTTTTTTAAAGGGTGTTTATGATGCCCATAAAAAAAATGAATACAGTATGTTCATGTATACCCCCCAGGGGTAAATGTTTGTGAGTCCATACACTTAGTGCATGGGCATTACAAGTATAGGAGTCCCGCTCCTTTCTAATGGGAACATTTTTTTATGAGGCCCTCCTCTACGTCTCTTCCAAGAGGCATTAGAGTACCTCCAAATTTTTGGCAACCCTTGCATTCACTGCATAGGCAAACACAATGGGAAACCCACTTCCTAATAATGGGAACATTGTTTTCAGGAGGCCCTCCTCTAAGTCTCTTAAAAGGGGTATTGGGGTGTGTCCAAATTTTAGGCAGCCCTGCCACTCACTGCATACGCAATAACAGTATAGGAGACCCACTCTTTAGTAATGGGAACAACAAATTGTAGCCGGCTGATGGCTCTCTAAGAATAGTGAGGGCCGACTGCTGGCCCTTTAAGAATAGTAAAGGCCGCCTGATGGCCCTATAAAAATAGGCTTTGTGACTGAGTCCCTCCTTCATAAATGAAACAGGATGTATCTGATCATGTCACCCACACCACAAAGCCAAATAATGTTGTAAAATGACATTTCCCAGTGAATGCATTTGTCATGGTTGAAAGCAGTACAAAAGTGAAAAAACCTATCAAAAACGCTACGTGTGAACATAGCCCAAGGTGTGGAAGAGCATTTTTGTTTTTGGTTATTTATTTTGCCTTATATACAAGTCATTACCCTGGAAAAGATGTTCCTTAACGTATATCCCAGGAAAATCCATTTTGGTTTCGTTTTAGTATGTTTTATTGTGAGTCCGTAAAAGTGGCGTAATACCTCTGACAACATTGTTGACAGCAGTGACCTGGGAGTCAGAAATAACTCCAGGGGTCTTCCCCATGCTGTTCCCATGCCATTTGAGCACTGTTCCAATCGATTTGGGCAATTCTTAGGCCCTCTGCAGACCGCCGGGGGGAGCCGCCTGAAAAATGCTCGAGTTTCCCATAGACTTACATTGGGCTCGTTGCTCGGGTCGAGCACCCGAGTATTCCAATGTGCTCGGGTCGAGCACCCGAGCATTTTAGTGCTCGCTCATCAGTATATATTACCTATTATGCTGAGTGAGTTGTTCCACAAGCATAACAACTCTACTCCAATGGGCGAGTAACCACCCTTACCCTTCAAGAAAGGGACAATACTATCGTGAGGAGAAAATGCTCATCCAACTCTGTTTACCAGAAACAAGCAGAAGATCTTAGCAATACATTTCTGGAGAGCTATTCTCCACTACCGATACATAAGGCGCATTTACAGTAGCGGATAATCCATCAGATTCTAACCCGAATGCCCCACCTTTCACGATAGTTATGTAATATGAATCGGATGAGCGACTGAGAGATGTGTCCAAAACAGTCATTTATCTTGCATTAAATCATTTAGGCAAGCAAAAAAATATTCTTGTTCAACTTTTCAAAATTGTGTAATGTAAATGGAGATTGTTCGTTCGTTCAACGATTTAACCGACAAAAAGAAGACGTCCCAAATTTATCAAAGTGAAGACAGTGCACGATGTTGGATGTAACGATTGCTATTTAACCATTTCATTCACAATTCTTGTCCTGTATAAATACTTGTCTGACATATGATAGTCGTGAGATACAATTGCATATCATTTAAATGATTATTTGAAACGAACCCTTAGTGAGGCTTACAAAAGTGCAGTAACAAAAACGCATCATCCCTGCTGAGACCTCAAGATCAAGGGTGAGAAGAAACAACCAATCCGAGAATCATCATAACTACATAAATACAATACCAGAACCACCATCAGTACATGTATACAGCACCAGAACCATGATCAGTGCATTCATACATAATCAGAACCACCATTAGTACATAAATGCAGCACCAGAACCATCTTCAGTACATGAATACATCACCAGAACCATCATAAGCACATGAACACTAGCACCACTATCAGTGCATGTATTCATCACCAAAACCATAGTTAGTATAAGAATACTGCACCAGACCTTCATCAGTACATGAATACATCACCAGAACAGCATTATCATCAGTACATGAAAACAACACCTGAACTATCAGTACAAGTACAGCACCAAATTGATCAAACTATCATTAGTGCATGAATCCAGCACCAGAATGATCTTTAGTACATGGATACATCACTAGAACCTTCATACATTTATGAATACAACACTAGAGCCACTATGAGTACATGGAGAATCATAATCAGCACATAGAGAACCATCACCAATACATGAATGTATTACCTGAGCCATGATCAATACAGACATACAGCACCAGAACAATGATCAGTATATAAATACAGCACCATGCTTAGTACAGGAATTACAATATCAGGTCAGCCCCGACGTATACAATTGGATTGCACCTAGTTTGCAAAGATATTGGTGAGAACAGCACCAGTATTCACTGATATGAGTCAGGTTATAAGTACCTGTAGCAGCAGAGTTGAGAGTGCAGTAGCACTAGGATTCACAGGATTGAAATAGGAAATAGTTGCAAATTCTAAGATATCAGGCAGGAATTTGCTGGAGAGATGAATACACAGCTGAAGTGGATGATGAGGCAAAACTGTAGTTCGCATGGTAGTTGAAAGCAAGCGAAGCTTCCCGAATGCTTAGAAAGCAAAAGGTCTTAGGTGATGACCCAGTATAGATTAGCACAAAGGGAACTAGCCATAGGGTAAGGAAAGAAGACCTAGCGCCTGATCCAGGACAGGTGAGTGATAATACCTCCCTTGTTAAGGCCCCTCCCAGAAGAGTCTACAACAGAAGAAAGAGGGTGCTTGGAATTAATTATTTTAAGTAAGATTTTGGTGCATTAATGTCCCTTTTAGCAAACCAGCATCTCTCTCTTCTGGACCGCATCACTTCCTATCAAATAGAAAAGATTCCTACAAACCTTCTTACAGTCCAGAATTTTGTTGATCTTGTACTTCATGTCAGGATCAGCAGCAGAAGAGAGGGTTTCCTTAACAGTGGGGGAGAATTTGTTGAGAACCAGAGGATGTAATAAGGAGAAATTAAAAGTATTAGGAATTTTCAAAGTGACAGAAAATTTAGGACGAAAAGTAGCCGGATTGATTTGCTAAATAATCTCAATGGACCAATGAATTTAGGAGCCAGCTTATCACAAGTCTTTATATGGATGCAGGGGCAGGACTAGAGTCGGATTTGGCCTCAGTACAAAATTTGGACCTGGGCCCCCACCTGCATGTTGGTCAGATGTATGGGCACTTGTAGCGTTCTAGATCCTATAAAGACGTGTGTTCACCCTCCAAGTAATAATGTCCCCTGTCCTGGCCCCTTCCAGTAATAATACCCTTCATCCTGGGCCCCATGCTATAACAATGTCCCCTTTCCTGAGCCCCTTCCCGGTAGAATATTCCCTATGGTATAATAATGTCCCCTGTCCTTAATAACGTCACCCATCCTGGGTAACCTCCAGTGATAATGTTCTATCATGGCCCCTTCAAGTAATAATGTCCCCAATTCGTTGCCTTCCAGTAATAATGCACCCCATTCTGGGACCAAATCTAAAACAATGCCTCCCATCCCAGGCCCCTTCTTAGTATAAAGTCCACCATCCTGGGGTTCTTCCTGGCTTAATGCCAATCATCCTGAGCCCCTTTCTAGTACAACACCTCCCATCCTGGACCTCTTCCTGGTATGTCCCCATTCTGGTATAATGTAACCCATCCTGGGCCCCTTCCTGGTATAATGACCCCCATCATGGGCCCCTTTTGTTTTTCTGCAGTACATTTTAAAAAACAAATTATTCTTACCATCTCCCACGATGTGCAGAGTAGACTTCGGTGTGCCAGCACAGGCAGTGCATGACATCACTGCCAAGGGCTGCCCATCACGGGCAAGCCTACGTCTTGCCACTGATTCGCCGGCAGCATGTATTGCAGAACAGGGAGACGGCAGGTCTCTACGTTTCAGATAAATGTACGCCCGAGGGTTCACCTCCCAAATGGTCGCAGTCGCACCCACAGCGACCACAATCATTATGCCCCTGTATGGATGATTTTAGTGGAAAGACAAACACCAGGAGAAATTTTAATAACAGGTCAACGATATCTATGAGCACTTAATTTTTCAATAGCCGCAGCCGTAGTCAAATTGGTCTGTATCTCAGTCCAGATGTTATGAATATCCCGTGAGATGCTATTCACAGCAAGAAGTTGACTTTTTTTATGCAATTAGCAGAGGCAAATGGAGCTTTTGACTATACATAGTGACAAAGAGAGATTTCCCAGAAGACTCAGAAATTGAACTGTTGTGGGCAACTTTGGCCAAGGAAGCAAATCTGGCTAACTATCTTGATAGGAGTTAGATAAAATTCCTTGTTCTATAGACTTATTGATTCTCTCAGTTTTTACTTTGGGAGTGATAAGCAGAGAAGTCTAAGGAAATTTTTAGATTCTTGCAGAGCACCCTCCAGGACCTGGAAGCACACCCTGGCACATTGGCTGACAGCCTGCTCAGCAGTGATTCACTGCCGAGCCGGCTGTCAGTCAAACTGCTAAGGCGTACTTACAGTCGCCACTGACAGTGCTGTGCGAAGTGACTGTAGCCGCACTGACATGTCTGTATGGCTGAAAGCTGGCGGCTTCCGGGAGAAATAAAGTTAATTTTCTCCAGGTGCCGCACTTTCAATACGGCGGCTGTGCATCTTCCCAGCACAGATTAACCCTAAATCTGTAGCTTTATACAACCTGACGTGTTCCCCTTAACTGAAAGGCATGACGAGATATTAAAAATGACCATCGCGAGTGTTGAATGCAATATTACATTTATCGTCCTCTTTAGTGGGGATTCGTTTGTAGGCTGAACGCATAACTAATTTGGTGAAGATGGAAGCACCCTTAATCCGATCAAACAACTGTAAGATAAAGGGCAATAGATAACATCTTTTTAGAGTGATTTTCTTTAGACCACTAAAGGTCTCAGAGGCCCAAAGACTTCTGGATGAACCCCCTCTCTAGAATTTCTTCAATGCAAATGGACATCACATTAGTCTCAGAGATAAATGTGGAGGAAATATTTTGGACTTCTGCTTGGAAAAGATGTCTGCAAAGTCCTATTAAGGAACAGGCAAGTTGGAGCAAATGGAGGAACAGTAGAGGTTCAGGAATGGTAGTTGAGGTAGAGCTTTGAGACAGATTTGAAAATGATCCCTACAGGGCGATCTAGTTGGACGGCTAGTCAGTAATCGAAGCATGTGGCCTTAAACATGATAGATCCAAGAGCACAGATGCATTACAAAGTGGAAAAACAAAAAAAATGAGTAGTGCTCCAACCTGAAGAGTCACTTTCTCAGTCCAGGAACAAAGAGGAACTGAAGGAAATAGATATAGATACATCAAGTTTTGTCTTTAGTGGAGGATAATATAAACCTCTAAGCCAGGGGTCTCAAACTCGGCTGGGTATATGGGCCGCACATGGAAAAAATTTGAATTTGGGGGGCCGCATTCTTTGTTCAATGTGACATTTTTAGTGATACCATTTTTTTTTGTATACACCTTTTGAACATTTTTGCCGTGTTTATTTTTTTATGGCTTGGGTCGTTATGGATGTGGCGATAATAAACGTGCACTTTTTTGTGTTTACTTTAGTTTACATATAAAACAGCATTTTTAGTGCCCAATATTTTTTCAGGCTTTATTTTTATTTTTTTGATTTTTACAATTTTGTTTCCCCCAATTGGCCACATACAGTAATATTGTCTTACAATTAGCATCATATAGTAATAATGGCAAACATCTTGTGGCTATGTGCCCCATCCAAGTCCCCATCTTGTACTAATGTGCCCCATCCAGGTCCCCATCCTGTGGCTATGTGCCTCATCCAGGTCCCCATCTTGTGGCTATGTGCCCCATCCAGGTCCCCATCTTGTGGCTATGTGCCCCATCCAGGTCCCCTCTTGTGGCTATGTGCCCCCTGTGCTGTTCTTCACACACATAAAAAAAAAAAAAAGATGATTCTCACCTGTCCTCCGTTCCCTCGGCGGCCTTCCTGCAGATGTGGCCCGCAGGCACCACAGAGTCCGACCCCTTGACGATCCCGACCTGGTCCAGGAGGAGCCGCCGACAGCAGCGCTGCATTGCCGCACAGAGACTGTCTCCCAGCACAGCATTTTCAATGTCAGCCGCCGGCCAATCAGAGGCCAGCAGCTGACATCTGCATATGGCAATGACGTCATACTCGCTGCGCCGACACGCAGATATCAGCTGCTGGCCTCTGATTGGCCAGCGGCTGGCATTGGAAATGCAGTGCTGGGAAACAGTCTCTGTGCGGCAATTCAGCGCTGCTGTCGGCGGCTCCTCCTGGACCTGGTCGGGATCGTCAAGGGGTCTGTGCCTGCGGGCCGCATAAAGCAGCCTCAGGGGCCGCATGCGGCCCGCGGGCCGCGTGTTTGAGACCCCTGCTCTAAGCAATCACCCCTTTTTCACCTAGGGTCTGAAGTTTCCCTGCTTGGCCTTGAGTTTGGCAAAGTCCATATGGGAATGATCCTTTTCAACACCATGAAGGCAAAGTCCTTCAGTCAGGTGATGAGATGTTTCGGTGAACAACAATTTCTTCCAGCCAATTAGCATGGGTTTGTGTACGGCCTTTCTGTGAGATTTTGTAGATGCTCTACTGTGCAGCAGTCGAGAATCTTGAGTTTTCTCCCTTGACCACTCTTTAAAATGTAAGTCCACTCAGGTGGCAAGAGAAATAAGGTCATCACTAAGGTCCTTCATCCAACCGGAAAGGCCAACATTAGAAATAGACAGGAAAGAGTAATTTTTCCAGGTCAATTTAAGATTCAGGGTTTGGAACTGTATGGCTTAACTTCCCACAAAGTTAGTTCCTTGTCTGTGATGGAATATGTAGTGAGCAGCTGAATATAACCTGATTCATCAAACACTGTACGTAACTAAGGAAGGAAGGTAGAGAATGCACAATAGGATCATCTTGTTCTCACTATGGTGCAGCCCAAGCTAAGACATGTCCAGACAACAAAGAAAAAATATATGCCAATTTTGACCCGCCAGAAAAAAATAGTTTGATCCAAAGTTCAAAATACAGTGCACTGGTTTCCATTTGACCTGGCTTCACTGCAATGCTACTGCCAACTCATTGTATTAACCTGCAGCTACTACATGGATGCAACCCAAGGGCCTTCGCAGCGAAGGCCAGATCTCTGTACATGCGTGAAAGCGTGAAGGTTGAATCATTCCCTGGAATCCACTAAGTGAAATGGTTAGTGCCAATACTGTCTTTGAAAGTTCTTCTTCTAAGAATTGCCAGAACTCCACAAACAGTTGCCCCATAACACTACAGTCATTATAATACCTCAAAACAGAAATTAATAAAAAGTGACAGATGTAATGGTTTTAACGAATATTTAATACATTTACACCAGATACCCTGCTCATGGCCTCTATCAGCATTTAGTTACTTGTGCAATGATGCATCACAAATAATGAAGATGTATGGCCATGGTGAAAAATCACTGCCACAAAGCAAAATATCTTGAATGTATGTTTATCCTCATGATTGCAAATTTTAATACTTGGAACGCAGAAAAGTTTAAAAAGCAACAATTAATTACATTTTTTAAAACCCTGCTGAGAGTTTAAATAAGGTGTGGACCCGCGCAAGGCTCACAGTAGAGCTGATAAAAACGGATAATCAGCACTCTGCAGAAAGACACAGATTTCCTGGCTGGGGGGCACAAGTCCCAGCCACACTAATGTTAAACAGGACCACACCTGTGTTCCCCAGTGTTGACCACAGTGCAAGCCCAGTGCCACCTAGCGTCAGAGGCAGAGAAAATTTAGACACGGACATAACAGACGCATTTCAAAAATTATGGCTGAAAGAAATGACAAAATTAAAAATTCAGGATTGATTTTTCTCATGAAAAAAAGTGCAACAAAATATACAACAGAAGAAACAAGAATTGATCTGGTTTTATGCATCATATAACTTGCAAATAAGCTATAATGATACATTGTACAAATACTTTGTAAGTTATGGTTTTGTGTGTCGCTGATATTAAAGAGACATCACCACATAATAGTTAACAAGATGCAATCTCAGGGTTTTGTGTTTGTTCTTCAGGATCTTCAGAATAATTAACTGGAAAACCAAGAATATCTCTTGCAAACATTACAGTTGTGATTTCTTCTGGTATTTCCTGTTCAAGCCGTTCTGCTGTACCTGTAATATATGCAATATCAGATACAGTTAAGCAATATCAGATAAATTGTAATTAATATTAAAAAATATACAGTGAAATTAAAATGTATTGTTACCAAGTTGTGTCCAATTTGTATCATTTGTGAGCAACAGAAAAGGCTCACTCAGCTCCAAGCTTGTAACTCTATTAGACTTAAACTTCATAGCCATATCAAGGCTCTAGGTGCCCAACTTGGAGTACTGGTGGGTCACTTGTTTTTTTCAATAGGGGGAGGGTGTAGAGGTGGGACCTTCACCCATTATTCATTTTCGGCATATCCCATGGATATGCCATAAATGTCTGAGAGCAGAATACCTCTTTATTTGTGGTTATCACTCAAAGACAAAGAGGTATTCCGCTCTCAGACATTTATGGCATATCCACGGGCTATGCAGAAAATGTTTGATGTTTGAAATTAAATGAAAACAAATGAATTAAAATATTGGGTCCACACCTCCTAGTGGCATTACATTTTCTTTCCAGGCTGCAAATTCCTAATAATCAATTAATGCCATTATTTAGAATCACCTTACAACTTTAATGAAGTCAAACTATTGCTAACCTTGTTATATTATGTGGAAAGTAGAGATGCAAATTATTTCAAAACTTTACATATTTCGCATTGAGTACAAGTGTATGTGGAAGGTGGATGTTTGTAATATGCTCATAAGTTTTGCTGTAACTTTACTTTTTGCCATTTTCTTTCTCTAACAAGTCAAATACATTACCTATAGTATATAATTAATTGCATTTCGCCTATACTTGGTTATTCTGGGGAACATCAATATTATTTAGTGCTCCTCTAACTATGTTTTATCATAAAAGCCCAATGGAAATGTTTGAAGCCTCCTGGATTAGTATTATTATATTGTTTTATTATTTTAGGCTTTTTTGTGATTTGGATTTTAGTAGGTAAAGAATCTGATATACTACTTGTTTATATAGGATATATTTACTGTATACATAATGTACTCTAAACAGTTATAGACATGCTCTTAAGTCACCACAGGTCCCATTAATTGATGTGGCAAGGATCGATATTGACTTGTAGGATTGCTACTTCCAACAAGTGGTGCTGCAGAGTTCAAGTCCTCTTCCTCTCTGAAGAGGCAATTTGCACATTTAATTTCCCAGAGGAGAATTGCATGGCTTATAAGCCTCCTTACACTGGCATGCTAGGTATGTCACTCTGCACAAAGAGAAACGTTACCCCTTAGATCCCAGTAAGAAGCCTCTCACCTAGCAAAATCAGATCTCATGCTTTGCACTGATGAGGGGCAACACCTGGAAACATGTGTCAGCAAATTGAGATTCTGGTTTGGCTTTTATCTTAAGTCATGTGGCAAGGCTTGTTAAAGGGTCAATATTGACTTTGAGGATTGCTACTTCCGATAGGTGGCTCTAGAGTTCAAGTCCTCTTCCTCTTTGAAGAGGCAATTTGCATATGCAATTAATTAGGTATTCTTGTAGTTTTTTTCTATAAAATCATTGCAAACAAAAAAAAGGTGTTGGCCACCATTTCCCTGCTAGAGTTCTAATAATAATACTTTTTATTTCTAAAGCGCCAACATATTCTGCAGCACTTTACAATTCAGAGGGTACTTGTACAAACAAGATAAGACATTACAGAGTAATATAGTATATATATAAGTATATAGTTTAATGCCAAGAGGAGTGAGGGCCCTGCTCGCAAGTTTACAATCTAAGAGGAAATAGGGGGGCACAATAAAAAATAAAGTGCTTGTTCTGCTTCCACCACCCATTCCTTTAATGGCCAGAGCTGTATGTAATCAATATGGCCACGGTGACGACCACAGAATCCACGCACATTTATTATTTTCTGTGTAAGGCTAGATTCAGACAATAGCAGGCCAGAACTCACAGCTTCATAGACATCTATCTATAAAGATTCCATTATGTGTCATTGGACTTATGGTTTTAGCAGCAATTGAACCTGTAATATGGGTCTACACATTTTCCCATAATGCACACATCTGAAACTAGCCTAGGTCCTGGAAAGCTTCTTTAAAAGCAAAAAAGAAGCCACCTATGCAATCATCAGGTCACCATAGGTCTAGCTGATGAAATCTACAGTAATCATGTCATTCTTCTGGAAACCTGTGGCAAACCCATGAATATGGTACGTTTTCCAATAAATGGGTAATCATGTTGTAAATGGTTGCACCAAATTCCCTAAAGCAGGAGACACTCTTTTCTGACGCTCTGCGATCTGGCTAATTTATATGTAATAGGTGTTAAAGGCACACATCTCACTTAAAAACAACATGGGCATAAAGGGTTATGAAACCAATAAAATAACTATAAAGTAAGTGTAAATGCAGCTGATATATTATGCATCAGATATATTTTTTCCTACCTGTAACCTTGGAGGTGCCTAATTCAGAACTTCCTCCTTCTGGGTTTAACCCTAACAAGGTACTCAGATAATCTGCAAGTTCTTCTTCAGTCATATGTTCTCCTTTATGAAAAATGTGAATATTAACATAAGTAAAACATACTATAAACATAATATTGGTAGTGTAATCACTGATAAAGACAAGTGAACACTTCTATGGCCAAAACAGGTCTGAAGGATCGGCACATAGGGCCTCAGTGGAACAACTGACCTGGAGTTTTAGAAGAAAATCAGTCCTAAAAGAAATGGCAAATCATAGACTTGACTTGTCTGCAATATATACCATATTGTTGCTCGGGTAAGATGTGTATGGCCTCCATACTAGTTGTGAGTGTCACTTGGATAAAAATTAATTTCTATACAAACTTGCCAGCAGCCATCAATAGTGATAAAAATCCTCAAAAACATGTATATTCACCTATTTAATCCATGTAATTTCAATGCCCGGACCTTCCCAACAGTCTTCTGTTTGCCTGGCTGCAGTGATGACATACCATATACCCCATGTGATCGCTGCAGCCAGTCACTGGCTTGAGCGGTCACATGTCGTGTAGTGCTGAGGATTGTTATTGGCTGCTGCCATCCCACAAGATATTCAGGACGGCATTGCTGCCGGCAGGTAAACAGTAAACCTATAGGGAGGACCAGAGGTGCGGAGGTGGATCACCAGGGATTATATAAGAGAGTCTACATTTTTTGTTATTTTATCACTATTGGTGGCTGCTGGCATTTTTTTTTTATCTCCATAGGCTTGCTTAATGTAAAAATAACAATGTACTTTACTCACCCATCACTGCTATAGGTTGTCTCTCCATTGCTGCACCTGGTCGTAGTTGACAGACGGAAGCAATAGACCACTGTAGTTGACAGACTTCAGCATGTGACCACTGCAGCCAATCACTGGGTTCTGTGGTCTACATCATCACCAATAAGCCCAGTGATTGGCTGCAGTGGTAACATGCAGTAGCCATGTTGTAACTCCTGCAGTCTGTCAACAAAAACCAAGGGCAGTGGTGTAGAGGCAGTAGTGGGTGAGTAAATCTCATTTTGTTATTTCGACACTGGAAAAGCCTATGAAGTAAAAACAGTTAATCCTGGAAAATCGCATTAATGTAAGAGAAGGTTTTTTAATTACTTCAGTTCACTTATTTCACATTTTTTATATAGCAAATTGCTCTGCTCTGCAGCCTAGTCACTTGTAGTCCCTTTGTCCACTATATAGATAAAAGTTATTAAAGGAAAATCAGAAAACTAATTCTTTGTATAATGAAAACATACAGAGTTATTCAAAACACTTTATCAATTCCTAAAAAAATAATAAAAAAAAAACAATATTTCTACTTGCATTTATTGTCTACTTGCAGGGAATGAAAATCTGTCATGGTCTTCTAAAGATACACCTGGGTGTTATATAGCAAAGACCTGAAAGTGGCACCAATCGTTTCTAGTATAGGGATGGACGGGCGTGCAGGAGACTGTCCCCAAGAAGTTAAGACTTACCCATCTTTTTACAATTGTAGTTAAAAATGAAAAATGGACATCAACAAACATATGTTCAATCCATATTTATTGATTATCCTGACATATGCAGAGAGAACTTTGGCGTGCCAAGTAATGTGGGATGAAGTTATCTGCAAACTTGCTATTCTTTCCTACCTAGTAGAAAAATCTTAATTAGGTGATCACGGGCTCATTTAGACATCAGTTTTTCATGTACAAGTTCTATCCATATTTATCACAGATAGAACTCATACCTATTATAGTCTATGGCGCTGTTCACATGTCCATGTATTTTTGCGGACTAAGTGGTCCACACCAACACATGGCGACATGTCTGATTTTGATCTTAATCATGGATCAAATTTGCAAATGTAAGTCTATGGGTCAGTGAAAAAAAAAAAATCAGACAGCGCTTCTTCCCCTCCCCCTGCCTCCTGAACTAGTCTTTCCATGTGAAAATGCAGCTCAAGTCCGTCTTGCTCAGAGGAGATGACTGCAGGTGTCATGTGACACAGCCTATTATCCTCTATGGAGAAGGGAGGGGGGGGAAGTGAAGGGAACAAACAGGTAGAAAAACATCATGTAGAGCTCTGTAACAAGACTTTTACCTCACATCAAAGCTTGATTCAGATCAACACAGCTGAGCTCTGCCTTTTAATGTTCTCCATGTTACTGCAGCTTACCCCTCGAGTTAAAAAGTGAATGAAGAGTAGGCATTCCCCTCTTTGTGCTGTGCATGTAAGAAATTACTGCAGCTTGTCTGCTCCCATCCCCTGCTAAAAGTGGATTGCAACTTACTGATAGAGCACGCAGAAGGGAAAACTAGTGAGAATACAGAATATAAATGTCATATAAATGCCAGAAATGGTGTTATTCCTCATGTACGCCTTATTACAAATAGTTACTTGAATGCACAGTTACCCTTTAAAAAAAGATTACTGTATTTTTCGGACTATAAGACGCACCGGACCATAAGACGCACCTAGGTTTTAGAGGAGGAAAATAGAAAAAAAATTGAAGCCAAATATGTGGTCTTCATACCCTGTTAAGGGGGAGGGGGTCTGCTGCTGACACTGTTATAGGGGTAATGTTCCCCAATTCTGTTAATATCCCCCATCCTGGTATATAAGGCCCTCCCCATCCTGATATGCATGGCACCCCAATCCACCATCCTGGTATGCATGGCCCCCTGATCCCTCCTCCTGGTATGTATGGCACCCTTCATCCTGTTACGAATGGCCCCCTCACACCCATCTTGACATGTATGGCACCTTCATCCCTCTTTCTGGTATGTATGGCACCTTCATTCCTCTTCCTGGTATGTATGGCACTCTTCATTCCTGTATGTATGGCCCTACTCATCCTTCATCCCTGTATGTATGGCCCCCTTCATCCCTGTATGTATGGCCCCCCTCATGCTTCATCCCTGTATGTATGGCGCCCCTCATGCCTCATCTTTGTATGTATGGCCCCCCTGATCGTTGTATGCATGGCCCCCTTCATCCCTGTATATATGGCACCCCCTGATCGCCATCATGCTGCACAGAAAAAAAAAAACTTTCATACTCACTATCTCTCTCCTCCAGCGCTGTTCCACTCTGTGCCGGAATAGTCACTGCTCCCCACGCCAAGACTGCGTGCCCGCTGTTACAGGCCATGAATATTCACCACACCCATGGGAGTGGTGAATATTTATGGCCTTTAATAGCAGGCACACTGACAGCCGAACGCAGCAGGAGCTGCGCTGCAGCTAAAGTGTGCGCGCTATTAGGGAGAATGAATGGTCACTGCTCCCCACGCACGCAGTCCCGGCGAGGGGAGCAGTGACTATTCTGGCACAGAGCGGAACAGCGCTGAAGGAGAGAGGAGGGGAGTATGAAAGTTTTTTTTTTCTGTGCAGCGTGACTGGGATCAGAGGGTGCCAAGCATACCTGGATGACGGGGCCGTACATACAGGGATGAAGGGTGCCATACATACCAGAAAGAGGGATCAGGGGGCCATGCATACCGGGATGAGGGATGAAGGGTGCCATACATACCGGGATGAGGGGGGCCATACATACCAGGATAAGGGAGGCCATACATACAGGGATCAAACGTGCCATACTTACCAGGAGCCGCGCTGTTCGCACAGTGTGCCGGTTATTAAGGAAAATTAATATTCACTGCTCCCCATGCCCATGGCCATGGGGAGCAGTGAATATTCATTTTCTTTAGTACCGGACACAGAGTAGGCTGCAGCAGGCGGCTGCTGCCTCCTGTGCACCTCTACTCCGTCACTGTCGCTTCCGCCACATCCCCCACCACTCACAGCCACAGTATTTATGTACAGTACAGACCAAAAGTTTGGACACACCTTCTCATTTAAAGATTTTTCTGTATTTTCATGACTATGAAAATTGTACATTCACACTGAAGGCATCAAAACTATGAATTAACACATGTGGAATTATATACTTAACAAAAAAGTGTGAAACAACTGAAAATATGTCTTATATTCTAGGTTCTTCAAAGTAGCCACCTTTTGCTTTGATGAGTGCTTTGCACACTCTTGGCATTCTCTTGATGAGCTTCAAGAGGTAGTCACCGGAAATGGTATTCCAACAATCTTGAAGGAGTTCCCAGAGATGCTTAGCACTTGTTGGCCCTTTTGCCTTCACTCTGCAGTCCAGCTCACCCCAAACCATCTCGATTGGGTTCAGGTCTGGTGACTGTGGAGGCCAGGTCATCTGGCATAGCACCCCATCACTCTCCTTCTTGGTCATATAGCCCTTACACAGCCTGGAGGTGTGTTTGGGGTCATTGTCCTGTTGAAAAATAAATGATGGTCCAACTAAACACAAACCGGATGGAATAACATGCTGCTGCAAGATGCTGTGGTAGCCATGCTGGTTCAGTATGCCTTCAATTTTGAATAAATCCCCAACAGTGTCACCAGCAAAGCACCCCCACACTATCACACCTCCTCCTCCATGCTTCACGGTGGGAACCAGGCATGTAGAGTCCATACGTTCACCTTTTCTGTGTCGCACAAAGACACGGTGGTTGGAACCAAAGATCTCAAATTTGGACTCATCAGACCAAAGCACAGATTTCTACTGGTCTAATGTCCATTCCTTGTGTTCTTTAGCCCAAACAAGTCTCTTCTGCTTGTTGCCTGTCCTTAGCAGTGGTTTCCTAGCAGCTATTTTACCATGAAGGCCTGCTGCACAAAGTCTCCTCTTAACAGTTGTTGAAGAGATGTGTCTGCTGCTAGAACTCTGTGTGGCATTGACCTGGTCTCTAATCTGAGCTGCTGTTAACCTGCGATTTCTGAGGCTGGTGACTCTGATAAACTTATCCTCAGAAGCCGAGGTGACTCTTGGTCTTCCTTTCCTGGGGCGGTCCTCATGTGAGCCAGTTTCTTTGTAGCGCTTGATGGTTTTTGCAACTGCACTTGGGGACACTTTCAAAGTTTTCCCAATTTTTCGCACTGACTGACCTTCATCTCTTAAAGTAATGATGGCCACTTGTTTTTCTTTACTTAGCTGCTTTTTTCTTGCCATAATACAAATTCTAACAGTCTATTCAGTAGGACTATCAGCTGTGTATCCACCAGACTTCTGCACAACACAACTGATGGTCCCAACCCCATTTATAAGGCAAGAAATCCCACTTACTAAACCTGACAGGGCACACCTGTGAAGTGAAAACCATTTCCGGTGACTACCTCTTGAAGCTCATCAAGAGAATGCCAAGAGTGTGCAAAGCAGTCATCAAAGCAAAAGGTGGCTACTTTGAAGAACCTAGAATATAAGACATATTTTCAGTTGTTTCACACTTTTTTGTTAAGTATATAATTCCACATGTGTTAATTCATAGTTTTGATGCCTTCAGTGTGAATGTACAATTTTCATAGTTATGAAAATACAGAAAAATCTTTAAATGAGAAGGTGTGTCCAAACTTTTGGTCTGTACTGTATATCGGACAATAAGACGCACCCCCCACTTTCCTCCAAAATTTTGTAGGAAAAAAGTGCGTCTTACAGTCCGAAAAATATGGTAACATTTCTAAGGGCAATTAAAGAAAATCTGTGCATAGGATCAGCCCATCTAAGCCGTCTATTTGGGCATGTAGGTCATAGAAAGCTGAATAAAATGATACCTTGATATCTGCGATCCGATGTCTTATTCCAGAGAAATCCACCTTTTTCTTATATAAAAATGAGATGTTAAGATCTATGGACCACTGATCTGCATGAGAATCTGCCTCCAGGGAATATTTTAAATGTAAGGAGACGTTACCACTGTGAGACATGTAATGACTGACACTTTGTTCTCAGAATGACACATAGCTCTGCAGTGAGATCGGAACCAACACAGTACAGCGGACGTGAAGCTTGTCTCATTGCAAAAGCATTTGCAGCTGCAGTTGTCCTCTCATACTGCTTCAGCTTCCATCTCACAGGCATCTGGGGAAGGGCAGTACAGCAGAACAGAAGACCACTGCAAATGTGCTTATTGTGTTTGTAATGAGACAAGGTTCAACAATGCTGTACTGTGTTGGTTATAATCAGGCACAGCTCTGCAGCAGAGCTGACAGCACTATAAGAGGACAAGTGCTGCTGTAAATATTTGTAATGAAACAAGGTTCAGTTCCGCTGTACTCTTAGTTCTGACCCCAGTGCAGAGCAGTGTGTGATTATAAGAGCAAAGTGTCAGTCATTACATGTCTCACATTGGTAACGCCTCCTTCTATTTAAAATAATCTGTGGGGGCAGATTCTCATGCAGATCTATGTCCGGCCCATAGATCTTAACAGGTCATTTACATATAAGAAAAACATGGATTTCTCTGGAATAAGACATCAGATTGCAAATATCAAGGTATCATTTTATTCAACTTTCTAGGACCAAAATGTCAAGGTAGACGGCTTAGGAGGGTTCACCCTACTGACAGATTCCCTTTAAGCCCTGCTCTCATGAACGCCCCATCCTCCGGTAACACCTCTGGTGCTCACTGGAACACCCACTTTTGAGTGGGTTTATATAAACTATGCCCCCACATCTCACCAGGAGCCAAAGGACCCAGGTGTCATGGAAAATACAGTCCAGGTGGCAATTATGCACTTGTGTGTCAATCATAATACCATGACTGTGTTTTACACACAAGTAAAAGATGAAGTTCCTAATAAATGTTTGCAAGCAGAGATCTTGAATTCCAGGAGGCATTCATACAGAGAGTGTACTGGGAAATTCTAACCTTTATATATACAATTAATTGTTTTATTTTGCTTAATAACCCTTTAAATTTAGAATTTTTTTTATATCTGATTTCAGTATTTTATAGCTATAACACTCCTAACATTTTAACAGTATGTTGGCGAGAATGCAGTTAGGTAAGAAATTTACAAAGAAAAAACATACTGGGTCCAAGTATAAAACATGGCTTCCAGGGGCAATTGCCTATTTTCATTTTGTTAGCACTGGGGAAATGAAAGCTGGAATCGGATATTATAAGCCGAGGCTCCACTCTCTTTTATATGAGGTCTGCTCTACATATTCTACTTGTATCATTGTAAATTATTATAGCTGGAAAGAGAAAACAGCATAAGGACAGTTTCATAGTCCTTTAAACACGGACCGTGCTCAGATTGCAATATTGGGATGAAAGCCGGGTCTCCTGACCTGACCTAGACTTAAATGAGGCTGTTAAGCTTAGGTCAGGGAACCCAGTGGCCGGACCAGGTATTGCAATCTAAGCACAGTCCGTGTTTCAATCACGGTGAAACCGGCCGAACATATCCATGTGGGTGACCCATATTTAGTTACTCACCCTTTGTTTGCAGCAGCTGCAATAATTGTCCTCTGTTTATAGTCTGCTCCCCATTCTCATTGCTGAAACCAAGAACCTGAAAAGCCTGTTGTAGCTCTTTCAAACATACTCCAAAGGCAGGTCTGTGATTTATGTAAAGTTTTATGAAGTCGCCCAGGTTGATGTGAGTAACTTGCTGTCCGGTATTAACATATTCACTAAATTTCACTTCATTCAGCATATTTTCCATCTGAAAAAAGAAGACAATGCAATATCTCAGCCATTCTCTAATAGCTATCCTGCACCAAAGTTTTGATATTTCTCAAATGTTAATATAATGTATTGGTATATTTATTCACTCTTTTTTTCCCTCAATTTCTTTTCCCACCTTCAAAGCACTCTCTCCGCAGACATATAGAACAGGTAACATCTACAGCTGCTTCTCACAAAATTAGAATATCATCAAAAAGTTAATTTATTTCAGTTCTTCAATACAAAAAGTGAAACTCATATTTATATAGAGTCATTATCACAATAGTGATCTATTTCAAGTGTTTATTTCTGTTAATGTTGATTATGGATTACAGCCAATGAAAACACAAGTCATTATCTCAGTAAATTAGAATAATTAATAACAAACACCTGCAAAGGCTTCCTAAGTGTTTAAAAAGGTCCCTTAGTCTGTTTCAGTAGGCTCCACAATCATGGGGAAGACTGCTGACTTGACAGATGTCCAGAAGGCAGTCACTGACACACTCCACAAGGAGGGTAAGCCACAAAAGGTCATTGCTAAAGAAGCTGGCTGTTCACAGAGTGCGGCATCCAAGCATATTAATGGACAGTTGAGTGGAAGGAAAAAGTGTGGTAGAAAAAGGTGCACAAGCAACCGAGATAAACGCAGCCTTGAAAGGATTGTTAAAAAAGGCCATTCAAAAATTTGGGGGAGATTCACAAGGAGTGGACTGCTGCTGGAGTCATTGCTTCAAGAGCAACACACACAGATGTATCCAGGACATGGGCTACAAGTGTCGCATTCCTTGTGTCAAGCCACTCATGACCAATAGACAACGCCAGAAGCGTCTTACCTGGGCCAAGGAGAAAAAGACCTGGACTGTTGCTCAGTGGTCCAAGGTGTTGTTTTCAGATGAAAGTAAATTTTGAATTTCATTTGGAAATCAAGGTCCCAGAGTCTGGAGGAAGAGTGGAGAGGCCACAATCCAAGCTGCTTGAGGTCTAGTGTAAAGTTTCCACAATCAGTGATGGTTTGGGGAGCCATGTCATCTGCTGGTGTAGGTCCACTGTGTTTTATCAAGACCAAAGCGAGCACAGCCGTCTACCAGGAAATTTTAGAGCACTTCATGCTTCCCTCTGCCGACAAGCTTTTTGGAGATGGAAATGTCATTCTCCAGCAGGACTTGGCACCTGTCCACACTGCCAAAAGTACCAATACCTGGTTTAAAAACAACAGTATCACTGAGCTTGATTGGCCAGCAAACTCGCCTGACCTTAAACCTATAGAGAATCTATGGGGTATTGTCACGAGGAAGATGAGAGACACCAGACCCAACAATGCAGACGAGCTAAAGGCTGCTATCAAAGCAACCTGGGCTTCCATAACACCTCAGCAGTGCCACAGGCTGATCGCCTCCATGCCACACCGCATTGATGCAGTAATTGATGCAAAAGGAGCCCTGACCAAGTATTGAGTGCATTTACTGAACATACATTTCAGTAGGCCAACATTTCGGATTTTAAAATCATTTTTCAAGCTGTTGTTATAAAGTATTCTAATTTACTGAGATAATGACTTTTGTGTTTTTATTGGCTGTAAGCCATAATCATCAACATTAACAGAAATAAACACTTGAAATAGATCATTCTGTTTGTAATGACTCCATATAATATGAGTTTCACTTTTTGTATTGAAGAACTGAAAAAAATTAACTTTTTGATGATATTCTAATTTTGTGAGAAACACCTGTACATCCCTCTGAGTCAATGACAGCATCCTGTTTGTACATGTTTGTAGGCAGTGTAGCAGGATTTTCTGCCTGTGTTCTGCCTGCTTCAACAGCCTTCTACATACGAGAAAAGGGCTGATAAAGGTTGAAGCAGAGAGATGAGAGCGCACTGAAGCTGGAATTTCAGGATAAGGGCTCGCTCACACCGCTGTATACATCGGACGAGTGCCATCTGATGCTTTGTCAGGTATCACTCGGACAATATTATTCAATGGGGCAGTGAAAAAAATCTGAGTGCAGTCCGATTTCCACGGACTTATACTATGGAGACGATGGAAAAGTGTCCTCCATCTTCTTCTCTCAGTGTGCTGTAAAAATTCTCTCTTCCAAGAGAATTGGATCACACTAAGGCCACGTTCACATGTTCAGTATTTTACACCAATATTTGTAAGCCAAAACCAGGAGTGGTTGAAAAATCCAGAAGTGGTGACGGATTTCTATTAAACTTTTCCTCTAATTGTTCCACTCCTGATTTTGGCTGACCAAATACTAAGTGTATGAACGTGGCCTAAGGCCACGGCCCCACTATCATTAGAGGAAAAGTATAATAGAAACACGTCACCACTTCTGTATTTATCACCCCCTCCTGGTTTTGGCTTACAAATACTGATGTAAAATACTGACCAAATACTGAACGTGTGAACGTGGCCTCAGGGAGATTTTGAAACTTGCACCAGCTTTCTGGCAGAAAAAAATAGCAAATTTTGGGAAACATGCCTTCCGCAAAAAATGCAATTATTTTGCTTTCAAACCATTCCTGTAAATAAAAAAAATAACAATAATCTGTACCTAGTAGGACAGTGCTTTCCACAGCTCAACATATTTATTGTCACTTATGCCAGAAATTGGTGTAAAATATACACAACTATACAACCCATAGCATAACAAATCTATGTATTAATTGGACATCTATTTGTTGGGTATGTTCACACAGTTTTTTTTTACATGGATTTTGACGTGGATCCACTCTCTGAGAATATACTCCTAAGGTCATGGCACCACTATCAGTATTTGGTCAGTATTTTTTCTCAGGAGTGGGTGATAAATGCAGAATTGGTGATTTGTTTCTATTATACCTTTTCTCTGATTGTTCTTTTCCTGGTTTTGGCTCCCACTCCTGAGAAAAAATACTGACCAAATACTGACCAAATACTGATAGTGGGGCTGTGGCCTAAAACAGACTCTGTGTGAATACACCGAAGGTCTTTTTCAAGCAGATTCCGCTCCAAAAACCGCCTGAAAACTAAATGGTTAAAAGAAGGGTCATATGTTCATCTATGTAAAAATGACTTGCTGCGCATATGTTCAGTCTTTTGAGTGTCTTTAACAGCTTCATGCTTCCTCTTGAAAAACTTGGCAAATTTGTTAGTCTGAAAAAAGACATTGTATGCACATACTCTAAAGCTGGACCCAAGACTGGACCGGCTGTAATATAGTGTTTAATTAACATTTTGTTATTACATAAGGCCACTATCATACATCAGTATTTTGGAGAGTATTTACATCAGTATTTGTGAGCCAAAACCAGAAACGGGTCCCCAACACAGGACGGTTGTGAATCTTTCATTTACACATTCTCTGTGTAGGTTCCACTAATGCTGCGCTCACACTCCATGGCCATGCTGTGGCTTTTAATTGCAGCAACCCTGTGCCACTGTGTTTTTTCCAATGTTTCCCTGCACAATCATTTAAAGGGGTTGTCCACTACTCTGACAACCTCTTCTCAATCCCCCTTGTAAAATAACACCTATACTCACCTCCGGTGAAGTTACAGTGATGTTGGCACTGGCTCTCCTGTGGATTGCGTGACATTTTTATGTCACGTGATCCCAGTGGCCAATCAGCGCTGGCTTCACTCTTCCCTCTTTCGGACAAATCACATACATCTGGAAGAAGTGAAAGAGCAAGATTTCCCTGCAAGATTAAGTGATTGTGCAGGAAAATAGTAAACAGACTGTCAAGGCACAGGTCTGCTGCAGGTAAAAGCCACAAGATGACCACTGCATGTGAACGGAGACTTATAGTTTTGGCTTACAAATGCTGATGAAAAACACTGGCCATAATATTGTCGTGTACATCTGATAGTTCATCATAATAGTTAGTGGCTATGTTACAAAAAAATAGAAAAGTTCTTAGTTGTAACTGTTTTCGTAAACTTTTCAAAAGTAAAAACAGAAACTGAGGGCCACTACTGTTCCTATAGTGGTTGACAACTAGCCATATTTGAAATTCAGGGGTCAAAGGCTCCTTCAGGCTTCCATTTGATAATTTTTTTATTCATTTTATTATTATTTCAGGGTATGTTCACCTGGTTCAGACATGCAGCAACTGCATTTTAGATTATAGATGAGATTTTATAAAAAAAAAATCTATTCCACACACTATGGAGAAATCTGCAGCGTAAAATAAGCGGCACGGTGGATTTTACATCTGCAGTCTGTCAATTTATGCTGCAGTAAATCTGCAGCAAACTGAATATAAATTACTTTGGAATTTATTGCTCCTAATTTGCTGTAGAATATTAGCTTCAGAAATTCTTTAGTATATACTGGCCCTTTAGTAAATACTAACCAAAGTGAAATATTCAGTATAGAGCATATTTATAATATGGAGCAATTTATATATAAGGGAACTCCATTATGAACAATTACCTAATATATACCATGAACACGTGGAGGTCCCAGTAAGGCCACGCGTTCAGTATTTTACATCAGTATTTGTAAGACAAAATCAGGAGGAAAAGTATAATAGAAACAAGTCACCACCTCTGTATTTATCACCCGCTCCTGGTTTTGGCTTACAGATACTGATATAAAATACTGACCAAATACTGAACGTGTGGTCTTGTGCTCATTTCAGTACACACTTAGGTTGCCATAATATCGTTAGATAATAAAATCTGAATGACAGAAATCACTTTGCTAAGTTTTGCTATTACTTTCTACAAAATAACTTTTTGTCATTCCAATAAATTATTAATATTGGCAATAAAATAATCTCTACAGGTGTAGAGCTTTGGTGAATGTAATGACCTCTTGCTCTGTTGGGTAATATCCCAATGCTCGCATGATGAAAGGAACTTCTTTCAAGGGAATATGAGTTGAAACTTTTCTGGTCTCCATTGTATCTATACTCTGGTTACGCAGTTGTGCATAGTAAAAGTAATCTTCCAGCTCCTAAACGAGAAAGAAGACACTAGTAAGTAGCTACAGGACATAGGAAATATGTTGATATATATGTACTGATATAATAGCTGCACTAATGAAACATAATCTTTCTAATTGAACATAGTATATTACACTTGAATATCATCTATGCTTAAGCAGAAGTGCACATGTTGTGATCTAGGAAAGACCCTCTGCCATGCCAACAATACAACATTAAAATTTACCCTTTCCGTGTATATAATATTTTTAAGCTATTTTCTCGACCACTAAAGGGTTTTTTCCTATAAAGAAAGTCATCGCCTATGCACAGGCTAAGTGATAAGTTGCTGATTGCTAGGAATCCCACCCACTGGTACCCCCCTATTTAATTGCTCCATCAAATCAAGTGGCTATTGAGCATGTACACGACCGCTTCATTCATTGTCTATGGGACTGGCAAAGAAAGTAGAGTACAGCGAGCCTTCTGCAGAACTCCATTCTCTGGATCATTGAGTACTGAGACCCATATGATCAGAATGTTACCACCTATCCTGTGGAAAGGTAAAAAATGTATATCTTGGTAAAAAATACTATAAAGAATTGCTGCACTACTTTTATATAGTCTACCTATATGGATAGGTAATCAATATCAGATCAGTTGGGTCGGATGCCCAGCAGCCGTACCGATCAGCTGTTCTGGGTGCCGCGGCCAGATGTTTGCAGTTGCAGAGTTGAACAGTGTAGGTCTGTCAACTGTGTAGTGGCCACAGCCAGGTACTGCAGATCCACACCTATACTATTTGAGTAGGGGCGGACCGAACAGCGGCTACTACACAGTTGATGGAGCTGTACTGTTCAGCTGCGAAATTGCTAACAGCTAGCCAGCTTCAGCACCAAGAACAGCTAATTGATGATGGTCCCGGGTGTCGGACTCCCACCAATCTGATATTGATGACCTATCCTTAAAATAGGTCATCAAGAGGTAGAGTAACCCTTTAAGTATTGCATTTTATTGATATTTCAAATCCACCATCACTGTGCTCATAGGCATTTTGCATAATAATTTGCAATTTCTACCATTCAGCTAAATTTATTTAAAGTTAAAAAGTACTAAAATATAAGTGATATCACTGACAGTATACCTGATCGCTATCAAATAGTTTAATCATTTACATCTATATTTGGCCTGACATCAGTTTTTGCCATTAGGCAAGGACCTGCAGCTACAGAAGTTGGTTTTGGTGTAGTTTGAATGGATGATGCTGAAAAATACTCCTAGTAATTATAGTAATATGGTTGGGATGCATTTTACATATAAACACAGCTGAGGAATTCTAGCAAGACTGGATATTTTGGAGTGAATTTAGATACATGCATAGTTTGCCATGGTAATACAAAAAAACACTTCCACACCATAATAGACATAAAACGTTTTTTAAAACACATGTAATGAATTTTAATTTGTTTTGGATATTTGTGAGGAATACTGCTCACAAACATTGCTGGGTGGTGCACTTGCTGCCCAGTTTTCTTAATATTTCCCAGTTAGGGAGGTGATTTCCCCTTCTGCTGGCGAGCGTGGACATCACCTAGCCAAGCTCCCTGAGGCATCCGGGGGCCGGTTAGCGGACCAATGGCAGGGCAGGGTTTAGGGGCCAAAGAAGCACACTATTTAAGTGCTAAGTGACATTCATTGCTTCTGAAGTGCTACATAATGGATTGAACTCCTGTATTCTAATCTGGCTCAGGAATTCATTACTCTTAACAGATCAGTCCTTTTGGATTTCCCTCTGGACTGCTTGACACCTCTTTTGCCTCATATCTCAGCTTGACCCCAGCTATTACCCTGACCACGTCTCTGGCACCTGAATCTGTCATTGTCCCTACCTCTGTGGTATTGACCTGTCTTGCTGAGCATTCTATCCTCAGATCGCTCTACCAACAGTTACTTCATGGACGGAGTATTGGATACAGCTGAAAATCACTGGTTCCCGGGGACCTGCTAAACAGAATGGCTTACACCAAGTTTTAGAGTGGAAGTCCTTTAAAGAGTACTCGGAACCGGTAACACAATGTTCCCAATTATTCAAAGCCCAATCTCTGTGTCCAAGAACTGTCCACTGGCTGGTCACTAACCTTGAATAATGCTCCATCTCTTCCTCCTGGCAACATTCCATAGAATGGAATCAGATCTTCTCCACCAAGGGAAGCAACAGCCTCTAAAGATCTGCAATATAAAAAAGAAACCTCAGCAAAAGCCGAATATGTAATAATTTGTATTTTCATTAAATAAATTTAATTTAATTCCTTACTGTGATTGGATCTTTCACCCGTCCACCTAAATGCACCATAAGATTAGCTAAACTTCACTGCTATCATAGGGCTTTCTGCTCCCAAATCATTATCCACACAACATTCACTAATATATGATATAACTACCACTAGTCCAAACAGTCAGGATGTGATCACTGATGTCAATGATGTTTATGATCCTCAAAACTCACTGTGACACTAATGGACTTGTCAAATTACTGAAAAGGGGCGATTTGAAGCCATAATAAAAAAAAAAGACAACATTTCTTTGAAGCAAATATGACAGCAGGATCAGACTACGCTGGGTTTGTTTGTAGTCTGTTACCATGAAAATGCACTGATTTGGATAACAGCTGTAGACACAACCTGTAATTATTTCTCATGTTAGATAGACTGGAGCTATAAAACAATGGTTGGACACAGCCTATAACCTAAAGTGATTATATTTCAGAATTATATTTATTTTTGGTTTGAATCCTTTAAGGAGTTCTACCTTACTTATGATTCTAAAAATAAAAAAAAAGTGCAAAACTGGTAAGTTGTTATTATTACTGAAGTTAGAAGTCTAGTTACCTGGTCAGGACACTGTTGCAACCTTAATAAAGCAGGCCATACACATGAGATAGCATTGGCTGACAGCTATCTCACACTGGAGAAAGCACTGGCTTATCTCCCAGAAAACAAAAGGTTCCGGCGATTAAATTCAAGCTTCCGGGGCCCTAATCTCCTCCGATCTCATCTGTTCAAAGATTGTTGGAAGTCCCTCATACATGTTGGGTGCTGACGAGGTGTGTTATCACACGGCCATAGGTTTATTGTTGTCCATGGTCTTAAGGCCCCGTCACACTTAGCGACGCTGCAACGATCCCGACAACGATACGACCTGTCAGGGATCGTTGCTGCGTCGCTATGTGGTCGCTGGTGAGCTGTCAAACAGGCAGGCTCACCAACGATCAGGGGAGCAGCAACATCGTGGAAAGAATCTTTCCACGATGTCCTGCTCCTGGTTACGAGCCTGCTGAAGCAGGAGCAGGCTGGTAACCATGGTAAACATCGGGTTACTAGGGGCACACGCGCACCTAGTAACCCGTTATTTATCATGGTTACCACTCTGCTACAGTGAGCGGGAGGTTACCGCTCACTTTAGCAGGCTGGTAACCATGGTAAACATCGGGTTACTAGGGACACACGCGCACCTAGTAACCCATTGTTTATCATGGTTACGAGCCTGCTAAAGTGAGCGGTAACCTCCCGCTCACTGTAGCAGAGTGCTAACCATGATAAACAACGGATTACTAGGTGCGCGTGTGCCCCTAGTAACCCGATGTTTACCATAGTTACCAGCCTGATCGCTGCTCCCGCTGGTCACACACAGCGATGTGTGCTGACCAGCGGAAGGGCAACGACCAAAAAATGGTCCAGGACACTTTGCAGCGATCAGCGACCTCACAGCAGGGGCCTGATCGTTGCAAAGTGTCACACATAGCGACATCGCTGGTGAGGTCGCTGTTGCGTCACCAAAACTGTGACACAGCAGCGATCTCACTAGCGATCTCGCTATGTGAGAAGGGGGCTTTACACTGCTTTTACATTAAAGACTACAGTGAAGCAGTGGTGAGAGCCCAATTATCCTTTTTGCTGTTAAACCATATATTTTGGACTTTTAATTATCAGGGAGCACCACCATATGCTTAGAAGCAGAGGGTCCACAAGGGTAAATGTATATGGATCATGTAGTGCTTGGGAAACCAGCAGTGCCAGTGTTCGCTTCTCTGGGATGTTTACCTCACACACATTATAAAGCCAGCCAATCCAGTAGATAATGGCAACTTTGGCTGACTTTTATATAATGTGTATGACGCCTTGGTCTATTTACACTACATTTGAACATACTTGTAATATGACTTAAAGTGAATCTGTCACCCCCTGGGAAGTATATAACCTATTAATATGGGCATAGAGGTTATAGAAATATTAAACTAGACCTACCTGTATGCCTCATATTAATGGTCTTGTTGTTGAGAAATCTTATTTTATTTCTTTATGCTAATGATTTCTTCTAGGGTGCTTGGAAGAAATCCCCGCCTCCTGTCTTCATTAAAATACCACCCCCCTCCCTTGCACATCACAGTGCCCTGCAGTTGTGGTGCTGTAATCCCGTGCCTCCGCCCTGCACTCCCTCCACAATCTGTACCTGTTCCTCCCTCTTATGGGCAGTGTATTCAAAGATCTTCGGCGCAGGCGAGTCACTGCGACTTCAGCTCCAGTGACCTCCGGCGTGCGCGACGATAAGATGCTCTCCCCACTTCCTCCCTGGATAGTCATCGCTAAGAACCATGTGTGTATATGTGTATATACAAAGCATATGTGTATATGTGTATGTACTGCAGTGTGTGTGTGTTAATATACTTGTGGCACCCCAAGGGTCTGGTTGCCACAGTGGCATTGCCTCCCTCAAAAGAGGTAATGCCATACCTGGAAGCAAGCAGGAGTTCTTTTAGCCAGGTACACAATACATGCAACACTTCCTGGCTCTAGACCAGCAAGGGGGGGAACCTCCCCTTGTCAACTGGATCTGGAGGCAGGGTTAGTTGAGCTTAGGGTAAGGAGTTGAGTTTAGGACATTGAAGAGAGAGGAGCTAGGGACTGGAGCTGGAGATAGCTCGTCCTAGCTGGAGCACACAAAGAACCGGACACCGGAGTCCGAGGCTGTGGGACACTTCAGGCCCAGCAGCAGATACCGCAGGGCAGGAGATTGCAGGTCCCCTGGCCCCCATCAGACGCCCGGAGGCTCAGCAGCACAAAGGGACCAGCACCGCCACGGAGGAGCGAAGCATCCACAAGGCCCGAGCTGCCAGCCATACGGGTGAGCACAGCACGTTACACTCAGGGACGTGGGCTACAACACAGCTACAAGCAGTAAAGCCAAAGAGTATAGTGAGAAGGGCAGGCCTACAACTCCATCTGGCAAGGAGGACTCTATGTTTGCTTCCAGGCTGACCAGACTCTTACTTCTAGCCAGTACTCCAGTCCATGCTTGCCTAATTGACAACTGTGAGTAAAGACCCTGGGACTGCACTACAGTCATGGCCAAAAGTATTGAGAATGAGACAAATAGTAATTTTTCCAAAGTTTACTGCTTCATTTTCTTTAATGGCATTTTGCATATACTCCTGAATGTCAAAGAGTGATCAGCTTAACAGCAATTACTGTACTTGCAAAGTCAATATTTGCCCAGAAAATGAACTTTAATCCCCAAAACACATTTCAACATCATTGCAGTCCTGCCTTAAAAGGAGCAGCTAACATCGTTTTAGTGATTGATCCATTAACACAGGTGTGGGTGTTGATGAGGACAGGGCTGGCGATCAATCAGTCATGATTAAGTAAGAATGACATCACTGGACACTTTAAAAGGAGGCTGGTTCTTGGTATCATTGTTTCTCTTCAGTTAACCATGGTTATCTCTAAAGAAACACGTGCAGCCATCTTTGCACTGCACAAAAATGGCCTAACAGGGAAGAGTATCGCAGCTACAAAGATTGCACTTCAGTCAACAATCTATCGCATCATCAAGAACTTCAAGGAGAGAGCTTCCATTGTTGTCAAAAAGGCTCCAGGGCGCCCAAGAAAGACCAGCAAGCGCCAGGACCGTATCTTAAAACTGTTTCAGCTGCGGGATCGGACTACCAGCAGTGCCGAGCTTGCTCAGGAATGGCAGCAGGCTGGTGTGAGTGCTTCTGCACGCACTGTGAGGCGGAGACTCTTTGAGCAAGGGCTGGTTTCAAGGAGGGCAGCAAAGAAGCCACTTCTCTCCAGAAAAAACATCAGGGACCGACTGATATTCTGCAAAAGGTACAGGGAGTGGACTGCTGAGGACTGGGGCAAAGTCATTTTCTCTGATGAATCCCCTTTTCGATTGTTTGGGACATCTGGAAAACAGCTTATTCGGAGAAGAAGAGGTGAGCGCTACCACCAGTCTTGTCTCATGCCAACTGTAAAGCATCCTGAAACCATTCATGTATGGGGTTGCTTCTCAGCCAAGGGAATCGGCTCACTCACAGTCTTGCCTAAAAACACAGCCATGAATAAAGAATGGTACCAGAATGTCCTCCAAGAGCAACTTCTCCCAACCGTCCAAGAGCAGTTTGGCGCCCAACAATGCCTTTTCCAGGATGATGGAGCACCTTGCCATAAAGCAAAGGTGATAACTAAATGGCTCATGGAACAAAACATAGAGATTTTGGGTCCATGGCCTGGAAACTCCCCAGATCTTAATCCCATTGAGAACTTGTGGTCAATCATCAAGAGACGGGTGGACAAACAAAAACCAACAAATTCTGGCAAAATGCAAGCACTGATTATGCAAGAATGGACTGCTATCAGTCAGGATTTGGTCCACAAGTTGATTGAGAGCATGCCAGGGAGAATTACAGAGGTATTGAAGAAGAACGGGCAACACTGCAAATATTGACTTGCTGCATTAACTCATTCTAACTGTCAATATAACCTATTGGTACTCATAATATGATTGCAATTATATTTCTGTATGTGATATAAACATCAGACAAACACTAATAAAAACCAGAGGCCAGCAGATCATGTGAAAATATAATTTTGGTGTCATTCTCAAAACTTTTGGCCATGACTGTATACTGACTCTGTGGTTATTACTGATACCCTGCACAACCACCATCATCCACACACTGCCCTGAAGCTAACTCTTCCTGTGGGGAGTTATACCACCTTTGCTGCCAAACCATCAGCTTCAGAGGACTGTTCCGCAGCGGCGGCCTCCATTAGCCGCACTCCACAGGTGGCGTAGTCGGACATTATAAAACCCATATATACAAATTACCCTTGGATTTACCGCCCTGGGTCACGGACTGGGTCACCGCCACAGTGACTACAACCCCCAGCATCTACCGGCCCGGCACCGGGTACCCCACGGCCCAGGGGGCGCGTCAACTTTGGCGTAGTCGGCAGGATTTCGTGCCCGTTGCCACCGGGTACTGTGCACCTTAAAGAACTGTGTCGCATACCGTGGTGAAGTTTCGCGCCAATTGCCGCTGTTTCCCTCCATTGTCCGCCATTTCCGGGTCACCGCGCGGGAAGAAGCGGGGGCGTAACCGCAGGAAGCGCGCGAAGCCCAAGCCCCGCCTCACGCACTGACGCAGCGCCAGGTCCTGGAAGGAGCCCCAGTGAGCGCTTACGTCAGACGCGTGCAATGCCAGGTCCTAAAAGGAGACCATCGCCTGCGGAACTGCAGCCTACGAGAAGCAAAGTGAAAGAAGGTAGGCCACGGTTCACTAGGGGGGAGGAAGACGCCGGACATGGAGGGAAGTTCAGCCGCAAGCGTGACCGCTGCCACGGTAATGCCAATCTCCATGCTATATATACCGGGGGCGGCGTGGTTGCCCCAGTACTCAGGAGAGTCACACACCCTGAATGATTTTGAGGAAAGACTGCGCAGTCTGTTTAAAGTATACCCCCTGTCAGAGGAGCAGAAAGTCAGCATCCTCATAGGCCAGCTAATCGGTGCAGCCCAGAGAGAAGTGAAATCCTGGTCAGGCAGAGACAAAGGCACTGTAAAAGAGATACTGGCCCGACTAAAGGACACCTTTGACACCCGCACTGCAGCTGAAATAAAAATGAAGTTTTACGGGTGCAAGCAAAGGGTGCAGGACGGTGTACGGGACTATGCTTTAAATCTGCAGGAGGCGCTGAGGGCCATCAAACAGGTAGACCCCGACAGTGTGCAAGATGAGAACAAATTGCTAACTGAGCAGTTTATTGAGGGGCTCCTGTCCAGCGCTCACCGGACACAGCTGCGCATAATGGCTCTGCAAAACCCCGATCTGGACTTTGCACAATTTAAAGACAGAGCCATCCGGGTGCTGCGAGAGTCAACACCAGGTGGCGCTACATCCCACCGGCGCCCAGCTATCACATACCACCAAGAAGTGGCATCCTTTTCCCCAGAACCTGTAGGGGCTGATGCACAGACTCTGGACAATGCCCCGTCTACAGACCTGCACCTTCAGGTCCAAGAGCTGACTAAAAGTGTAGCTGCACTAGCCAAAACGGTGCAGTCCATGCAAGTGTACCCACAAGAAAAGATCGAGCTGGCTTCCAGTCCAGATGACATCCCGTGGCGACGACAGAAAAGAATTCCACAGATCAGAGGGAGGAACAGCGACCGCTACGACCAGGACGGACAACCCATCTGCCGCCGCTGTCACAAGGCAGGACACTATGCAAGATACTGCAATAATTTAAACGAGAAAAACCTGGGGCAGAGGGCCAACCCCCAGGAGTAAGACCACCAGGCCCACAAAGCTGGCGAGATAAGTACGTGGGAGGACGACCGGTCCTATCTATCGTGGTTGACGGCTTTCCGATGAGCGCGTTGCTGGACACTGGATCCCAGGTGACCACTATGCCATATGTTCTTTATAAACGGTACTGGACTGATTCAGACATTACGCGCCGTCCAGATGACCATCTTAGCATCTATGCCAGCAATGGTCAACCCTTACCTCAGGTGGGGTATAAAGAAGTGACCATAAAAATTGGCAGAGTGGAGTTGCCAGCACAAGGAATGATAATTGTTGACATTGATCGCCGAGAAAGTCATCCCATGATAACCTTAGGCACTAATGGCATTGAAAATTGTCTTTCAGAAATTATTGTCTTGTTACAGCAGGTTGCGGAGACTGCCAGTTCCAGTCAGCAGCGGGTTCTGCAGAGAGAGATCAGAGCCCTGATGAGAAGACAACAGGTAGAACTGTCTGGTGGTGAAATTGGCAATGTCAGGATGAGTGACCCATTCCCCATTGCCATGCCCCCTAGAAGTGAAATGTTGATATGGTGTCGGGCAGCAATCGGTCTCAGGGGTTGAGATTACCAGGCCCTGGTAGAGCCCGTATACTCTGACAGTAGGCCCACCATCTTGACAGCCAGGGGGGTAGTTGATGTCCGCTGTTATGCACACGCCCGGGCTGAGCGGCGTGTGCATGTGATTGTAGTGATTCCACTGGACCATGAACCGGAGAGTGCCTGGAGGGGCGTGACTAAGTATCTGGCCGATCCGACCAAGATGGCACGACGGCATACGACGCCAGTGCACCAGGGAGAAACCGGGCAGAGGGACCAGGTGCTACTCCAGGTCAAACTCCGGACACGGGGGTTGACCCACACAGGGATTACTGGATCAGGCTGGCGCACAGACTGGAGGTATAGGCAGGCACGACTGGTATGCAGGCAGGCGGGTAAAGGCAAGCGCAGCTAGAGTGCAGACAGGGAGGCACTAGCAGGTAGGAACACAGGCGGGATAGGACCCAGTACACACTGGGACTCAGGAACAATACAGGTAGAGGGGTACAGGCAAGCACAGCTAGAGTGCAGACAGGGAGGCACTAGCAGGTAGGAACACAGGCGGGATAGGACCCAGTACACACTGGGACTCAGGAACAGGCAGGTTAGGCTGGCACAGACTGGTGGATATAAGCAAACACGGCAGGTATGCAGATGGGTGGATACAGGCGAGTATGCAGGCAGGGAGGTACTGGCCGAAAGGACGGGCTGGAGCACAGAAAGGTTAAGACCCAGTACAGACTGGGTCACAGAACCGCAGATGCGGTAGACAACCACAGCAGAGAGGGAACGCCCGAAGCGGTGGGCAAGAACAGAGCAGGACAGGGCTGCAGGAGCAGCGGGCAGAAGCAGGGCAGGACAGGACTGCCGGAGCAGCGAGCAGAAGCAGGGCAGGACAGGACTGCCGGAGCAGCGGGCAGAAGCAGGGCAGGACAGGACTGCCGGAGCAGCGGGCAGAAGCAGGGCAGGACAGGACTGCCGGAGCAGCGGGCAGAAGCAGGGCAGGACAGGACTGCCGGAGCAGCGGGCAGAAGCAGGGCAGGACAGGACTGCCGGAGCAGTGAGCAAGGAGTCAGAGCAGGCTAGAACCGCCGGAGCGGTAAGCAAAGGAGTCAGAGCAGACTAGAACCGCCGGAGCGGTGAGCAAAGGAGTCAGAGCAGGCTAGAACCGCCGGAGCGGTGAGCAAAGGAGTCAGAGCAGGCTAGAACCGCCGGAGCGGTGAGCAAAGGAGTCAGAGCAGGCTAGAACCGCCGGAGCGGTGAGCAAAGGAGTCAGAGCAGGCTAGGCTGAGTAGGGGGGACAGGGCTCTGTTCACACGGAACAGACAGGAAGGGAAAGGCAGAGCCAGACACCCACAGGGTACTTGCAGTGAAGTAGCGAGTGGACCACAAACTCACAAACGGGAGTACAGAGACAACAAGCAGGAGTTAGGTACGAGTTCAGACTCTGCAGAAAAAGGAAGGGAACGGACATAGAGGCAAAACAGGTAAAGGATAGGAGAGAGTTCAGACTGGAACTGAGTGTACGGAGGAGACCGACACTGCAGAGGGATACAGGAGCGGGTCTGGGAATACGGCCCCCAGAGAGGCAGGACGAACAGGCAAGGAGCGTGTTCAGACAGGACAGACAAGATACAGGAGCGGGTCTAGGTAATCAGCCCCTAGAAGGCGAGAGGAACAGGCTAGGAGCGTGTTCAGACAGGTCAGACAAGATACAGGAACAGGTCTAGGTAATCGGCCCCTAGAAGGCAGGAGGAACAGGCTAGGAGCGTGTTCAGACAGGTCAGACAAGATACAGGAACAGGTCTAGGTAATCGGCCCCTAGAAGGCAGGAGGAACAGGCTAGGAGCGTGTTCAGACAGGCCTGGAAATACAGCCTCCAGGAAAGGCAGACAAGAGAACACAGAACGGGACCTGGCACCTTCAGAGTGCAAGCACACACTGAAAGAAACACTATGCTCAGGCAGGAATAGATGGGCGCAGCTGAGCTATATACCAGGTGACAGACAGCAATAGGCTGAGGACGCACAAGGGGTGTGACCCACAGCAGGTACAAAAAGCAGGAAGTGATCGGGCGCCGCCCTTAAGCAGCAGAAACAGACACAAACAGACAGCATGGAGGGAAGCCAGAGAGACATTCTGGACAGGAGATCAAGTGCGCGCTCTTGCACAGTGGGAGATGGACCACTATGCAAGGACGCCGCCAGGTATGTTACAGTACCCCCCCCCCTTACGCCCCCTCTTCTTCAGGCCTGCCAGAATCTTCCGCAGGGAATTCGAGGGCCAATTCTTCACTTCGAAGAGATCACTTCCACTGTCCACCGGAAAAACTGGTCTCCTCTGGGTAGCTAGGATGCTACCTCCCATCCAGTCACCCTTAGCAACAGACGAAACGGGTGGAGTACCAGGAACAGCACACAAGGAAGTCTCTCTCCACATATTTTCAGGTGGCACCCCAGAGGGTACAGGAGACAACTGGAAGTCCTCCACCGGGTTGGAGGGGGACAGAGACTTGGGGGTAATCTCTGCTTCGAGGTACATCTTGTCAAGCTCACAGGAAGAAATAGACGGGTTATCAGGTACATAATGAGGAAAAGTCACTGTCTCTTTGTTTTCTGGTGGTACCCCGGAGGATTCAGGAAACAACTGGAGGTCCTCCGCCGGGTCAGAAGAGTGCAGAGGCTCAGAGAAAACATCTGCTTCAGAGTACACTAGGTCGGACTCACTGGACGAAGCAGGCGAGGTATCGGGTACCGAGTATAGGAAAGTCTCTGTCCATTCTCCACCAGGTGGCACCCCGAAGGGTTCTGGAGACAACTGGCGGTCCTCCGCCTGGTCAGAGGGGTGTAGAGACTCACGGGTAACCTCTGCTTCAGAGTACACTAGGTCGGACTCACTGGACGAAGCGAGCGAGGTATCACGTACAGAGTATAGGAGAGTCTCTGTCCTTTCGCTACCAGGTAGCACCCCGAAGGGTTCAGGAGACAACTGGAGGTCCTCCGCCTGGTCGGAGGGGTGTAGAGACTCGGGGGTAACTACCACTTTGGGGTACCCATTGTCAGGCTCACAGGACGAAGCGGACAAAGTATCGAGTACCGGGTGTAGAGAACTCTCTCTCCATTTGTCATCGAGTGGTATCCCGGAGGATTCAGGAGGCAACAGGGGGTCCTCCGCCAGGTAGTAGAGGTGCACAGACTCTGAGGTAACCACAGCTTTGGAGCATCCTTGGACATGCACACCGGTTAAAGTGGGTGAAGCATCTGATGCCGGGTGCAGGAAGTTCTCCTGTGTGGAGTCTGGATGGGCAGAAGTCTCTTCGGGCAGGAGAACTGGTGCACTACCCACGCACATTACCCGTTGGGGCTTCTCCGGGATACAGGGAGATGAAGCTTCAGTAGGGACTTCAAGGTTGGGGTCAGGAGGTCTCAGGGAGGACAGACCCTGGCGTGACGGCTTGCCTCTACGTCTAGCACGTCTGGACTGCCTCTTGAGGTTGGGAGAAGTATTCCGGAAAGCGTAGTCACCCTGTGAGGATTCTGGGTGGGCAGTAGTCTCATTGGGCTGGAGGACTATTGCGCTACCCACACACATTACCCATTGGGGCTGCTCCGGGATATTGGGAAGTGAAGCTTCAGCAGGAGCCTCCGGGTTAGGATCATCGAAGACCATTAGAAAGGCCACCAGGAAGGCCATTAGGTCCAGGAGGATCGGATCCTGTGTTTCATATAGGGGGTTGATCCATTCCAAGGCATCACCCGCCAGGTAAGACATAATGAATGCCACCTTAACCCGATCGGTGGGAAAACATAGAGGGTAGAACTTGAAGTGTAGCATGCATTGCTCCACAAATGCACGACTTTGTCTAGGATCCCCATAATAACGTAGCGGATCCGCGGGAACGAGAGCAGATAGATCCATCTGGACGGGTGCGTAATTCGCCTGGAACTCAGCTAAAGGAAAAAAAAAATATTTATTTATTTATTTTAATGCATGTATTCGCTGGAAAACTTCTCAGAGAGCGAAGGCCGTGGGGCTCAACGGGAACCATGGCCTGAGCATGCTGTTATGCACACGCCCGGGCTGAGCGGCGTGTGCGTGTGATTGTAGTGATTCCACTGGACCATGAACCGGAGAGTGCCTGGAGGGGCGTGACTAAGTATCTGGCCGATCCGACCAAGATGGCACGACGGCATACGACGCCAGTGCACCAGGGAGAAACCGGGCAGAGGGACCAGGTGCTACTCCAGGTCAAACTCCGGACACGGGGGTTGACCCACACAGGGATTACTGGATCAGGCTGGCGCACAGACTGGAGGGTATAGGCAGGCACGACTGGTATGCAGGCAGGCGGGTAAAGGCAAGCGCAGCTAGAGTGCAGACAGGGAGGCACTAGCAGGTAGGAACACAGGCGGGATAGGACCCAGTACACACTGGGACTCAGGAACAATACAGGTAGAGGGGTACAGGCAAGCACAGCTAGAGTGCAGACAGGGAGGCACTAGCAGGTAGGAACACAGGCGGGATAGGACCCAGTACACACTGGGACTCAGGAACAGGCAGGTTAGGCTGGCACAGACTGGTGGATATAAGCAAACACGGCAGGTATGCAGATGGGTGGATACAGGCGAGTATGCAGGCAGGGAGGTACTGGCCGAAAGGACGGGCTGGAGCACAGAAAGGTTAAGACCCAGTACAGACTGGGTCACAGAACCGCAGATGCGGTAGACAACCACAGCAGAGAGGGAACGCCCGAAGCGGTGGGCAAGAACAGAGCAGGACAGGGCTGCAGGAGCAGCGGGCAGAAGCAGGGCAGGACAGGACTGCCGGAGCAGCGGGCAGAAGCAGGGCAGGACAGGACTGCCGGAGCAGCGGGCAGAAGCAGGGCAGGACAGGACTGCCGGAGCAGCGGGCAGAAGCAGGGCAGGACAGGACTGCCGGAGCAGCGGGCAGAAGCAGGGCAGGACAGGACTGCCGGAGCAGCGGGCAGAAGCAGGGCAGGACAGGACTGCCGGAGCAGTGAGCAAGGAGTCAGAGCAGGCTAGAACCGCCGGAGCGGTAAGCAAAGGAGTCAGAGCAGACTAGAACCGCCGGAGCGGTGAGCAAAGGAGTCAGAGCAGGCTAGAACCGCCGGAGCGGTGAGCAAAGGAGTCAGAGCAGGCTAGAACCGCCGGAGCGGTGAGCAAAGGAGTCAGAGCAGGCTAGAACCGCCGGAGCGGTGAGCAAAGGAGTCAGAGCAGGCTAGGCTGAGTAGGGGGGACAGGGCTCTGTTCACACGGAACAGACAGGAAGGGAAAGGCAGAGCCAGACACCCACAGGGTACTTGCAGTGAAGTAGCGAGTGGACCACAAACTCACAAACGGGAGTACAGAGACAACAAGCAGGAGTTAGGTACGAGTTCAGACTCTGCAGAAAAAGGAAGGGAACGGACATAGAGGCAAAACAGGTAAAGGATAGGAGAGAGTTCAGACTGGAACTGAGTGTACGGAGGAGACCGACACTGCAGAGGGATACAGGAGCGGGTCTGGGAATACGGCCCCCAGAGAGGCAGGACGAACAGGCAAGGAGCGTGTTCAGACAGGACAGACAAGATACAGGAGCGGGTCTAGGTAATCAGCCCCTAGAAGGCGAGAGAAACAGGCTAGGAGCGTGTTCAGACAGGTCAGACAAGATACAGGAACAGGTCTAGGTAATCGGCCCCTAGAAGGCAGGAGGAACAGGCTAGGAGCGTGTTCAGACAGGTCAGACAAGATACAGGAACAGGTCTAGGTAATCGGCCCCTAGAAGGCAGGAGGAACAGGCTAGGAGCGTGTTCAGACAGGCCTGGAAATACAGCCTCCAGGAAAGGCAGACAAGAGAACACAGAACGGGACCTGGCACCTTCAGAGTGCAAGCACACACTGAAAGAAACACTATGCTCAGGCAGGAATAGATGGGCGCAGCTGAGCTATATACCAGGTGACAGACAGCAATAGGCTGAGGACGCACAAGGGGTGTGACCCACAGCAGGTACAAAAAGCAGGAAGTGATCGGGCGCCGCCCTTAAGCAGCAGAAACAGACACAAACAGACAGCATGGAGGGAAGCCAGAGAGACATTCTGGACAGGAGATCAAGTGCGCGCTCTTGCACAGTGGGAGATGGACCACTATGCAAGGACGCCGCCAGGTATGTTACATCCGCCATGGGAGAGTGCCAGTCCGCATCCTGAATTGTGGGGAGAAAGAGGTTCATTTGCCCCTATATGCTACCCTTGCCAAATTATTCACCGTCAGTAACAACTCTATAAAGACAGTGGAACCCTTACCTCCATCCAAACCGGCGGAGAATAATGGCTCCAAGGGACAGATGGAGGACTGGTGTCAGAAGCTACACGTGGGCACTGACTCCACCCCTCAGCACCAAAAACATGGAGTATACCGGGTGGTCCAGGAGTATGAGCGGGTCTTCAGCAAATACCCGCTAGATTTTGGGAAAGTAAAAGGGGTACAACATCATATCCCCACGGGAGATCATACACCCATTAAAGAGCGGTACCGGCCTGTACCCCCAGCACACGACCAAAATGCCAAAGGGATGTTACGGGAGATGAAGGAGGCTGGGGTGATAAGAGATAGTTGTAGCCTCTGGGCAGCTCCATTAGTTCTCGTAAGGAAAAAGGATGGTACAATGAGAATGTGTGTTGACTACAGGCAAATTAACTGCATTACACATAAAGATGCCTTCCCGTTACCCAGGATTGAGGAGTCACTAGCTGCATTAAGATCTGCTAATTATTTCTCTACTTTGGATCTCACTAGTGGGTATTGGCAGGTTCCTGTAGCAGAGGCGGATAAAGAAAAGACCGCATTTACAACACCGATGGGCCTCAGTGAGTTCAACTGCATGCCAGTCGGGCTCTGCAACGCCCCAGGAACCTTCCAGCGGTTAATGGAGTGCTGTCTAGGACACAAGAACTTCGAGACAGTCCTGCTGTACCTGGATGACGTCATAGTCTACTCCAAGTCCTATGAAGACCACCTGAAGCACCTGGCCGAGGTGTTTGAAGCCCTAGCTGGTTTTGGCCTGAAGGTAAAGCCGTCAAAATGCCACCTGTTGAAGCCCAAGGTACAGTACCTAGGTCATGTGGTAAGCGCCGAAGGTGTAGCACCAGACCCTGACAAGGTCACAGTAATCAAGGACTGGCAAAGACCCTCCACTATCAAGGAAGTGCGGCAGTTCCTCGGGTTGGTGGGCTACTACCGAAGATTTATCAAAGGCTTCACCAAGATGGCGGCACCCATGCAGGACCTCCTAGATACCAGTCGAGGAAGGCCAAAAACCCGAAGCCTCCATTTAAATGGGATAAGCCGGAAGACGAATCCTTCAGCAGGCTGAAGATGGCTCTCACAGGAGACGAGATCCTGGCCTACCCTGACTATGGCCAACCCTTCATACTCCATACAGACGCAAGCAACGTGGGGCTGGGAGCGGTGCTGTCCCAGATACAGCAGGGCAGAGAAAGAGTGATTGCCTATGCCAGCAGGAAGCTCCGGCCCACAGAAAGGAACCCTGATAACTACAGCTCCTTCAAGTTGGAGTTCCTCGCCGTAGTCTGGGCTGTGACCCAGCGCTTCAAACATTATCTCGCCTCCTCCAAATTCACCGTCTTCACAGACAACAACCCGCTGACACACCTGGAGACTGCAAAGTTTGGTGCCCTGGAGCAAAGATGTATGGCCCGGTTGTCTAATTACGAGTTCACCATCAAGTATTGGGCTGGGCACAAGAATGCAAACGCAGATGCGCTTTCCAGGATGCCTAACTTGCCAGATGGGGAAGAAGACCCGGAAGAGCTGAAGGAGAAAGAGATCCCCGCTTTCCACTGTCATGCAGTAACCCAGTGCTCCCATTGTGTGAAGAACAGGTGCTCCGCCAACAGAGAGGCCACGTTCAATCCATTGCCCCACCATGGATGGGCAGAGACACAAGATAGTGACCCGGCTGTCCGCCTAGTCAAGGAGTTGCTGACACAAGCTGACTCGCACCCTGATCCAGATGCTCCAGAGGACACCAAACAGCTGTGGAAGGAGAAGGGCAAGCTATTCATCTATGAAGGGAAGCTGTGTCGAAGAAGTATCAACTCCCGGACACATGAACTGGTCTGGCAGGTGGTAGTCCCGAGGCGGGATGCGTCAATGGTCTTAGAAGTGTACTACGATGGAGCAGGACACTTCGGATGGAAGAAGTTGGAAGTCCTGCTACGTGAACGGTTCAACTGGGCTGGCATGAGGAAAGCAATCGAGAGATGGTGTCGAGAATGCGGACCATGCAACCTGAGGCGAAAAGACCGTGACAGCCAGAGGGCTCCCCTGCAGCCCATCATTACCAAACAGCCACTTGAACTGGTAGCCTTGGATCACGTGAAGCTAGCCCCAAGCAGGTCAGGCTATGTCTACGCTCTCACCATCGTAGACCACTACTCCCGGTTCCTGGTAGTAGTGCCAGTAAAGGACCAGAAGGCTCAGACAGCAGCCAAAGCTTTCCAACAGCAATTCTGTCACCCACACGGTTACCCTGACCGTGTGCTTACTGACCAAGGTCCAGCCTTCGAAGCGGAGGTGTTCCAAGAATTCTGAAACCTGTACGGTTGCAAGAAAATCAGGACAACGCAGTATCATCCCCAAACCAACGGGTTGTGTGAGAAGATGAGCCAGGTGGTGATAGACCTGTTGAAGACGTTGCCCCTTGAAGAACGCAGCCTGTGGCCAGAGAAACTACCAGATCTCGTGGACCTCTATAACCATATCCCAGTGAACTCCACCAATTGCACACCTGCTTACCTGATGAGAGCAAGACCTGGTAAGCTGCCCATCGACCTGGACATGGGAGTCCTAACACCGGAGACAGCCTCACCAGATGCAGATTGGGATACCGAGCGGCAGCAACAATACCGCAAAGTGCAAGAGAGTGTTGAAAGAAGTTTGTCCCAGGCCAGACAAAAGCAAGAGAAAACTTACAACCAACACGCACCCGCTGTTCCCTTGCTACCTGGAGAACAAGTCCTTAAAAGAAAGAGGCGGCTCCACAAATTGGATGACCAGTGGGAGGTAGAGCCATACACCATCCTACCCTCAAACTACGATAACACCAAAGTGTGCCTCATCAGCAAGGATGGAGGAGAAACATCAGCGGCAGTTTCCAGAGATCACTTGAAGAAATGTCCCGAGCAATTGCAACACACTAAGGAAGACTAAGATAGCCCTCAGCCCACAGAGGAAGTGGTCCAAACAGTACTCTGAGAATTTCCCCGGTCGTGGACACAGGTGAACAATGCAATTGTCGTGCCAGTCATTACCTTTCTCCAAGCGGCCCCACCGGAAGCTGCAGAAGTCCCAGAAGAGTTGGAAGAACAGTTGGCCCCAGAGACAGAAGCCTCATCATCAGCAGACCAGGAGAATCAACCCTCTGCTAACAATGAACCTGTCGTATCCACGGTGAGCCAAAGAGTTCGTAGGAAACGGCCCAATCTACCAGTACTACCTCATACTACCTGTAGTGCAGTTCACACTGAACCCACCACACCAGGGGTAGACACAAGGGACCAGGGTAGAGCAGTGACAGATAGTGTACTCCGTAGATCCACCAGAAGTACAAGAGGTCAGCCCCCTGCCCGTTGGAGAATTTAAAATGCAAAGTTTAAAGTATAGAAAAATTTGAAATGTATGCTGTATATAGTTACCCGTAAGGGTATGCCAGAGACATTGCTGATTTGAAATGTTTAATGTGTGTTTTTCCAGTTACCCGAAAAGGGTACAAAGACTTTTAGGTTATGGACGGTGAATAACCAAAGAACTCTCCATTGTAAATAGTTGCACTTGTTAAAGTGCCCCTTATTGAAAGACCACTGAACAAAAACTCGTTGGGAGTTGGCTGAAGACGTTGTCCAACACTGGATCATCTATGCCCTGCAGCCACCCCAGGGCCTCCGTGGAGGGTTTTGGACGGGTCCCTCAAATTACACCTTGCACAGTGGAATGGACACCTGGTTGCAGATTATCCTATCAAGGACTGTAATGTTTGTAAATATTCTAATGTGCCTGTTATTGTTAATGCTATTGTTACTTTTGAAAAATATGTTCAGTCCCGGAGTACTGAAATTAACTAGGGGGGAATGTGGCACCCCAAGGGTCTGGTTGCCACAGTGGCATTGCCTCCCTCAAAAGAGGTAATGCCATACCTGGAAGCAAGCAGGAGTTCTTTTAGCCAGGTACACAATACATGCAACACTTCCTGGCTCTAGACCAGCAAGGGGAGGAACCTCCCCTTGGCAACTGGATCTGGAGGCAGGGTTAGTTGAGCTTAGGGTAAGGAGTTGAGTTTAGGACATTGAAGAGAGAGGAGCTAGGGACTGGAGATGGAGATAGCTCGTCCTAGCTGGAGCACACAAAGAACCGGACACCGGAGTCCGAGGCTGTGGGACACTTCAGGCCCAGCAGCAGATACCGCAGGGCAGGAGATTGCAGGTCCCCTGGCCCCCATCAGACTCCCGGAGGCTCAGCAGCACAGAGGGACCAGCACTGCCACGGAGGAGTGAAGCATCCACAAGGCCCGAGCTGCCAGCCATACGGGTGAGCACAGCACGTTACACTCAGGGACGTGGGCTACAACACAGCTACAAGCAGTAAAGCCAAAGAGTATAGTGAGAAGGGCAGGCCTACAACTCCATCTGGCAAGGAGGACTCTATGTTTGCTTCCAGGCTGACCGGACTCTTACTTCTAGCCAGTACTCCAGTCCATGCTTGCCTAATTGACAACTGTGAGAAAGACCCTGGGACTGCACTATACTGACTCTGTGGTTATTACTGATACCCTGCACAACCACCATCATCCACACACTGCCCTGAAGCTAACTCTTCCTGTGGGGAGTTATACCACCTTTGCTGCCAAACCATCAGCTTCAGAGGACTGTTCCGCAGCGGCGGCCTCCATTAGCCGCACTCCACAGGTGGCGTAGTCGGACATTATAAAACTCATATATACAAATTACCCTTGGATTTACCGCCCTGGGTCACGGACTGGGTCACCGCCACAGTGACTACAACCCCCAGCATCTACCGGCCCGGCACCGGGTACCCCACGGCCCAGGGGGCGCGTAATACTCACCTACTGCTGCTTTCTCCAGAATCCAGCACCGTTCCGCTCCATTTCTCAGTGACACCGTTCCGCTCCATTTCTCAGTGACGTCACCGCAATTCAGACTATCTGGGTCACTCTATGCTTTATGTGTGAGTCGGAAGTCTCTTTAACAATATAAGTGTTTGAAGCCTTGATCTGAAACTCTATAGACTGTAAAAGCCACTTCTGGGTCACTCAGAGAGCAGTGTGTTCCAAAGAGGCTGCAGAGCAGTGACCTCACTGATAAGCAGAGCAGGATGGCGCTGGAGCCCGGAGACAGTGTCGGTAGATATTAATATACCCACACTACATTGCATACACAGATTTATTTAGGAAAAAAAATTAAATGGGAGTGCTTCTTTAAGCATGTGATAATTTAGGTCCGGACTTACTGTACATTGGTTTTCCACATCATTACTGTACAGTCTTTTCCTCCAGCTGTAAACACGTATTGACCGTCACTTGAGCAGGCAATATTGGCTACCCCATCCGGATGACAAATGAGAGCCATGGTCTTGTGTGGGTTTCCATCAACTGGTAGAATCTGAAGTCCAACCTAAGCAGAGATATTAAATAAAGCTGACTTTGCAGTGACATTTCTAGAATACTCTGTAAATTAGACACCTACTAAGTGTTACATTGATTGGGTATGTCATTGATTGGGTCTCATGATATTAAGGAGTGCCAGTTTGCATTTCTAGAGGAAAAAAAGCTAAACATAAGCATTCAAGTTTACCCTTTAAATAAATGTCAGTTAAAGAAACTGAAATTAAAGCATAAATGGACTGGGGTCTATTTATTTTCAACATTATTAGTGTCTCAGCTCATAGATTAAATTACTTACTCAAGTGTTTCAATGTCTGGGAATTCCTTTATGAGAGATCGTTGCTGCTTCCATTGTACCCACACACAGACCTAACCAGACGAGCCCCTGCCCTATTTAGAGACTTATATTTTAATATCATTTTCTACTTGTTAGGTGAAGGACATTGTTGGACACCCATTGTTTATTTCACTTCATCACAAAAAAACAATAAATTAACTTTTTTATATATGTACACTTATTTGAGAAAGTGACCTGTACGGACCCAAAACATGTAATAAAGGCTACCTGAAGCACATTTCTATGTGTGGGACCACTATTTCCACTAAGCAGCAGGATCATTCAAACATCAACTTCTATAATACTCTTTAACTTTACAAGCAGAATAAGAACATCTCTATCCGCAGATATGACTGCAACAGCTTATTTTATTTCTTATTTTTATTGGGGTTGTGCCATACATAACCTAATCAGGTGAGCATTATTCTCACCCCTTGCCCCCTTATAATATATATTATCACCCTATGTGTGATTGTTTCTTTTTTTCTTCACCCCACCATACCTTGTCATCTATAATATATGCCAAGTAGCCTTTTCCTGAATCCTGACTATAAGAAGGAAATACTTCCATTTTCCTTATAGGAGAGCCAAATGTTGGCCCTAAGAGGGTCTTTCTGAAAATGAGAAACAGAAACACATGACAGTATTTTATACAATATAATATTATATAGTATGCTATAAATTAACAATTCAGCAACGCTAGGTTTACACAAGCGTATTTCCAGTCCATGTGATGTCCCATCATGTGCAATAGACCACACATGGACCAATGTTTGCTTATGCGCTAGCACACATGGGCTATTAGTCCACGCGCTATTCTGACCCAATTTACAGACCAAATTAGTGCATGTAATTAGTAGGCAACTTCTGCACCCATCTTCCATTCAGACAAAAGGTAAAAAGAGCGCAATATTCACAAAATCAAACAATCCATTTAGTGTAGCAGACAATTCTAGAGAAATAAGTGACAGTGCTCACCAGGTTCCATACTAAAATAGAAAAAAAGTCATTTTATTCCTCCACCCATGTACAATATCCATGCAACGTTTTAATCTATATCCTGTATGAAGTCTTTATCAAACTTGATATTTGAAAATAATTTTTTTTCTATTTTTCTATGAAATCCAGTTATCACTGTCACGTTTTTCTCTACTTTCAAGCACATGGACCAAGTCACATTTGCAATTCGCGGACACGAGTCTACAGAGTTCAGCGCTGCTCTTAATTTAGCCAAAGGCCATGTTCACACGTTCAGTATTTGGTCACTATTTTACATAAGTATTTGTAAGCCAAAACCAGGAGTGGAACAATCCGAGGAAAAGTATAATAGAAACACGTCACCACTTCTGTATTTATCACCCCCTCCTGATTTTGGCTTCCAAATACTGATGTAAAATACTGATCAAATACTGAAAGTGTAAATGTGGCCTAAGACTCAGTTAAAAAATAATTTAATTATATAATTATGTTCATGAGATGTTTTTGCATCTCAGATTCTTAAGCATTTCACTAATCTATTTCTTAGCTACATTCATTTTTTGGAATGAAAAGCTGGAGGTGCATAAAAAAGATGGCATTAGTTTTCCACCAAACATTTCTATTAAATTATTGTCAATTCTGCCCAGAGCTACAGTTACAGGGATTTGAATATTATTAAGTTAATTTTTCTCTCTTTCGTATTACAATCCAATGAGTAATAAATAAAAGTTCTTGCTTCTCTTTCCCTATAACTGATAATTGCAGGAGCACAAGTAATAATGGATTCAGGTGTCATATAACTTCAGATGTTTCCTGCAGAGAAAGCAGTATTACAATACAATATTTTAGGAGATAATCTGTTTAGTAAACATCAGCATATTCGGCAAATTAATTATTACAAGCGGCTGTAGAAATCGTCAAGGTTTCCTAAACGCCCTTTGTAAATGCATGCGGTAGCTGGGTGAATTCATTAGTATTCTGCTCCATTAGCGTCCGTGACAATACTTCCTTCTAAACATTTATCTGTAACGAGGGAAGCTGTTTTCTATAATAAGGAGGACGTCTATAATAAACATTCCACAAGCTCAATATAAATATGAAAAGATATGGGCAGAATGTTTTGCATGCGCTGGATTACTCATCCTCCTACTCACTAATAAGTGTAACATTAAAGAGCAGCCAAAAACCAAGCGCTGGATATGTCTCCAGTTATTTAATGTGATGGACTAATGAAGTGTAATGAATCATTGCTCCTTTGAGTGGCAAAGGATATCAATGCCCAGTCAAAATAATTTAACTGTTTGTGTGCTAGATAAGACTTTTTTTACTTTCAATTTTACCTAGACATTATCTGGAACAACCTGCAGCTGGCGATAATATAAAGTAGGGTAAGTGTACACCCACATGGTTTGGATAGAGAGTGGATTTTCCAAAATGGACAATCTCCTAATTATTACTTTAACAGAGTAAACAAATTTGCAGGACCATGGTACACCAGTCATGTTGGTTGTCCATGTCCTACCCAAAGACTTCCCCAGCACCTCTTCTGATAAGTATGCCCTGTGTGACCTCATGCCTGCATCACATCACAACGATGACGTCACGCACGGACTATTAATCAGAAAAGGTGCCAGTGCTGATGATTGGTGGGAGGAGGTTTGTAGGTCTCTGGTTCGAACTATTAAAGTGGCAACTGAACCAGGGTTCTGTAAATCTTTTTGCTCAACTCTACTACCAGAATTGAGGACATTGTCTATATCAGGGTTGCCAAACTCAAATACCCAGAGGGCCAAAATGAAAAATTTGGGACAAAGTCATGGGCCAACCAGTTTACAGTATAATGGGCCCCACGTAGTCCTCCATAGAGAATAATGGACCCCACATAGTCCTCCATAGAGAATAATGGGCCCCACATAGTCCTCCATACACAATAATGGGCCCCAAATAGTCCTCCATACACAATAATGGGCCCCACATAGTCCTCCATGAAGAATAATGGGTCCCACATAGTCCTCCATACAGTATAATGGGCCCCACATAGTCCTCCATACAGTATAATGGGCCCCATATAGTCCTCCATATAGTATAATGGGTCCCACATAGTCCTCCATACAGAATAATGGGCCCCACATAGTCCTCCATACAGAATAATGGCCCCACATAGTCCTCCATACAGAATAATGGGCCTCACATAGTCCACCATACAGAATAATGCGCCTCACATAGTCCTCCATACAGAATAATGGGCTCCACATAGTCCTCCATACAGAATAATGGGCCCCACATAGTCCTCCATACAGAATAATGGGCCCCACATAGTCCTCCATACAGAATAATGAGCCTCACATAGTCCTCCATACAGAATAATGTGCCTCACATAGTCCTCCATACAGAATAATGGGCCCCACATAGTCCTCCATACAAAATAATGGGCCCCACATAGTCCTCCATACAGAATAAAGGGCCCCATATAGTCCTCCATATTCCATACAGAATAATGGGCCCCACATAGTCCTCCATACAGAATAATGGGCCCCACATAGTCCTCCATACAGAATAATGGGCCCCACATAGTCCTCCATACAGAATAATGGGCCCCACATAGTCCTCCATACAGTGTAATGGGCCCCACATAGTCCTCCATACAGAATAATGGGCCCTTTTCCTCCATACAGAATGATGGGTCCCACATACTCCTCTATACAGAATAATGGCCCCACATAGTCCTCCATACAGTATAATGGGTCCCACATAGTCCTCCATACAGTATCATGGCCCCACATAGTCCTCCATACAGAATAATGGGCCCCACATAGTCCTCCATACAGAATAATGGGTCCCACATAGTCCCCCATACAGAATAATGGGCCCCACATAGTCCTCCTGTAGCATCGGCGACTCTGCCCCCTGCCAGGCAGAGACGCCGCCCCTCTCACCGCCGCGCTCCCCGCCCGGCATCCTCCAGCGCTCCTCTTCCTCCTTCTGCCGGTGTGCGCAGCTTCCCGGGCACTGTGCTTAGGGCGCGCGCGCGCTCCCTTCCTCTTAAAGCGGCCGCGCGCGCCGCCCTAAGGAGTCCCCGGCAAATTGCCGGAGACCCTCCCATATTTAAAGCACCTCCTCCAATATGGAGGTGCCCGAGCAATAGTTGATGCACAGTTTACTTACCTCTGCTTCAGCCCTCAGGTCCCGCTGCTAGTCTGACCACTAGTCCTGCCCGCCAGCCTGACTATCAGTCCAGTCCGCCAGCCTGACTACTCTCCAGCCCAACAGTCTGTCTTCCGTTCAGTCCGCCAGTCTGTCTATGGGCTTTGCCCGCCTGCTTACCTGGAAGCACCTGCCTGTTACCTGTCAGCCTTCCTGGAGGCTCCCGCCCGTCACCTGCCGTGACCACCTGTCGGCCTATCTGGAGGCTCCTGCCCATCACTTGCCGTGACCACCTGACAGCCTACCTAGAGGCTCCCGCCTGTCACTTGCCGTGACCACCTGACAGCCTACCTAGAGGCTCCTGCCCGTCACTTGCCGTGACCAACTGACAGCCTACCTAGAGGCTCCCGCCTGTCACTTGTCGTGACCACCTGACAGCCTACCTAGAGGCTCCTGTCCGTCACGTGCCGTGACCACCTGACAGCCTACCTAGAGGCTCCCGACTGTCGCCTGCTGTCTCTGCCAGTTCATCTACCCGGATCTCTCGTCAGCCTGCCTGCTGTGCCCATCTGCAGTATCGGTCAGTCCCAGCCATCTGACCCGTGGGAGTCACCTGCTCTCTTACAAGGTCGTAACCAGAGTAGCACCTGGTCCCTCTGCTCGGTCCCTCCCTGGTCACGGAGTCGATAGCCGCCGTACGACCTAGGTCGGTCCGAGTTGATACTTAGTTACGCCCCTCTGGGTCCCTCCTTGCACCGCAGCACAGAGGTTCCACCACCCGGATCCGTAACACCTCCATACAGAATAATGGGCCCCAAATAGTCCTCCATACAGTATAATGGCCCCACATAGTCCTCCATACAGTGTAATGGGCCCCACATAGTCCTCCATACAGTGTAATGGGCCCCACATAGTCCTCCATACAGTGTAATGGGCCCCACATAGTCCTCCATACAGAATAATGGGCCCTTTTCCTCCATACAGAATGATGGGTCCCACATAGTCCTCCATACAGAATAATGGGCCCCACATAGTCCTCCATACAGAATAATGGGCCCCACATAGTCCTCCAAACAGAATAATGTGTCCCACATAGTCCTCCATACATTGTAATGGGCCCCACATAGTCCTCCATACAGAATAATGGGCCCTTTTCCTCCATACAGAATGATGGGTCCCACATAGTCCTCCATACAGTATAATGGGTCCCACATAGTCCTCCATGCAGAATAATGGCCCCACATAGTCCTCCATACAGTATAATGGGTCCCACATAGTCCTCCATACAGTATAATGGGTCCCACATAGTCCTCCATACCGTATAATGGGCCTCACATAGTCCTCCATACAGAATAATGGGCCTTACATAGTCATCCATACAGAATAATGGGCCCCACATAGTCCTCCATACAGTGTAATGGGCCCCACATAGTCCTCCATACAGAATAATGGGCCCTTTTCCTCCATACAGAATGATGGGTCCCACATAGTCCTCCATACAGAGAAATGGCCCCACATAGTCCTCCATACAGAATAATGGGTCCCACATAGTCCTCCATACAGTATAATAGGCCCAACATAGTCCTCCATACAGAATAATGGGACTCACATAGTCATCCATACAGAATAATGGGCCAAGCATAGTCCTCCATACAGTATAATGGTCCTCACATAGTCATCCATACAGAATAATGGGCCCCACATAGTCCTCCATACAGTGTAATGGGCTCCACATAGTCCTCCATACAGAATAATGGGCCCTTTTCCTCCATACAGAATGATGGGTCCCACATAGTCCTCCATACAGAGAAATGGCCCCACATAGTCCTCCATACAGAATAATGGGTCCCACATAGTCCTCCATACAGTATAATAGGCCCAACATAGTCCTCCATACAGAATAATGGGACTCATATAGTCATCCATACAGAATAATGGGCCCCACATAGTCCTCCATACAATATAATGGGCCAAGCATAGTCCTCCATACAGTATAATGGTCCTCACATAGTCATCCATACAGAATAATGGGCCCCACATAGTCCTCCATACAGTGTAATGGGCTCCACATAGTCCTCCATACAGAATAATGGGCCCTTTTCCTCCATACAGAATGATGGGTCCCACATAGTCCTCCATACAGAATAATGGCCCCACATAGTCCTCCATACAGAATAATGGGCCCCACATAGTCCCCCATACAGTATAATAGGCCCCACATAGTCCTCCATACAGTATAATGGGCCCCGCATAGTCCTCCATACAGAATAATGGGCCCCACATAGTCATCCATACAGAATAATGGGCCCCACATAGTCCTCCATACAGAATAATGGGCCTCACATAGTCTTCCATACAGTATAATGGCCCCACAGTCCTCCATACAGTATAATGGCCCTCCATAGTCATCCATACAGAATAATGGGCCCCACATAGTCCTGCATACAGAATAATGGCCCCACATAGGGGTGGTGATTCTGGTGTCGCAGGCCAAATAAAACCATCCTGCGGGCCAAATTTGGCCAACGGGCCAGAGTTTGACAAGTATGGTCTTCAGTTGTGCTCAAAAGTTTACATACACCGGCAGAATTTTTCCTTTCTTGGCCTTGTTTCAGAGAATATCAAGGATAACAAAAAACCTTTTCTCCACTCATGGTTATTGGTTGGGTGAAGCCATTGATTGTCAAACTACTGTGTTTTCTCTTTTTAAATCTTAATGACAACCCTTATTTTTGGTATTTCTTGCATGACAAACATGATTACATAAAGTAATGTGAAGTGATAATAAACAGGGAGAGAATTTTCCCTACTTACCTGCACATTTTAGTAGTTGCATTGTAAAGTTTCAATTTGTACTCATCATTGGCTACAAGGATAAAGCTTTCCTTAGTGAAAGGAGGGTACCATACTACACACTGCGGGATGGCACTCTGGTCAATACGGTCATTGCTCTGAATTATAATATGGTCTTTACTGCTGTTTGTAAGATCATACTCCACCTATAGGAAAAATGTAACAGAAGCTTTAAATAGATCATTAGGTAGATGGATAATGTCTAAATGTAGATACACCAATTCTACTAACCAACATCCGATCCACGCCAAGTGATAGGAGCCTTGGTTCACTGCTATCCAGATGTATGCCGAAAATTAAATTCTGAATAGGCTTATAGTGGCTTCGGTATCTGGCAAAGAATTCCCAGGATGCTCTTCCTCCACCCGTTTGTTTCATTTGCTGTAATAGTGTCACTGTGAATTCTTGATCCTAGAAAATTATTTATTGGAGTTTATGTTTCCATATATTTCATATAAGTTTGCCTATTCTTAGAGTCTGCACATGAGGCACGTGGAGGCCATATGTGACCTGTAGGCCACTAGTGGCATGAGACTGGCATATTGCAATGTGTGGATTAATCTTCACAATGCAGGAGCCACCAGCATAGTAGTCCGCAGTGTTTTCTCTAGATACAGAAACGAGGACTAAAATACAATTATAATTAACATTTTTCAACACCTATAGTAAATTAGGAGAGAATTTTTTTGTTTATTAACAATATTTATAGACTTTCTGCTGCTTGCAATAAACCAAACAAGCAAGAACAATCTCACTATCTCAACACATCTAATATAACAAGTGGTTTCTCCAAATTCAACAAAAATTGCCACTTTTACCAGTCTCTGTATTATTCAATCCCTAAATGACTTCTAATAATTAATAGAGCCCATCAGGCTGTTATGAACTACTGAAAAGGATTCTCGAGGAATCTTAGCCTATTTCTGATGAGCAATGCCCTCCAAATCACTACTATTCTTAGGTTTGTGTGCTGCAACCACCCCCTTCAACTCTAATCAGAGATTTTCTATGGGGGCTCAAGTCAGGCAACTATGATGGCCACTCCAGAAACTTCCAGGACTTCTTTCGCAAGTCTTGATGAACTTTGAGATATTCTTGGAATCATTGTCTTGTTGAAAAGGTCCAATGATGCCAGAGCCTCCTCACAGAAGTTTTCTCCCTGTATTTCCTGATACTTGATTGAATCCATCTTGCTCTCCACATGCTGCAGATTTCCAGTGCTAGAGAACTTTAAGCAGGCTTAGATCATCACAAAGCCACCACAATGCTTCACTGTAAGCCGGGCATTCTTTTCAGCAACAGAAATAATCCAAGGGCAGCCCAGCACTCATCACAACCTTCACATCTTTTTATTCTTTATGAGTTAAAAGATGGCAATGTACACAAAAAAGTCCTATAATAGACATCAGGAGTGTGTTCCTATCAGTCAACACATTTAGAATGCTATTGGTTCTTTAGTCATGCCAATTTCTGTTGCTGTTCGACTACCTGCTGGGCTGAGAGGCACCCTGCACACTCAGATGAACCATGAGGATTTCATTTCAAATGCAGATATCGGTATATGGTAAGCTGTCAAACTATCTGACTTGCTTCGTTCTTTCTCCTCCAGACATACTACTGATTTCTCAGAGCCCATGACGGCACCATGGAGAGAGGGAATCCGCCCTTCAAGGACAGGAAACCTACAGATAAAAAGGGCGGTACCTCTCTCCCGCATCAGTTGGTAAGATAGCACATAGAGGACCCCCAGGTTAGTAACACAAATTTTAAAATTTTTAAGAAGTTTACCAGACACACCTTGTGACTAAATATAGGTAATAAATAAATGTGCACACCCATGTGTGAAGGGAGGGAATGTACGGGTGCCGTCATGGGCTCTGAGAAATCCCGTTACCGGTAAGTAACTACGTCTTTCTCCTTCCCCTATGACGGCACCACGGAGAGAATTGCAGAGAAGTGTCGTGTAGGGAGGGACCACCGCTTCCAGAACCCTTCTACCAAAGGTAAGGTCCGAAGAAGATGTTAGATCCAGCTGGTAGTGCTTAAAGAATGTAGAAGGGGAAGACCAGGTTGCAGCTCTACATATCTGTTCAATTGAAGCACCGGCTTTCTCCACCCAGGAGGCTGCCACTGCCCTAGTCGAGTGAGCCTTTAAATCCTCCGGGGCGTTCTCCCCGCTAGATGAGTATGCCACCTTCTGACATCTAAGATGTGAAGGTTTTCTTCCCCCCTTTTTTTGGGATTCGAGCAAAAGGAAGGGAGGGTGACCTCCTGCGATCTATAGAAGTGTGATCCCACCTTAGGATGGTATGCTGGGTCAGTCCTAAGTGTCACCCTGTCCTCTAGAATTTGCGTAAAGGGACGCCCTGCTGATAAGGCTTGTATGTCGCTAACTCTACGTGTCGATGTGAGGGCTACTAAGAGAGACGTCTTAAGAGATAGGACTTTTAGAGATGCATCCGCTAAAGGTTCAAAGGGATATTTGGTTAGGGCTGAAAGAACTAAATTTAAGTCCCAAGGAGGAGTATTACGGGAGGGGATGGGCCTAGACCTGTGTGATGCCTTGATGAACCTAGAAATCCACCTATTTCTGGCCAGGTCGCAGTCGTATAGGGCTCCTAGTGCTGCCACCTGAACCTTTAGAGTGCTTGTGGCCAGACCCCGCTCCAATTCCTTTTGCAGGAACTCTAAGATGGAAGCAATAGTGGCCTCCCCTAGTACCTTCGACCCCGCAAATGAGAGAAATTTTTTCCAGGTTTTACCGTAAAGTCTGGTGGTTACGGGTTTACTACTCTGTAGTAGAGTGGAGATTAAATTCGGGGAAAACCCTCTATCAATTAATAGCGCCCTCTCAAAATCCAGGCTGTCAAGTGTAGATTTGCTACCTGAGGGTGGAGGACCGGTCCCTGGAAAAGGAGATCCGGAATCTCCGGAAGAACCCAGGGGTCGGAGGTGGACATTATCCTCAGCCAGGAAAACCACGGCCTCTTCGGCCAGAAGGGGGTTATCAGAATTATGTTTACCTTGTCTTCCCTGACTTTCCTCAGAATCGCCGGAATCAGAGCGATCGGAGGAAAGGCATAGGCTAGCTGGTGGTTGCATGGGATTGAGAAGGCATCTAATGCCGCTGGGTCCCCCTTGGGGCTGATTGAGCAGAATATGTCCACTGTGCAGACAGGGACTCCAAATTGTTCTCTCCTACCTGGAGGATGGATTTTGACACCTGTAGTAGGGAATGGGACCGGGTCCCCCCCTGGCGAATTAAGTATGCCACTACTACCTTGTTGTCTGAAAAAAACCCTTACATGGTGTCCCCGTAGGGTGTTTAGGAATTTTGAGACAGCGAATTTTACTGCCAGAAGTTCCTTCATGTTGGAAGATACCCCTTCCAAATCCTCTGACCAGGCCCCCTGAGCTATTTGGTCGTTTAGGTGAGCACCCCACCCCCTGGGGCTTGCATCTGTAGTTAGGACCAGCGACGCTGAGATTGTCCATGGAACGCCTCTGGTTAAATTGTCCACCTCCGTCCACCATGTTAGGGAAAGCAAGGTTTTTGATGACAATATTAGCCGACCTTCTAAGCGCCCTTTTAGTGACTTTCCTGCCCCCAAGATTTCCCATTACAAGTCCCTGGTGTGCAGCTAAGCCCAACGGACCCCTGGGATACAAGCAGTCATGGAACCTAGAAGGGACATTGCTCCCCGCAGAGTCATAGAGGGATGGTCTTTCACATGAGCTATCCGGGCTATCATGTTCTGGATTTTCCCTGACGGGAGACGGCATTCCTGATTCCTTGAATCTAATAGGATACCTAGATATTCTTGCACTTGATCCAGCTCCAACCTGGACTTTTTTAGGTTCAGAAGCCAGCCTAAATTTGTCAAGGAACTCATGACCCTTGCTAGATGGTCCTTGCAATGGCTGAACGAGTTGCCTATTATTAGCAGATCGTCCAGGTACGGGGTGATGAGGATGTTTTGCTCCCTCAGATGGGCCATTACCTCTGCCACTATTTTTGTGAAAACCCTTGGGGCTATCGCTAGACCGAAGGGGAGTAGTTGACTAGTCCTTTCAGCGATATTGCTACTCTCAGGAATTTCTGGCAGTCTCTGTGAATGGGGACGTGATAATAGGCGTCCTTGAGATCCAGGACAGCCATAAAACAGTCTGGGAACAATAATTTCACTGACGATTTTATTGACTCCATCTTGAAGGTTTGCACTTTTAGAAATTTGTTCAATTCTTTCAGGTTTACAATTGTCCTTAATGTCCCGTCTGTTTTTTTCCTGAAGAACAGAGGAGAGTAGAATCCTTCGCCTTCCTCCTGTGCAGGGACTTCCTGAAGGACTGCTTTCTCTATTAGGCCTAGAATTTCCTGTTCTAGTGCTAGTTGTTCTACCCCTGATGACCTCATGGGGGTTATGACAAAGTTCGGATAGGGAATGGAGTGGAACTGGAATTTTAGTCCTGTTTTTATCAGGTCTAAAATCCAAGGGCTGTTTGATATTTTTTCCCAGGCTGGGAGGAAAAGAAGAAGTCTCCCCTCCACCTGGGGCTGACTCTCATTGGGCGGGCTTCCTGTTATCGCTGGGGGACCTGTTAAACATAAACCCTTTGGCCTTTTTCTTCCTTTCCTCCCACCTATCCTGATCTTTGGGGGGTTTCCTGCGCATAAATTTCCTGCTCCGAAAGGACTTCCTGTATGAAGTACCGGAGAGGACCGGGAAGCGTTTTTTGTTATCCCCAGCTTTGTCAAGGATATCATCCAGAGTAGATCCAAATAGGAATTCCCCCTCGCAAGGATTAGGGTTGGTTTGGAGGTCACCTGGCCAGCATTTAAGCCAGAGGGCCCGCCTGGCTGCGTTAGAGAAGCTCGCAGCCCTGGCTGACAGTCTGACGAAATCGGCTGAAGTGTCAGCCAAAAAAGCTGCTGCGCCCTTCATTACTGGGATGGAGCCTAGTATATCATCCCTTGACGTTTTGTTTCTAAGTTGCGCCTCCACCTGATCTAGCCAGACCATTAAAGATCTGACTGTACATGTGGCTGCCACTGCGGGTTTTAACCCTCCTCCTGCCGCCTCCCAAGCTCAGGAAGGAGTCCGCTTGTTTGTCCATTGGGTCTTTTAACACCCCCATGTCTTCAAATGGCAGGGAAAATATTTTAGAGGCTTTAGCTATTGCAACGTCTAACTTTGGCGCCTTCCCCCAGAAGGAGCACACCGGGTCCTCAAAGGGGTATTTTCTCTTAGGGGACAACAAACCCTTCCTTTCTGGCTTTTTCCATTCTCTCTTAATCAGGGAGTGGACTTTATCATTGAGAGGAAAAGATCTTCTTTTCTTCTGTTCCAGGCCACTAAACATCATATCCTGGACTGATTTCTTAGGGCGAGGATCTACCAACCCCATAGTGGACCTGACAGCCTTAATTAAATTATCCATACCCTCTATAGGGAAACAGCTAGGACCCCCACCCTCAGAAGATGATGAGGACGAAGATAAACAGGACGAATCTGAGTCTACCACCTCCCCGTCCGAACTGCTAGATCCTGATACAGGGGATAGATTCCTGTTATTTTCTCATTTCTTTCCCCCCTTCTGCAGGGACTTGAAGGTATCCTCGACCTGGGATTTAATCAGGGATCTGAGCTCTGAGGCGAACTTAGGGGTCTCCTCACAAATTGTTTGTTCAATGCACGAGTTGCATAGTCTTTTTTGCCATGTGGTGGGCTGATCCTCTGCGCAAAGCGCGCAGGTCCTGTGTTTGGACTTGCCCGTACTCTTCCTTCCCTGAAGAGAGAAGAAAGGAGAGGGGGTGTCCCGAGTTACAAGTGAGCTTTCACGAAGATCACTTACCTACCCGCTGTAAGAGGGAATACCGGATTTGAAGAGGAACCCGTTCCAGTAGCTGGGTCTTTCCTCGAGGTTGACGCCACGCTGGAGTCCTTGCCACGTTGCGAAGACCTGCCAGACTGCCCGCTTCCACCGCTGTGTTGGCGTGAAGGGTCACTGGGGGGTCCTTTCGTACGCTTCCCATGTTACGGAGGTGATGGTGAGTGGGGGTGCAGGGACTGCACCTCCTGTAACTCCTGCTCGCTCATAGCTGAAGGGTGCCAGGAAGCACTTCCCTGGTGCATTCCCGGCAATTTAACCCCTGTAGGGCTCCGCCCCCCCCACCTGGCTGGCTGTGCACCTCCAGCATGGGGGACGCCCCCCCCCAGGGGAGTCCATCCCGCCCCCCCCAACGCTTCCTTCTGCTGGGCAAACCGTCCCCCGGTTCCTGCGCGTGCATTCAAGCGTGCCGCTCCCAGAGGGCATCGCGGCGCGCGGCCCTTCTGGGGCGCGCGCGCGCCAAGACCGCCGATACCCAGTGGTGCATTGCGGTTCGCGTCAGAGGGGAGGCGTCCAGCGGAAGCCCAGGCATGCAACCGACCTGGAAGCCCAGGCATACTCACCGACCTGGGCCCCGGAAGCCCCGGTATACTCACCAACCTTGGCCCCGACACCACTGGAGAACGCGGCAGCTCCAATCTTCTCCTGCGCTGCATCTCCCTGCCACCCTAGAGGCCCACTAACCCCAGCGGTGGCGCTACAGGACACCGCACCAGCCGAGGCAGGGAACCCCCGCTGCCTGAACTGATCTGGCCGGGCCTGGTAAATCCGTATTGTTCTGCTTTTCTTTTTCCTTTCCTTTTTCTTTTCTTCCTTCTTCTCCTGTAGGTCCCCGTCAAAGAAAACCAAAACCAACTGATGCGGGAGAGAGGTACCACTCTTTTTATCTGTAGGTTTCCTGTTCTTGAAGGGCGGATCCCCTCTCTCCGTGGTCCCATCATAGGGGAAGGAGAAAATTAAAAGTTTTATTTCATCTCTACATATAACAGCATCCCAGAACTTCTGTGGCCAATTTATATGGTTTTGAGCATATTGGGACCAACTGAGCAAACAGAAATCTCAGTGCCTTTTGTCATCAAATCTTGCTGCAGGTCTTTTGCAGTCACTCAAGGGTTTCTGACAATGGCTTCCTCAGGAATATGATGGCAGCGGGTGACCGCTTCCTCTTTTCTGCCACGTCCAGGTAGTTTTAGCCAGTGTTCTTTTTAGCGCTGAACTATCCTTTTCCTTGTTTGTGTAAGGCAACGATCTCTTCTCTTAACTTTTTGATCAATTTCTTGACAACCTAAAAATACTTGTCAATTAGTGGTCATTACCCATAGCTAAGAGTCCTCAGGAACGTTACCAGAAGCAGGTGTCTGGTTATGCATCACGTTTGCAGCAGTTTATATTAGTTAAAAGTACTAAAGACTCTGGTCATGAAGGGATTGAATAATTCTTAGGTTATGTTCTCACTGTCTGGAGCCGGCTGCTGCCCCGAAGCTGCAGAATAGCCGCGAGGCTTCCACTCGTTATACAAATGAGCGGTGCCATAGAGGTTAGGTCTATGGGTAAAGCCTGCATGCGGACCTGCAAAAGAAATTGACATCCTGCGGTCTGGAAAGACGTGCCGCATGTCAGTTTCCGCAGGTGACCCGCAGGTGCCCAGATACGCACAGTGGACATGGGATTTCTAGAAATTCCATCCACTATGCTGTAACACCTGGCCGCTGCGGGTTTGACGCTGCATAACACGCAGCATCAAACCCGCAGCGGCTCCGGATCGTGTGCACATACCCTTAGTCTGCAGTGGCATTTTGTGTACACTTCGGAGAAACCACTTGTTATATTAGTTGTGTTGAGCTTGTTCTTCTTTGATTGGTTAATTGAAAACAACAAAACGTTTATAAGTTTTGCAAATAAACCTAATTTGCAATGGGGGTTGAATAATTTTGAATGCATCTGTAAGGCTGCAATTAAACCGCACGATTGCAGCCGTTAAATGACCTCCTACTGGCTGCATGGAAGCCGGTTATTTAATAGCCTGTTTAAACAGACTGCTGCACTTCCATGCACACAGAACATCGCTAATACAGTCATTCTGCACAGATAAAAAATCATGTCCTTGGCAGCGTATGTCCTGCTTACATGGGTTATCATCCACTCCTGGTATGTAGCCATGGATAATCTGAGATTAGATAAAATCATTTTCTGGGTTTGGCTTTTATTTCTGGTGTTTTTACCATTCATTATATATGCTCATGCAAACGAACATGGATCTCGATCTGATCTCGGACCTCAATGCACGGATTGGCTGCAGGTCTCCCGACTCGAGCGTGACAGCCTAATAGAAATACATGAAGCTGTCATGCTTCGGTTGGGAGACAGTGGGATCGGACACAAGATCCACGGATGTCTGCATGAGACCTAAGACTTGAGAAATCACGGTAAAAATACATGTACAAAATTGCACTAAATAAAAAAAAAATTCCCCAAACATACAGTACAGACCACAAGTTTGGACACACCTTCTCATTTAAAGATTTTTCTGTATTTTCATGATTTTGAAAATTGTACATTCACACTGAAGGCATCAAAGCTATGAATTAACACATGTGGAATTATATACTTAACAAAAAGTGTGAAACAACTGAAAATATGTCTTTTATATTCTAGGTTCTTCACAGTAGCCACCTTTTGCTTTGATGACTGCTTTGCACACTCTTGGCATTCTCTTGATGAGCTTCAAGAGGTAGTCACCGGAAATGGTTTTCACTTCACAGGTGTGCCCTGTCAGGTTTAATAAGTGGGATTTCTTGCCTTATAAATGGGGTTGGGACCATCAGTTGTGTTGTGCAGAAGTCAGGTGGATACACAGCTGATAGTCCTACTGAATAGACTGTTAGAATTTGTATTATGGCAAGAAAAAAAGCAGCTAAGTAAAGAAAAACGCGTGGCCATCATTACTTTAAGAAATGAAGGTCAGTCAGTACGAAAAATTGGGCAAACTTTGAAAACTTTTGCAGTTGCAAAAATCATCAAGCGCTACAAAGAAACTGGCTCACATGAGGACCGCCCCAGGAAAGGAAGACCAAGAGTCACCTCTGCTTTTGAGGATAAGTTTATCCGAGTCACCAGCCTCAGAAATCGCAGGTTAACAGCAGCTCAGATTAGAGACCAGGTCAATGCCACACAGAGTTCTAGCAGCAGACACATCTCTGCAACAACTGTTAAGAGGAGACTTTGTGCAGCAGGCCTTCATGGTAAAATAGCTGCTAGGAAACCACTGCTAAGGACAGGCAACAAGCAAAAGAGACTTGTTTGGGCTAAAGAACACAAGGAATGGGCATTAGACCAGTGGAAATCTGTGTTTTGGTCTGATGAGTCCAAATTTGAGATCTTTGGTTCCAACCACCATGTCTTTGTGCGACGCAGAAAAGGTGAACGGATGGACTCTACATGCCTGCTTCCCACCGTGAAGCATGGAGGAGGAGGTGTGATGGTGTGGGGGTGCTTTGCTGGTGACACTGTTGGGGATTTATTCAAAATTGAAGGCATACTGAACCAGCATGGCTACCACAGCATCTTGCAGCGGCATGCTATTCCATCCGGTTTGCGTTTAGTTGGACCATCATTTATTTTTCAACAGGACAATGACCCCAAACACACCTCCAGGCTGTGTAAGGGCTATTTGATCAAGAAGGAGAGTGATGGGGTGCTACGCCAGATGACCTGGCCTCCACAGTCACCAGACCTGAACCTAATCGACATGATTTGGGGTGAGCTGGACGCAGAGTGAAGGCAAAAGGGCCAACAAGTGCTAAGCATCTCTGGGAACTCCTTCAAGATTGTTGGAAGACCATTTCCAGTGACTACCTCTTGAAGCTCATCAAGAGAATGCCAAGAGTGTGCAAAGCAGTCATCAAAGCAAAAGGTGGCTTCTTTGAAGAACCTAGAATATAAGACATATTTTCAGTTGTTTCACACTTTTTTGTTAAGTATATAATTCCACATGTGTTAATTCATAGTTTTGATGCCTTCAGTGTGAATGTACAATTTTCATAGTCATGAAAATACAGAAAAATCTTTAAATGAGAAGGTGTGTCCAAACTTTTGGTCTGTACTGTACATGTAGAAACCTTATAAGAAAGCATGCTACATTTTGAAAAATACTGGCATTTTTACATTTTCTTTTCATGCTGCTTAAAGCACCATTCCAGTGTTTTTTTTTATTTTACCGCTTTAGTGATGTCACTAATCTAAGTTCCCAACACCTAGTAAAATACTTACCAGCCACAGTCTTCATCTGTTATCCGGTTGTCTTCTGCATTTCGAGTGTTTGCTGGGTGAGCCAGAAGTTAAACTCAATGTAAGTCTATAAGAGCCAGAAGGAGACTCACAAAGTGGTGGAGCGGAACCGGAGCGGCGCCAGGAGGGCAGAAGACGGAGTCTGGTAAGTATAATGCTAGGGGCAGGGAACATGAATTAGTGATACCACTCCAGCACTAAAATAAATAAAAAAAACACTGGAGGGGTGTTATAAACCACCAGATATAAAAACACACTACAGTGCCTACAAGTAGTATTCAACCCCCTGCAGATTTAGGTGGTTGACACATGCGGAATTAACTTGGCATTGTGACATTTGTACTGTTGATCAGCCTGGAAGTGGGAAATGCACTGCAGCAACTTTTTTTTTGTTTTTTTAAAACGTTAAAAGTTAATTCAGAGTGTCATTTATTATTCAACCCCTCAAACCACAAGAATTCTGTTTGGTCCCCCTAAAGTATTAAGAAGTAGTTCAGGCACCAAGAATAATGAGCTTCACATGTGTGGATTAAAGATCTCTTTTGCCAGCCTTTTCTGACTATTTAAGACCCTCCCCAAACTTGTGAACAGCACTCAGACATGGTCAACATGGGAAAGACAAAAGAGCATTCCAAGGCCATCAGAGACAAGATCGTGGAGGGTCACAAGGCTGGCAAGGGGTACAAAGCCCTTTCTAAGGAGTTGGGCCTACCTGTCTCCACTGTTGGGAGCATCATCCGTAAGTGGAAGGCTTATGGAACTACTGGACAGCCTTTGAAAGTGTCCTCCCGTGCCGAGGCCAGGCTTGTCCGAAGAGTCAAGGCTAACCCAAGGACAACAAGGAAGGAGCTCCGGGAAGATCTCATGGCAGTGGGGACATTGGTTTCAGTCAATACCATAAGTAACGTACTCCACCGCAATGGTCTCCGTTCCAGACGAGCCCGTAAGGTACCTTTACTTTCAAAGCGTCATGTCAAGGCTCGTCTACAGTTTGCTCATGATCACTTGGAGGACTCTGAGACAGACTGGTTCAAGGTTCTATGGCCTGATGAGACCAAGATCGAGATCTTTGGTGCCAACCACACACGTGACGTTTGGAGACTGGATGGCACTGCATACGACCCCAAGAATACCATCCCTACAGTCAAGCATGGTGGTGGCAGCATCATGCTGTGGGGCTGTTTCTCTGCCAAGGGGCCTGGCCATCTGGTCCGCATCCATGGGAAGATGGATAGCACGGCCTACCTGGAGATTTTGGCCAAGAACCTCCGCTCCTCCATCAAGGATCTTAAGATGGATCGTAATTTCATCTTCCAACAAGACAACGACCCAAAGCACACAGCCAAGAAAACCAAGGCCTGGTTCAAGAGGGAAAAAGTCAAGGTGTTGGAGTGGCCTAGTCAGTCTCCTGACCTTAACCCAATTGAAAACTTGTGGAAGGAGCTCAAGAATAAAGTCCACATGAGACACCCAAAGAACCTAGATAACTTGGAGAAGATCTGCATGGAGGAGTGGGCCAAGATAACTCCACAGACCTGTGCCGGCCTGATCAGGTCTTATAAAAGACGATTATTAGCTGTAATTGCAAACAAGGGTTATTCCACAAAATATTAAACATAGGGGTTGAATAATAATTGACCCACACTTTTATGTTTAAAATTTAATAAAATTCAACTGAGCAACATAACTTTTTGGTTTGTAAGATTTATGCTTCTGTTCATAAAACCTACTCTCGTTTGCAGTTTGAAGGCTCTAACTTATTTGCATCTTATCAAACCAGCTAAATCTGCAGGGGGTTGAATACTACTTGTAGGCACTGTATGTGAAAGAGCCCTAAATATTTTTTTTTCTCATAGCTATATCAGTCATGTGAAACAATAGTAATGTTTTTAATGGGTTAGCTATTGTGATATAAATTACAACTTTAAAAAATATGAATACAGGCAACATACCAGGACCAGCACAAGGGTATGTCGTGGGGCAGAACCTTCCATCTTTTGCTATTTTCCTGAAAAATGTGCAGTCAGGAAAGAAAGGTTTGCTAACAATGGGCTGTGGTTTCACACAGTGAGAAAAGTGCACAAAGTCTCTAATAAGTTGCCTATATTCATGTTTTCCCACACATTTATTAAATTAAACATAATACAGGCCATACTCTTAACTACACTTATAAAAGGTATATAATATGTAATATAATATAATGGCACCTTGATAAAATTCTTTCAGAAACAAAGAAATGTACTGATTCCAAACATTGTGTATGCAACGTAAATATGTATATATAGATCCTCAGATACTTACTGCTGTAGCAAGGTATTGTGAATTATGGGAGAAAGTGACATGGGTGATTGATCCTTTTGCATACTTGAATTGTTCTTTGGTTTCATCTTCTAATGTCACAGCATCCAAAATATTTATGCTTCCATCTGTAAAGCCAGCTGCCAAAAAGGAACCTGAAAGTCAAAAATAAGATCCATAAGTGTCCCACAGAGGGAATGGGAATGACCATGAAAAGACATTAATAATTAATAATAATTGATCCCTTGCTGTTTTTGTAAGTTTGCCCACTGACAAAGACATGAACAGTCTATAATTTTAAGGGTAGGTTAATTTTAACATTGAGAGATAGAATATCAAAAAAAAAAAAAAATCAAGAAAATCACATTGTATAAATTAGATAAATTTATTTGCATTTTGCAGTGAGAAATAACCATTTGATCCCCTACAAACCATTATGAATACTGGCTCCTACAGACCAGTTAGATGCTCCTAATCAACTTGTAACCTGCATTAAAGACAGTTGTCTCACATAGTCACCTGTATAAATGACTCCTGTCCACAGACTCAATTAATCAGTCTGACTCTAACCTCTACAACATGGGCAAGACCAAAGAGCTTTCTAAGGATGTCAGGGACAAGATCATAGACCTGCACAAAACAGGAATGGGCTACAAAACCATAAGTAAGACGCTGGGTGAGAAGGAGACAACTGTTGGTGCAATAGTAAGAAAATGGAAGAAATACAAAATGACTGTCAATCGACATCGATCTGGGGCACCATGCAAAATCTCACCTCGTGGGGTATCCTTGATCATGAGGAAGGTGAGAGATCAGCCTAAAACTACACGGGGGGAACTTGTTAATGATCTCAAAGCAGCTGGGACCACAGTCATCAAGAAAACCATTGGTAACACATTACGCCTTAAAGGTTTAAAATCCTGCAGTGCCCGCAAGGTCCCCCTGCTCAAGAAGGCACATGTGCAGGCCCATCTGAAGTTTGCCAATGAACACCTGGATGATTCTGTGAGTTATTGGGAGAAGGAGCTGTGGTCAGATGAGACAAAAATTGAGCTCTTTGGCATTAACTCAATTCGCCGTGTTTGGAGGAAGAGAAATACTGCCTATGACCTAAAGAACACCGTCCCCACTGTCAACCATGGAGGTGGAAACATTATTTTTTGGGGGTGTTTCTCTGCTAAGGGCACAGGACTACTTCACCACATCAATGGGAGAATGGATGGAGCCATGTACCGTAAAATCCTGAGTGACAACCTCCTTCCCTCTGCCAGGACATTAAAAATGGGTCTTCCAGCAAGACAATGACCCAAAACATACAGCCAAGGCAACAAAGGAGTGGCACAGAAAGAAGCACGGTAAGGTCATGGAGTGGCCTAGCCTGTCTCCAGACCTTAATCCCATAGAAAACTTATGGAAGGAGTTGAAGCTCCGAATTGCCAAGCGACATCCTCAAAATTTGAATGATTTAGAGATGATCGGCAAAGAGAAGTGGACCAAAATTCCTCCTGCCATGTGCGCAACCCTCATCATCAACTACAAAATATGTCTGACTGCTGTGCTTGCCAACAAGGGTTTTGCCACCAAGTATTAAGTGTTGTTTGCCAGAGGAATCAAATACTTATTTCTCACTGCAAAATGCAAATAAATGTATCTAATTTACACAATGTGATTTTATTGATTTTTTGGGGGATATTCTATCTCTCAATGTTAAAATTAACCTACAATTAAAATTATAGACTGTTCATGTCTTTGTCAGTGGGCAAACTTACAAAAACAGCAAGGGATCAAATAATTATTTCCTTCACTGTATATAACATATTCAGATGAACAGGTCAAATAATGATTAATGGGATTCTGGAAACAATCTCCTTTCATTACAGTATATTTGAACAATTGATACAGTTGAGACATACAGTGGTGGCCAAAAGTATTGGCACCCCTGCAATTCTGTCAGATAATACTCAGTTTCTTCCTGAAAATGATTGCAATGACAAATTCTTTGGTATTATTATCTTCATTTAATTTGTCTTCAATGAAAAAACACAAAAAGAATTGTCCTAAAGCCAAATTGGATACAATTCCACACCAAACCCAAAAAAGGGGGTGGACAAAAGTATTGGCACTGTTTGAAAAATCATGTGATGCTTCTCTAATTCGTGTAATTAACAGCACCTGTAACTTACCTGTGGCACCTAACAGGTGTTAGCAATAACTAAATCACACTTGCAGCCAGTTAACATGGATTAAAGTTGACTCAACCTCTGTCCTGTGTCCTTGTGTGTACCACATTGAGCATGGAGAAAAGAAAGAAGACCAAAGAACTGTCTGAGGACTTGAGAAACCAAATTGTGAAGAAGCATGAGCAATCTCAAGGCTACAAGTCCATCTCCAAAGACCTGAATGTTCCTGTGTCTTCCGTGCGCAGTGTCATCAAGAAGTTTAAAGCCCATGGCACTGTGGCTAACCTCCCTAGATGTGGACGGAAAAGAAAAATTGACGAGAGATTTCAACGCAAGATTGTGCGGATGGTGGATAAAGAACCTCGACTAACATCCAAACAAGTTCAAGCTGCCCTGCAGTCCGAGGGTACAACAGTGTCAACCCGTACTATCCGTCGGCGTCTGAATGGAAAGGGACTGTATGGTAGGATATCCAGGAAGACCCCACTTCTTACCCTGAGACATAAAAAAGCCAGGCTGGAGTTTGCCAAAACTTACCTGAGAAAGCCTAAAACGTTTTGGAAGAATGTTCTCTGGTCAGATGAGACAAAAGTAGAGCTTTTTGGGAAAAAGCATCAACATAGAGTGTACAGGAAAATAAAAAAGAGGCATTCAAAGAAAAGAACACGGTCCCTACAGTCAAACATGGCGGAGGTTCCCTGATGTTTTGGGGTTGCTTTGCTGCCTCTGGCACTGGACTGCTTGACCGTGTGCATGGCATTATGAAGTCTGAAGACTATCAACAAATTTTGCAGCATAATGTAGGGCCCAGTGTGAGAAAGCTGGGTCTTCCTCAGAGGTCATGGGTCTTCCAGCAGGACAAGGACCCAAAACACACTTCCAAAAGCACTATAAAATGGTTTTAGAGAAAGCACTGGAGACTTCTAAGGTGGCCAGCAATGAGTCCAGACCTGAATCCCATAGAACACCTGTGGAGAGATCTCAAAATGGCAGTTTGCAGAAGGCACCCTTCAAATATCAGGGACCTGGAGCAGTTTGCCAAAGAAGAATGGTCTACAATTCCAGCAGAGCATTGTAAGAAACTCATTGATGGTTACCGGAAGCGGTTGTTCGCAGTTATTTTGGCTAAAGGTTGTGCAACCAAGTATTAGGCTGAGGGTGCCAATACTTTTGTCTGGCCCATTTTTGGAGTTTTGTGTGAAATGATCAATGATTTGATTTTTGCTTCATTCTCTTTTGTGTTTTTTCCTTTCAAGTAAATTAAATGAAGATAATAATACCAAAGAATTTGTGATTGCAATCATTTTCAGGAAGAAACTGAGTATTATCTGACAGAATTGCAGGGGTGCCAATACTTTTGGCCACCACTGTAGGTAAATGTAGAACAGGTGGTCATCTGTCAAAGTTTGGGTCTGTGATTTTTTTGGGGCCATGTAATGCAGCGACTTGCGGCATTACGGTAATGGTCCAGGATGTGTTTTGGCTGACCATGTACCTCCCCCTCAGGTGACTGGTCACATGACTGTGACATAGTGCAGATCCTGTGCACACAGAATGTCTGATCACATGACTGTGATATCAGCACAGGTCCTGTGGGTGTCTACTACAGGATATATAAATCCTGGTAGTCTTGACACAGGGGGTGTGTGTAAGGCGTGAGGCCTGTTCCCGTGTGGGACACCGTTAGTGTGAAGCCTGGTGAAGCCTGAAAGGTCGAAGCTGGATCCTTAGGTGTAAGCGATGCCAGTGGCCTTGGAGGGCAGAGGCTTGAAAGACAAGAGCCTGAAAGGCAGAGGCTGGATGTTAAGTGTGAAGACATACCAGTAGCCTTCGAAGGTACGAGGGCTGGAGACCCCCACCAGGGAAGCCTAAAAGCCACAGAGGTGGCAGAACAAAACCGTTAAGGCCCGGCAAAAGGTAAAAGCGGTACGTTATATAGACATTGTTATAGTTTCTCTGCTGAAGGCTGTAATTGGAGCCAAGTGGGCATAGCTGCCACTGGAAAGGCTCGTGGACATTATATGTGTGATAAGCGGTTTATGATAAATAATAAACTGCTGCATTGTGAAATACTGGAAAGACATTGCATGTGTGCTTTAATTGACCCGGTGCAGCGAGTATCCCCAAGTATGATGACTAGCGCTGCCTTACATGTGGTTCGAGAATGCGGGCAACTGCAGCCCGGTTGTTAGGGGCAACTGCAGCCCGGTTGCTAGCAGCAACTGCAGCCCGGTTGCTAGGGGCAACGGCACAGGACGACGAGTGTGGATACAAGCATCTTGCTGTGAATCGGCGGGGTCACGAAGATTAAAGCATCTGGCTGCAACTCGGTGGTGTTGCGAAGATTGTCGTCGCACTCAAACCCGGTTTTTGCTGTGGCTCGGCAGGGTCAAGAAGATTAAAGCATCTTGCGGTAACTCGGCAGGGGTTACGAAAATTGTCATCGCACTCAAACCTGGCTTGCTGTGGCTCGGTGGGGCCACGAAAATTTTCTGGGGAGAGCGGTGTGTATGAATAGTGTACCGCGATGGCTGTGAATGGAGCAGCAAAAGAAAATGAAGCTTTTGAGCGATTAGCGTGCCGGTTAAAACCGCAGCAGGAATTTGAGAAACGTCTGCGGGACATGGTGCAGGAACAGCAGGAGCTGTGGGCATCGTATGGAGTGGCGGCAGTAGACCATTCCGTTTACTCCCCGGGGCCCCATTGTTGTCCCAGAGTGCCCGGGGAGGTGGTAAGAGCTGTTGTGAACTGAGTCCTAAGACTATTGTTGATTTTTCTTGCAAAAATTCCCCTACCGGTGTGGTTGTTTAAAAGGGGGCGGAGTCTAAAAAAGGGGCGGTTGTTCAAAACAAAAAACAAAACGTGGAGTATAGAAAATCAAAAAAATTTACTGGTGGTGGGTTGGTACCGCCTAAAAATGACAATGTGACCGTTGATAATGGAGTAGCTCCAGTAGAAGGGGGTGACGTCAAGGTGGGAGGTGACTTGTTGGTCCACGACACCATAGGGAGTGACGCAGACCCCGCAACTGACGGTGACACTACAAAAGTAGAAAGAGAGTTCAGTCAGTTCAGTCAGGAGGGGCTAGACGAGGGGAGAGAGTCCTCCTCTCATCGTCGACGGCGCAGGGCCACAAAAAGGTTGTTCCTGTAGTCTTTGCTGCAAGTGAAAATAAAGAAAATGTAGTTCTGTGTGCCTTTGTTTCAAGTGTGGATCCTCCTTTAGAAGCAGAAGAGGAGGTGACGTTGCCAATAGCAACCTCCGGTACATTACTGAGTCAGAAGGATCTGACAGCCCTGAAAGAGGAGGCGGCCAGTCCTGACCAACAGCTGGAGCCTATCAGGCAGCAGTATCAGAGTGACGTGCAGCAACTAAGGGAAAACCTAGGGAACGTGTCCTCAGACCAGCTGAACCTGGAGTCTGAACAGCAGCAAATATACTAGGTTGTGAGGAACTGGCAGCGAGACCTGGAGGAAGCGACGGGGAGGTTAACCAATGGAAGGAAGCGTTCTACGAAATAGAGGAGGACCGCCGCAAAATCAAGGAGGAGGTTTTTCAATTAGAGATTGACAAAGCGGAGTGTGAAGATGAGTTATGCGAGGTGAAATATCGCTTCTCCCGGGTACAGTTAGAGCTGTCTGCCCTCAAAGAGGCGCTGCAGGATGAAGTTTCTGGGCGTGAACAAAACCTAGAACGACTGCGCGAACAGTTCAACCGGTAGCTGTGTGACTCCAAGAAGGAATATGGTGGACTCATGAGGGAGCTGCAGCAATTCCAGGACCAAGTAAAGCCTCTAATGCAGGAGAAGGAGCGGCTGGTGACCTCTCTGTACCAGCGAGACCGGGAGCTATCCGCCCTGAAAGAGGCAATAAAAGATGAAGTGTCTGGTCACGATCGTGAGGCAGAAAAGAGGCATGAAAAGTTCAATAGGGAACTGCAACAAATCAAGAGAGACTATGAGGATCTCCTCAAGGTTAAGGAAAAACTAGAGGAGGATAAAACTGATGCAGAGCACATGCGCCAAGTGGTTGAGACCACTCTGCAGGACACCCGTGATGAAAATGGTGATCTGCGCAGAAAAACCCTAGGTCTGGATGCTCAGGTGAAGGAGCTGCAGACGTTCTATGTTAATTTCCAGAGGGCAGAGATGTGCCTTAAGGAAAGAATCAGCAAGATGGAAGCTGAGTGGAAAAAGTTGGAGTCTATCAGAGAAGCCACAGACCAGGGGCAGGAGTTGGCCACTGGAGATGGGAGGTATGAAATAGATACCTCCTCGAATAATACGAGCTCGGGTGATTCGGTGGAAGTAAGAGCCGAGATTAAGGAGCTCAAGGAGTCGCTACAAGCCCATTGGAAGCAAGAGAAGCTTCAGAGACTGGCTATTGAGAGCCGAGTGGGCGCATTGGAGACAGAGAGGTCTGAGAGAACACTACTGTTAATGGAGCAGCTGAAGCAGGAAGAGCTTCAGAGATGGGCTGCTGAGAGGCGAGTAGCTGAGCTAGAGGAAGAAGTTTTCGGGCTTAAAAGTCACCTGGCAAGGTATCACTCAGTGAACGAGGCCTCCTTGGAGAAGGAAAAGGAAAAACAAGGTGCACTCACTCCCTTATACCATGAGAAGGTGGACCTGAGGAGAGTTAAGAGTGTGTCAACAGAAGATAAATATGAATTGGAAGTGGTCAAGACGAAAATTCTTGAAGTTGTAGCTGTGAGTCAGCTCAGGGGAAGCATACAGGGTGAAGAAGCCGAAAGTCAGTTGTCTCTGAAAATTGAGCTGGTTGATCGTCTGGAAACCACTGGTGAGACAAAAATGTCTCGGTACAAATGCCTCATAGATGTACCCAAGGATTTGAGAGAAGAGTGCACCAGTGAGTCCGTGCATGAAGCGTTTAAGAAGGCCGTGGGAGCCTGTAAGGTGTACTCGACCTCAGAAGCTAAACAGCTGGTGGTCCTGTCCATGACCGAAGTCACAGTGAAGAGGGTGGCAATCCTAAGTGACATACACTGGCGATGTATTCGCACGAAGCGTTTCTCTGGTTGAAGACGGAACAAGCCGTTAGACAACTGGAGCTTATGAGAAAAGCTCACAGTCTGTGGGAAGAGGTCATCCGGGTGCCTCATGTTCTGGTGAGAAAGCTCATTGGGAGAAATGGCCGAGCCATGCAGACGATGGTAAAGACGTCTTGTGTGATGAGAGTAAGCAGTCCACGTGATCGTCAGGACTGGATACCAGATGAAGATGGCATGGTGTCATTCTCCGCTGTAGGAACGGAAGAAGGTCTTGCATCTGTACGCATGCTGATGGAGTACCGAGTGACCTACCTGCGAGAGGTAGAACAGTTGAATCTCGCTAGACTGCGAGTGGAAAGACAGAATCGCCTGAGCGGCAGAAAGTGGCAGCCGTCTAGAAATTGTGAGATCAGACAGAGAAAGGGCCCCCTAAATAACAGAACAGCTACAGCTGAAGTTAGGGACCTTTCAAGATGTCCTGAGAGTAGTGGGCGTGGGTTTAGAGGTAGTGAGACCTCCAGAAACTCAGGGGTCAGTGGCCCATACAAACGACCCAATAGAGGACGGGACAGTACGGAGTCGAACCGGACCTTAGATACCAGGGCATGTGAGTCACACTGCTGTATTGACCGCTGGGAGCGGGGGAGGTCTGACAAGGTTATGACTGACCGCTGGGAGCAGGGGAGGTCTGACAAGGTTACGACTGACTGCTGGGAGCGGGGAAGGTCTGACAAGTTTATGACCCGGAAATGTGACTTGACGAGGTCAGTGACAATGACGAATGGTAGGTCCCTAAGGAATGGGCTAATGTCGATGACTAATGTTCCAGGCGCTGAACAGCGGAATTGTCAAGTACATGGTCTCGGTGTGAACTGTGGGTTATGAGGTAATTGTGTATACTATGTGTTCAACCCCACAAGTTTGAACAGAGGGGGGGATATGCAATGCAGCGACTTACGGCATTACGGTAATGGTCCAGGATGTGTTTTGGTTGACCATGTACCTCCCCCTCAGGTGACTGGTCACATGACTGTGACATAGTGCAAGTCCTGTGCACACAGAATGTCTGATCACATGACTGTGACATCAGCACAAGTCTGGTGGGTGTGTACTACAGGATATAAACCCCTGGTAGTCTTGACACAGGGGGTGTGTGTAAGGCGTGAGGCCTGTTCCCGTGTGGGACACCGTTAGTGTGAAGCCTGGTGAAGCCTGAAAGGTCGAAGCTGGATCCTTAGGTGTAAGCGATGCCAGTGGCCTTGGAGGACAGAGGCTTGAAAGACAAGAGTCCTGAAAGGCAGAGGCTGGATGTTAAGTGTGAAGACATACCAGTAGCCTTCGAAGGTACGAGGGCTCGAGACCCCCACCTGGGAAGCCTAAAAGCCACAACAGTGGCAGAACAAAACCGTTAAGACCCGGCAAAAGGTAAAAGCGGTACGTTATATGGACATTGTTATAGTTTCTCTGCTGAAGGCTGTAATTGGAGCCAAGTGGGCATAGCTGCCACTGGAAAGGCTCATGGACATTATATGTGTGATAAGCGGTTTATGATAAATAATAAACTGCTGCATTGTGAAATACCGGAAAGACATTGCATGTGTGCTTTAATTGACCCGGTGCAGCGAGTATCCCCCAGTATGATGACTAGCGCTGCCTTACAGGCCAATATCAGAATGGACCAGTACATCTGGTAAACATTTACGTATATGTTGTAATATGTTGTCTGACAATATTCACTATTTTACCAATTTCATCACAGAAAGTTGTCACCATTGGGATTCTTTTGATCTTTTTATCTGCATTTGGTCTGTTTGTAAGGATAACATCACGCTCAAGTACCTTATGTAACGGACTGGTTGGTGGAACCACTGTGCCGTGATCCGAGAAGAGCCTGGAGGGGCGTGACTAGGTGCCTCACCAAGTCCGACCTCGGATGCACAGCGACTCACGATACCGTGATAGGAGGAGAGACGAGGGAGACGGGATCAGGTGCTACACCAGAACTGACCTCTAGTGGATGGCAGCCGACCCCCAAGGGACAAGAGGCAGAAGTGGCCAGGAATGGTAGACTTGGCAAGCACTGGCTGGCACAGCTGGTACAGTGACTGGCACGACAGACATGACTGGCATCCTGGTAGGCACATGCAGGTGGGCACAGCTGATATACAGGACAGGTATGCTGGAAATACAAGCACTGGGACCTGAGCACTACCAAGCGTGTTAGAAACAGATTTACAACGTTGCACAGGCACCTCCATGCAGGTGGAGGTGCCTTAAATAGTGATCGTCTCCCAGCCATTGGCTCAGAACCCTTTAGGACGCCGTGCGCGGCCCTTTTAAAAAGGAGGGAGCGCGCGCCCTAAGCACAGTGCCCAGGGATCTGCGCGCAGTGCGTGTTACCCTGGACATCAGCAGCCGAGGCAGGAGCAGGAAGGCAGGAGCAGGAAGTATGGGACACGGCGGTGAGTCAACGTCTCAGCTGGGGAAGGGAGGCAGAAGGCAGAGACGCCGGCGCTATACCTTAACTTTATTTTGCCACTTCTTAAGTAGATTCTTTGGGTAATTTCTCCATTTAAATTTATTGGTCATGTTCTCAAGGGAGGTTAGGAAAACCCCATCATCACTTACTATTCTTTTAACACGCATGTACTGACTATAAGGTAAGGACTCAATTATTTGGCGTGGATGATGACTCTCATATATTTCAGAATATTATTTTTATCTGTAGGTTTGATATTAATTTCAGTAGATGATTTCATATCATTCAATTTCACAAGAACATCTAAAAACTGGAACTCGGTCTCCAGAAATACCAATGTGAATTCTATATCATTATCAAAACCATTCAGAAATTCAGGAAAACATATCAATTCAGATGGATTACTGGACCATAGGAGGAAGACGTCATCTATGTATCTGCACCACCTCAGGACATTTCCGAAGTGGTGCGACACATAGACCAGATCCTCCTCCATGACCACCATCATAAGATTAGCATAAGCCGGCGCCATATTCGTGCCCATCGCGGTCCCACGTTGCTGCATATAATACTCATCTCTAAATGGAAGTAATTATTTCTGAGTACCACCTCCAACAACTTCAAAATAAATTCAATTGATTTCAATGTATAGGATTTACAACATAGTTTTTTACCAATCGCAGCAAGACCCTTATGACTAATTGACGTGTACAAAGAAAGAACATCAAAAGATGCCAAAATAACTCTATGCTCAAGTTCAATTTCCTTAAGTTTACATAAAAAAATCAGTTGTATCTTGTATGAAAGAAGAGGTATGTCTAGCAAGTGGACCAAAAATCTTGTCCAAAAAAATTCCTGTGACTAAATAATAGAATCACTTCCATACACTATGGGATGTCCAGGTGAATTGGTCAATGATTTATGTATTTTTGGTACTACATATATGACAGGCATAATTGTATTTTCTACTTTTAAATATTTATAAAGATTATCATCTATTACATCAAAATATTTAGCTTCATATAAGATTTTGTTTTAGTCTTCCAATGATATTCAATTTGGATCCCCATTAAGTTTGACATACACATTTGTATCAGATAACTGCCGTTTGATTTCAGTCACATAATCATGAGTATCCATGATGACGACAGCACCACCTTTGTCCACAGGCTTTATGGTGATAGATAGATATATATGTATATATATATCTATCAGAGACAAACCCCTTAACATTGAAATTGAAGTACGAAGAAGAAAATCATGTTAATGATATGCAAATGATGAAAAGATGAAAACAAGTGCCACATGCAGAAGTACACGCACTTACATGCATTGGCATGGTATCTATGAGGTTGTTAATGAACGTCTGAGGAATGTTCGGTCACAATGAATACAATTGGACATGAAAATCATCAAAATCAACTGCTGGCAGCTCCCTTTGCAATTGACGTCCCAGATATGCTCATTGGGAGACAAGTCTCGAGATGGTGCAGGCAAAGGGTAGCACGATTAGGTCACGCAGCCTGCTCACATGATTGTATATCTATATATATTGTAGGGATCCATGTTCTCAGGTAGGCATTGGGTAGCATTCACACAGGCAATGCTGTCTAAGCATGTGCAATTTTATTGCTTTCATAAAACTCCAAAGAATTCAAAAACTAAAAACAGCCTCTTCTGGGCAAAAAGTATAACAGAAAATAAACAGTTCATTTAGCAGGGCAGATATGTCAGTGCGGGCTCACCAGAACAGATTACAGTCCTTTCTCCCAGAGAAAACTTTACTCAAATAAGAGTCCTTTCTCTACAGGCTGCAGCTTCCACACAGTTCTCTGCAGCTCCAACACACAGACTGATCAGATTTCCTAGCTGACTCATGCAGTCTCCATTCAGAGAGTGACTCTGGCATGACTCTCTCTCAACTACAGTTCATATTTTGGCTGGTCACTCACCAGCATCACACTCGATTCTGCTTCATCCAGCAGACTGATACACCTAGTGAACACAGGTCCTGGTTTTTAGTCAAAGCTAGCCAGGTGTATCTAATCAAGACCTGCAGTACTAGGATTTAACCCAGTCCTACGTGGCTTTGCTACATACCCCCAATGCCCAAAGCCGGGAGTTGGCACCATCTGCCAACACACAGAGCCTACAGAACTTTAAATTGACCCAAGCGGGAGATTCATGCCTGGCCAATTGCGGAAAATGATTTTTGGCACACTGCTCTGCTACCTAGAGATTACACACATCGGCTCTGCTGAGTATAGGCATCGGGGTGCGTTAATCTCAGCCTCTCAGCTGTTATCACCGCTTACCGCCGACATCTTCAGAGTACACAGACAGCGCTGTGTGGGAGTGTGGAAGGTGAGTAGAAGCGTTTATTTTTTTTTCCTTTGCATTGGATATTTGCATATACCCAGGATGGGGGCCCATATAACTACCCAGGATGGAGGGGTCCATATAACTATCTAGGATGGGGACCCTATAACTACCCAGGATGGGGGCCCACATAACTACCCAGGATGGGGGCCAACATAACTACCCAGGATGGGGGCCCATAAAACTACCCAGGATGGGGGTCCATATAACTATCCAGGATGGTGGCCCATATAACTATCCATGATGGGGGCCCATATAACTATCCAGGATGGGGGCCCATATAACTATCCAGGATGGGGGCCCATATAACTACCCAGGATAGGGGCCCATATAACTACCTAGGATGGAGGGGACCATATAACTACCCAGGATGGAGGGGCTCATATAACTACCCAGGATGGAGGGGCCCATATAACTACCCAGGATGGAGGAGCCCTATAACTACCCAGGATGGAGGAGCCCTATAACTACCCAGGATGGAGGGGCCCTATAACTACCCAGGATGGAGGGACCCTATAACTACCCAGGATGGAGGGGCCCATATAACTACCCAGAATGGGGGCAAATACCAAGATGGGGGGCATATACCTACCCAGGATGGAGGGGCATATACCTACCTAGGATTGGGACGGGGCAGATGCCCAGGATGGGGACCATATTCCATATACCAGGATGGGGACCATGTACCAGGATAGGGACCATGTACCAGGATGGAGGGGCATATACCTACCTAGGATTGGGGGGGAACATATACCTACCCAAGATTGGTGGGGCATATACCCAGGATTGAAGGGGTGGCATATACCCAGGATTGGGGGGAGGGCATATACCCAGGATGGGGACCATATTCCATATATCCAGGATGGGGGTCGTATTCCATATACAAGGATGGGGGGCATGTACCAGGATGGGGGCATACACCAAGATGGGGGCCATGTACAAGGATGGGGGGCATATACTGTGGGGCATATATGGGGCCATTATGCTGTAGTGCAATATATGGGGCCATTACGCTGTGGCACACTATATGGGGTCATTACGCTGTGGCGCACTATATGGGGCCATTACGCTGTGGCGCACTATATGGGGCCATTACGCTATGGCGCACTGTATGGCGCACTGTATTACGCTGTGGCTCACTATATGGGGCTATTATACAGAGGGCTCAGCGACTCTAGTGAGCGGTGTAGTTACTGAGGTCACTGCTCATCACAGTGGCTGGGTCTCGTGGAATGCAGTGGGACCCGTAGTGGCTGCTGCTACGGCCTATGGAGCGTCATTCTCTGAACAAGACTCTATAGCCTTTGGACGTCGGATTTGGGTATAGTCGTGGGAATGCCATGGACTACGTCGGACCTGCATGTTTTTTTTTAAAAAAAATAAATTGATGAACCTGGGATAGTGTCGGGGAGTCTTTATTCAAATAACATTTATTTTTCTCTTTTTTTTTTCATTAGTGGGTAAGGAGTGGGGGTGTCTGATACACCGCTCTCCATTACTAACCACAGGGCTTGATGGCAGATGTGAATTTTGACAATTCACAGCTGTAATCAACCCCAACTATCATTACCCCAATTGCCACTGCACCAGGGCAATGGGGATGGGGCAGGCATAGTGCGAACTAATGTGATGCGCCAATTCTAGGGCCGCTGCAGTCTGGTATTTTTAGGCTGGGAAGGGCCCTATAACCAGGGACCTTTGCAGCCTGATAATATCAGCCCGCAGCTGTCTGTTTTTTCTTGCCTAGTTACGAAAAATAGGGGGGGGACCCTACATCTGTTTTTTTTTCATTTATTAGGGTAAACACCCTTTAGTGCCATATAAAAGGCACTAAAAGGTGCAAGTTTATTATATGTAGTATGTATTACTGTGAAATTCTATATCTACTGGACGTTTATTCTATTACACCCCTGCTCCCTTAGAAGTGGACAGAGCAACGTTACACATTTCTAAGGGATCAGTGGTGTAATGTGTGACCCCACTCGGTCCACTTCTATGGGAGCAGTAAAATGGTGGATGGAGGGTGGGTCACACATTACACCACTGCTCCCATAGAAGTGGACGGAATAGTGTCACCGGAAGCGTAGCTAGGGTTTTGGATGGTGAAACTTGTGAGTCGGCCCCTAACCAGGTAAACCTGATTACAATTACTGTGGTGCACCCTAATAGTACATGTAGGAGAACCTCAGCAGATGACCGCACTGTTACTAAAAATATAAGATACTTCATATAGTATAATGCCCTCCCCATTGAACTCCATACAGTAGAATGCCCTCCCCCATCGGCCGAATACAATAGAATGCACTCCCCCATCAGCCGCCATATAGTAGAATGCACTCCCCCATCGGCCGCCATATAGTAGAATGCACTCCCCCATCGGCCACCATACAGTAGAATGCCCTCCCCCATCGGCCACCATACAGTAGAATGCCCTCCCCCATCGGCTGCCGTACAGTAGAATGCACTCCCCATCGGCTGCCATACAGTAGAATGCACTCCCCATCGGCCACCGTACAGTTGAATGCACTCCCCATCGGCCGCCGTACAGTAGAATGCACTTCCCATCGGCCTCCATACAGTAGAATGCACTCCCCATCGGCCACCATACAGTTGAATGCACTCACCATAGGCCTCCATACACTATAATGCACTCCTCCTTGTTCTCCCACTGCTCCAGTCTCTGTAACGAGCCCCCACACATCTCAGCACTGTGGGCTCCATGTAGTGACGTCATCACGCCCGCTGTCAGTGTCTGCATCAGTGACGTCAGACGCAGAGGGGGATTGATGGGAGCGTCACGCTCCCTCAGTTATCATTGCTTTCAACTGTATCGGCAACCAGTCGATACAGATGAATTAGCGAGGAAGGGCGGGCGGGGGGCATCACCTGGCTCACGGGCCCCACATCGGCAGCGTGGCAGTGCAGGGAGATCACGTCCCCCTGCTCTGCTGCAGAGTTTAACTGCATCGGCGCAAGTCAATACAGTTTACAGTAGCGTAGCTCGCTCCGGGTGGGCACCTCAGGGCGTGGGCCCGGGGCAACTGCCCACTCTGCCCCCCCTACTGGGTCTCACACATTACACCACTGCTCCCATAGAAGTGGACAGAGTGGGGTCACATCTTACATACGTTAGATACTGTGTATCTAATCCCATCCTGTGTGATACACTGCGCTGAGCTCAATATCTAATCTCATCATGTGATATACTACATTGAGCCCTGTATCTAATCCCAGCATGTTACTCTAAGAGTATCTAATCACACACATGATACACTCTGCGTATCTAACCCCAGCTTATGATACAGTTAGCAGCACAATCTAACAGAATTGGTGTTGCCGACCGTCCTCGGTGACACTGTACTTGTCAGTATCATGGCAGTCACCAACAAAATGGCTCCACACTGTGATCCTAAACTTCATTCTTTCTTATCCTGTTACAAAAGCCCAGAAGGATAGGAGAGGAGTGAGGTCACACACGAGAGAAGATCCAGCCCACATTTACTGCAGTCGTAATATGAGGCCCACATTTACTGCAGTCATAATATGAGCTAGTTGCACACTAGGATTTCATGGCAAATTTCAGCAGCTGCTCCCCCTAGTTTTTAAAAGTGGAAATACCAAACCTTTTTAAATTATTTTTCATATTTTACTTCATTAAAAAAAATGATAATATTAAAAAAAAGAAAACATAATACTTTTAATTTTTTCAATTGTTGACTTTTTTTTTATGCCACCTTCCCTTCATGGACATAACAGGGGCTGAGGTGTTAGAACCTTTTTTATGGAATGCTTTCCAGCTGGTGATGGATGAAACCGTCAGAGGAAGATCATCTATCTTATTAGTTGGTGCAATCAAAGACGCACTAAATAGAGCTTTTAGATTTTTAGAGGCTGCACATTGTGAACCCAATTACAAGTTTTATTCCCATTCCACCACTCTCTATCTTGATCTAATTGGGTAGCTAGATAGTAATCTTGGATGTTAGGGAGGTTGAGCCCCCCAAATTTCTTAGGCCTTTTCATAAGGTGATTAGATAAGTGAGGTCTTTTGTTCCTCCACACAAAAGTGTTTAAGATTCTGTGTACCTGGTGGAAAAAATTTTTGGGAGAGAAATTGGAACAGTGCGAAACATGTATAATAATTTGGGTAGTGAGAACATTTGTAAGGCCGCAACACACCCCACCCATAAAACCTCGTATTGACCTAGTTTATTTAGGTCCGATTATAGAGTCTGTAATAAAGGAAGATAATCTGATTTATATAAGGTTGATGTAGAAATAGTTATTGACGTTACCAAAAAAATGTAATTTGGTCTTGACGCCAATCAAGAGGAACATTCTTTTGTAAATGTAGTAGAACCTCAACTGGGGTGTTTAAAGGCAGAATGTGGGATTTGTTTTCATTTACTTTATAGTATGATATGTTTCCAAAATGTTTGATTGTCTATATGGCTTCCCCAAGTGAAGTTTCAGGCTCCGTTAAGGTTAAAATCAAGTCATCAGCATATAATGAGATGCTATGTGAACTTCCAGAAATCTCCACCCCCTTTATTCTTTCATTTTGCCTAATGGCCTGTGCCAAAGATTCAATAGTGAGCACACACACCAGGGGGGACAGGCGGCATCCCTGTCTTGTCCCGTTTATTATTAAAAATTCTTCTGATAAGGTGCCATTAACGTAAACTCTTGCTGAGGGTGTGGAGTAAAGGGCTTTAATTGCATTTAGTATTGAACCCCCGAACCTCATTTTACCCAACACCGAGAAGGCGAACGACCAGTTAACCCGGTCAAATGCCTTCTCGGCATCCAAAAACCACCAGGACCGCCGGAGCCCTCTTACTGTTTATGACATCAATCAAGTCTATGACCCTCCTCGTGTTATCCGCCGCTTGTCTCCCTTTTATAAAGCCAGTTTGATCTAATGATATTAATGATGGGAGAATAGGGGCTAGGCGTGGCGTTAGGCATTTAGCGTAGATCTTAAAGTCTGTATTTAATAAGGATATGGGTCTAAAATTTTATGGGATGTCCGGATGCTTGCCGGGTTTTGGTAATGTTATTATTGTAGCCAAGTGCATCTAATCAAGACCTGCAGTGCTAGAATTTAACCCAGTCCTATGTGGCTTTGCTACAAGATAGATAGATACTGTAGATAGACAGACAGACAGACACAGATATATATATACACTGCTCAAAAAAATAAAGGGAACACTCAAATAACACATCCTAGATCTGAATGATGAAATATTCTCATTGAATATTTTGCTCTGTACAAAGTTGAATGTGCTGACAACAAAATCACACAAAAATCATCAATGGAAATCAAATTTATTAACCAATGGAGGCCTGGATTTGGAGTCACCCCCAAAATTAAAGTGGAAAAACACACTACAGGCTGATCCAACTTTGATGTAATGTCCTTAAAACAAGTCAAATGAGGCTCAGTATTGTATGTGGCCTCCACGTGCCTGTATAAAATCCCTACAACGCCTGGGCATGCTCCTGATGAGGTTGCGGATGGTCTCCTGTGGGATCTCCTCCCAGACCTGGACTAAAAGCATCCGCCAACTCCTGGACAGTCTGTGGTGCAACGTGACGTTGGTGGATGGAGCGAGACATGATGTCCCAGATGTGCTCAATCGGATTCAGTTCTGGGGAACGGGAGGGCCAGTCCATAGCTTCAATGCCTTCATCTTGCAGGAACTGCTGACACACTCCAGCCACATGAGGTCTGGCATTGTCCTGCATTAGGAGGAACCCAGGGCCAACCGCACCAGCATATGGTCTCACAAGGGGTCTGAGGATCTCACCTCGGTGACTAATGGCAGTCAGGCTACCTCTGGAGAGCACATGGAGGGCTGTGCGGCCCTCCAAAGAAATGCCACCCCACACCATTACTGACCCACTGCCAAACCGCTCATGCTGAAGGATGTTGCAGGCAGCAGATCGCTCTCCACAGTGTCTCCAGACTCTGTCACGTCTGTCACATGTGCTCAGTGTGAACCTGCTTTCATCTGTGAAGAGCACAGGGCGCCAGTGGCGACTTTGCCAATCCTGGTGTTCTGAGGCAAATGCCAAGCGTCCTGCACGGTGTCCATCTTTGGACGTCGGGCCCTCATACCACCCTCATGGAGTCGGTTTCTAACAGTTTGTGCAGACACATGCACATTTGTGGCCTGCTGGAGGTCATTTTGCAGGGCTCTGGCAGTGCTCCTCCTGTTCCTCCTTGCACAAAGGCGGAGGTAGCGGTCCTGCTGCCGGGTTGTTGCCCTCCTATGTCCCTCTCTACATTTCCTGGTGTACTGGCCTGTCTCCTGGTAGCGCCTCCAGCCTGTGGACACTACGCTGACAGACACAGCAAACCTTCTTGCCACAGCTCGCATTGATGTGCCATCCTGGATGAACTGCACTACCTGAGCAACTTCTGTGGGTTGTAGAGACCGTCTCATGCTACCAGCACAGCCAACATTCAAAAGTGACCAAAACATCAGCCAGAAAGCATTGGTACTGAGATGTGGTCTGTGGTCCCCACCTGCAGAACCACTCCTTTATTGAGGGTGTCTTGATAATTGCCAATAATTTCCATCTATTGTCTATTCCATTTGCACAACAGCATGTGAAATTGATTGTCAATCAGTGTTGCTTCCTAAGTGGACAGTTTGATTTCACAGAAGTTTGATTTTCTAGGAGTTATATTCTGTTGTTTAAGTGTTCCCTTTATTTTTTTGAGCAGTGTATATATGTATACATATACACGCTGTATATAATACACATATATAATTTACATATACTGCACTTGGAGGTACATAAAAATCACCTGAAGGATCATATGCAAGGCAATGTAAGGATTTATCCTTTCCAAAAATCCGGCTGATGAAGCTTTTTCGATCTTTGTAATCCCAAACCTTCAAGATTCCATTATAACTTCCAACAGCAACCTGCGTCTTGTTTGGGTGACAGGCGAGTGCGTGAACAGCGTCAGTGGGCTCTTGTAACACCTTCTTCAGCATTGTACCATCAGTAAACACATGCAGAACCATACCATCTGATGTGGATACAATGAAATTACTGAGACAAAAAGGAGAGATTAGCTTATTATACTGTTCACTTATTTACATAAAAAGGTGGTATACCTCACAATTACCTATAATGGAGAGTTCTTATTTACTGTGATAATGTTCTAATCAATATTAATACAACCATTGGTTCATAGCACTGACTGAAATTTTTAGAGAAAAATACTGCATTACTGCAACTTCAAAGTCTCTTTTTAAGAAAAAAGTGGTTTGGTGCGTAACTTTAATATTGGTGTTGCAAATAGCAATATTTTCACATACACCGTAAATGTACTCAATATGACAAAGCAGCTCAACATGCGATTAAAATTTTAATACCATTAATACCATTTTAATTGCAAGCCGATCAGTGCTGATCTGAGTGCTGAGACCCCACCAATTGCTTCAAACCCTCCCCACCCCCCGAGAGGGGCACAGGTCAGGCGACAAAAAAACGAAAAGCTCCTGCATGAACAAAAACTGGAGAATGGATACAATAGAATGAATTACCTACTAAGCCTATGCTTTATATTGAATCCATGCCATACTCTGAGCGCTCAGACAGAAGCGATTCTCTCCTGTCACCTGAGCTGCACAAATCTCAAGGATGTTTTTGAGCAACTGGTAGAGTCTCAAGACCAGATCACCACTGATCTGCTAGTAATTAAAATGGTAGGTATATTGAAAGAAATGTTAAAAAGGTTTAGTTTGCTCTTTAATGATATCACAGTGTAACCCTATTTTATCCAATGTTATGAAATTAGCCTATATTCAATCTTACCGTTTCTTAAGAAAGTATATTACCAATGCAATATTGGGGCTCATGCACAGGGCTGTAATATGGCTCTGTACAAGTTCTGAGTAGACGTCAAAGAGGCAATACTGAACAGCCAAATGCAGTTTTTTTTCCGTTGAAAATGAATGCAAAATCCAATAGAAACAAATAATTGTGGTGCTTTTTATTGGAGTTCATATTACAGAGAAATTGTATGGAGGCACAATGACACACAGACCAACTATGGCTCTGTAGTGTGGAGTTGTAGAAGACTGTGTGCCATTGTAAGGCTCTGTGCACACTGCTCTACATGAAGAAGAAAGCCTGCCCTGAGCTTGTGATAATACAGCATATTATTGTTATGCCATGCACCTGCGTCATGGGACAGATTCTCATCATCTGGAAGAAAAAATATACAAATAGACTATACACATTTAATAAAGCATTATTCACCTGATGGCAAACTGGTCCCCCTTGATAGAACAGTCTTCAGGGTATCTGGTCTTCTCACTTGCTCCCATAGGGGGACATTTTGAGAAGGACATGGAATGGATAGGTGTCAGATTAAGGTGGCTGTACCAATGTACAAGTTGCAGTTGTTGGTCGTAGAATTTCACATGTCCTCGAGTATCACCAGTGACAAAATACCTGGAGAAAGTTGTGGACAAACGTGGAAGGTACAACTTATGGTACTACACAAAAACACCGAAAATGCTATTTCTATAATGCACTACATAAAGACTGTACATTAAAATTTATTTTATCTGACAACAATAGGTGCAGAATGATCATCATTTTGGACAATGGGATCATAATAGAAAAGTACGTAAGACACACTAAAGATAAATAAAAATTAAATATCATGGGGTTTTAAGGAGGTTTGCCTAGAATCAACAATTAGCATCTATCCACAAGATGTGTCAGATCACTGTGGGCTCCAGCAGTCAAAGGAATGGGGGATCGTGTTCTCTGTTAGGGTATGTGCCTGCAGCCCAGATGCTGCGGAAGAGCCGCCGGCGGATATGCAAATGAACGGCGGCTTTTTTTTTCAAATGCGGACTTTCCCAATAGAGGTTAAGTCTATGGGGAAAGCCCGCATGTGGACCCGCAAGAGAAATTGACATGCTGCGGTCTGGAAAGATGCGCCGCATGTCAGTTTCCACGGGTGAGCCGCAGACACATAGTGGACATGGGATTTCTACAAATCCCATCCACTATGCTGTAACATCTGACCGCTGCGGGTTTGACGCTGCATAAGTCCGCAGCGTCAAACCTGCAGCGGCTCCGGATCGTCTGCACACACCCTTAGGATTTAGACTGTCTAATAAGAATAATGTACCTACAGACCTTAAACAGAGTGGCAGTGCACATGGTGAACCAGCGTAGGATTTAAGATAGGATAGGCCATCAATGTATGATTAGTGGGCATCCAACCCCGGGTCTCCCACCAATTAGAAGAATGCTGGAATGCTATAGCCTCTTTGTTTATCCAGGCACAGTGACTTATATACATATGTGGTAGTGTCTGGCACTGAAGCTCAGGCACTCATGTGAATGGGTTGAGTGGGGCCGAGCTGCAATGCCAGACATGATCACATATTAACAAGATCATGACCCCCCCCTCCTTCCTAACCAGGGATATTTTCGGGTCTTTTTTTTCTTCACAACACATGCGGTTTAAGTTTTACATTATTTTTATATTCCTTTTTTAGCTGATATTGTTTTTTTTCACTTATTGGTAAAATCTCTTTCTCATAGTTTTCATTGAAGCAAAGGAGAAAAACATTTTAAATTGTGTTCCCCTTTCCGCAGAAATAGTTTTTATATATTGGACATATATTTTTTGATGGGGTGGCTACAAACTATGCATTTTTCTACTTTATCCTTATGTATTTATTTTATACACTGTGACCCACAGAAGACCTTTGGGTGGGTGGAGATTTTCATATGTCAATATACATTATTATTATTATTATTATTATTATTTTTTGCTGATTCCCTTGTAACTAGGGCTGGTTTGTAAGCCCCAAATACAAGGGAATTTCAGTATCCAGGCTGCATAGTAGAGCTGTCTGGATATCCTAGAACCAAGCAGCTCCTGTTAATCCCTACACCTAGTAATTACATGTTGACTGGGTCCAGAGGAGGAAGCAGGGTAAGTTATTCCTAATCTGTAAACACAAGGGCTAGTTCAGCACTGTGCATACAGAGATGGAGAAGGTAAAGATGGTAATAAATCATGTTTATCTTCTGTCTGGGAAGTCTGGCTGTGTCTAATAGTCGAATTCCCTCCCCCACAGCTACATGATCTTGTGAAAGCTGCTTAGACTGCACTGATGTTTTAGAATGTCAGTGCAGAGATAAGAGTGGATTGCCCATATTTTTATAGTCTATGGGCAGTCCTGAAGTAGTTAATATCGCTTTGCCTGGATAAACAAAAATGGTCCTCATACTGTAAAGTTCTGAAAGCGACACGGTCCTTTCATTCTGTTCATCAGTAAAGATCCTGAGGCCTGGGTATCATGATCCTGAGGCCTGGGTATCACAATTATGCCCTGATGAATCAATGATCAATAGACAAATCCAGAAATATTCATGAATACAAACTATGCTACTATCACTATCTGGTTTTCCACTTCTAATTGTGTTAAAATTCCATATAATATTTCAATTTTGTATTAGATACTAATGCCAGATTATCAGACAGTTTGGATTATTAGAAATTCTCTCTAGTTTTAGCTTAATGACTGCAAAATATTTTTAATTAAAATTACTCTACAGAAGCTGAACGGAAAAGCTGAACGTCAGGGTGTCTGTTATGGTGACTGAATGTCGGCAGTTACTAGAGTGTGTTAGTAAATTAATTCATTACCTGTCATGGGTAGTGAGCACAGTAATGGCATCTTTCTGAAGATGCATCAACTTTAAAGCTTTCTTATTATGTGGCTTTATGGCAGACTTTGTTCTGATCAATGGGGTATTGGTGGTCTCCCAGACAACCAGTTTCCCTGCAGATGTAGCTGTCAAGGATCTTACATTGCGGAAATCAAAAACCGATTGGCTGAAAGCTCCCACGGCTTTGTTAAAAGTCTGCAAAAAAATGGATTTTAGTGTTAAACTAAAGTTGCCAGTGTGAGAGAACATAGCAGGTTAACTGCATGGGGAAGATGCCGTGAATTGTGGGGAGATGCAGAAGCGGCTCCTAACAATGTAGAATAGGTTATAACAACTTAGAACAGACAATAAAAAGGAATTACAGGAAAAAGCAGTCACAATTCACTGCAATGCCACCCCAGCTTCGAGCATCTTCATTAAAGATCCATGTAAATATATAGATGGGTTATGGGCACTACTAATAGCAGAGCTGATTATATTTCAGTAATCCTAATAGAAAGCATCAGTATTATGTAGGCTATTTTACTAGGCTGGAGGGAATACTACATGAAGACATTTTCTTTGGCTATATTGAAATGATGCACATTTAAGGGGTATTCCCTAATAATAATATTAGCAAATACCTCCAATCAGAAATTTAGTGTAGTTCTCCTGATTCGCTATGTCGTTTACCTCATGTGCAGGACACAGCAGTAGCTTAGGTATCCATGGTTACAATCACCCTTATAGCGACAGCTAGTTAGCTGTTAGTGATCGGAACTATGGATACCTAAGGTCCTGCAATGCCCTGCACATGGGGTAAGCAACATGGCGAATAAGAACTATACTACATTTCTAATTGGAGGTATTTGCTAATATTATTATCATTATTATTACACCAACTACATATGGGGATAGGATCTTGGAGATGGGAATACCTCTTTAAGGATACATATTGGATACTAGATTTGTGGTAGTAACCTGAGTGGGTTATCGAAGACAAACACAAGGACTCCCAAATTATTAGAAACTTATACATATAAAGTGTCTGTTTTGTTTGTTTTTTTGTTTTTCAGTCGAAAAAAAAGACAATTTTTACCAGATGTGCCAAATTCAAGAAATGTTTACATGCCTGATACACATTTCAGCCAGGTGGTGTATGAATATGATAAGTGCATGAAGCTTTCACTACAATTTTCTTTTTCTATACATGTACCCATATTTCTCCTCCTGATCCCTCCCATAACGATGTATACTCAGTTCAGCCGGGCATCCATGTGTTCTGAATGGGGAGAGAGGAGTAAGCTGCTGCCAGACACCAGGGCCAGCTGTTTATCTTCCCTGACGCCAAAAAAACAGGGGTTAATCCTTCTTTACCACAGCTTCATCTGTCAAGGAGTTATGAGGCCCCCCATACACATATTATTGTCTGAAAGTCCAGCCATAATCAGCATGTTTGGCCGACACTGACTTAGCTCTAATGTGCATGGGCACTTTTAAAGGGAATATGTCACCAGATTTGTGCTACCCCATCTGACAGCAACATGATGTAGGGGCAGACACCCTGATTCCAGCTATGTATCACTTACTGGGCTGATTGTGGAGATGATAGATTTTGACGAAATCACAGTTTTTTGTGCAGCAGATCGCCCAGTTCTCTGAATGCTGAGCTCTATATAACCCCGCACACATCAATTAGCGGTGATGGCGGGGTTATGCAGAGCTCATGAATATGGAGGATGACATGGCAGCAGGTTTACTAGCGCTCTAGTGATAATCTCCTGCTGATACATCAGTGATTTTATGAAAACTACAGCAAGCAGCCCATCACTGGAATCAGTGTATCTGACTTCTCTCAGATTAAGTGGCAAACACCTTGTGACAGGTTCCCTGGTTCATCAGGTACTTGACCATAAAGTATTAGCTTTAGTAGCTTTAGATGAATTAAACCCTACATCAATTGCACATGGACTGGACTCCATTTCCAGGCATTAAAATTAACCATAAAATATTTAAAGAAAATCAACTCACCTTGTCATTCAGTGGAGGAGCAACATACTCTAGATTACAATTATCCTGCTAAGAAAAAAGGAAAAAAAGTGGACAGATCCTATTAATTTGTTCCTTTAACATAGAAGGAATTAATCACGGTGATCAGTAATTAACCACAACCAGAACAAAGGATAAAGGATACAACTGATTGCAGCAATGAAACATTACAGGTTTTTAAATGCCTTTTGAAAACAGCAATCGGATTGGTTGTTATAGGCATCTCTACTTTCATGTGTCTGTCGGCCCACATGGTATCTTCAGGGTGTGTAGGCCCTAAACTATAGTATAACATTATTGAGTTGTGATAAAATTGGGCTTTACAGTAACTCACATGAGACCGATATGATTTCATATGAAGAAAAAAGTTGCCAGAAGTTTTCCCCATATCAAGTTGAGCATCCCATTATTTTACCAGGACTCTGAGGTGACCAAATATATCATAAAGCCCTAGGGTAAGTGATCGTAGAGAAATACTGGACACATAAAACCTTACTTACCCAGGAATAAAATATGACTTGTGTGTCACTGTTGGTGATCAGCTGCGTCTCATCTATAGGATTAAATATAATGTATTTCTGAAGAAAGAGAAAATAGTTGAAGATTCTAAAGATCCATATTTTAAAAATAGTTCTAATATTCTAAAAAAAAAACAGACTTTTTTTCATCCATTACAAAGTGTTGACCACAGTAATAAAAGGGTTCACAGCCAAGATTGGAGTGTACTCTGATCCAGGTCACAGTCAGGAGGCTGATGTAGGAACAGGAGCAATGCCAAAAACCGTCACTGCAGACTTCAGATTCTGCATAGCCCCGCCAAAAGACAATGGGTGGTCATTAACAATAAAAAATACAATATCAGGTATAAATCTTACCTGTAGGCCAAACTGTGCTTTCAGCTCAGCTGTACAAATGGGTGTTTCAGAACCTGTTGTCCAATCCCATATACAGACTTTCTAGGAATGAAAAAGCTGAATGAGCAGAAGAATGTATGAATGGAGCACTACTTACTACAACAAAATAATGAATAGCTACCTGAACAGTACGCCCTCCTATAGTTGCCAAGTACTTGGCGTTATGCGACATAGCTATGGCAATTACTCCCTCATGAGGATGACTTTGAAATATGGTGTGAACAGGAATTCTGGAAATGAATACAATTAATATTTTATATTAGTATATGGGAAAAGTATACAACCATGAACTGATCTTGTTAAGATCACTAAATGTATACACCACTAGTATAACCAGAGCTGTGGAGTCGGTCAGCCAAACCTCCGACTCCAATTCTGACTCCTCAATTTCCATGACTCCAACTCTGACCCCGACTCCCTCATACATGGCTCATGTTTAAGTGATGAATTTACTGTAGCACAGATTCATCTCAGCTAAAAGTCTAGACCTTTAGATCTGGAATAGGACAGACATTTATAGGACATTTCATAACTTTCCCAAATTCTTATGAAAAAAATATTCCCCACAAATTGCATTGAACTACTGTACCCAATTTATTATATATTTTAGGAGTTGGAGTGGGTCCAATTTATACCGACTCCACCAAAATGGACACCAACTCCACATCCCTGAGTATCACTAAATGTATATACTGTTAGTATCACTATTGTTAGTTTCATTAAATGTGTTATATTGTATACTAATACTATAAATATTAAGGTTACACAGATGCTTTATATCTGCAATACTTCAGTGTAATTTTAGTGACCTCCTATTAAAAGGTTTTCCCATCTTTATATTATATATTTATAGTATATTTATTATTTCTACTATAATGGATATTGATGGATAATGCTAGTAAATACAAGCAATTTAGCCATTTATTGTTTATTAACATTTTCATCAATTCTTGAAATATTAACACTTTTCTTTTGCTTAAAGTTCTTTGTCTGGGAGGTCGACCACTGCTAGACAGCAGAACATGTGCAGTGCTTACAAGATCTTTTTCTATTGAGCTTGTGCACGCTATTTTGACGCCGGCCAGGATTGTTGGAACACATTGTTACCTCCTAATCCAGGCCAGCTTCAGAGCAGTGCTTACAAGCTGAAAAGCAGGGGTGGTTGGTTTTGTAAGCAACAAGCTGTAAAAGTTGTTTTTACAAGTACTATTTGACAATATCCACCTATGAAGATGAGCAGAACCCTTTAACCTCTTACAGCAATATCATGTACATGTACAAGATTTCCAAAGGTGATCAAGTGTGTTGAGGGTTCAGGAGCGAAACACTCTCCATACGCAGCAGACACAACCTGAGCTGAGCTCTGCCCACGGCTATTAACCACTTCATGCTGCTTTAATTATCTGACAGTGGAGTTTAGTTGGAAGCAGCTCCCATCGGCGCCCGAAGGCATGATCGTGGATCACCGATAGGTTACCATGACAGCCTGGGGTCTGCTGAAGGCCCCCTTCATTGCTGACATCTTGATTCTCTTTTGAAGCTCTACTATATGGTGATCTTTAAGGGAGACCAACCACGATTTTACTATGTACTGCTATACTGTTGTATGTAGTATAATTGATCAGATGATACCAGGTTCAAGTCCTATAAGGGAACTAAAACATTTTTTTTCTATTTAAGTGGAGAAAAAAAATAAGAGTAATTGTTACACGGATGCCGTTAGGTTCAGATAGGGCGAGACAGGTTTCATGAATTCATTGGAATTCTGGGGAACCGTTACTCAGGGTGACCATAGGCTGCAGCTTCTCTCAAGGCACAGGATAGATTCAATTGCTGACCAGACACATCTGGCAAGAGTCTTTTTCAACAGTTTAACAGTGGAATTTAATCTGAAGCACGGCTAGTGCAATTCAGGGATATTACAGCAACAATCTTCATTACAGTAAAGTCTCATAAAGCAGGCACAGTAACGTCAGTCTCTTCACTAGCATAATTCAGCACAGATTAGATCTCTTGGCAGCACACTTCTATGCATAAACAGCAGGCTTTTCCTTCACAAGGACTCACTAGTACACAGCATTCTTTATCCTGCATGAAGATGGAGAGGGAGGAGGGCTTGATGAGGGAGATGATCCCTGTGACACAATTCCTTCCAGTCCTTATCTTCCTGCCTGATAAACTCCCTGAACTAACAGTGCAGAGTATTATCTGACCTGTGTTTAGTTTCTATCCTGATCTAAATCCTGTTCAGTTGCCTTCTGTCTGATACAGATAACACACCACTTCTCTCTTCAGCTTCAGCCAGACTACAATAACAAGTTCCCCACAATCCCCCTGGGGCTCTCCTAAAACACTCCCTGTCTCCTGTGACTGTGTTAACCCCTCTAGTTACTGGATGCTTCTGAAGCACAGCACTTCCTGTCTCTTGTGACTGTGTTAACTCTTATAGTTGCTGGATGCTTTTGAAGCAACAGCACAACTTCTGCATGTCACACTCTTCCCTCCTTTTTGAATGTCGTCCTCGACATTCGTCTTAATTGGTCAATCTGACCAATTCTGAGACAGTGGTGAAAGTTGAGTAACTTTATATACAAATTGGCATTGTCAAATTGGCATAACATTTATAAACATTTATAACAACCTATTCTACGACCTTTTTCTTGTAGTACTCCTGTAAGAAATAAGCAACACAATCAGCATCTCTTCAGCTGGAGCTTTTCGTATGTCTTCAACCAGCTCTCTCTCTCACTAGGCCTTAACAGTTCTTTGTTTCTACAAAGTCTTTTAAGGAAAATCAAAGCATGAAAACAAGTTTTTCCAGTAGGCAACATCTTCCATACTGCCTCTTGGTGGTGATTACCACTCCAGTGGGCTTACCTGGTCCGTTGGCAAAAATACCTATTTCCAGTCGACAGTCCTTGGCACTTGACTCGGTTCACCAAGTGTCTCGTAAGTCAGCATCACGGGCCTCCTCACTTCTCGAGTCGACATCCTCCTGGTGGGATGTTACTCAGATACCACGAGTTCTTTGGTCACAGGAGTTTCTTCCGCCGCACTCATTTCCCGTGCTTCCTCAGATGCTCTTGGAGCTGCCTCTGAAAGTTCCTGTACTTATCCTGAATCGCCTATTTCCACACGGTCTGGTAATTCCGCTCCTCCTGAGTGTCGATCGGTCTCTTCAGGGGCCGGTGTTCGATCATCAGAGCTAAATGGGACTTCATCTGTACTCCTTGGTACAAACTCTGGAGTCTCGGGACTTAGTTCACTCTCCTGAGGATGGTACATCCCTCTCCTCGCCGGTCCGAGAAATACAACAGTGTGCTCTTCTTCATCGGAACTTTCAAGGTCACTATCTTCCTCCGGAGCTTCAGTCTGTGGTGGTCCCTTAGTCGATCTCGGACGATGTCGGTCTACTTCTGGGAAGTATTGTTGTGGTGGGAGATATTCACAGGGTAGTAGTAAATTCCAATGGACTATTCTGGTTTTCTTGTCTCCCGTTTCCAATCGGATTTCATACACTGGGCTGTCCTCAGCTTTCCTCCTTACGACCACATACACCTTGTCTTCCCAGTACGAACAAAGTTTTCCTGGACCACCTTTCTCACGTACGTTTTTGACTAGCTCACGGCTTCCCGGTGCCAATTTTGATTCATAACATTTTCGATCATAGTACTCCTTACTCTTGCTCTGTCCTTGCGTAACCACTTTTGACGCTATGTTGTATTCCTCTGCCATCTATTCCTTCCATTTCCGAACGTACTCTGGATAAGTTTTGTAAGTCTCTGACACTGGAGTATCGAACATGATGTCAATTGGCAGTCTTGGCGATCGTCCTTACAATAGGAAGAAAGGTGAGTAACCCGTGGCATCGCTCTTTGTACAGTTATAGGCATGTACCACTTTTGACAGAGAACTCTTCCAGTCTTTCTTCTCATCACCTGTTAAAGTGTGCAACATCGATAATAATGTCCGGTTAAAACGTTCCACTTGTCCATTACCTTCTGGGTGATAGGGCATTGTGTGGGATCTCTGAATCCTACAGTACTTTCCTAGCTTGGCAAAGAGATGGTTCTCAAATTCTCTTCCTTGGTCGTGGTGTAACCTTGTAGGGAACCCAAACATCAAAGCAAAATCATTGAAGATCTTCTCTGCCGCTGTTCGACCAGATTTATTGGTGGTGGCATATGCTTGAGCAAATCGAGTAAAATGGTCCATCACCACCAAAATGTATTCGTAGCCACCCTTGCACGTCTCGAGATGTAGAAAGTCTATTGAGACCATCTCGAACGGATACGTAGTTTGGATGTTGCCCATAGGTGCCCGGGTTGATGTGTTGAGACGTTTATCTTTCAGACACCCACACTCTCTGGTCACGTACCTCTCAATATCTCTCTACATGTATGGTCAGAAGAAACGTTCACGGATCAAATTTGTTGTCCTTTCTACTCCCAGGTGTCCCATGTTTTCATAGAGTTCTTTGAAGAACAACCTACGGAATACTCTGGGTAGTACCAACTGCCGGTTTTGTCCTCCTTTTACGATACAGGATACCGTCTTCACTGAGGTAGAGCTTCGTCCATTCTTTAACTAAAACAGATACTGCTGGTGACTCATTATCTCTCTCCCGTTTCTACATCTCTGGATGCAAACAACAGTCTATCCTCCAGTTCAATTGCTCTGAACAAGAAACTTTGGGGTGATTCATTATTTTTCTGTGAGATTAATGAGTCGGTGGAACAATTCTGAAGTATTCTCTTCTTTATAGTGCCCTTTTAAAATCATCTTCAGCTGTTGCAAGGTCAATTGACTCTTCATTTCTAGCATACTACGGAGGTTCAGTCCTGGCCTGATCGCTTTCATCACCCCCTCAATGATCTCATCTGGTTGGTAGCCTTTCTGTAAGCCTGCATCGATCTGGTGCAACAAGTTCATATAAGACAGTTTCTCTTTCTGTTCATACTCTCCAATCTGTCCCAGGATCTTGAATTATTTTCTTATGGTGATTTGTGGTGTTAGAGATGAGTTTTCCTGATTTATCTAACCCGAGCAGGTTAAAGGTTCTGTCTGAGCCAGTTACCCGTTCAGAGGTTTTCGTTGATTCCTGCAGGGCTGTTGTTAGGGCTTTGAGTTGTTCTTTCAATTCCTGTAGTTCAGTCTGCAGACGGAGATTCCCGCTTTTGGTAATTGGTGCCGCCCCTCCATCCTCCAACTTCAACCTGGTTAGAAACTGTGTTAGCTCCTAGAGGAATATCCCCATGACGTCTTCAGCTTCTTTCTCCCTCAGCTCATCCATTTTTAATTTAATTTAATTAATGGCAGTTAACATTTGCCTGCGGTTATGTGCTTTAGAAATCTGTTCTTCTGACATCTTTATATGTTCTGCTACTGTTCTCAATTCTTCACAAGTTAACTGAAGAAGCAGCTCACTAATTCTGTCCATTTGTATTTCCACATTCATTGCTGCTACTGAGTTTTCTTTAGGGCTGGTCCCCTTTAACTGGTGTAGAAGAGTTGAATTGAGGTGCTGTGCTGCTGTGTTTTTCCAGACACTTTTCCTCTTCTCCCTCTACACGCTAATTCCCGCTCAGGACTCCCCGTATGGGCCACCAATGTTACACGCACGCCGCTAGGTTCAGATAGGGCGAGATGGGTTTCATGAATTCCTTGGAATCCTGGGGGAACCGTAGGGCGACCATAGACTGCAGCTTCTCTCAGGCACACAATAGATTTAGTTGGTGACCAGACACATCTGGCAAGAGTCTTTTTCAACAGTTTAACAGTGGAATTTAATCTGAAGCACGGCTAGTGCAATTCAGGGATATTACAGCAACAATCTTCATTACAGTACAGTCTCATAAAGCAGGCACAGTAACGTCAGACTCTTCAGTAGCATAATTCAGCACAGATTAGATCTCTTGGCAGCACACTTCTATGTATAAACAGCAGGCTTTTCTTTCACAAGGACTCACTAGTACACAGCATTCTTTATCCTGCATGGAGATGGAGGGGGGGAGGGTTTGATGAGGGAGATGATCCCTGTGACACAATTCCTTCTAGTCCTTATCTTCCTGCCCGATAATACTCTGCACTGTTAGTTCAGGGAGTTTATCTTACCTGTGTTTAGTTTCTCTCGTGATCTGAATCCTGTTCAGTTGCCTTCTGTCAGATACAGATAACACACCACCTCTCTCTTCAGCTTCAGCCAGACTATAACAAGTTCCCCACAATCCCCCTGGGGCTCTGCTGCAACACTCCCTGTCAACTGTGACTGTGTTGAACCCTCTAGTTGCTGGATGCTTCTGAAGCACAACACTTCCTGTCTCTTGTGACTGTGTTAACTCTTATAGTTGCTGGATGCTTTTGAAGCAACAGCACTACTTCTGCATGTCACATAATAATAAAAAAATCTATGCAAGATTAGTATGGCCATAACCGTACTGACCTGGAGAATCATTATTCCTCCATTTGGTTTTATGGAGTGTATCCTGTGGAGTATTATCACGGGATATATTCCATAAAAGCAAAACCCAAAAACTCATGGCAGAATTACATTTTTTTTTTTTTTTTTACAATTTCACAATTTTTTTCCTGTTTTCCATTATGTGTTAAAATAAAAATAAATGGTGCCATATAAGCTACAATCCGTTCTGCAAAAAAAAAAAAAAGCCCTCATATGGCTAGGTCGACAAAAAAATAAATAGTTATGACTCTTATTTATTTTATTCACTTATATGGCGCCATTAATTCCACAGCGCTTTACAAACATCATCACTGTCCCCATTGGAGCTCACAATCTAAATTCTCTATCAGTATGCCTTTGGAGTGTGGGAGAAAATCTGGAGGAAACCCACGCAAACACGGGGAGAACATACAAACTCCTTGCAGATATTGTCCTTGGTGGGATTTGAACCCAGATCCACAGGGCTATAGTGCTAATCACTGAGCCTCTGTACTGCCCCTTGGAAGAAAAGGAGGAAAAAACGAAAGCGCAAAAACTAAAATTGGATGTGGAGGCAAGGGGTTAATCCTTGCATGTGGCAGTTTGTGGGAAGGTGTGGGAGGTTGATACAGTGCTGAACTCCTTTCTAACTATTTAAATGCTGAGCATGCTACTGACTGCAGCATCTAAGAGATTAAACTGCTGTCACCAGAGCTGATACCAATCACGCAAGTTTTATGCAGGTGTCAACTGTGAAAATGTTTCATACACTGATACCTGATGCCTTTCCTGAAGGTGTCATATTCATAATTTTACTTTACTTCTGAATCCCTATGTATTCCCCCAGTAAAAAAAAAATAACACTAAGGGCAGGTGCAAACGTCCGTATGTGTTCCATCTGAGAAAAAAGGTCTGATTATGATAATCACACTCTGAACAGAGTGGGATCCGTTTTTCTCTTTAGTTCGAGGGTGATCCGATGTTTTGACGGATTGCACTAGGACTGAAACTACGGTCATCTGCATGAGACCTTATTCTCACCTCTGGTGCCAGCACCATTCCAGCGGTATCGGCACTGGCTCTCCCGGGGATTGCATAACATTATTATGTCACGTGATCCCTGTGGTCAATCAGCGCTGGCTTCACTCTCCTACGGAAGTACTTGACAACCAGAGGAAGTGAGATCTGCGACTGCTATCTCATTTCCTCCGGATGTCTTGATTTGTCCGAAGGAAGGGAGAGGGGAGGCAGAACGATTGGCCGCAGTGATTGCATGACATAACAATGTTACGCGATCCCCATAAGAGCCAGCGCCGACACTGCTGGAGCACTGCTGGCGCCGGAGGTGAGTTATTATTCTACTAGGGGAAAAATAGGGATTCAGAATGGGTTTTCTGAGTAGTGGACAACCCCTTTAACTCTGTGCTAGATATGTAAAAGAGGTGTTCCAGTTTCATCATAAGAGAAAGTGTTTTAAAATTTCTAATATACTTTCTCTAGCAAGTCGTCACGGTTTTAAGATTGTTCATTGTAGTTCAATATTAACTATTGTGTTTACTTGCAAGAATGAAAATCTGTTCTGGTCACACAGGTGCACGTCTCGTTATGGTCCCAGAACTCTTGTGTAACGAGCCGTGCACCTGTGTGACCAGGAAGCAAACAACAAAGGTTCCAAAAAAGATTCCCACCAAATGACAAGAAGCAGCTGCCATGAAAACTGTGAGGAATTAATACCCAAAGCATATTAACATTCATTGTGCATGTAAAATATTGTCTTACAAAATTAGGAAAAATAATATTTTAATTTTGCAAATGCGCTGCATGAATTCAGTTGTAATGTTTCATTTCAACAATCAGGATGTATTCAAAACAGCTTCACTCACTCTGAAAATGAATCCCATACAATGATGAGACTTTCTGGCCCTTGATCGCCTGTAACAATCCATCGGCGGTCCTGACTAACACACAAACAGGAAATGCAGCTACAGTGACCCTAGAAGTAAAAACGTATAAGAATAAACATTGCAATACATTCATTATAGTCTGTATTCTATAATTCTATAGAATATTGCGGCAAGACGACTCGCTCGGCTCTCCTGGAGGCAGACTCAGGACACACGTTCCCAGGTTTCCTTTCTGCTGGTTTATTATCAGCCATAAACTCATGCAGGTTTCGCAGGAAAAACAAACATGACCCCTCTGGGTTAAACGGAAAAAAAACAAAAACAAAGTATAGCTCAGTCCATAGATGAGCGGGTTCCGCCCGCTCTCGGTAGCATAAACTGCACTGCTAAAGTCCTCGTGAAAAGCTCTGCAGCTTCCACAATACTGTCTGGAGACTTCCCTCTCCAGACCACACTCCACAGGAAAAAACCAGGACTGAGCTTTTACACATTGCTCAGCCACACCCTGAGGGGAGGTAGGGGGAATGGCGTCCCGCCCTCTTTGCCATTCCCATAAAACCGCACACCCTTTAACAGAGTAAATCTACCAGCATATAACACGCTGGCAGAAAAATAAAGTAGGTCTTAGTTCACACAGGAGAGCATCCTGAGTGACACATACCTCCCCTCACATATAAAACCAGTGACACTGTCACATATTCCCCCCCTCTGCCCAAAGCCGGGGGTTTGGGCACCTTCTGACACCAGGCAGGGAATCCTAGAGAGGGCATCAGCATTCCCATGTAACTTCCCGGGCCTATGCTCCACGTGAAAGTTAAACTCTTGAAGCCCTAGGAACCATCTAGTTACCCTGGCATTTTTACCCCTCTTCTCCCTCAACCATCTCAACGGGGCATGGTCTGATACTAATCTAAACTTCCGGCCTACTAGGTAATATTTCAGTGTATCCACGGCCCATTTTATGGCTAAACACTCTTTCTCTACTATGGCGTAGTTCTTCTCGCAGGAGGACAGCTTTCGGCTTAGATAGAGAATGGGATCTTCTTCCCCATTTATCTCTTGGGAGAGTACAGCCCCTAGACCAACCTCCGAAGCGTCCGTCTGGACCACAAATTCTTTCTTGAAGTCTGGTGCGACCAGGACCGGCTGCTTGCACAGTGTTAGCTTCAACTGTTGAAACGCGGTCTCCGTTTCTTCCGTCCATTTCACCATGGTTGATTTGGTGCCTTTTAGAAGATCCGTTAGTGGCGCGGCAATCATGGCGAAATTTGGGATAAACCGCCGGTAGTATCCCACCATTCCTAGGAATGCTCTCACTTGCTTCTTCGAGAGTGGTTGCGGCCAGGTTTGTATTGCCTCCATTTTCTTGATTTGCGGCTTTATTTCGCCTCTCCCAACAACATAGCCCAGGTACTTGGCCTCCTCCTTCCCGATGGCACACTTTCTCGGATTTATGGTAAATCCTGCCTTCCTTAGCGTGTCCAGAACGGCCTGTAGTTTAGGTAGGTGACTAGCCCAGTCTGGGCTAAAGACCACAATGTCGTCGAGGTAGGCTGCGGCATACTTCTTATGTGGGGCTAGGATCCGATCCATAGCCCTCTGGAAAGTGGCTGGGGCCCCCTGTAGTCCGAACGGCATCCGCGTGTATTGAAAACACCCATCAGGTGTTGAGAAAGCCGTCTTCTCCTTAGCCATCTGGGACATGGGGATCTGCCAGTAGCCCTTCGTCAGGTCGAGAGTGGTGATGTACCTCGCCGGTCCAAGCCTCTCGATGAGTTCGTCGACGCGGGGCATCGGGTACGCATCACACTTGGATACCTCATTCAGCCGGCGGTAGTCATTACAAAACCTCCACTCTCCATTGGGTTTCGGCACGAGGACGATTGGGCTCAACCACCCACTCTTTGACTCCTCTATTACTCCGAGGTCTAACATCCTCTTCACCTCGGCCGAGATCACCTCCCGGCGTGCTTCCGGAATCGAATACGGCTTCAGATTCACTCGTACGTGCGGCTCTGTCAGCACATCATGCTCTACCACTTGAGTATGCCCCGGCAACTCTGAGGACAGCTCCCGATTCCGCTGTAGTAATTCTCGACACTGTTGCTTCTGGGCCGATGATAGAGTCTCTGCAATAGTGACCTCCTCCACCTTGCCTTCTGGTGCGGCTCCCAGGCAAGGAGTTTCCACAGGTCCACGGTCCCGCCACGGCTTGAGCAAATTTACATGATATATTTGATGCGGCTTTCTTCGGCCAGGCTGGTGGACTTTATAATTAACCTTGCTGACTTTCTCCACCACCTCGTATGGACCTTGCCATTTGGCGAGGAACTTGCTCTCGACGGTAGGGATCAGCACCCCAAAACACGGTCCCCGGGCTGGAACTGTCTTAGTCTCGCCGACCGGTTATAGACTCTCGCCTGGGCTTCCTGCGCCTGGAGGAGATGTTCCTTCACGATGGGCATCACCTTTGACATTCTCTCCTGTAACTGGGCGACATGTTCGATGATACTCCGGTGTGGCGTGACTTCAGCCTTCCAAGTTTCCTTGGCGATGTCTAGGAGACCTCTTGGATGCCGCCCATATAGGAGCTCAAATGGAGAGAAACCAGTGGAGGCTTGAGGAACTTCTCTGACCGAGAAAAGCAGAAATGGGAGCAGGTAGTCCCAGTCTCGCCCATCCTTTTCAACGACCTTCTTGAGCATCGCCTTTAAGGTCTTGTTGAAGCGCTCCACTAGGCCGTCCGTCTGTGGATGATAAACCGAGGTCCGAAGCTGAGTTATCTGAAGGACTCTGCAAAGCTCCTTCATCAGCTTGCTCATGAAGGGGGTTCCTTGGTCTGTCAGAATCTCTTTTGGTAGACCTGTCCGAGCAAAAATATGGACCAGCTCTCGGGCTATACTTTTACTGGACATGTTCCTTAGGGGAACCGCTTCCGGATACCGAGTCGCATAGTCCATGACGACCAGGATATATTGGTGGCCCCGAGCTGATTTAACTAAGGGGCCCACGAGGTCCATGGCAATCCTCTCAAAGGGAACCTCTATCACAGGTAGTGGGACTAAGGGGCTACGGAAGTGGGAGGAGGGAGCAGTTATTTGGCAGGTGGGGCAGGACCTACAATAGTTTTGAACTTCTCAATAACACCCTGGCCAATAAAACCTTCTCAATATCCTCTCCTGAGTTTTCTCGACCCCTAGGTGTCCCCCCAGAACATGTGAATGGGCCATATCTAGCACCCACCGTCTGTATGCCCCCGACACTAACAGCCGTTCCACTATCTCACCGCCCCTCAGTTTGGCCACCCGATATAGCAACTCCCCCTGCACTGCAAAGTGGGGGAATCTGGTGTCGGCCCCCGGCTCTTGGGCAACCCCATTACATACAGTAACCTGGTCGAACGCCCCTTTTAAGGTCAGGTCTAGAAACTGGGGCAGTCCCAAAGTTCTCTCTGGACATATCTAACGCAGGGAGGTCGGCCTCCTCGGTCACCGTCTCACCCTCATCACCGACAAGGACACACAGTGGGAACTCCTCCATCTGAGACTTCGTTGGGAGTTCTTCTTCAAGGACCTGGCTTTTCCCCATGCTACTTAGTCCAGTTCCCTTCCCCCACAAGTCCCAGAATAAGGAAAAATCACGGCCCAATATGACGGGATGTATCAGGTCCTTTACTACCCCGACTTCATGGGACTGGGCACCAAAGTCTGTCCCCACTGTTACTGTGGCCACGGGATAGTCCTTGGCGTCACCATGGATGCACTGAACGCCCAGGGTTTTGGAAGGGATCAACTGGTGGGGAAGGGATGCTCTGATCAAGGTCACCAGACTCCCGGAGTCCAACAGCCCAAGCACTTTTATTCCATTAATGGACACTGCACACGCCTGCGGCCCCTCGCCGGGTCGACAGTCCACGCTACAGGCTGGATAGGCATAATAGGAGACCCGTCTGCCTAGGCTGCAGTCCATGGACCCAGGGGATATTTGACACCTGGCGGCTACATGTCCAGGGTTGTGACACCGCCAGCAAACTATATCTTTACCAACTGTTCTAAAGGCACCTTCAGTAGGAGTGGGACGTCCCCCAGTGGTGGCTCTAGACCCCTTCCGTTGTGAACCCGCCCCCTTTTGGGTATCCCAGTAGGGAGAAGTGACTGCATCCGGTTTCCCAAGAGATCTCTCGACTACCTGGTACCTCTCTACCAAGCCGATGAAGTCATCTGCGTTCTGGGGATCACCCTGGGCAACCCAGGTCTGTACTGGCTTGGGAAGGGAATGCATGAACCTGTCAATCACCACCCGCTCAACCATCTGGGCCGGAGTGGAGGACTCCGGTTGTAGCCACTTCTGAACAAGATGCAGGAGGTCAAACATCTGCGAACGAGGGGGTTTGTTGCTAGCATACGCCCAGTGATGAACTCGCTGGGCTCTCACCGCCATATTTACTCCCAGACGTGCTAAGATCTCTGTCTTTAGTTTGGGATACTCCTTAGCATCTTGCAGCGCCAAGTCAAAATACGCCTTCTGGGGTTCACCCGATAAATATGGCGCCAGAACCTCTGCCTACTGTGCAGGTGGAAGTCTCTCCCGATCAGCCACCCTCTCAAAAACAGTCAGAAATGCTTCTACATCATCCCCAGGGGTCATCTTCTGCATGGCCCGCCTTACCGCCTTCCTGACGTGAGAATCATCAGTCGCCCCTGAGGGTGGGGCGGCCGCCCTGCTCTGGATGGCGTCCGCCAAAAGCTGTATCTGCTGTTGCGCCTCCTGCTGGTGCTGCTGTTGCGACTTTTGCTGCAACTGGATCTGCTGAAGCAACAGTTTGGTAGTCTCCTGGTGCTGCTGCTGCATGCTCTGCTGGGCCTGCTGCATACTCTGCTGGGCCTGTAGGTGTTGCTGCTGCATGCTCTGCTGGGCCTGGACCAGGTGCTTAACGAGCTCCTCCATGCTGCTGGACTTCTCTGGCTGGCTGGCAGCCTTCACCCAGGACATCCACCGGTCTTTGTGGCAGGTACACGTGTTCCTGGAATCCTGCCCGCACTCTCACACCACCTGTGGCAAGACGACTCGCTCGGCTCTCCTGGAGGCAGACTCAGGACACACGTTCCCAGGTTTCCTTTCTGCTGGTTTATTATCAGCCATAAACTCATGCAGGTTTCGCAGGAAAAACAAACATGACCCCTCTGGGTTAAACGGAAAAAAAACAAAAAACAAAGTATAACTCAGTCCATAGATGAGCGGGTTCCGCCCGCTCTCGGTAGCATAAACTGCACTGCTAAAGTCCTTGTGAAAAGCTCTGCAGCTTCCACAATACTGTCTGGAGACTTCCCTCTCCAGACCACACTCCACAGGAAAAAACCAGGACTGAGCTTTTACACATTGCTCAGCCACACAATGAGGGGAGGTAGGGGGAATGGCGTCCCGCCCTCTTTGCCATTCCCATAAAACCGCACACCCATTAACAGAGTAAATCTACCAGCATATAACACGCTGGCAGAAAAATAAAGTAGGTCTTAGTTCACACAGGAGAGCATCCTGAGTGACACATACCTCCCCTCACATATAAAACCAGTGACACTGTCACAATATCTAGAGACAAACACAGGCTTTATTCCATCATTCAATACCAGAAAAGCATTCCTGCACGGTGCAGTCTTGAGTACATTTGTGAATGCGGCCTCAGGATTTTAGTTGTGAGGCGGATGAGTAAACAGATACGGGACTATTGTCACACAAAAAAAATCCGACCTGTCTGAAAATTAGTGCAGTTGTATTTGATCAAAGAGGATAACAGAAAAATACAGACTCTGGGTATGGCTTTTTTTCCATAGGCTTCTCTATAGGGCTTGAAATCCAAAGCATTTTTTCTAGCCCAAGGGAACCTATCATGTGAAAAAACACTATTAACCAGCAGAGGGGTTAATTTGCAGATTTAAAAGCATTCAAAAATTGTGCAGACGTCGCACTGAAAGCCCAACTACTTGGAGGAAATGAACTTTATTCCTCCCGGCAGCCTCCGGTTTTCAGTCACAGAGGCGCAACTTCAGTCACTGCTTAGTACAAGTGAGACACCCGGCTCTGTACTGATGCACTGTTGAGTCGGCTGTCAGTCAGTGCCAGGGGTATAGCTACAGCCGCGCACTTTGTATTGAGGGGTGACTGAAGCTGCGCCTCTATTACTGAAAACCGGAAGCCTCAGGGAGGAATAAAGTTCATTTCCTCCCAGCAGCCGGGCTTTCAGTGTGGCTGCCGCACGGCTTTAGAACGCTATTGATCTGCAGATTAACCCAATATCTGCAGGTTAATAGCGTTTTTTCACATGACATGTTCTGTTTTTTTTTTCTTTCACATAGCTAATAGGCCCAAAACGTTTCGATCATCTATACATATATTAGGTTTAAAAATGGATCCATGGGTCCGGTCCCTGAGACTGAGAGCATGTCCTATTCACATCTATTTTGCGAATCACAATTGACCATTAGAGTCTATGGGAATCCGTATAAATGGATGAAACATAAAAGACAGACTTTGTCCTTAAATGTGTCATTTGTTTTTAACTGATAACTTCTATCTGTTGAGTTTAATGTAAGGATGCAAGACAGAGCCAATAAAAACGGTCCGTTTTTCATGGATTTAAAAATTGCCACAGATGTGTTGTGAATGTAGTCTTAGGGTATAATCACATATTGTGGTTTTGCGGCAAAAAAACACACAACGTTTTACAGTAACAGCAAAGTGAATGACGTTTCTGAAATCTCATGTACACACTGTTTATTTTTTCCTGAAGCAGTTTCACATCTGCAAAATGTCAATTCTTTCAGCGTTTTTCACCCATTTGAATGTAGGTGAAAAAAAAACGCATTAAAAATGTGGCAAAAATGCGAGTATCTAAGGCCTCCTTCACATGTCAGTGTCTCCAATAAGTGTGGTGACAGTTTTCACATGTACTGGAGAGACTCACACACGTAGATCCATTCAAATCAAGGGTCTGTGCACATGTCAGTGTGTTTCCAAGGACTGTGTGTCCTTGTGCAAAACACATAGACATGTCAGTTTTTTGCAGGCAGTATAGTCCGCAATACGCCCCGAACACCTGCACACTGATGACACATGGATGACATCCGTGTCTTCAGTGTGACACGTACCGGCGTTTGGGAAAAGCAGTATAGTTACTGCTGTTCCCAGGTGCCGGGTGCTGAATCCAACTCTCATCATCCTCGCCTGGTCTGCCCGCGATCAGCGCGTCCAAACGACGCTGATGAGAGTTGGAGCCAGCGCCGACGTCTGTGTATAGCACGTAATAAATAAATTTAAAAAATGGCGTGTGGTACTCCTTAATTTTATCTAATCTAACCAGCTGAGGGAAAGTAGACAGCTGGGGGCTGGTTTTAATATTCTGGGAAGGGGCCAATAGCTATAAAGGTTCCCAGCCTATTAATAACAACTCACAGCTGATGGTTTAGCTTTTGCTGGTTATTAAAAAGGGGGAACCCCAATAAAAAAATGACGGGGGGTCCCCTTTATTATTCATAACCAGAAACAGCTAAACAGACAGCTGCGGGCTGATATTAATAGGCTTTAAATCTTTATGGCTATTGGCACATTCCCAGAATATTAACACCAGCCCCCAGCTGTCTGCTTTCCCTCAGCTGTTTAGTAAAATTAAGGGGGACCCCAAGCTATTTTTTTTAAATCTTATTTATTACGCGCTATACACAGACTGCGGGTGCTGACTCCAACTTTCATCAGCATCGCCTGGTCGCGCTGATCGCAGGAAGACAAGGTGACAATGATGAGAGTTGGATTCAGCACCCAGCGCCTGGGAACAGAGCTAACTGTGCAGCTTTTCCCAGACGCCGGTACGTGTCAGACTGATGGTGCACATGGATGTTACACACGAACACTGATAGCACCGGTACTGGTTTTTCCAGTACCGGAAATATCAAGAGTGTGAAAGAAGCCTTATGTAGCGTTTTTCCCACCAATACTCCAATATTTGCAGTGGATTTTTCTGCTGCAAATACTGAACATCTGCACACAACCTTAGTTTTTACAGTAAAATCTGCAGTGGTATATGTCCAAAAAAATACAGACAGAAAATCTGTTGTGTTTTCACTACTCGCTCTTAAAAGATTGAAAAAATAAATATGTAAAGAAGCCCTAAAATTAAGAATATAAAAAAATAAATATAAAATATGACATAGAAAAGGATATAAAAATATCAGGAACTGTCAAGCCATATCCTAAATAATTTAGTAAATTATCCCGAATTTCTAAAATGTTGTAAAGGGTCAGAGCGGTTTGTTACAGCTGGTGTTACAAAACAGCATCCCTCCAGCAGTAAAATATTTATAAGCCGATGTAGTGTCCATATTCGGATGATATAAAAATATCAGATGTTCTGGCTTCACAGCAATTCTCATTTCCATAACAGAGTTTACAAACTGCAATATTTTATTACAAATCCTCAGTCCGCACAGTAGGCACGGAACATATGGCATAATTGTCAAAGCATATGGTAAAAGCAAGGAGCAGGCATGAGTTGATTAGAGATAAATGCCCTATTAGTTGGGGAAGCAGAAGACAAAAATGCTGAAAATATTATTATAGTTGGAACAGAAACAAAATTCTCAGCTTTCAGCAATATTAATGTACCAATGGATTATTTAGATGACAAGACCACAGATAAAGAAATTAGGTTATTCATTCCAATCGTCCATAAACTATTGCAGAAAATATCCTCCTCTTACCTGAAGGTGGCGCTGAAGGTTCAAAGTGAAGTCATGGATTACGGCGGTGTGAGCGCACACATACACTGCCACTTGGTGCTCTTCATCATGAAGATTATAAATTGGGATATTGCTATTCATGCCGAAACACCATGCTAAATTCTGCATAAAGCAAAGTGGCCGTTAATATATGTATGCATCCTACTGTATAACTAAAGTGGGTGGCAAGTCTAAAATGTACTGTGCAGGTTATGGTGCAGAAGAAGGGAACCATGGATAATCTAGCACCAGTGTCACCCTAGCAATCGCCGTACACGGTATTAACAAGAAAGCCTGCCGTTCTTATCACTCACAAGAGGTTTATCTGCAGAGACTGAGTTTTCGTCTTCAAAGGCGGTCCTTGGTGTGGCGGTGTAGACTAGCGAGTCTTCAGCGGCTGGGACCTCTACGACTGCTTTATCTTCTGCATCTTCATTCATATCATCAAATACTGAGACACAATTGTTTCCTTCACTTGACCACTGGCTCTCTGTAATATTATTGTCCGATATTTCACGCGATTCCTGTGCAGGATTTTTATCATCTAATGCAGCTTTTTCATTTTGTAAAGTCTCTTCATCTGTAACATCCGGCTATCAATATTTATCAAAGAAACAATGACAAGAGTAAGAGAAATAAGACAGCAACATGTTTTATCATTAACGGGGTTAACCACTACTGGCCGATCTCTGTTCAGTGTCCCTTATATGCCTAGTAAAATAAGGGCTTATTCACACATCAGTTTTTTCAAGTACAAGTGTTATGTGTCGGAACAAACTCAGCAGTAAAGGTCTATGGGTTTGTGAAAAAAAATGGACAGCACTCGGTTGTCATCCATATGCGGTCCGTTTTTCACTGACTGATAGATAGGAGAAGGTAGAGAATTTTTTTTTTCTCATCAGTGAAAAAAAAACTGATGAAACTGACCAAACTCTGATAAAAACCACTGATGATGTCTGTTTTTCTCATATGGCAAAAAAACTGACATCTGAATGAGGCATAATAAAAAAAAAAAAAAGCATACGTACCTCCCGGACCCACGCTGCTCCTCTCCTCCAATCATCTGACTGAACTGAGAAGGCTGCAGTCAATCAGTGGCAACTGATAGTGTTCAGAGTTCAGGTGACTTAACCCCTTCACGACCTTGTGATGTACATTTACCTTTGATGTGGGGTTGTACGTCAAGCCAACATCTTTCACCGCACATGATGACTGATTTAATCAGCCATCATGTGTCTTTAACAGCTGTGGATGGAGAAGTGCTCGACCCTCGGCTGTTAACCAGTTAAATCCCGCTATCAATCGTTGACAGGGGGATTTAACACATGGCAACCGCAAGTGTGTCATTCATCGGCGCCCCCCGTCACGTGATCGCGGGGCCCATAGGGGTTGTCACAACAGCCGGGGGTCTGCTGATGATCCCCGTGACTGTCATTATGATCCTCCTGTGAAGATCATAGAAGATCATGATTTCTGCTATGCATAGCACAAGCGATAGGACAATCGCAGCTTCAAGTCCCCTAAGAGGGCTATTCAATACTGTAAAAAGTGAGAAAAAAATAGTTTTTAAAATATGAAGGAAAAAAAAACACAAACGTTCAAATCACCCCCCTTTTGCCCCATTAAAAAAATAAAACGCAAGAATTATATTGCAATGTTGCGGCAGCCCAAAATAATCTAAGGTGATCAAAACATCGTATCTATACCATCGTAAATGGTATAAATAAAAACGACATCTCAGGGAGCATAAAATAAGCCATCACACAGACTCGTATCTCGAAAAAAGAAAACATTATCAGTCTCAGAAAATGGTGACACAAGCGATTTTTTTTTTCTTACAAATTTCCGGATTTTTTTTCACCACTTGAATTAGAAAAAACTATAAATGTTTGGTACCTGCGTATAGTATACATGGTACTTAAAAAAACAATTGTAGAATTGCATTTTTTGTGCAATTTCAGCACACTTGAATTTTTTTCCCACTTTCCAATGCATAACATGATAAAATGAATGGTGTTATTCAAAAGTACAACTCAATCTGCAATAAGGGGAGAAAAAAAAACAAAAGTGCAAAAACTGAAAATTCGCAAGTCAAGAAGGGGTTAAACAATGTCACAAGATAACCTCTGCTCAGAGCAGAGGTGCTGTGCCACTCCAGAGGGTAACTAAGTTTTTTTTTATCTTTAACATGGACTACTACTTAACTTTTTAGTTCCCAGTAGTTTACTTGTTTACTTCCTTCATCCCTTTCAGAACATATGAGCATCCGACCAATCGTACATGTGTATGCGGGAACCAGAAGGAATAGCTGTTTGGTAACAGCTGAGGGATAGGTTTGGTCAGCTCTACCCTTTTATCTTGTAGATTATTATATTAGGATAAGCAAGAAGGCGAGCAGCTTGTAATATGATCACTAATAACATCATTTTGGTTTTATCTGATGCATTCAGTTATACAGGATATACAACAGATTAATTAAAATGGCCTCTGGTACTGAATCAATATTTTTCTTTACAGAACCATTTCCAATGCATGTGATTGGTGTCTCCAAGTACAGCGAGTGTGGAGAGTACGGGGAGTGTGGTTAGTACGGGGAGTGTGGTTAGTATGGGGAGTGTGGTTAGTACAGTGAGCGTGGAGAGCACAGGGGAGCATGGAGAGCACGGGGGAGCGTGGAGAGCATGGCGGCGCGTGGAGAGCACGGGGGAGTGTGGAGAGTACAGCGAGTGTGGAGAGTACAGCGAGTGTGGAAATATTTTTAATTCTACCTCAATGGCTTCCTTCTTTCCTACATCATGAAACATTTCTACATAAGGAGAACCCTCTTCTTCAGTTACTGGTTCATTTACTTGCTCCTCGAAATCTCCATCATTGGCATCAGGGGGCTGCTCTTCAGAAGACTCAGGGGTTGGAGATATTTTTTGATCTTCATTACACTCTTCTGTTTCCTTTTCAGAGGAATCTTGGTCAACCGCATTAGAGGACATTACTTCTTGTAGATCAGAATTACCTTCAGACATCTTCCTCTGCATAGAAATATATTGTGTCAGTGAAACAGCAGCGTTTATGTACAGTAATATAAAACACGTCATATAATATTTTGAGGGCACATATCCAATGAAGAACTAGCATGCTTCGGTTTGGATAGCTTTCCCTAATAACCAGGAAATCTTAGACTCCCAAGATTCCTGTACAGAGCTGTTATTCCATAGTCTCAGGGTATGTATGCAACGTCTTAATTCCAACGGCACAGCCACCAAGGTTTTCCTAAGAGAAACCTCTTCAGGAAATAGCTGGCAATCTTTTTCCTGAGGCGGTGTCTCTATCTGTTTTTGAGCGACTCTGCCACCAGCTTCTGTATAAAATATATATATTGTGACAAAGTCACTGGCAGAATACTAGAGGGGAGATATGTTTCACTGAGGCTTTTAGTTCAGTTCAGTGAAACGTCAAAACATAACCATAACGTATGGCATAGTCCTTGTTGCTACGGGTAACCGCCCGCTTCAGGAACAAACCATTCCAGGTCTGTCTTTCCTTCATATGACCCAAAACAAATCAGAGCTTTCATCTCCAGGCCCACCCCACACCAAATGCTCTGAAAGGCTGTGATTTTATCCTCTGAGTTCATCCCTTTCTACAGGTGTTTAATCACCATAGCACTAAGATGGCTTATTAACCCACTCATGTGCTGGAACCTTTTTCCTATGTAAAATTACTGCAGCTATTAATCTCAGTGCTACATATCTCCCCTCTAGTATTTTGTCAGTGACCTTGTCACAATATATACAGTACCAAACCAAAAGTTTGGACACACCTTCTCATTTAAAGATTTTTCTGTATTTTCATGACTATGAAAATTGTACATTCACACTGAAGGCATCAAAACTATGAATTAACACATGTGGAATTATATATTTAAAAAAAGGGTGGCGTTTAGTTGGGCCATCATTTATTTTTCAACAGGACAATGACCCCAAACACACCTCCAGGCTGTGTAAGGGCTATTTGACCAAGAAGGAGAGTGATGGGGTGCTACGCCAGATGACCTGGCCTCCACAGTCACCAGACCTGAACCCAATCGAGATGGTTTGGGGTGAGCTGGACCGCAGAGTGAAGATAAAAGGACCAACAAGTGCTAAGCATCTCTGGGAAGTCCTTCAAGATTGTTGGAACACCATTTCCGGTGACTACCTCTTGAAGCTCATCAAGAGAATGCCAAGAGTGTGCAAAGCAGTCATCAAAGCAAAAGGTGGCTACTTTGAAGAACCTAGAATATAAGACATATTTTCAGTTGCTTCACACTTTTTTGTTAAGTATATAATTCTACATGTGTTAATTCATAGTTTTGATGCCTTCAGTGTGAATGTACAATTTTCATAGTCATGAAAATACAGAAAAATCTTTAAATGAGAAGGTGTGTCCAAACTTTTGGTCTGTACTGTATATGTGTACACACACATATACACACATACATATACATAAATAAATATATACACACGCACACGTTACTCAGCATAAATGAGTACACCTCCTTAGAAAAGTAAGATTTTAATCAATAACTTGCTGACTACAAGAACAATTTCCAAAATTTTAACAAGACTGAGTTTCGCAGAATACTTTTTTTAACCCATAACATGAAAGTAAGGTTAAAATATAACATAACTTTCATTACAAAATCTTTAGTTTTACTCAAATTAGTTGAAGCAATTATGAATACACCCCACACAAAAAACGACTAAATCTAGTATTTTGTATGACCTCCATGATTTTTAAAGGACAGCACCAAGTCTTCTAGGCATGGAATGAACAAGATAACAACATATTGCACCATCTATCTTTCTCCATTCTTTAAGAACGACCTCTTTTAGCGTCTGGATGCTGGATGGAGAGTGACGCTCAACTTGTATCTTCAGTATTTCTCATAGGTGTTCGGTTCGGTTCAGATCGGGAGACATTCTTGGCTACTGAATCATTTTTACTCTTGTCTTCTTCAGAAATGCAGCAGTGGCCTTAAATGTGTATTTTGGATCATTGTCATTTGGAAAAGTGCAAGTCTACCAAGGGTACGGAGTGATGGAAACATCTTCATTTTCAATATAGAGCAGTACATCTGTTAATTCATGGTACAATCAATATCATGTAGCTCCCCAACACCAGTAGCACTCATGCAGCCCCACATAATGACACTGTCACCACCAGGTTTCACTGTAGGCATCATGCATTTTTCTTTGTTCTCCTCACATTTGCGTCCCCATACAGTTTTGAAGCCATCAGTTCCAAAAACATTTATCTTGAGCTCATCACTCTAGAGTAGAGAGTCCCAGTGGTCTTCATATTTTTCAGCATGGGACTTGTCAAATTGTAGGTAGACCTTTTTGTGCATGCATGGACTTTAGGTTTCCTTCGTGGATGTCACCCAGATTTGGCTTTCTACTTTTCTACTACAGTATTCTGACTGATAAGTAAACCTTTCCAGATCTTCTTGTCACCTTCACCTTTCTTTTGTAAATAAATTATTTTCTTTCTCTGGTCTTGTGACATTTCTCTTCCTAGAATTTACATGTGGAGTTGTGCGCATGCGTCCCTCCTGAGTGATCCGTTGGCATTGTGGGCTGTATTTTGATTCCAGTGCAGACATGGTTGCATAACTGGGTTCAGATCATGCGATTCTCACGTGACCGGGTGCCTGCTTGTGTTGCCAGGTCCTCATTCCGGAATGACGCGGCTTGTGATGCGTTCGGCGTTCGGGGACATGCCATGCGCCCCAATAACTCCACCCATATAAATTGACAACCCCACTACCCTGAAGAAGGCAGACGCCGAAACGCGCGTCGGGACGATCTGTGGCGCCATACCGCTGGGAGGTGATGACACTAGGTGGGTAATATCACTGACTGGATCCCCACTTAAGAGGATGGGCACTCTTTCTTACTAGGAACCTTGTAGCATTAGTTTTTATACCGTTAAGCCTACTTACAAGACTTCTTTATATTATATGTCTGAGCATGTAATCTAAAGCACTATACTTATGACTGGTAACACTGATGCACTTTTTTGTATATTACCTTTGTAATCTTTAAACACTGAAGCACTTTTTGAGCTTTTGCATTAGATTACAGTTGCTAGCTCTGATATTTTTTTATATGAATTATGCCTGTCTATAGTGAATTATACTCCTTGTAATTTCATTCGTTGTCTTGATCCATGCACATTTTTATATTTATACATTGGATCTCAAATATCCTCATGCGGTTTGTGTCGCTTTTTAGTGTTTTTAATCATTGTACTTTAATAAAGATTGTTAATATACTATTTCCTCTTTGTATTTATCGTTATTTTTTGTTAATGGTCATGTTTGATCTAACTGGTGCATTCTTTAGATAATTGCAGTGAACTTGCATGTCGATTTTCTTCAACCCTTTTCATTAAAAGAAGCTGCTGTTTACAAGTTAACTTTCAGCCTATGAGATGGTTGCAGTTCTAGCTTTGTTAAACTTTTGAATCACTTTTGCTACAGTATTCTGACTGATAAGTAAACCTTAGCAGATCTTCTTGTCACCTACACCTTTCTTTTGCAAATACATTATTTTCTTTCTCTGGTCTTGTGACATTTCTCTTCCATATGGTGCCATTGCTGAGAACATGAAATGGGAAGGGCTTTTCTTTGTTAAGTAACAACCTTTTATAGTCACGTGTTTAATGAATAAGTAGACCTACTTGCGGTTGAATTCTTGTTAATTAGAATTTTGTAGTCTAAACTTTAGCTTTGCTTCTAAGACTCTCATTGAGGTGTACTCATTTTTGCTAAATGGTCTTGAATGAATTTGTTAGGAACAATACTTTTTTGGATGTGCAAAATAGCAAATCTTGTTTGCAATCAATAGACCACAAAAAGTCATACAAAAAATAAAATATAAGTAACATAACCACCCTACTGCACTGACTGTAAAGATAGTCTCATGCTATGTTCACACATGTTTTGTGCTGCATTTTTTGTGCAGCCCAAACCTACTCTACTAGCAGTAATAATGCTGTGCTTAAAGCGTCTGTCTTGAGGCATTTTTGAAGCCTGTTTTTCCTGCGTTTTATATGATGGAGGGTTAATGGGTTTTTTTGTTTCGTTTTTTTTTTGTGTTTTTTGGGTGCTGATTACATGTATGCTTTGTCTACGGTACGTTTAATAAAGTTAGTTTTACTCATTAAAATGCTTCAAAAACACCTCTTAAGGAATCTAGCATGCCTGAAAAGGGGTGGGTGTGTGCCTCAGCACAAATCTTACTCCAATCAGGGACTGGAATGATATTTCTGGCGTATGGCACACCATAGCTCGTCATGAATTAGACTAACCAGCGTAGCCACGTCTTGTCGCACCCCCTATGTCGACCCAGCTCAACTAATTTTTGAGGAGCTGAATGAAATGGTTATTAAACCACCAAAAGTAGTAACGTTTCTGCGCAACTCCGGGTTGCCCAAATTTTTTGTGACTTTTCAAAGTGATTTAAGTGTAATCGCTTTGATGAATCAAGGCTTATGTGTATCGGCAAACAAGTCTGATTAAATAACTGATGGGGGTTTCAAGAGATGGATCTTAAAGTGGTTGTGTAGGCATGCTGTCAGGACTCTCCGGTATTGCTGCTGAAAGCGGGAAGTCACGTGACCGCAAGGATTCCATTTACATACTCCTGGCCACATTCCAACTAGACCTGCTTGGCCTGGTTCAATACAAGTGAACTGAACGAGGCCAAGCACATCTAGTGGTCACGTGACCGCCTGTATACAAAGTGAATGTGACCTGCCACTCTTGGCAGCAATACAGAAGAATCCTGACATCGTGCGATGCGCATGATGTCAGGATTCAGAAGTCTGCAGTTATATGTAGTGACTGACGACTTTTAATAGAAGACCAGCCAACCCCTTTATATATGCAAATAGCCTCTTCAGAGAGGAAAAGGACTGGACCTATAGAGACACTTATTAAATGTACAATACTAAAAGTTAATATCAACCCTTTAACAAGCCTTGCAACATGACTTAGGATAAGAAGCCAAACCAGACACTCCATTTGCAAACTCATGTTTGGGGTGTTTGCCCCTCATCAGTGCAAAGCAGGAGGTCTGATTTGGCCAAGTGAGAGGTCTTTGACAGGAGGTCTAAGGGGGAACGTTTCGCCTTGTGTAGAGTGCCAAGTCAGAATAAGGAGGAGCTGGAGCAGCACTGATCAACTCATCATACAGGGGGTTTTGTTGAGTCAAGCTCTTTTAAGGTGGAAAACATGGTAAATAGATTTATACATTAGAATAAAGGTAATACAGACAAACCTATTGTAGTAAATTATTGTAATTAGAATTGCTCTATTAAGTGCTCACTAAACTGAACGGATGTTTAGTCTAGCTGGTCTGGAATAGAAGATAATAAACCAGACTAGGACTCCATGGTGACATATTTACAGACATTGTGTATGACAATATCATCCAAGATCGCAGCACAAAATTGCATGCAATATGAGAGAAATAATAGTAGAAAAGTGAAAGAGGATCTACAATTACAGTTGAAACCAGAAGTTTCCATACACTATATAAAAAGACACATATGCATGTTCTGCTCAATATCTGACATGAAATCAGAATAAACCTTTCCCGTTTTAGGTCAATTAGGATTACCATCATTTTTAATATTTGTCAAATGCCAGAATGATGAGAGAGAGAGAATGTTTTAAGGCATTTTTATTACTTACTGCAAAGTCAAAAGTTTACATACACTAAGATTACTATGCCTTTAAACAATTCTGGACTGCCCATATGATGTCATGTGTTTGGAAGCTTCTGATTTTCTGTTTTGAGGCAACATCTGAGTTAATTAGAGACCCACCTGTGGATGTATTTTAATGCACACCTGAAACACACTACTTCTTTGTGTAGCACAATGGGAAAGTCTAAAGAAATCAGCCAAGATATCAGGAAGAGAATTGTGAACTTGCACAAGTCTGGCTCACCCTTGGGTACAACTTCAAGATACCTGAAGGTGCCTCGTTCATCTGTACAAAAAAATTATACCCAAGAACAAACAAGATGGGAAGGTCCAGCCATCATACAGCTTAAGAAGGAGACAGGTTCTTTGTCCCAGAGATGAACGTACTTTGGTCCGATATGTGAATATCAATCCAAGGACAAAAGCAAAAGACCTTGTGAAGATGATGGCGGAAGCTGGTAAGATTGTATCAATATCCACGGTGAAACGAGTACTGTATCAACATGGGCTGGAAGGCCACTCTGACAGGAAGAAGCCATTACTCCAAAAGAAACATAAAAAAAGCCAGATTAATGTTTGCAAATGCACACAGGAATAAAGACCTTAATTTCTGGAGACATATCATGTAGTCTGATGAAACTAAAATTGCACTTTTTGGGCATAATGGCCATCTTTACGTTTGGAGGAAAAAGGGAGAAGCTTGGAAGCCTAAGAACACCATCCAAACTGTGAAACACGGAGGTGGCAGCATCATGTTGTGGGGTTGTATTGCTGGAGGAGGGACTGGTGCACTTCACAAAATAGATGGCATCATGAGAAAAGAAAATTATGTGGCAATACTGAAGTAACATCTCAAAATGTCAGCCAGAAAGATAAAGCTTGGGCAGAAATGGTTCTTCCAAATGGACAATGACCCGAAGCATATTGCCGAAATGGTAACAAAGTGGCTTAAGGATAACAAAGTCAATGTTTTGGAGTGGCCATCACAAAGCCCTGATCTCAATCCTATTGAAAATGTATGGGCAAAACTGAAAAGGCAGGTGCGAGCAAGGCGACCTACAAACCTGGATCAGTTACACCAGTATTGTGAGAAGCTTGTGGAAGGATATCCCAAACATTTGCTGCAAGTCATTTAGTTTAAGGTCAATGGTACCAAATACTAATGAAATGTATGTAACCTTTTGACTTTGCAGTAAGTAATAAAAATGCCTTAAAACATTCTCTTTCTCTCATTATTCAGGCATTTGGAAAATATTAAAAACTATGGTAATCCTAATTGACCTAAAACGGGAAAGGTTTATTCTGATTTCATGTCAGATATTGAGAAAAACATGAATATGTGTCTTTTTATATAGTGTATGTAAACTTCTGGTTTCAACTGTATATTTCTGGGATCATTACAAAATATCCAATGCTATATTTTACGATACATAATACTATACAGAGGTTTTTTTAAATTGTAAAATTGCAAACAGTTGACAACTCAAGTCAGATACAATGTCCCGCAATCCCATAGACGTGGGCAGTGTCGGACTGGTGTGCTAAGGGCCCAAAAGTAACATCAACTCCAGGGCCCCACTTTTCAGCTACATGCAAATATGACTTTATCCTCATTCACAAATTTCTATAGCAATAAAATGGATTGATTTTGGAAAAAAAAAAGATGCAGGCTTTGTCTGTACATAGTGAATCAAGTGTACTGTGCCAAGTACTGCTCATATAAGAAGGTGGTGACCCACTCCTGCATGGGGGCCCAGCGGAGGATTCTCCTGCTCTCCTGTGGGCCAGTTGGAGCATGGACACAGGGACTGCAGTTCTTGGGCGGCTGTACATATACATCTGTGTTTGGAACAACTTACTGCTGCGAGACGTTCTAGAGTGGCCTGAGCTCCAGACTGACGCAACCCTGGAAAAGCGATTACGAGTAGCAACCTCATCCATACCACCTAACATCACAGCCGCACCAAAGAGAAGCAGCTCCAGCCATCACATTAGGGGGAGTTAATTAAATGTTTGACCAAATATTGCAAGATAAATTTTAAGCCGATCAATTTGTATGGCCCCCGAATAATGGTATATTTATCCAGTTGGCCAGTTGGCCCCTTGGCAGAAAAACGTGCCCCATCCCTGCCCTAGACCATGCTTGGTTTCTGACTTGGCTGATAGCATATATGTACCAGTGAAGCTAGGGATGCCATTAGGGTGTCCATTAGGGTGTCTCCCAACCCTGCCATAGACAATCAGTGTATAGTACCAGACAATGCACATTGTTCTCTGCGGACCCCTGGACTGGTGATGCAGAATAAAACTTCTCAATTTTTCATCAAAACCACTGCTGGTGCTAAAGAGTTAATCATTGCTCGGCACCCTGCTCCCACCATGTCCTGCATCAACCACAGCAACAAGAAAAAGAATTAAAAAATAATAAATAAAACCATATTGATTCCCAGAGCCAATCACAGTTCTGCTATTTTCTGGACTCAATATTATAGGATGTCGGAAATATTCTCAATGATCTACATAAAGGAAATTGATTAAATTCACAAACACATTGTCAATATATGGAATAGCATCAATAACAAATAAAGGACAGAACAGCCAAACAGCCACTGCCCAAAACAGAAGCTTCACTGCCAGGGGGGTCTAGTGGAAAACTAGGAGCTCTCCCCTCACCGCTACTGAGGGTCGTGACATCACGAGTATAGGAGAACTGCAGCAGCCATGTATTACCCAGCCTGCAGGACACAGAGCGCAGGGCACAGAGGGCAGAGCAGGGTACAGGGCAGGACACAGAAGGCAGAGCACAGAGCACAGGGGGTAAGGCGTAGAGCAGGGCAGGGCACAGAGTGTAGGGCGTAGAGCAGGGCAGGGCACAGAGCGTAGGGCGTAGAGCGTAGGGCGTAGAGCAGGGCGCAAGGCAGGGCACAGGGGGCAGGGCAGGGTACAGGGCAGGACACAGAAGGAAGAGCACAGGGGGCAGGGTGCAGAGCAGGGCAGGGCACAGAGCGTAGGGTGTAGAGCCGGGCAGGGCAGGGCACAGGGGGCAGGGTGCAGAGCAGGACACAGAGCGCAGGGCACAGGGTGCAGAGCAGGACACAGAGTGCAGGGCACAGGGGGCAGGGTGCAGAGCAGGACACAGAGCGCAGGGCACAGGGGGCAGGGTGCAGAGCAGGACACAGAGCGCAGGGCAGGGCACAAAGCACAGGGCACAGGGGGCAGGGTGCAGAGCAGGACACAGAGCGCAGGGCACAGGGTGCAGAGCAGGACACAGAGTGCAGGGCACAGGGGGCAGGGTGCAGAGCAGGACACAGAGCGCAGGGCACAGGGGGCAGGGTGCAGAGCAGGACACAGAGCGCAGGGCAGGGCACAAAGCACAGGGCACAGGGGGCAGGGTGCAGAGCAGGACACAGAGCGCAGGGCACAGGGTGCAGAGCAGGACACAGAGTGCAGGGCACAGGGGGCAGGGTGCAGAGCAGGACACAGAGCGCAGGGCACAGGGTGCAGAGCAGGACACAGAGTGCAGGGCACAGGGGGCAGGGTGCAGAGCAGGACACAGAGCGCAGGGCACAGGGGGCAGGGTGCAGAGCAGGACACAGAGCGCAGGGCAGGGCACAAAGCACAGGGCACAGGGGGCAGGGTGCAGAGCAGGACACAGAGCGCAGGGCACAGGGGGCAGGGTGCAGAGCAGGACACAGAGCGCAGGGCAGGGCACAAAGCACAGGGCACAGGGGGCAGGGTGCAGAGCAGGACACAGAGCGCAGGGCACAGGGGGCAGGGTGCAGAGCAGGACACAGAGCGCAGGGCAGGGCACAAAGCACAGGGCACAGAGTGCATGGCACAGGGCAGGGCGTAGTGCAGGGCACAGGACACAGGGCAGGGCACAGAGGGCAGGACGCAGAGGGCAGGGCACAGAGGGCAGGACGCAGAGGGCAGGACACAGAGGGCAGGGCGCAGAGCAGGGCACTGGGTGGCAAGGAGCAGGGGACAGAGCACAGGGCAGGATACAGGGGACAGAGCACAGGGCACAGGACAGAGGACGCAGGGGACAGAGCGCAGGGCACAGAGGGCAGGACGCAGGACACGGGACAGAGAGTCGGACAGAGGGCAGGACGCAGAGCGCACCGGGCAGAAGCTGTGGGAAATCAGCACATAGCTCCGTATCACGTCCTACCTGCAGAGCAGCAGCCCGCACGCAGCCTCCGCTGCCTAGCAACCGAGCAGTAAACTACGCCGAGTTCCCATGGCGACACGGAAGTCACCAGTTGGCCGCGTCGTAATTCCTGCTCTGCTTCGCACAGGATTGCGGGAGGGAGGTGGGTGTCGGTGATTTCTTTCGGTATTGTGCCTGCGGGGAGATGTAGAGAAAATGAACCGGCTTCATATGTGCAGGCCTCTCACACCATGAACTGTATATACTGTATACCCTGCAAGAGCAAGTGCAGACGCCAAAGGACTGCTGGGAATAGTAGTTCTACAACCAGCTGGATAGCGATCACTGCTGTACTGGAACGTCTTGGGTTTATAAGCGGTCATCCAATGGCCGTCAGCTATCCATTCTGATAGATGACAGGTAGTGCTCATGTGTGTCCTGTGCTCCAGACCAGGGCTCTGACTCCCCCGGTGAATCTGGCAGTGACTGCCGCGGTCCTAGCGGGATAAGATGATGTTTTCAGTGATACCATTTTTTAATACGACTTTCTGATCACTTTTATTCCATTTTTTGTGTATCATGATAGTGAAAAGCGACATTTTCGGTGTTTTTTAATGTTTTTTTTACTTAGTCCCTATATGGGACTTTAACTTTTACTTCCCGATCACTGATCTAATGTCCTGGAAGGCTCTTGTGCTGCAGAATATTAGATCAGTCAGTATTACAAGGACACCACGCCTGGTAGACCCGGCTTACAGGCCACCATAGCGGACTAACCTGAAGGCCATGAATTGGCCTCGGATTGCCATGGCAAGTACTGGACCCACGCAGGGTGCCAATAGGCTTAGAGAGGGAGCCCTCTTCCTCAACCATGTAGACACCGGTTACTATTGACAGCAGTATCTATGGGGTTAAACGGCCACAAATGGTGCTAGTGGTTAGCACTGCAGCCTTGCAGCGCTGGGGTCCTGGGTTCAAATCCCACCAAGGACAACATCTGCAAGGAGTTTGTATGTTCTCCCCGTGTATGTGTGGGTTTCCTCCGGGTTCTCCGGTTTCCTCCCACACTCCGAATATATACTGATAGGGAATCTAGATTGTGAGCCCCAATGGGGACAGTGATAATAATGTCTGTAAAGCTCTATGGAATTAATGGCGCTATATAAGTGAGTAAAATAAATAAATAGTACTGATTATGGCCATTGCAGCATGGTGACAGCTTTGATATACAGCTGATAATGTTGCCAGCGCCATCATCATGCTGTACATGTAAGGTGTTTTCTGGGAAGTGACCTTCCACTGTGCTGTAAATGTAAGGTGGATGTCGGGAAGGGGTTAAAAAAAATCCTTCTCAAAGTAACCTACCACCAGCCTCCCCTCAGACACACAGTGGGCCAGCTTGATGTCAGTAAAGGTGTCGGCGATCCCCTCCTCCAGCTTGCTGTCCCTAGGACGACTGGGAAGCACCGATGCCTTACTACCTGCGTCTTTGAGACCCCTGGTTGGAGACCACTGCACTAGAGTCTGTGGAGGGAATTTATCTTTCCTCTTGTACTGGTGTTTTTATATATTTTATACCTTTTTCGGGAGTTCCTTCTCATCAATCATGTTTATGTTGCCTTTGTGCCGCTCTTTTTTGCTTCTGCGCCATGATCACTTTTTTTTTGTGCAAATGATCTACTCCTTAGCTTGTAAGGAGTAGATCATTTATTAGATCTGACTTTGAGAGGTTGCACATTTTTTGAGCAATGCCACTCTACAAATATTAAATGTTTTCTTTATGTTAAAGTAAAACAATCAGCACTCAATGGGAGAGGGGGTAGAGATTGCACAATGTCTGAGCTCCATACTATGGGGGTCATCTAATGAGAAAAAATGAGACATTATATATCCTGCTGACAGTGGGGTCTAGAACTATATAGACAGTATACATAATTTAGCCTCACCTAGCCACCAGTAGAATGGATATGATACAAAGTCGTCAAAATGAAATGTGATTGAGCTGTAGATTTTTGAGTGGTTTACCAAAAATATTACATGACCCTTTACAGAATTATAGCTTTTTGTAGTCTTTTTACACACTCAAAAGGTACTGGGCATTTGACTGAACTGCGGTTTCATAGTCCAGTGTAGTCTGACCTCATTATTTTATGACACATGAAGGGAATAAAGGTTACATAGGTGGAAAAAAAAGACCGAAGACCATCAAATTCAACCTTTCTCCATCAATTATACGTTTTGTCACTAATTTAACTGTAACCCACAATGTTATGTGGAGTGAGGAAATCATCCAGCCCTTTTTTGAAAGCTGTTATAGTGGTCGGCCATTACTAACTCTTGTGATCGGGCATTCCACAGTCTGACTACTCTTACTGTAAAGAACCTTCCTATCTAGGTGCTGGAATCACCTTTCTTCCACCCGTAATGAGTGCCCCCTGGTTCTTAGTATGGTCTTTGAAAGGAACAAGTCGTGTTTCAGTCCTTTGTATTGACCACACACATATTTACACATGTAAATGAGTTCTCCTCTGAGACGTCTTTCTTCTAAGCTAAACAAGCCCAACTTTTCCAACTCCTCATCATATGAGAGGCCTTCCATCCCTTGTAATACTCTAGTTGCCCGCCTTTGAGCATGGTGTAGAGACAGAGTCCCTGATTCCAGCTATGTGGCACTTACTGGACTGCTTAGTGTAGTTTTGATAACATTACTGTTTTACCAACACAAGATTATCCTTAGAGGACTAGTAAACCTGCTGCCAGGTAGTCAAGCATATTCATAAACTGCATAACCCCGCCCCCACCACTGATTGTACAGTGTACACAGCAAACAGCCAATCAGTAGTGGGGGCGGGGTTTTACAGAACTCAGCATTCAGAGAACTGGGAGATCTGCAACAGATAAAACAGTAATTTTATCAAAATGACAGCAAGCAGCCCAGTAAGTGACCCATCACTGGAATCAGGGTCCCTGCCTCTACATTATGCTAACTTAGATGGGGTAGCAAAAACCTAGTGACAGATTCCCTTTAAAAAGAAAGCACTGGCGGGCTCAGCAGCACCAAAGGGTCCAGAAGACAATGAAAACAGTTAAAGTGGATGATCGCAAAATGCTTTCATTGGTAAAGAAAAAACACTTTGCCATTGTCTATAATCTAGAGATTATTTTATGAAAGGAAATATAGACAAGACAGAAACACGCACAAACAGCAACTAGAAGGCTGAGTAAGGGCTGGGTAAACCAGGTTAAAGTACACATTTTTGCAATAGCCCTTCAAATAAAGTTGCAAATCCACACTTCCAGAACATCTCAATAGTTTTGATTTTTTTTTTCACTGTACAGGTGCACAGGAAATAATTATGAAAATTATTTTGTCCAAATACTTGTGTTCCCTCCTGTATCTTCATGGGGCAATATAGAAGGCCCAAGGATGCAATCTTCAGCAACCTGAGACGTTAAGTGTTGGCATACATTTCCAAACTTGGAGTCTTGTTGTGGCACACAGGTAGCAAGCATTCATAATCAGCAAGCATCCTGATTTTGAAAATCACTGTCAATGAAATAAGGGATGACACATACTGCAATGTTACAATGTTTCAGGCCGATCTTGGATTCTGTATTTTCAGGCAATTCTTTATACTGAGACTTTTTATTACTGTGCCAAACACTCAATTATAACCCAGGAAAAATACATTGCTTGTACTTTTAGGAGGAGCAGCCTTGATTCTAACACATAGGTTTTTAATGAAATTCTATATTTAATGCATGTTATGATTGATGTGCCAAACAAATCTATAAAATGGCTTTAAAATACACGTGTATGAGAACACTATGAAAATTTCTGTTACTGCAACGGATTGCATCTGTATAATAGAAAAAAGAAACACAACTTACAAACTTATTTTATATTCCACTTTATACTTTTATTTTGCTACATTACATAAGTAATAGAAGGCAATAAATCAAAGCTCGCATATCAGTGTTTGGTTCAATATTAGGTATTTACTGTAACAATAAGTTATTACATTCCTTTTTGTAATAATTAAAAAAGTGTTCCATATGTTCCCATTTTTTTTTTTTTTTAATAGAAGGTGGTCAGACAGATATACGTTGGTTGAACCTAGCAATCAACATCCAAGGATGAATACACACTGCATTTGTGTACTTTGCTAAAGTATATACCAGAAAATATTCCACTACGCTCCTATTCACTAGATGGAGGGTAATAGTATGTTCTTTTGGCCGGTACACTCCTGCATACTGGTAGTAAAAGCTCTTGGTCAAGCAAGCTTATGGTGAACAGCTAACTAAGATGTATGATCATCGGGCAATCAATGCTAGCCTGGTAGTGCGCAGATGAATTATGGGAAACCACTAAGAAGTTGCGTGTTGGTTCACCTGTTATATTATTGATATGTTATGACTTCATATTGTGGATACTACCAGCACATCTAACCTTCATCTGCCAGGAGTAGATGACTTTGCCGCAGTCCAGGAGAAGGGAATGTTGGGCAATGACAGCATATGAATGCATGTATTCAATTCAGACAAAGCAAGTTCACTTAAAAGGGGTTGTTCGGTCTTAAACTACAAGTCTGCAGTCATTCTATGTGACTACAGACTTGTGAATCCTCTCATCGTGCACACTGCTCACTGTGAGAATCCTGACAGCTTGCAGTGTGCGCGCGACGTGAGGATTCACAAGTCTGCAGTCACATAGAATGACAGCAGACTTGTAGTTTAAGACCGGCCAACCCTTTAAAAATCATTTCAGTCTGATATTTTATTACTATTTTTCAGCCCCCAATATGTCTTTCACTGCAGCCGACATATTAAAATATAAAAACTGCAAACTGTATAAATCATAGTTTTCCTGAGAACATCAAAAGAAGCCAAACACTTAAAGGGGTTAGAAATGTAGTATAGATTTTCTGATTCACTGTGTCTCTTTCCTAATGTGCAGGCATCACAGGACCTTAGGTATCCATGGTTAGCAACTAGCTAACTGTCACTACATCAGTGGTCGTAACCATGGATACCTAAGGTCCTGCAATGACTGCACATGAGGAAAGAGATAGCGATTCAGAAAAACTATACTACATTTCTAATTGGAGCTATTTGCTAATATTATTATTATTACACCTACTACATATTGGGATAGGATCTTGGAGATGGGAATACTCCTTTAAGTCCAAATCTAGGAATGAACAAGCAGTCTAAGCAGGCAGCATCAAGATATAGAGCGAGATTTGCTGAAAAAAAATTTATATACAAATTTGTGAGAACAGAATCAGTAGAACTAATAAATGATTCAATTATATTCCTCCTGATTCTGGGCTTAGGTGTCCGGTCTTAGCCACTGATCGACAGCTTTCCCTATACATGCAAACATTGTTGTCAATCAGTGGTTAAGACGGTCCCACTAATGAAATGAGTAATTACTGATTTTTTCCCACAAACTATCGAACAATCTACTCCGCAAATCCTGCTTTATAATGTGATGATGGCAAATCAGACTGCACCTTTAACATGAGAGCTATTCTTCTGAGATCAGTCCATGTTCCAACATGTAAACCAGGGGTAGCGCAACTTTAACCTTAAACACGTAGAATCTTCATCTTTTTATTGGAATGATGTTACACCTGAAATGTAGAAGAATGGAGATAATATAAGATGTAGATTCATGTACAAGGCAATAGGCAGACAAACTGACACCGTGTTTTAGTGGAGGAATAAAAACGCTATTGAGTGAGTTAATTTCAGGTATTAAAAAGTAAATGCAGTAATAATATTAAGTAGCTACTAATATGACTTTTTTCTTTAAATAAATGTTCCCCTCAATCCACCCTTTAAAATGGTTATATACAGATTAAGCCCAACATAATGTTTCTGGTACCTTCTTATGTTTTTCATCTCTATCTAGCCCTCAGAGTATCCAGTTTCACATATAGCAAAATGGGCAGTCCGATTCTTATCTGCGAAAACTACATTTTCAGTGCTGCAGACCTCTCCCTCCTTTTCTGTGTATTCCTCACTTCCTCCTTTGGACTTAAGCCCCCGTCTCACATAGCGAGATCGCTGCTGTGTCATGGTTTTGGTGACGCAACAGCGACCTCACCAGCGATGTCGCTATGTGTGACACTTTGCAATGATCAGGCCCCTGCTGTGAGGTCGCTGATCGCTGCAAAGTGTCCTGGACCATTTTTTGGTCGTTGCCCTGTGTGTGACCAGCAGGAGCAGCGATCAGGCTGGTAACCATCGGGTTACTAGGGGCACACGCGCACCTAGCAACCCGTTGTTTATCATGGTTAGGAGCCTGCTAAAGTGAGCGGTAACCTCCCGCTCACTGTAACAGAGTGGTAACCATGATAAACAACGGGTTACTAGGTGCGCGTGTGCCCCTAGTAACCCGATGTTTACCATGGTTACCAGCCTGCTCCTGCTTCAGCAGGCTCGTAACCAGGAGCAGGACATCGTGGAAAGATTCTTTCCACGATGTCGCTGCTCCCCTGATAGTTGGTGAGCCTGCCTGTTTGACAGCTCACCAGCGACCACATAGCGACGCAGCAACGATCCCTGACAGGTCGTATCATTGTCGGGATCGTTGCAGCGTCGCTAAGTGTGACGGGGCCTTTACTCAGTGGTCTTCCACACCCACCCACAAAGACGGCCACACACTGGACCTCATCTTCACCCGCCTCTGTTGCCTATCTAACCTCTCTAACTCACCTCTCCCTCTTTCTTACCACAACCTACTCACATTCTCTTCGCTCTCCTCCCCGGGACAACAATCACCACTCCACAAACTTGCATACCCTCGCAGAAATCTCAAACACCTTGACCTACACTCACTCTCTGAATCCCTCCTCCCTCTTACAGACATTAGTTCCTTACATGATGCAGATGTTGCTGCCACTTTATACAACACCACAACCGCTGCAGCTCTCGATTCGGTCACCCCCCTCACACATTCCAAGGCTCGCACAATCAACAGACAACCCTGGCACACCAGCCTAACTAAAGAACTGCGACGGGCCTCCAGGGTTGCTGAGCGTAGATGGAAAAGGTCCTACTCCCATGAGCACTTCATCGCATTCAAACAGTCCCTCACTACCTTCAAGTCCACACTCACTGCAGCAAAACAAACATACTTCACATCTCTCATAGCCTCCCTGTCTCACAACCCCAAACAACTATTCAACACCTTCAATTCTCTCCTCCGTCCCCCAGTGCCTCCTCCCTCTCCTCTTATTTCAGCCGAAGACTTTGCCTCATTCTTCAAGCAGAAGATTGACACCATCAGACAAAGCTTTTGCCTAAAGCCCCCACAGCCCCTCCCCACACCTACTCAACCCTCTTCCTCCAAAACCACCTTCTCCACAATTTCTGAAGATCAACTTTCCTCCTTACTCTACAAATCACACCTCACCAACTGTAAACTTGACCCCATCCCGTCTCACCTCATCCCAAACCACCCATCCTCAAAAAGCCCTCCCTTGACCCATCCTCTGTGTCTAGCTATCGCCCCATATCACTTCTCCCCTGTGCCTCAAAACTACTGGAACAACATGTCCATTCTGAACTGTCCTCCCACCTCTCCTCCTGCTCCGTCTTTGACCGCCTACAATCTGGTTTCCGACTGCACCATTCTACTGAAACTGCACTGACTAAAGTCACCAACGACCTACTAACCGCCACATCTAAGCGACACTACTCTGTCCTCCTCCTCCTAGACCTGTCATCTGCCTTTGACACAGTGGACCATTCCCTCTTACTACAAACTCTCTCATCTATCGGCATCACAGACTTGGCCCTATCCTGGATCTCCTCATACCTAACAGACCGGACATTCAGTGTCTCCCACTCACACACCACCTCCTCATCTCGCCCCCTATCTGTCGGTGTCCCCCAAGGTTCAGTTCTAGGACCGCTGCTCTTCTCCATTTACACCTTCGGCCTGGGACAGCTCATAGAGTCTCACAGCTTTTATTATCACCTCTATGCTGATGACACACAGATCTACCTCTCTGGACTCGATATCACCTCCTTACTAACCAAAATCCCACAATGTCTGTCGGCTATTTCATCCTTCTTCTCTGCCAGATTTCTAAAACTTAACATGGACAAAACAGAATTCATCATCTTTCCGCCATCTCATTCAACCCCCCCAACTGACCTATCAACGTCAATGGCTGCCCACTCTCCCCAGTCCCTCAAGCTCGCTGCCTTGGGGTAACGCTGGACTCTGATCTCTCCTTCAAACCACATATCCAAGCCCTTTCCACTTCCTGCCGACTCCAACTCAAAAGTATCTCCCGGATCCGCACATTCCTCAACCATGAATCTGCAAAAACACTAGTGCACGCCCTCCATCTCCCGCCTTGACTACTGCAACCTCCTGCTCTGTGGCCTCCCCTCTAACACTCTCGCACCCCTCCAATCTATCCTAAACTTTGCTGCTCGACTAATCAACCTGTCCCCCCCGCTATTCCCCGGCCTCTCCTCTCTGTCGATCTCTTCACTGGCTCCCCATTGCTCAGAGACTCCAGTTCAAAACCGTAACCATGACATACAAAGCCATTCACAACCTGTCTCCTCCATATATCTCGGACCTAGTCTCCCGTTACATACCCGCACGCAACCTCCGATCCTCACAAGATTTCCTTCTCTACTCTCCTCTTATCTCCTCCTCCCACAATCGCATACAAGATTTCTCCCGTGCTTCCCCCCTACTCTGGAACTCTCTACCCCAACGTATCAGACTCTCGCCTACCGTGGAAACCTTCAAAAAGAACCTGAAGACCCACCTCTTCCGACAAGCCTACAACCTGCAGTAACCACCGCTCCACCATACCGCTGCACAACCAGCTCTACCCTCACCTACTGTATCCTCACCCATCCCTTGTAGATTGTGAGCCCTCGCGGGCAGGGTCCTCGCTCCTCCTGTACCAGTCGCTGTCACATTGTGTTCAAGATTATTGTAATTGTTCTTGTATTATACCCCTTTTTCACATGTAAAGCGCCATGGAATAAATGGCGCTATAATAATAAATAATAATAATTCCTGACAAGCCCAACTCAGAGTTATCATCAAGCTAATCTAAGTGTAGAACTCACCTTCTGTTTCTGTTCACCGTCTACTCTTGTACTGTTCCCTTCCTAGCAGATGTAATCTTCTGCCATCTACATCAGTATAGCTGCCTGTGTGGTTTTACATCCTGGTTATAGCAGCTCAACGCTCTTGCATTTCTTAACAGCAGTGTAAAGCTGTGTTTGTTGTCTGCTGCTGACAGATTAGTGATTTCAAAACTGCAAATGCTGCTCTGTTGATGCATATGACAGAAGATAATCCTGTCATATGCATCAGTAAAGAGGCATGTGCAGTTTCACATCACTGATCTTTCGGCAGGCACAAACACAGCTCATCTAATATAGATCCATACAGAGCCCCATCCTGTAGCACTTCTTTCAACCCTTCAATACAGAGCCCCATCCTAGAGTATATCTCTCCTTTCGGCCCCTCTATAAAGAGCCGCATCCTGCAGTATATCATTCCTCTAAGCCCCTGTATGTGCAGCCCCTTCCTGCAGTACATCGCTCCTTATAGTCACCAGCACACTGCTCCTTCCTGATAACTCTCTGCAATTCAATGAAGTAGGCACCGATGCTCTTCTGAGGAATGATTTCGCGAAAAGTAACTCCGTTGTAGACAAAGCATAGCTATGCTGGAAGGAAGCTAGCTGATAAGACTACATTGCGCATGATGGACAGGAGCTGGAACTATTCCAGGACAGTTTTAATGGCAACTAGAGGGTAAATAGAGCCTGGAGTGGGTGTGATTACCGCACCCAGGACTGGGACTAGTTCAGAGAATAGACGTCTCGTCATGCTAATGCTGGCTAATTAGCCTGTCAAGAGTAGCAAAATAAAAGTGTTTTTGCCGCTCATAGCAGCGGAGCTTTGTCCCAAAACACACTTAAATGGGGCTGTCTCCTTTCATAGGCTGCGTTAAAAAAAACAAAAAAACAAACGACTATTACTTACCCTATTCGGATCCAGCGTTGGCTATCCACAGCTGCAATGGTCTCGGCTGTTTGTCCACAGTGCTAACGCCACGTCGACAGGACTGCAGCCAATCAGTGAGTTTAACGGCTCTAAGTGTGTAGATGGCAACAAGTTCCTTGTTTGTCTGCAATGCTGACATCACGTTGACAGCACTGCAGCCAAACAACAAAGACCAGGCAGGAGCAGAGATCTGGCACTGGAACAGAGGGGGATAATGAACAAATTTTTTTAAATTTATTTATTTATTTTACAGCTACCAGCCTAAGTTTTCTGAAACGCACGAATAGGGGTCTTTAAGATACTGCTGGGATGTCAGGCACAACTCGCTTCTGCATTTGGAGGTGATTAACACAGATAACGTTGCATCATACCTACAGAGAGGTGACATCATCAGTGCGCACACCTCCCAATGCACAAGTGAGAGTCGCCAGACAACCCCTTTAACTAATCCCCAAGTGCACTCACACATTAATTAGAAGAGAGTTATCTCTCCACTTAAACTGCTGCCTGTATATCTCTGCTGATGGACCGTGAAAGCAACATCTGATGGGCGTCTTCACTTAACTGTTACCAGTAGTTAAAGGGAACATATCAGTTTGGAAATTCTATGCACAGCATGATATAGAGAACACTTACCCTAAAAGCCCTTTTCCATTCCATCGCTGAGGTGTAAGTCCCAAATGAACGGACTTTCCATCTCGAACAACAGTCACACTTAATGGTTTCTGAAATAACCGAAAAACCAATGACGAATGCATTACGACAGATGGAAAACAGACCTGGTAGCTCAGTCAACTGCTTGAAAGGGGAGGATTTGTTACCCACATTCTCATTTATGCTTATCCTATTCTAAGTGTGCATTACCCTGCATTCAAAGAATGCTTATTCCCGATAATCGTGTAGTGTAAACAGCATGCCGATCACCCAACAAGCAAGCAAAACAATTGTTCATCAGGTGACATCAACTTTTCGCTTGTTAAAATCATCGTTCTCAGCAGCACATCATCCTGTGTAAACAGGACATGTGCTGCCGAGAACAATGACCGATTATGCACACCTTATTACTTGTGTGCATGAGAAATGCTGTCTCCTTGCCTAAACAGGCTATTAAATGACCGCTAAGTCACAAATATGTAGCTGATCAGGGGTGATTTATCGCCATAGATGGTTCAATATAAACCTACCCTGAAAAGCCATATCTTATGATATATAGATGCACGCTTACCCCCTCGCTGTGCTGTACTACAGTGGCAATGTTCTGTAGTGTCTGGAAGTTGTTTGTATTTACTGAACCAAATGCGATTATTTCATCTCCAACCTGCAATCCCTAAAAGATAAAAAAAAGAAGACTTGCAAGTAAATAAACTTTAACAATACCACATACAGATCCTCAACCATGGGACATTGTCTCACCTGCAGCATAGCCTAAAATGTCAGATATTCAGTAATGGACAATGAGAATGTGATATCAGTACAGATGGATGCTCGTACACATTCACTATATGCTCAATTTAGGAAGTTCTTAATTATGCTCATTATTTGGTACATAGTAAGTGAAGGTATTGCATTAGTTGGTACCACGGAGCTGCATGAAGTTGCTCTGTACGTGCTACAGCCCCATTGTCATATTGTGCTCCTTTTATCCTAAAGAGATGCAGATGTATCTGTAAAGCAGATTTCCTTTTTTGGGAAAAAAAGTTTGCCATCAAGTAATTTAAAAAATGTAGTAATAATAGTTGAGCAGTTATCAGCCGACACGTAGTACAGAACCAGAATATAGTAGCTTTTTCATACATGGCCTCCACTTACCAATACAAAGAATGGCTGGATTTTCAATGTGTCAGATAATAGATTTATGGATTACAACCAAGTGCTGTCTGGAAGAAAGTGTACTTTTTTTTTTTTTTTAATGTAACTTATTGCTTGAGAAAGTTTTATTTGAAATAACATTTTTTATCATCTTTGTCTGCGTATTTTTTTGTAACCTCTTCCCAACATATAAAGCACTGGTACATAATATGTCAGGTCCCTGTCTTAATTGTGGGCTCAGGAGCAGAGAAGATGACTTTCCAGACTGTTATTCAGACATCAGATGCCTCCAACAGCAGTGAGTGGTGCAGAGTGCCGCCCGATGCTGTTAACTCCTTAAATGCTGCTGTTAATTTCTGACAACAGCATTTACAGTGTGCGGCCCGGGGAATGATGGCACATTTCTACAAGCCTATCAGCACTCAGCAACACGATTGCGGGGCATCAATGGGTCGCTACTGCAGTCTCCTGGAGTCCCTGTGCCTACCATTACGGCGCTCTGTTGAAGTCCAGCCTATGGCAGGGCTTCTTAGGAGACCATGATTTTCGCTATATACTGCACTGCTATGGTAATACAGTGTATAGTATAAGAGATCAGACAATCACAGGTTCAGGTCCCCTAAAGGGCCTACAAAATAGAGTGAAAATATAATAGATGTCTTTAAAAATATGAAAAACAAAAATAAATTCACTGCCTTTTTTCTCTTAGAAAATAAATACATTTACAAAAATACACATGTGGTATTGCGGTGTCTGTAAAAGTCTCATCAAAATATGAAATTAAAGGGGTTTTCCCACAAAGAAATCTGATTTTTAATCAATACATCTTGGAATAGTAATAAGTTCCACAATTGGATGTGTTTAAATAAAATGTTCCTGTGCTGAGATAATCTTATAAATGTGCCCCTGCTGTGTACTGTGTAATGGCTGTGTCTGACCGTGCAGGAACATGATCTGATCATACCACAGCTCCTGGGCAGGGGAGGACGTGAAAGAGTATACAGACAGAACAGCACGAGATCACAGAGGATTCTTTTTGTGAGGCAAAATAATAATAAAAAAAAAACAACCTATAAAAGTGTTACACTAGTTAACCCCTTCAGTGACCGTCATAAACCCCCCTCCCGAAAAAAACGAGGCAAACGATGCTTTATCATCATACCGCTGGAAAGAAGTGGAATAAAATGTGATTAAAAAAACTAATATAAATAAAATTGGTACCGCTGAAAAAGGCAACTTGTCCCGCAAAACACAAACCGCCATACAGCTTCATCAGTGGAAAAATAAAAGCTTTCAGAATACAGAGATGCAAAATAATAATTTTTTCTATAAAAGTTTTTATTGTGATATAAAGGAGGCATCGCTGTAATCGTACAGACCAGAAGAATAAAGCTGCCGTATCAATTTTACCACACGCGGAATGACATAAAAACAAAACAAAAAAACAATTCCAGAATTGCTGGATTTTGTTTATTCTGCCTCCCAAAAAAGGCAATAGAAAGAAATCAGAAAATGTCATGTGCCCGAATATGGTACAAAAAAACCCCATCAACTCGTCCCGCAAAAAAACAAGACGTCATATGACTATCCCGGAGGAAGAATCCCTATAATGAGGCAGAGGGAGACACTGTGGGCGCTATCTGACCTGTGATCCGGCAGTGTCCATCTTTTTAGGCATGCATAAAAGCGCGGTCGGACGCAGTTTTGTGCACCTCTGAAAAGAAGGGCAACGCCGAACAGAGGTCAGACGGAGTCCAGAGTAACTCTGCTGCCTCATTATAGTGAATGGATCCCTCGGGGGTTTCACATGAATCACGTCACTGAGAGATTTAGATTGAAACCACAAAATAATTCATCAGCATAGGGAGCTAGATAAATGTGATCCCGAATATTATGTAAAGTGTTCCCAATTTACGCTTCAACTCAATCCACAAAAAAAAAAAAAACACTAAGATCCATCATCTGTTAATGCAAATATACAGTGCATTGTGAAAGTATTTGGCCCCCTTGAACTTTTCTACCTTTTGCCACATTTCTGGCTTCAAACATAAAGATATAAAATTCTAATTAAAAAGAGTAAAAGAGAAAAAAAAAATTAAAATGCCAGAAATATTTTTTGGGGCCACTCCAACACTGCAAAAAAATGAAAAAGGAAGCAATTAAAATGTCATATAAACACAACATGACACGTTAGGGTAGGCAGGTCACTTTAGCAAGAGGAAACGGTCCTTCAGACACAAGAGATGCAGATCTGGCTGAGCAGAGGGTGCCCTTGTACAAGGCGCTGGGGAGAAATAGCTGTCAGCTGCTATCAACCACTTCCCGACATCTGCTGTACATATAGGTGATGGAGGATTACATGCAGCGGAAACTCACCTGTAACTGCTCCAGTCACATGCAGGTGTGCAGGTTTTATAACATATACTATTAGCTATAGTTACGAGTGTGATGTACATTTAGATCAGATGACTTATTTAGCTTCTGCTTTTGATTATTTTAAGACTAACCTGTGCCCAAGCAATGTGTAATCGATGGCTATCCAACACTAAAGGTCAATAAAGAAGCGATATGGAGTAGGTGGGCAGTCTGACTCCGAATTATTCTGGTCAAATCCCACAACAGATGGCGCTGGGATAAGTAGTTTCAATGAGGACCAGATGGTGAAAGGTCTTCTTTACAAAAAACTGCCCTATACAGTTACTCCATAGGATCAGCAACATCACCCCAGAATAGTAAAAGCAGCATGCAGATCTCATTCCTACCAATGTATCACAGACCAGAAATAGATGGTTAAATGTTCACCTACAATAACTGCAGATTAAGAAAACTAAGAAATCAGTGCATAATCTTCATGTAATATCGCTCCAGTGGGTTAGAAATTACTATTATTTTTCTTACAAAGACTAGACGCTGCACAAACCTTTGTAAAATATGTGTATTATATTGTGACTAATATCGTATACAGTATTGTATCCTAAATATCCCTAGCATTACTGAACTACACATTATATATGTCTTACAAGCCAGGTACATGTATCTGGGATATAGATTTCACATGTGTGGGTTAAACTACTTTTATTATGGTAAGGTATACAGAGATGTTCCATGTGTTGCAAGAAATAATAAAAAGCAATAAAAATATATATATTTCATCTCATCAAGACAATCCCTTTCAACATTGAAGAAAGTCTGATGATCAGCAGTTCGTTGCTGTTACAGCTTCAGAAATCTCCAGGAATCCATTAGTTAACATCAGGGTAAGTTGCACTAGTCCCCAGGGCAGAGATGAGGGGTAGGAAGAGTAGGCGCACTTTGGGGGAAACATATCATCTGACATAATGCCTGCGGCCACCAGGCACCTTCCTCAGGCCGCAGGTATTCAACACAGTGACGGACGGGCCGCGGGCACACAGGGGAGCAGTGTTAGTCACAGACACTGCTCACCCCTCTCTCTGCCTACGCCCCGGCCGTCGCTCCCTCCCCGCACTCAATTGTATTTGCGTCTATCAGAGGCGAATACAATTGTTGTGAGCGCAGCCTGGGACAGGAGAAAAGGAGCTGTAATCAGCTCCCTGCTTCGCCGGTGACTCCATTAGAACATAGGCTACTGAAGGAGACAGCGCACGCAGGGGACGTCTGATGGGACAATGCAGTGACGTCAACGCGCCTTCCAGCGCCCACTGCTGCCCTTCATAGAAGAGGCGACAGCAGATGTGCTGGGCAGGAAGCCTGGAATAGGTGAGTATAAGCTTTCTTTATTTTTTTATATTAATTAACTAATGAATTGGGGCCATCACAAGAGTGGGTGTGGGGATATTATACTGGGGTATGCTGGCTGTGGTGGAACATTGTACTGGGGGCCTATCACACTATAGAGTACATATTCTACTGAGGGCTGGCTGTGGGGGACCATCACACTGTTTGGTACATTATACTGGGGGCCTAACATGCTATGGAGTAATATACTGGGGGCTGGCTGTGAGGGACTATCACACTGAGGTACATCGTACTGGGGTGCTGGCTGTGAGGGACACTATCTTGTATATTGGGGGGCTGTGGTGAATATACTGTGTGGCGTATTGCACTGTATATAAGGGTCTGTGGGGGACATTACACTTTATCGGTGACTGGGGGAGGGGGGCTATAATGTTGTATGAAGTGCTGTAGAGGTCATCACACTATATATGTGGGACTGTGGCGGTGACCATACTATATAATGGGGGACTTTGGTGGACATCGTACTGTATATTGGGGGGCTGTGGTGGACATCATACTGCATGGAAAGCTGTGGTGGACATCATAGTGTATATTGTGGGTCTGTTGTGGATATCATACTGTATAGGTGACTGTAGTTACCATCATACCATGTAGGGGGGACAGTGAGGAGGGGGTGCAGTTTGGAGAGGACAACGTGGTGGGCAGTATGAGGGCATAGTGTGGGAAAGGGGCACAGAATGGATATGAAGAAGGGGCAGCATGAAATGGGGGCATAGAATGGAGCGAGATTAGTATGGCAGGTGGACAGTGTAGAGATATAGAGAGTGTAAAATAAAACAGTGGAGAGGGGACAGCCATGGTACAGGCTGTGGTTCATAAGGGCGGATGGTGTGGCGGTTATATCTGATAATGGCAGACAGTGGGGCGGTTATAGATCATTAAGGCGGATAGTGGTGCGGGTCTAGCTCATAATGGCAGAGTGTGTGGAGGCCATATACCATAGGAGGCTTATTTTAAGTCATAGTATAGAAAGATATATTTTATGCACAGGGCATTTTAATAACACTTGTTTTTTAAAGCACCACTCCAGTGTTTTGGGTTGTTTTTTTTCAGCTCCCTGCTCCCAGTCATATACTCACCCTCTGGCGTCTTCACCATTTTTCGGTGCTGCTCTGGTCCCCCTGCGCGATCTTGTGACAGTAGCTTCTGAACGGCCGGAAGTCAGAAGCTACATCACAAGCTCTCAGTGCAAGTCTATGAGAGCCAGAGCGAGGCTCTCATAGACTTGTATTGAAAAGTGACCTCCGCACAGCTCCATGAAATACTGGAGCTGCCAACAGGTCACTTTTCGCCAGAGACAGATGGGAGCGATGCTGGAAAACGAAGGCGACAGCAGGCGAGTATGATACAGGGGGCACCGGACTAACATTTAAAGCACCACTCTAGCAGTGCAGTAAAAAAAAAAGCTGGAGTGGTGCTTAAGGCACCGTATGGGGATGTACTGCAGAAAACCGGAGAAGAGGGAGGTCTGCAGAGACAAGTTGTGGATGTGAAAAATCATCATGGAGTCTGTACGAGATGGAGACGAAAAGAAAGAACCACTCCAATCAGAGAAAATGTCACTTCTAAGGTACCTGTAAATGTTTATTTGTGATCCTGCCCGAGTCTCATCAGTACTGTGATCCCTGTATGGTCCGCAGTCTGATACTGACCAATAACAACCCCCAGAATCTCCTTACCATGGTTAATGACATACTGGGAGTTGTAGGTTCATGCAATACAATGTATATGGGGCTGACTTGACACCACAATTGATTGCTGTACTAAGCTTGGTGATGTATTCATGTACTGATGATGGTACTGGTGTATTTATTTACTGACGGTGGTTGTTATGATGTATCCATGTACTGATGTTGGTTCTGGTGCAGTATTCATGTACTATTGATGACTCTGGTGTTATATTTATGTACGGATGATGATTTTGGTTTCATATTCATGTACGGATGATGGTTCTGGTGATGAATACAGCACCAGAACAACCATCACTACATGAATGTCATCAGAACCATCATACGTACAGGAATACAACACCAGTTTTTTACTTTTGCTGGTATTTTTTGGTGAAAAAGGTAACAATTTTAGTGTAAGTGGTCGTTAGAGCTTGTTATCTGACCCAGGGGATTGGAGGGGTGTATTAGGGGTCCTGTTACCTTAGTCTTTGACCCATTCCTTTGCTTGGGGGCTGAGGGTTCATTGGGGGAGGGCACCATTGGCTTCATCTACCTAGGGCACCAAAACACCTTGTCCCAGCCGTGCTAGTCCCCACCACATCGCAGGAGAAAGGTAGTAGTAAATGGGCAGGTTCCCTGGAGCGAGAGCTGCATTTAAAAACGCAAGGCAATTCCGCATTTCAAAAACGCGCGAAAAACGCGTGTCAAATTCCGCACGCGTTTTTCCGAAGCAAGGACATGCAGAAATGAAGCGGAAATTTTCCGCTTCATTTCTGCATCATGGGCACATAGCCTTAAGCTTACATGCAAGTATAAAATGAGCAAAGACTTCAGTTATCCATAGAGTACACTTAAAGGAGCAAATATATATTTGCCAGAAGGCAAAAAAGACAAATCCATTACTTGCAGATGTCAGTGGTATAAACCTTCCATGTACAGCGTCTCCTGCACAGGTCAAGGGGACGGGACACGTGTTGAAAACATTTAAGTAATAAGGTTTCCTCCCCCTTAATATATGCAGTGAATACCCATAATGGTAGCTTTTGTTCTTATTTATATTGATTTCATTTTAGTTTCACCCGCTTTAATACTGCAAGGTATGGGAGCCATTAGAGCCTGCAATAGCATGCCAACCACAAGTCTCAGCACAGACAATACTTGGGCAAGACAACTACCAACAAGACATTCATTCACTTACACACATACTGGCTGGAGATCCCGGGGTGACGGCATCAACTTTGGCAAAGGCATTGGGTAACGTTTGGTTGTGCTGTCGAGCTTCAGCCTTAGCTTCTGCCTCATCTTTCTTTCTCTTTTCTTTTTCTCGGGCATGTAAGTTGTGCAAGGCCTCTTCAATTTCTTTCATGATGGATTGATGATCATTTTGCAAACCTAAAAATATGAGAAACTAAATTACAAACATTGCATATAATGTCCCATGCACAAATTATAATAATTATTTTGATAATCCACAGTTTAAAATGAGCAGCCTGCCAAAATTAGGCTAGCCATAGATGCTATGATTGTTGTGATCAATGCAAAAGATTTTACTAAATCTTTGTCTATGTTATCAAATATGATTGGTTCCAATCCGCACTGAAAGCCTGGCTAACGGAAGGAAATTAACTGTATTCCTCCCGGCAGCTTCCAACATGCAGTAATAGAGATGCGGCTCCACCACCATTCCAGCCATGTCGGCGCCAGATCTCCTGGGACTCACATGATGTCGTTTTCTCACATGAGCCCTGCAGCCAATTAGCAGCCACTTCACTCTCACTTACCTTGAAAGAAATTGACACCTGGAAGAACGGAGTGCTGCTGCTAGTCTCTGATCTCCTCCATATGTCATTTACATCTGAAAGAAGTGGCCCATTAGCGGCCACTGACTGGCTGCAGGGCTTGTGTGACATAACGTCACCCAAGCCCCGGCGCCAATGCCGCTGTCACCAAAGGCAAGTACAGACTTAATATTTTAGGTGGGGGGGGGGATATGGTGATTGAGAAGGGTTTGTAGGAAAGAAAAGATGTGATTGAAGCAATCACTTGTGGGGGATAATGTGAACACCTTGTAAAAACGTTTACAACATGAAGTTGCTGCAGAAAGTAAAGCTCACAGATAATGCTATGCCGAGCAGTCCGCACTTGATAAATATCAATGTCCGCTCTTGGGTATCCCTCTCTATCAACCAGGGGACCTTCCATTCCAATGTTCTTTTGCTGCAAGATTAAAAAAAATGTATGTAAGTGTAAAACAAAGATAACTTTTCATAAAAAAATGAATGAGACATATTTTGTTTCACCTCAGTAACACGAACAACACTGCTGTCCTAAAGAAAAAAAGCAAACACAACAAACCTAAAAACACCAATATAATTATAAAGAAAAAAAGAGACATACTGACCAAACTAACTGCTGCCCAAACTACTGATATACTGACATGTGGACAATTTTATTTTTTGGTTGAAAAACCATTCACAACCCATTTACGTTTATAATAGGTCATGGTTTTTAGCTGTTTACGTGATGAGAATATAAAAGCATGAGCTCAAAGTGCCCAGAATCAAAGCGGAGAGTGTAGAAATCATTAGAAGGCAATGTTCACAAGTTCAGTATTTGGTCAGTATTTTTATTTTACCTCAGTATCTGTAAGCCAAAACCAGGAGTGGGTGATAAATACAGAGGTGGTGACGTGTTTCTATTATACTTTTCCTCCGATTGTCCCACTCCTGGTTTTGGTTTGCAAAATACTGAGGTAAAATACTGACCAAATACTGAACGTGTGAACGTGGCCAAAGTCAAGACGCTGCATTAAGGCTATGTGCCCAAGATGAAGAAATGCTGCAGATTTTTTCCGCATCTCCCTGGCAGAAAAAATGCATGCGGATTTTAAATGCGTTTTTCCTGCCAGGTAGCGTTTGTCAAGCGTTTTTCCAAGCGATTTTAGGATCACTTGGAAAAGTGCTTGACAACTTGGTCACACTATATAAATCCATGCAACCGGCATGGATTTTATATAGTGTGACCAAGTTAAAATGGTAAAAAATAAAAAACATACTTACCTTCTGATGGCCCCCGGTGTCCTTCTCCGGTCTCCCCGGCGGCTCATGGTGGTCTAAAAGGACCTTCCATGATGTCCTTTAGTCATGTGACAGGTCACGCGACCGCCGACGTCAGCGGTCACGTGACCCTTCACATGACTAAATAACATCATGGCAGGTCCTTTTAGACCATCGCGAGCTGCCGGGGAGCCAGGACGCATCGCTATGGAGACCGGGGACCATCAGGAGGTGAGTATAATGTGTTTTTTTTTTTTTTGTTTTGTTTTTTTACAGGTACCATGGTACCCAGGTCTGGAGGTGAGTTTCCTCTTCTCCAGACCCGGGTACCATCCGCACATTGAATCACTTAATATCCGCATGTGCACATGTAGTGATGCGGATGTCACGCTATCCAATGCAAGTCAATGGCGGCGATTATGCTGCGTGTCCGCAAAATTAATGGACATGCTGCGTATTTTTCCGCAATGATAATCCGCAGCTGAAATTTCCGCAGCATGTGCACAGCTCATGCGGATTATCATTGGGGACCATGGGGCACGTATTACCAAGCGCTTTTTAAGCGTTTTCGCTGCGGAAATTCCGCGGCAAAAACGCTTGAAAAACACATAGTGGGCACACAGCCTTAAAGTTCTAATGTGTGCGTGTGTGTGTAAGATAGGAGTGGCAAAAAGGACACTCTTTTGATCGCTCTCTGGTAAGTGGGGTATTGTGCGATATATAAAAATAATTATTACGAAAGCTGGAACAAATTTTAAAATGATTTTTGGTCTTTTGTGATCACAAAAGAAAAGTAAAAAAAAAAAAATGATTAACAGTATCGGTGGGAAAATAAAGGAAATACGTGACTGTTTTTTTTTTTTAAAGTATAAAAATTAGGCCCCATGTATCAGAAGAAAAAAAAATTATTTGAATATCAGGGCAGCACGGTGGCTCAGTGGTTAGCACTGTTGCCTTGCAGTGCTGGGGTCCTGGGTTCTAATCCCACCAAGGACATCTGCAATGAGTTTGTATGTTCTCCCCGAGTTTTCCGGTTTCCTCCCACACTCCAAAGACATACTGATAAGGAATCTAGATTGTGAGCCCCAATGGGACAGTGCCAATAATGTCTGTACAGCACTGTGGAATTAATGGCGCTACATAAGTGAGTAAAATAAATAAATATCTGAATGACGGAAAAAGAAGTTACAACGCTTTAAACCGCATAAAATTGCAGTTCTGGAATGGGGAAAATTGTCTGATCATGAACTGATAAAAAGTCTTCTTTTCTGGAGACCAAACACCGATGAAAACCTGATTCTGCACACGGATGGCAATCAATCCATTATTTCTCAGATGTAGAAAAACAAAATGGACGGTTTACTGAGGTTGAACGTTGTTTGTAGCGCTGTAAACAGGAGCTGTCAGCTGTCGGCAGATGCCAGGCACAGGCTGTCCCTAAATATCACAGGGCAGATTCAGAATATGAGAACCTGAATGTTCGGCTTTATTTTTTACCAGAAATAATGCCACTTCTGCATTATGACAACGTATTCCCATTCATTTCAATGTAAAGCAGCTGTTATACACTGCGCATCACACAGACAAAGGGACTGTTTCCAGAGAAAAAAAGCATTCATGAAAACTGTCTAATGGGAAAACTCCAAGCACATAGCAACCAATCACAGCACAGCTTTCATGTTTTAAGAGAATTATTAGAAATGAAAGGGTCACTGTGATTGGTCACTTTGGGTCACTAGGACAGGTCTGCTGACTTTCCCATTTTTGTGTAATATTAGAACCCCTTCAAGTGTAAATATAAAATAAAAGCAAAATAATAACCTCAAATAGTATTTCTTTCTACTCATAACAGCTTATACATATTTGTTATGTCGTACTAATAAAAGTTACAGTCAGCACATGACATGTGCTCGGGTTACAGTCTAGAGAGGTCCATGTATGTGTCATATACAATCTATAAAGTCGCCATAGTTATAGCATAGTCATGTATGACACCTGTATATCGGATGAGTGCGGAGTAGCCAGTACCAAGGACACAACTCACATCTTCCAGGACGTCGTAGTAGGCCTTTATCTGCGCCTCGATCTCGTCCTTCCTAGAGATAAGTTGTTGTACATCCAGCATGGTAATGGCTGTTCGGTTCCCAGCTTCAGACATATCTCTAGCAGAAGTACACCGAACTACAACTACGGCAACAGAGGACTACTAATCCGGAAGCCTCGGAGGAACAAAAAGCTTCTAGCGCGCAAGAGAAAAACAAGCTGACGTCATATCACCATTAGTCATGCGCAGTATATAGATTACACAAGGACACGAACAGTGAAGCTGGTGGTACACGGGCAACACAATGTGCTGAGACTAGCAATACCCAAAATAATATAAAATAATGCGAGGAGTGTAAGCATTTGGAATCCAGTTTTTTTTTATTTACACTCCAGGTTACTAAAATTAATGAAAGCTATTTGGTTCCCATAGGGATCTGTTCACAGTCTTTTTTGCTTTGTTTTTGAAATGGAAACTTCCCCAAGTTTTTGAGGATTTTTCAAAGTGAACCAGTCAGCATGTATCAGGCACCGGCTGTATGAACTCAGCCAGGTAGGTTTGATTCTGAACCATACTGTAGAAGCTGCCGGGGACCGCGCCGCGCTGTAGACTAGTCAGGCAGATTGGTCCGTCCGCTGCCCTGGATTGACAGGTGTCTGCCTACGTGTGTCAGGGACTCGTCTATTGCCCGTCTCAAAGGCAGCTTTTAAAGTATGTTTTCCTCTAAAACACTGCAGCGTTTCAGAGTCAAACATACCTGGCTGAGTTTATACAGATATAAGGATTGGGCAGCATGTATCAGCTGACAGATGTACTTTAAAGAGTTAAGATTTTGAAGAGTTTCCAAGTAGAAGCTCTACAAAATCCTTCTCAAAACCTTGAAGTTTCTGCTCTGAAAACTCAGAAAAAAAGACTCCGTGTGAACACACCCTTAGCTGAAGAAGTAAATTTGACTTGATTTTTGTTCACGCAGAGGTTTTTTTTTTAGGAGTTGTAGCAAATCCAAGTAGGCTAGGGTTCAATCCTAACTCTACAGGTTCTGATTAGATCACCTGGCTAGCCCTGCATATAACCTGTTGTCATTAAGGCTCTTTCACAAGTCAGTGTCTGCAGTACATGTGGTGTCCGTTTCCACATTTAACCCTTTTGCAACCCTGGGATTTTCCATTTTTGCATTTTCGCTTTTTGCTCCCCTTGTTCCCAGAGCCATAGCGTTTTTATTTTTTGGTCAATATGGCCGTGTGAGGGCTTATTTTTTGCGGGACGAGTTGTACTTTTCAAGGCCATTACTAGTTTTACCATATCGTGTACGGGAAAACATGAAAAAAATTCCAAGTGCGGTGAAATTGCAAAAAGGTGCAATACCAAAGATGGCTTTTTTTTTTTTTTTTTTTTACCACGTTCACTGACTGCTAAAACTGACCCGCCATTATTATTCTCCAGGTCATTACGAGTTCGTAGACACCAAACATGTATAGGCTCTTTTTTATTTAAGTGGTGAAAAAAATTCCAACGTTTGGTAAAAAAAATAAAAAATAGCGCCATTTTCTAAGACCTGTAGTGTCTCCATTTTTCGGGATCAGGGGCCGGGTGAGGGCTTATTTTTTGCACACCGAGCTAAAGTTTTTATTGATACCATTTTGGGGTAGATTTGATGTTTTAATCGGCCGTTATTGCATTTTATTGCAATGTTGCGGCGACCAAAAAATGTAATTCTGGCGTTTAGAATTTTTTTCTCGTTACGTCATTTACCGATCGGATTAATTCTTTTTTTATATTGATATATCGGGCGATACCAAATATGTGTATGTAAGGTTTTTTTTTTATTATTTTATTTTGAATTGGGTGAAAGGGGGGTGATTTAAACTTTTATATATTTTTTTTATATTTTTAAAAACTTTTTTTTTTCACTTTTTGCTTGCTTCTATAGTCTCCATAGGAGACTAGAAGCAGCACTTGTCTGATCGCCTCTGCTACATACAGATGATCAGCAGATCACCTCTATGCAGCAGAAATGGTCCTGTGCTATGAGCGCCGACCACTAGGTGGCGCTCATAGCGACCAGCTCATGACAACCACTGGAGTCTGCTGCAGACCCAGGGTTGTCATGACCACCCATCGGTGACCCGCGATCACGTGACGGGGTCGCCGATGGGCGGGGTAAGTGACGCGCTTCCGGCGCGGTGCTGTTAAAAGCCGCTGTCAATGTTGAGAGTAGTATTCAGCTCCCACTGTGTCCTGGTGTAAAATAAGAATAAAATAAAAAACATTACACTCACCCTTACACCTAATTCCCTGAAGTCATTTTCCCTGAAAAAAAAACAAAAAAAACAACAACCATAATATTCATCTGTCCAACATACTGTCCCACGCTGTAATCCATCTGACCGACAATTCTGCATCAGCATCTGCGGTGTCTTGAGGCAACCACACATGCAGAGGAGAATGACTCTCTACAGCGCGCAGGTCAGGGGCCCACTCACTGGAGCGAGTCATTCTGCTCTGCACCTCAGCGTGTGCGGTCAGATGGATTACAACGTGGGACACTTATTTCATCTTCAGACAGGTGAGTATAAGGATTTTTTTATTTTCTTATTTTTTTTTTTACATCAGGACACAGCGGGAGTAGAATACTACTCTCAACATTGTCCCCTCCGGGCGCTAATCGCGGCAAGGAACAATAATGAGGGCAGCGTTCAGTACCCGGCGCTTGGGAACAGCGCTAACTGTAGCACTGATTCCAAGACACCGGTATGTGTGATACTGACGTGGCACACGTATGCCATACGTATCATACACACGGACACGGATATCTCCAGTACTGGTTTTTCCACTATCGGAAATGTCCAGATGTGTGAAAGAGCCCTTTTGCTTTCCACAGATTGCACAGCACCAAAACAACTTATAAACATAAAACCCTACCCGTGTCCGTAACTGAACAGAACAGACGGTGCAGACTTTTCTCAGAGAGGGATTCTGGTCTGTCTCTCTCGTTAGCTCCAAGAGTAAAGCTGCACGTTTGGACCAAAACTGCAATGCCTGTGTGAACGCTACCTAATGCCTACCAAAGAGAGTGAATCCCAACATAGTTGAAGAACAAACATTTTTTTTCAAGTGATAACTCCTTTTTTAGGTAGATTTTTTCCTTTTCTGAAGCAGTTTTGGAAGCATTTTTACCTAAATAGTTTTTTTTGCAACCTTTTGATTAGACAAAGTCTATTAGGCCACGGCCCCACTATCAGTATTTGGTCAGTATTGGGTCAGAGGGAGCCAAAACCAGGTTAGGAACAATCAGAGAAAAGGTATAATATAAACAAGTCACCAATTCTGCATTTATCACCCACTCCTGGTTTTGGCCCCCTTTCCGAGAAAAAATACTGACCGAATACTGATTGTGGGACCGTGGCATTATAGAGCAGATTCCATCAGGATCCTCATCAAACAGCAAAGTGGATTTCCCACACACATCAATAGAAAGAGTTTTACTAGCTCATGAATAAGAGGTGTTGATGCAGATTTTGAGGAGGATTTTGAAGCGCATCTCTCTCCAAAAAACTCATCAAAAACAAATCATCAAAATACTTGGCAGATGAGGTTTAATGTACAGTGGGTACGGAAAGTATTCAGACCCCTTTGAGTTTTTCACTCTTTGTTTCATTGCAGCCAATTGGTAAATTCTAATAAGTTTATTTTTTTCTCATTAATGTACACTCTGCACCCCATCTTGACTGAAAAAAACAGAAATGTAGAATTTTTTGCAAATTTATTGAATATCACATGGTCATAAGTATTCAGACCCTTTGCTCAGACACTCATATTTAAGTCACATTCTGTCCATTTCCTTGTGATCATTCTTGAGATGGTTCTACTACTTCATTGGAGTCCAGCTGTGTTTAATTAAACTGATAGGACTTGATTTGGAAAGGCACACACCTGTCTATATAAGACCTCACATCTCAAAGTGCATGTCAGACCAAATGAGAATCATGAGCTCAAAGGAACTGCCCAAGGAGCTCAGAGACAGAATTGTGGCAAGGCACAGATCTGACCAAGGTTACAAAAGAATTTCTGCATTACTCAAGGTTCCTAAGAGCACAGTGGCCTCCATAATCCTTAAATGGAAGAAGTTTGGGACCACCAGAAGTCTTCCTAGACCTGGCCGTCCAGCCAAACTGAGCAATTTTGGGAGAAGAGCCTTGGTGAGAGTTCTAAAGAAGAACCCCAAGATCACTGTGGCTGAGCTCCAGAGATGCAGTAGAGGGAAGGGAGAAAGTTCCAAAAAGTCAACTATCACTGCAGCCCTCCACCAGTCGGGCCTTTATGGCAGAGTGGCCCAACAGAAGCCTCTCCTCAGTGCAAGACATATGAAAGCCCGCATAGAGTTTGCTCAAAAACACATGAAGATCTCCCAGACTATGAGAAATAAGATTCTCTGGTCTGATGAGACGAAGATAGAACTTTTTGGTGATAATTCTAAGCGGTATGTGTGGAGAAAACCAGGCACTGCTCATCACCTGCCCAATACAATCCCAACAGTGAAACATGTTGGTGGCAGCATCATGCTATGGAGTGTTTTTCAGCTGCAGGGACAGGACGACTGGTTGCAATTGAAGGAAACATGAATGTGGCCAAGTACAGAGATATCCTGGATGAAAACCTCTTCCAGAGTGCTCTGGACCTCAGACTTGGCCAAAGGTTCACCTTCCATCAAGACAATGACCCTAAGCACACAGCTTAAATAACAAAGGAGTGGCTTCAGAACAACTCTGTGACCATTCTTGACTGGCCCAGCCAGAGCCCTGACTTAAACCCAATTGAGCATCTCTGGAGAGACCTGAAAATGGCTGTCCACCAACGTTTACCATCCAACCTGACGAAACTGGAGAGGATCTGCAAGGAAGAATGGCAGAGGATCCCCAAATCCAGGTGTGAAAAAACTGTCAAAAGGGGGCTTCTACTCAATACTGAGCAAAGGGTCTGAATACTTATGACCATGTGATATTTCAGTTTTTCTTTTTAATAAATTTGCAAAAATTTCTACATTTCTGTTTTTTTGCAGTCAAGATGGGGTCAGAGTGTACTTTAATGAGAAAAAAAATGAACTTTTTAGAATTTACCAAATGGCTGCAATGAAACAAAGAGTGAAAAATTTAAAGGAGTCTGAATACTTTCCGTACCCACTGTAGATAAATGTAGAGTAATGCACCTAGGACGGAGTAATCCTATTGCTGCATATACATTAAATGGGAGTATATTCGGGACTACAGAACAGGAGAAGGACTTGGGTATTCTGGTTACAAGTAAGCTGAGCAGCAGTACTCAGTGTCAGGAAGCAGCTGCAAAAGCAAACAAGATTTTAGGGTGTATAAAAAGAGATAAAATCCTGCGATCCCAATGTACTGTTACCCTTTTATAAATCACTGGTGAGGCCACATCTAGAACATGGGATCCAGTTTTGGGCTCCTCATTTTAAAAAAGATATTCAGAAGTTAGAGTCAGTTCAAAGGCAGGCAGCAAGATTATTACAAGGTATGGAAGGCCTCTCATATGATGAGAGGTTGAAAAAGTTGAGCTTGTTTAGCTTAGAAAAACGACGCCTCAGAGGAGATCTCATTTACACATATAAATATATGTGTGGTCAGTACAAAGGACTGGCATATCACTTATTCCTTCAAAAGACCATACTAATGACCACGGGGCACTCATTACAGGTGGAAGAAATGCGATTCCTAAACAGGAAAGGGTTCTTTACAGTCAGAGCAGTCAGATTGTGGAATTCCCTACCACAAGAGGTAGTAACAGCAGATACTATAACAGCTTTCAAAAAAGGGCTGGATGATTTTCTTGATACACATAACATTGTGGGTTACAGTTAAATTGGACAAAATGTACAATAGGGGGAGGAAGGCTGAACTTGATGGACCTAGGTCTTTATTCAACCTACATTACTATGTAAAATGCTCTGTGTGTGAACACAGCCTAAAGGAATTTGTGTTTTTCCAAAATCTGCTACTTTGAATCTGGTAAATTTTGAATGTAGAGCTTGAGTTAAACATTTTCAGAGTATAAGTGACATGCTGTCCTTATTTACAGTGTTAGAGAGAAACAGATGTCACTTGAGGGCCTGGCTGGTTCTGCTCACCTGGTTGTCTCCTTATAATGCACACTGACAGTGAGCTCATTTTCTGGCTCGTCACTTTTAATTAGAGTTGGTGAGGGAGCGCACTGTCACTGTGCATTAAGAAGAATATTGCACAGAAAGAAGGGAGCTCGTGTTGAGCATATGTCAGAATTCACAACTGACATATGCTTAGTAGAGCAGGGGCTAGTCCAGCCCCTGAAACGGACATCAATGATGACAGTTTGTTTCAGTGTAGGGACCGCAGCCTCTGTCTCCTGATGCCATTCCATTTGAGTATCTCAGCATGCTCAAACAAAGCGTCATCAAAATGGAAATAGGTAAAAATAAATAAAGCAGTTAGATTAGAGAGGGAAAGGTAGGGACTTTTTAATTAAACCATATTAGAAAAACTATTATATAATTAAAATAAATAGACAATTAGGATAAAAATCAATATTAGTTTCAGACCCCCTTTAAGCCTTTTTATTATCTGGAGGCTTAAAGGAGATCTTCCTCCCCAGCTGGAGCAGGATTCTTCTTTGTGAAAAAAAAAAGTACGGTTCACTTTGACCTTGTATTGATTATAGGGGTCTCAACCAAATTATGATCAAGAATAAATATGTTCTACCTCTCATTTCCGAGTTGTTTGGTCGTCTTAAAGGTTCCAGAGTTTTCATGAAGCTCGACCTTCGGGGCATGCAACCTGATCCGAATACGCCAAGGAGATGAATGGAAGACTGCCTTTAATACCTGAGATGGCCATTATGAGTATCGGGTAATGCCCTTTGGACTTTGTAATGCCCCTGCCATCTTTCAAGAACTGGTAAACAACATCTTCTGGGACCTTCTCTACATGTGTGTGATAGTCTACTGACACGATACCTTGGTGTTCTCTCCCGATCTGCCTTCACACCGAAGGGATGTTCGCCAGGTCCTGCAGAGATTACGGAAGAACTGTCTGCATGCCAAATATGAAAAGTGCTACTTCGAGCAGACCTCTCTTCCGTTTCTTGGGTACATCATCTCCGAGACCGGCCTGAAAATGGATCCCGAGAAGGTATCCGCTGTCTTGAAGTGGCCCTGTCAAGACGGTCTGAAAGCTATCCAGCGGTTTCTTGCATTCATGAATTACTACCGCCAGTTCATTTTGCATTTCTCCTCTCAGACAGCTTCTATTTCTGCCCTGACCCGCAAGAGGGCCAATGCTAAGATATGGACTCCAGAGGCAGAATATGCCTTTGTGTCTTTAAAACAGGCCTTATCCTCAGCTCCTGTGCTGCATTGTCTGGACAATAACAAGCAGCTCTTTCTGGAGGTGAATGCTTCTTCCTCAGGGGCCGGAGCCGTTCTTACTCTGAAGTCTTCTTCTGGTCGCATGGTGACTTGCGGCTTCTTTTCCAAAATCTTATCAGCTCCAGAACGCAACTACTCTATAGGCGATCAAGAACTATTAGCGATTATACTGGCTCTGGAGGACTGGTGATTCTTGCCTGAGGGAGCAATGCATCCATCCAGTGGTTATCTACACAGACCTCAAGAATCTAGCCTATCTGCAGTCTGCACAGTGGCTTAATCCACGACCAGCCAGGTGGACTCTGTTCTTCGCCCGCTTCAATTTTACTCTCCATTTCTGGCTGACTGATAAGAACGTAAAGCCGGACGCACTCTCTAGATTTTTCCTGTCTTCTGACCAGGAGGATTAGCCCCAACACATCATTGAGCCCTCCAAAATTATTATGGTCGCTCTGTTTTATTTGTCTCGGCTCCCTTCCAGAAATATTTATATTGTCGAACCTGATAGGAAGCAGGTTCTTCTGTGGGGTCACTCGTCTAAGTTGGCTGGCTATGCCGGACAGAAGAAAATGGGTCTCCTCTTTTCCCGACAATATTGGTGGCCAACCATGCTCAAGGATATTGCGGATTTCGTCTCTGCCTGTCTCTCTTGTGCCCAGAACAAAACTCTGAAACAGCTTCTGACCAGTCGGCTACTTCCTTTGCACGTACCATCTGCTGCCTGGCAGCATATTGCAATGGATTTCATCACTGATCTTCCAGTATCGTCTGGGTGTAAAGTCATCTGGGTGGTTATGGATCTCTTCTACAAGAAGGCCCATTTCACTCCACTGTCGGGTCTCCCATCTGCTCCAGTGCATGCAGAAAAGTTTATTCTACATATTTTATGCCCCATGGTCTACTGCTCCATATTGTCTCGGATAGAGGCGTCCAGTTTACTTCTCATTTCTGGAGGGCCACCTACAAATTGCCAAATGTCACTCTGGATTTCTATTCGGCCTACCATCCTCAATCCAATGGCCAGGTAGAGCGGGTTAATCAGATCCTGACCAACTTCCTGCAGCACTTTGTCAATGCCCACCACAGTGACTGAGCCGAACTCCTGCCTTGGGCCGAATTCTCATACAACAACCATGTGTCACGGGTGTGTCAGAGGTGACAGACAGTCGCCCTGAAGTGGACTGAAGGAGATCTTTACATTTGGCATTGCAGACAGCTTCTTAGATAAGAGACTGTCTTTAGGACCGAGCGGCTATCTCTCTCTTGCTAATTAGCTCTCTGGCCTGGGTGTATATATACCTGGTGTGTCTGAAAGGGAGTCGTCGGCTATATCCATTTCTACTTGTGAAGCTTAGCAGGAGCAGTACTTCATCTTCTCTGGAGCTTGAGGCCGTGTGCTTATTTGGAGTTCATCTAAAGCTAGGCCATTTCCCCTGTTTTGTCCACCCTTGTTGTCTATAGAGTTTAGTGGAAGTTGACTAGTGCTCACCTCCTTCCATCCCTAGCCGTAGCCATACGCCAGGGAGAGTAGGGCGAGGCACGCATGCGGCGATTACTGATGGAGGCAATATGGTGACGTTAGACCAGACTAGGAGGTCTCCACGTCCTCCCTTTCCCTAGTGTCTGGGCTCCCTTTCCCTTTTCCCTCTGTGTGGCACTTAGTCTTCCCCACACCTGGCATGACATTATAGCTGGCCGAGCACGTTTTGAAAAGGAAAAAAAAAAGGGGAACCGACATTTTGTTTGTTTTTTTTCTTTGTGTGTTTTTGGGTGTGCACCTTTTTTTTCCTTTCTCCCTTTGCTATGGGTTCAGTTGCAGAGCTTGCAGAGCAATTCCGCTGTCTGTCTCTGGAGGTGAATGACCTCCGCTGTTAGGTTCAGCAGCAGCATCAGCGGTTACAGGTCGCCAATGTGGGAGTCTCTGCAGAAGGCCGGTCCAGCCTGAACCCAAGGTTGCCCTTCCGGACAGGTTTTCAGGAGGTAGGGACAAGTATTTTGTGTTTAAGGAGTCATGCAAATTGTATTTTAAACTTCATCCCTACTCCGGTAATGAGGAGCAACGGGTTGGTATTGTGATCTCTCTATTTCAGGGCGATCCTCAGTCATGGACGTTTTCGTTGCCGCAGGACTCGGTTTGTCTCCAATCTGTGGAGGGGTTTTTCGGAGCTCTGGCCCTCATCTATGATGACCCTGACCGAGTCGCCTTGGCTAAGTCTAGGCTACGTCGCCTTCAGCAGGGGATTTGGTCAGTGGAAACATACAGTTCGGAATTCCGTAGATGGGCAACGGATTCCAAATGGAATGACTCAGCCCTTAAAAGTCAATTTTGTGAGGGGCTTACTGACAGGTTGAAAGATGCCTTGGCTGTATATGAAACTTCTCAGTCCTTGGAGGCTGCCATGTCTTTGGCCATACATCTTGATAGACTCCTTTGGGATAGCAGGTGCGACCACCTTCTTCGGGGCCTTCTTGTCGGGGTTGTGTACCTTTGCCAGGAGAGCGGTCTGGGAGTGAACCAGTACTGGGGGAGGTGGAGGAACCCATGCAGTTAGGGGGTGTCTCTGTATTATACATCTCCCCAGAGATTCGCAAGAAAAAAGGCGTTTGTTTTTTTTTGTGGGAAAAACGGACACTTTGTGGGGACCTGTCCTTCAATTCCTAAGCAAAAGGAGAATCGATTAACTCTCGGTAGTCTGGAGTTGGATAAACAAGGGGTGCATTTGTGGCCAAACTGCAGTTACCGCTTTGTCCTGACAGCAGAGGTGGTGCTAGAGAGCAAACCTCAAAAAATTTCTGTGTTTGTTGACAGTAGAGCCGGAGTCGGCATGGTTGATGCTGATTTTGTGAAAACTCATGGTCTTGCTTGCTGTGCTTTAGATTAACCTATTCACATCTTTGCCATTGACTTGGCGCCACTTGCACAGAAAGCATTTACTCAGAATGTGCATAATATAAAACTGAGGGTGGGGTCAGTTCATTGTGAAATCATCCCTTGCTATGTTCTGGACAATCTTCCTACTCTGATTGTCTTGGGTATACCTTGGCTTGTTAAACATAATCCGTTGGTGGATTGACAAACTGGGGAGATTATTGAATGGGGAGATTACTGCCATGAGAACTGTCTAGATATTTCCATTGCTACTGTCTCTACGGAAATATTACCTGCTTTTCTGTCTGGTTTTGAGGATGTTTTTCTGAGAAGGAGTGTCAGGATTTGCCTCCTCAACGTGCATATGACTGTCCTATTAACCTGACACCCGGAGCTAAATTACCGAAGTCCAGACTGTATAATCTTTCTGGCCCTGAGAGATAAGCCATGAAGGATTTCATTGCGGAAAGTCTGGAGAACTGACATATCAGACCCTCATCTTCACCCGTGGCGGCAGGGTTCTTCTTTGTGAAGAAAAAAGATGGCGGTCTACGCCCCTGTTTAGATTTCCAGGAATTAAATCAAATTACCATCCATGATGCATATCCTCTTCCTCTGATTCCTGATTTGTTCAGCCAGGTTGTGGGACCTAAGGTATTCTCCAAGTTGGATTTAAGGGGAGCCTACAATCTGGTTAGAATCAGAGAACGGGACGAATAGAAGACAGCGTTCAATACCCCGGAAGGACATTTTGAGAGTAATGGTTATGCCTTTTGGTTTGACCAATGCACCTGTGGTATTCCAGCATTTCATAAATTATGTTTTCCATCATTTGGTGGGGAGGTTTGTGGTGGTCTATCTGGATGATATTTTGGTTTATTCACCTGATTTTGTGACTCATCGGGGGCATGTTAAGCAGGTGCTCCAGATATTAAGGGATAACAAACTTTATGCCAAACTAGAAAAATGTGTTTTCGCCGTTCAGGAGGTGCAGTTTTTGGGGTACTTGTTGTCATCTTCAGGTTTTCGGATGGATCTGGAGAAGATCCATGCAGTCCTTGACTGGGAATGTCCCGAGAACCTGAAGGCTCTACAACGTTTTCTGGGCATTACTAATTTTTACAGGAAATTCATCCAAAATTACTCTGTTATTGTGAAACCCCAAACTGACATGACTAAGAAGGGGTCAGGTTTTTTCTTCCTTAAAGAATCATTTTGCTACTGCACCTATACTCAGTCAACCCAATGTTTCTTAACCCTTTATTGTGGAGGTCGATGCTTCGGATGTTGGGGTTGGGGCTGTGTTCTCTCAGGGTTCGTCCCCTGATAAATGGCGTCCATGCGCTCTCTTTTCTAAAAAATTGTCTTCAGCTGAGAGAAATTATGACGTGGGTAATAGGGAACTTTTGACGATCAAATTGGCTTTCAAGGAATGGCAACATTGGTTGGAGGGGGCTCTTCATCCTATTACTGTTATTACTGACCATAAAAACCTGTCATCTCCAGTCAACTAAACGTCTCAACCCTAGGCAAGCCAGATGGTCCCTGTTTTTTACTAGGTCCAATTTTGTTGTCACTTTTCATCCAGGGGTCAAAAATGTCAAGGCTGATGCTTTGTCCCGGAGCTTCCCTGGTGGTGGTGACCATGAGAACCCTTCCCCGATATTACTGAAAGGGGTAGTCATTTCAGCTCTTTATCCTGAACTGAAGGGTGAGGTGTTTGAGGCTCAGGGGGACGCCCCTGCCACCTGCCCTTCAGGAAAGTTATTTGTACCATCTGATCTGCGCCGCAAAGTAATCAAGGAACATCATAACTCTGTGCTTGCTGGGCATCCAGGTAGTAAGGTAACCGCGGACCTCCTCTCTTGTCGTTTTTGGTGGCCAGGGTTGCATTGGGATGTAATTGAACATGTAGCTGCTTGTAGTATTTGCGTGCGTTCTAAGGTTTCGCATACCCGTCCGTCTGGTACTCTTCTTCCGCTACCTATCCCTAGTAGGCCATGGACACACTTGTCCATGGATTTTATTACTGACCCACCGGTTTCTGCAGGCAAAACGGTGATTTTGGTGGTAGTAGATAGGTTCAGTAAAATGGTTCACTTTGTCGCATTACCTGCAGAAATTAGATTGTGAAGCTTCATGGGGTTCCCTCCGATGTGGTGTCTGATCGGGGGATTCAGTTTGTTTCCAAGTTCTGGAAGGCATTCTGTTCTCGACTGGGGGTGCAGCTGTCCTTTTCCTCTGCATTCCACCCTCAGTCGAATGGTCAGACCAAGTGTGTCAATCAGAACTTGGAGACATACCCCAGGTGTTTCGTCTCCAAAAATCAGGAGGATTGGGCATCCTACTTACCGCTAGCAGAATTTGCCATCAATAATTATCGTTAAGAATCCACTGGCGGGTCACCGTTCTTTGGTGCATACATGGTAAAATAGCTGCTAGGAAACCACTGCTAAGGACAGGCAACAAGCAGAAGAGACTTGTTTTGGGCTAAAGAACACAAGGAATTGACATTAGACCAGTGGAAATCTGTGCTTTGGTCTGATGAGTCCAAATTTGAGATCTTTGGTTCCAACCACCGTGTCTTTGTGCGACGCAGAAAAAGTGAACGGATGGACTCTACATGCCTGGTTCCCACCGTGAAGCATGGAGGAGGAGGTGTGATGGTGTGGGGGTGCTTTGCTGGTGACACTGTTGGGGATTTATTCAAAATTGAAGGCATACGGAACCAGAATGGCTACCACAGCATCTTGCAGCGGCATGCTATTCCATCCGGTTTGCGTTTAGTTGGACAATCATTTATTTTTCAACAGGACAATGACCCCAAACACACCTCCAGGCTGTGTAAGGGCTATTTGACCAAGTAGGAGAGTGATGGGGTGCTATGCCAGATGACCTGGCCTCCACAGTCACCACACCTGAGCCCAATTGAGATGGTTTGGGGTGAGCTGGACCGCAGAGTGAAGGCAAAAGGGCCAACAAGTGCTAAGCATCTCTGGGAACTCCTTCAAGATTGTTGGAAGACCATTTCCGGAGACTACCTCCTGAAGCTCATCAAGAGAATGCCAAGAGTGTGCAAAGCAGTCATCAAAGCAAAAGGTGGCTACTTTGAATGAAGAACCAAGAATATAAGACATATTTTCAGTTGTTTCACACTTTTTTTTGTTAAGTATATAATTCCACATGTGTGAATTCATAGTTTTGATGCCTTTAGTGTGAATGTACAATTTTAATACTCATGAAAATACAGAAAAATCTTAAAATGAGAAGGTGTGTCCAAACTTTTGGTCTGTACTGTATATATATATATATATATATATATATATATATATATATATATATATATATATACATTTATATATTTTCAGTTCTTCAATACAAAACGTGAAGCTCATCTATTATATAGAGTCATCACAAACAGTGTGATCTATTTCAAGTGTTTACTTCTGTTAATGTTGATGATTATGGCTTACAGCCAATGAAAACACAAAAGTCATTATCTTAGTAAATTAGAATAATTAACAAAAAACACCTTCAAAGGCTTGCCACGCTTGCTGACTTGACAGATATCCAGAAGGCAGTCATTGGCACACTAAGTAAATTCAAAGTATATTTTGCATTTCATTTGGAAATCAAGGTCCCAGAGTCTGGAGGAAGAGTAGAGAGGCACACAATCCAAGCTGGATTGAAAGATGCAAGAGTCTGTCTGGATCCCAGAAACTCACTCAGCTTTTATGCACACACGCTGATTACAAGCAAACAGGTCACAGGTGAGGATGTTACGTTTAGTAGCCATTCAAACCCATTTGTGTCAAATTCTGAGCATGTTATCAGGCCAAAATCACTAGGCTATGTGAACTTTTGATCAGGGTCATTTGGATGTTTTTGGTTGTCATTAAGATTTAAAAAGAGAAAACACAGTAGTTTGACAATAAATGGCTTCACCCAACCAATAACCATGAGTGGAGAAAAAGTTTTTTTGTTATCATTCATATTCTCTGAAACAATGCCAAGAAAGGAAAAATTCTGCTGGGGTATGTAAACTTTTGAGCACAACTGTATATTGTGCAGTATACAGCTATTAATAAATACGAGTCCCTATATACAAGGGCTGTATGGGATATCATTATAACTGTAGATCTCATATTAGGTATTATATGTATCACATAGTGATTCTATAAAGGATTTTTCTCAAAAATATTTTTATATATCAAGTGCAAGATAAAGAAATATAAAATATACAATAAGGAGCAGCTCCAAAGGAACCAAAATTTGTAAATATGATTATTATCAAAAATCCAAACATATATTCCAGATCTCATGACTTGACGATGTGGCTTCACAAGTAGATGGAAAAATAGGCAAATGTCCAGAGAAAAAGCCAGATGTCTTCAGATGACTCAGCCCTTACCATCAACCATTACTGGGGACGGTGGTAGAGGTGAGGGCTCAAGAGGTTCCACATACTTCTTGAGTAAGGACCTGTGGAACACTTTGTGGACCTTAAAGGCCTGAGGAAGTTCAAGACGAAACGCTGCTGAGTTAATGACGACGGTTATTTTATAGGGACCAATAAATCTAGGTCCCAGTTTCCAAGAAGGAACTATCAATCTTATATTCCTGGTAGACAACCGCACAAAGTCATTCACATTCAGGTCCGGATCTGGCAAGCGGTTTCTGTCAGTCTTATGTTTATACCTGTCTCCCATTATCTTTAAATTACTCAGAACACCGTGCCATACCAAGGAGAGCGACAAAGCAAACCGTTCCTCCTTAGGAGCTCCTGAAGCTCCTTCCCCACTGAAGGTACCAAATTGTGGGTGATAACCATATGCACCGAAGAACGGTGACCTGCCAGTGGATTCTTGACGATGATTATTAATGGCAAATTCTGTCAGCAGTAAGTAGGATGCCCAATCCTCCTGATTTTCGGAAACAAAACACATGAGGTAGGTCTCCAAATTCTTATTGACATGCTCGGTCTGTCCATTCGACTGAGGTTGGAAGGCAGAGGAAAAAGACAGTCGAGAACAGAAAGCCTTCCAGATCTTGGAAACAAACTGGGTCCCCCGATCTGACAACACACGATTCACGATCTCACTGATGAACACCTGAGCAAGTGTCTTGACATTTGGAAGTGCAGGCAATGCGACAAAGTGAACCATTTAATGAACCTATCTACTACCACCAAAACCACAGTTTTGCCTGCAGAAACCGGTAGGTCAGTAATAAAATCCATGGACAAGTGTGTCCATGGCCTACTAGGGATAGGTAGCAGAAGAAGAGTACCAGACGGACGGGTATGCAAAACCTTAGAACGTGTGCAAATGCTACAAGCAGCTATGTGTTCAATCGCATCCCAATGCAACCCCGACCACCAAAAACAACGAGAGAGGAGGTCCGCAGTTGCCTTACCACCTGGATGTCCAGCAAGCACAGAGTTATGAAGTTCCTTAATTACTTTGCAGCACAGATTAGATGGAACAAATAACCTTCCTAAAGGGCAGGATGCAGGGGTGCTCCCCTGAGCCTCCAGCGCCTCATTCTCCAGTTCAGGATACAGTGAAGAAATGACTAACCCTTTCTGTAATATCGGGGCTGGGTTCTCATGGTCACCACCACTAGTGAAGCACCGGGACAAAGCATCAGCCTTGAAATTTTTGACCCCTGGACAACAAACTTGAACCTAGTAAAAAATAGGGACCATCTGCCTTGCCTAGGGTTGAGACGGTTAGCTGACTGGAGATATGACAGGTTCTTATGGTCAGTAATAACAGTAATAGGATGGACAGCCCCCTCCAACCAATGTCGCCATTCTTCGAACGCCTCGACATCCGAATCATCAACCTCCACAATAATGGGCTGGGAAACATCGGGTTGACTGCGTATAGGTGCAGTGGCAAAATGATTCTTTAAGGAAAAAAAGCCTGGAGGGAAGCATCCGACCATTTGGAAAAATCAGACCCCTTCTTAGTCATTTAAGTAAGGGGTTTCACAATTACTGAGTAATTTTTAATGAATTTCCTGTAAAAATCAGTAAAGCCCAGAAAACGTTGTAGAGCCTTCAGGTTCTCGGGACGTTCCCAATCAAGGACTGCACGGATCTTCTCCAGATCCATCCGAAAACCCGAAGATGACAGCAAGTACCCCAAAAACTGCACCTCCTGAACAGCAAAAACATATTTTTCCAGTTTGGCATAAAGTTTGTTATCCTTTAATAACTGGAGCACCTGCTTAACATGCCCCCGATGTGTCTCAAAATCAGGTGAGTAAACCAAAATATTGTCCAGATAGACCACTACAAACCTCCCCACCTAATGATGGAAAATATAATTTATGAAATGCTGGAATACCGCAGTGCATTGGTCAAAACAAAAGGCATAACCAGACTCTCAAAATGTCCTTCCGGGGTATTGAACGCTGTTTTCCATTCGTCCCCTTCTCTGATTCTAACCAGATTGTAGGCTCCTCTTCAATCCAACTTAGAGAATACCTTAGCTTCTGCAATCTGGCTGAAAAAATCAGGAATCAGAGGAAAAGGATATGGATCACGGATGGTAATTTGATTTAATTCCCGGAAATCTAAACAGGGACGTAGACCGCCATCTTCTTTCTTCACAAAGAAGAACCCTGCCGCCACGGGCGAAGATGAGGTTCTGATATGTCCCTTCTCCAGACTTTCCGCAATGAAATCCTTCATGGCTTGTTTCTCAGGGCCAGAAAGATTATACAGTCTGGACTTCGGTAGTTTAGCTCCGGGGGTCAGGTTAATAGGACAGTCATATGCACGATGAGGAGGCAAATCCTGACACCCCTTCTCAGAAAATACGTCCTCAAAACCAGAAAGAAAAGCAGGTAATATTGTAGTAGAGACAGTAGCAAGGGAAATATCTAAACAGTTCTCATGACAGTAATCTTCCCATTCAATAATCTCCCCAGTTTGCCAATCCACCAACGGATTATGTTTAACAAGCCAAGGAATACCCAAAACAATAGTTGTGGGAAGATTGTCCAGGACATAGCAAGGGATTATTTCACAATGAACTGACCCCACATTCAGTTTTACATGATGTACAATGTGAGTAAATGCTTTCTGTGCAAGTGCGGCCGAGTCGATGGCGAAGATGGAAATAAGTTTAGCTAAAGAACAGCAAGCAAGACCATGAGTTTTCACAAACTCAGCATTAACCATGCTGACTCCGGCTCCACTGTCAACAAACACAGAAATTTTCTCAGTTTTGCTTTCTAGCACCACCTCTGCTGTCAGGACAAAGTGGGAACTGCAGATTGGCAACAAAGACACCCCTTGTTTATCCAACTCCAGACTACCAAAATCAAGTCTCCTTGTTTAGGAATTGAAGGACAGGTCCCAACAAGATGTCCCTTTTTCCCACAAAAAAAAATATGCCTTTTTTCTTGCGAATCTCCGGGGAGATGTATGATGCAGAGACACCCCCTAACTGCATGGGTTCCTCCACCTCCCCCAGTACTGGTTCACTCTAGACCGCTCCCCCAGCATAGGTACACAACCCCGACAAGAAGGCCCCGGAGAAGGTGGTCTCACCCATCTATCCCGAAGGCATCTATCAAGACATATGGCCAACGACATGGCAGCCTCCAAGGACTGAGGGGTTTCATATACTGCCAAGGCATCTTTCAACCTTTCAGTAAGGCCCTCACAAAATTGACTTCTAAGGGCTGAGTCATTCCATTTGGAATCCGTTGCCCATCTACGGAATTCCGAACTGTATGCCTCCACTGACCGATTCCCCTGCTTAAGGCGGCATAGCCTAGACTCAGCCAAGGCAACTTGGTCAGGGTCATAATAGATGAGGGCCAGTGCCCCGAAAAACCCCTCCACAGACTGGAGACAGACCGAATCCTGCGGTAAAGAAAACGCCCACAACTGAAGATTTCCCTGCAGTAGAGAGATCACAATTCCAACCCGTTGATCCTCATTCCGGAGTAGTAAGGACGAAGTTTAAAAAACAGTTTGCAGGCCTCCTTGAAAACAAAAAACTTCTCCCTATCTCCTGAAAACCTGTTCAGGAGGGCAACCTTGGGTTCAGGCTGGACAGGCCTATCTGCAGAGACCGCCACATTGGCGACGTGTAGCCGCTGATGCTGCTGCTGAACCTCACAGCGGAGGTCATTCATCTCCAGAGACACACAGTGGAACTGCTCTGCGAGCTCTGCAACTGAACCTATACCAAGTAGAAAGGAAAAAAAAGGTCCACATCCAAAAACACAAAGAGAAAAAAAAAAGTGTCAGTTTTGTTTTTTTTTCCTTTTCAAAATGTGCTCGGCCAGCAATAATGTCACACTAGGTGTGGGAAATACTAAGTGCAACACAAAGGGAAGAGGGAAATGGAGCCCAGACTCTAGGGAAAGGTGGGAGTGGAAACCTCCTAGGCTGATCTAGTGTCACCCTGTCTCCACTAACGTCCCTCTATTGGTTCTTCACAAATTACCGCACGTGTACTTCGCCCTGTCTTTCCCTGGCGTTAGGCTCAGGCTACGGAAGGGAGGGGATTAGCGCTAGTCGATCCCCACTGAACAATAAAGACAACAAGGGGGGGACAAACAAGGGAAAATAGCTTAGCTTTAGTCGACTCCAGACAAATGCGCACACGTCCTCTAACACCAGAGAGGAAGAAGTACTGCTCTTGCTCAAGCCTCCACAAGGAGTAATGAATATCGCACCTCCCTCTTGCACACAGCAGGTATTTATACACCCAGGCCAGGGTGTTAATTAGCCAGAGGAAGGTAGCCGCTGGGTCCTAGAGATACTGCTTCTAAGAAGTTGACTGTAATGCCAAACTAAGATATCTCCTGCAACCAACTGCAGCGTGACTGTCTGTAACTTCTGACACACCCGTGACAGGAGGGGGATGAGTGCTAGTCAATCCCCAGTGACCACTAAAGATAACAAGGGGGGACAAACAAGGGAAGATAGCTTATCTTTTAGTCGACTTCAGACGAATGAACACCCGTCCTCATAGCACCAGAGAGGATGAAGTAATGCACTAGCTCCGAGCCTTCACAAAGGGTAATGTGAGTATCGCCGGCACCTCCCTCTAGCAGACAGCAGGTATTTATACACCCAGGCCAGGGTGTTAATTAGCCAGAGGAAGGTAGCTGCTGGTTCCTAGATAGACAGCCTCTAAGAAGATGTCTGCAATGCCAAACATAGAGATCTCCTGCAACCAACTGCAGGGCGACTGTCTGTCACTTTGACACACCCGTGACACCTGGCCTCTTTACAGATTCCTAATTATTTTCATGTGTCTCCCCTCAAGCCTCTTATCCTCAGTTCCTTTTTCAAAGATCTTGGTACCACTCCCGCTCCAGTCAGCACTGAAGACATTTTCGAGGTAGAGAACATTCTGGCCACCAAGAGGGTAAGAGGAAAAACCTTTTTTCTTGTGGATTGGAAGGGGTTTGGTCCTGAGGAGAGGTCCTGGGAGCCCAGGGAAAACATTAATGCCCACCTGCTCCTGGAGAAATTTCTTGCGGGCTTAAAAAAAGAGGGGTAGTAAAGGAAGAGGTACTGTAGGGTTGGCGTCCCTGCACGCTGCCTATCTCACCGACGCAGCTACGATCCCACACTTCCTTCTCCTTCCTTGGCTGCTTCAGCCCGAGATATGCGCATGGCGCTCAGCTCCCCGGGCACTGTGCTTAGGGAGCCCGCTCCCTCTTTCTTAAAAGGTCCCCGCACGCCTTCCTAAAGTGTCCCCAGCCAATGGCTGGGAGACACTTACTATTTAAGGCAACTCCAGGTGCAACTTTGTTAGTCTGTTCTTAACCCGCTTGCTAGTTCTCAGATCCCCAGTGCTCATATCTCATTATACCTGTCCTGTATATCCATGCTCACCTGCCTGCCTGTATATCAGCCGTGCCAGCCAGCCTGTATAACAGCCGTGCCCACCTGCCTGCCTGTATATCAGCCGTGCCTGTCAGCACTTGCGTGTCTGTATACCAGCCGTGCCCGTCAGCAACTGTCTGCCTGTATACCAGCTATGCCTGTCAGCACCTGCCTGCCTTTATACCAGCCGTGCCCACCAGAACCTGTCTGCCAGTATATTAGTCGTGTCCGCCAGCACCTGCCTGCCTGTGTGTCAGCCGTGCCAGTCACTATACCTGCCGTGTCTGCTTGTACTTGCCAAGTCTACTCATTCCTAGCCATTCCAGCCTCCTGTCCCTTGGGGGTCAGCTGCCGTGCATCCGAGGTCTGTCCTGGCGTAGCACCTGCTTCCGCCCCCTCGGCTTACCTCGATCATGGTATTGTCAGCTGAGGTCAAACTTGATGTGGCATCTAGTCATCTCCATGGTCTCCTCGGGTCACGGCACAGTGGTTCCACCACCCAGTTTGTAGCAAATACACATAACATTGTGAGTTATATTTAAATTAGTGACAAAATGTACAATTGGTGGAGAATCTGATGGACCTAGGTATTTTTTCAACCTATGTAACTAAGTACGTACTGTTAGAGAATATGCCGCCTACTTCCTAAAAACAGAAGATAAGTGCCGAGTAAAGAACATACGCAGCAGAGAGATAAACCCTAGCTGGTCTTTCACTGACTGGCTTAAACTACAGCAGAAGGGCTGGACATCCAAATGAGACTATCAACTGCTGGAAATACCAGCAGGGGGAAAATTTATAAAGCCACACCCGAAAGGTGATAGGGCAGACAAATTAGTAAATGAAAACACCTGTTACCCTAAAAAGACTGAAGCAAGGATAAAAGAAACTAAACACCCAGAGAAAAGGTGTATCTGCTGTGGCTCTGCAATAAGATGGAGAGGGGGCGCCAACAGCGCTGTTACCCAGACAAGTAGTGGTATAAAGCAAAAAGGATGCTCACCTTGATGGTATAGTAGAGTGCTGCAGGAGACACCAAACCTCAAGGGTCCGAGTACCATGAATTGTGGATGCAAGAAAGTGCCAATGATTCCGCGCTTCTCCGGCTAAAATCAGACCCGTTTCGTGGACGTCTACAAGCTATGCACTGATGAAGTGGACAGGACGTCCACGAAACGCGTCTGAGTTTAGCTTATAAATAAATGGTCTCTTAACCAAGCACTGGTTATTACATCCCTTCTTTGACCCGGAGGAGCGCGGAATCATTGGCACTTTCTTGCATCCACAATTGCTGAGGCTCAGCAGACAGAGAAGCCAACCACAAAGCACAGGCTCAAGGGTTCGAACTCAAACGCATGACAATTTGTCAATAGAAGTATGAAATGTTTATATTTGCAGACCTCGTGCAACTGATGACTTGCGTTGGCCAGACCAGATGTTTGACAGTTCATTAAAGGAGACCACCAGGCAAAAATCTTTTTACCAAACGATAGCTTGAAGGGGATTATTATTATTATTTATTATTATAGTGCCATTTATTCCATGGCGCTTTACATGTGATAGGGATATACATAACAAAAGCATTTACATAATCTTAACAAAACGAGTCAGCGACTGGTACATGAGGAGCGAGGACCCTGCCCGCGAGGGCTCACATTCTAGAAGGGATGGGTGAGGATACATTAGGTGAGGGTAGAGCTGGTCGTGCAGCGGTGGTTACTGCAGGTTGTAGGCTTGTCGGAAGAGGTGGGTCTTCAGGTTTCTTTTGAAGGTTTCCATGGTCGGCGAGAGTCTGATGTGTTGGGGGTAGAGAGTTCCAGAGTAGGGGGGATGCACGGGAGAAATCTTGTATACGATTGTGGGAGGAGGAGATAAGAGGGGAGTAGAGAAGGAGATCTTGTGAGGATCGGAGGTTGCGTGCAGGTAGGTAACGGGAGACTAGGTCACAGATGTATGGGGGAGACAGGTTGTGGATGGCTTTGTATGCCATGGTTAGAGTTTTGAACTGAATTCTCTGGGCAATGGGGAGCCAGTGAAGAGATTGACAGAGAGGAGAGGCCGGGGAATAGCGGGGGGACAGGTGGATTAGTCGAGCAGCAGAGTTTAGGATAGATTTGAGGGGTGCAAGAGTGTTGGAAGGGAGGCCACGGAGCAGGAGGTTGCAGTAGTCGAGGCGGGATATGATGAGGGCATGCACTAGTGTTTTTGCATTGTCTTTGCTGAGGAATGCACGGATCCGGGAGATGTTTTTGAGTTGGAGTCGGCAGAAAGTGGAAAGGGCATGGATATGTGGCTTGAAGGAGAGATCAGAGTCCAGGGTTACTCCAAGGCAGCGAGCTTGTGGGACTGGGGAGAGTGAGCAGACATTGACGTTGATGGCTAGGTCAAATGGGGGATGTGAATGAGAGGGTGGAAAGATGATGAACTCTGTTTTATCCATGTTGAGTTTTAGAAATCTGTCAGAGAAGAAGGATGAGATGGCGGACAGACATTGTGGGATTTTGGTTAGTAGGGAGGAGATATTGGGTCCAGAGAGGTAGATCTGTGTGTCGTCAGCATAGAGGTGATACTGAAAACCGTGAGACTCTATGAGCTGTCCCAGGCCAAAGGTGTAGATGGAGAAGAGCAGAGGTCTTAGAACTGAACCTTGGGGGACACCGACAGATAGGGGGCAAGATGAGGAGGTGGTGCGTGAGTGGGAGACGCTGAATGTCCTGTCTGTTAAGTATGAGGAGATCCAAGATAGAGCCAAGTCCGTGATGCCAAGAGATGAGAGAATCTGGAGTAAGAGGGAATGGTCCACTGTGTCAAAGGCAGATGACAGGTCCAGAAGGAGGAGGATGGAGTAGTGTCGCTTGGATTTGGCATTTAGTAGGTCGTTGGTGACTTTGGTCAGGGCAGTTTCAGTCGAGTGATGCGGTCGGAAGCCAGATTGCAGGCGGTCGAAGAGGGAGCAGGAGGAGAGGTGGGAGGACAGTTCAAGGTGGACATGTTGTTCTAGTAGTTTTGATGCAAAGGGGAGGAGTGATATGGGGCGGTAGCTAGTCAGAGAGGAAGGGTCAAGGGAGGGCTTTTTGAGGATAGGTGTGATTGCGGCATGTTTGAAACATGAGGGGAAGACACCGGTTGTTAGTGACAGATTGAAGAGGTGGGTTAGGGTTGGGATGAAGACTGTGGTAAGGTTAGTGATGAGGTGGGATGGGATTGGGTCAAGTTCACAGGTGGTGAGGTGTGATTTGGAGAGTAAAGAGGAGACTTGACCTTCTGTAATGGTGGAGAAGTGGGGTTTGGAGGAGGAGGGTTGAGTAGATATGAGGAGGGGTTGTGTGGACTTTAGGCAAAAGTTTTGTCTGATGGTGTCAATCTTCTGTTTGAAGAATGAGGCAAAGTCGTCGGCTGAGATGAGAGAAGAGGGAGGAGGTGCTGGGGGACGAAGGAGAGAGTTGAAAGTGTTAAATAGCTGTTTAGGGTTGTGAGATAGGGAGGATATAAGAGATGAGAAGTAGGTTTGTTTTGCTGTAGTGAGTGCAGACTTGAAATTAGTGAGGGATTGCTTGAATGCGATGAAGTGCTCGATGGAGTGAGACCTTTTCCATCTCCGCTCCGCAACCCTGGAGGCCCGGCGCAGTTCTTTAGTAAGTTTAGTGTGCCAGGGTTGCCTGTTGAATGTGCGAGATGTGGTGTGTGTGAGAGGGGCGATCGAGTCTAGAGCTGCATCTATTGTGGTGTTATATGAAGCAGCAGCAACGTCTGCATCGTGTAAGGAATTTAGGTCTGTAAGAGGGAGGAGGGATTCAGAGAGTGAGTGTAGGTTAAGGTGTTTGAGATTTCTGCGAGGGTGTGTAAATTTGTGGAGTGGGGATTGTGCGCCTGGAGAGGAGAGGGTAGAGAATGTGAGGAGGTTATGGTCAGAGAGAGGGAGGGGTGAGTTAGAGAGATTAGATAGGGAACAGAGGCGGGTGAAGATGAGGTCCAGTGTGTGGCCATCTTTGTGGGTGGGTGTGGAAGACCATTGAGTGAGTCCGAAGGAGGAAGTGAGAGATAGGAACTTAGAGACAGGCGAGTGGGAAGTGTTAATGGGGATGTTGAAGTCACCCATTATGATAGTGGGGATGTCAGTGGAGAGGAAGTGAAGCAGCCAGGTGGTGAAGTGGTCTAAGAAGGTGGTGGCTTGCCCTGGGGGTCGGTAAACGACGGCCAGTTGGAGGTTGGAGGGGGAATAGATGCGCACACAGTGCACCTCAAAAGAGGGGAGTGTAATGGAGAGTGGCAGTGGGATTTGGGTGAAAGCGCAGTGTTCTGATAGGAGAAAACCTACGCCTCCGCCATGTTTGCCGTTGGGGCGGGGGGTGTGGGAAAGGTGGAATCCGCCATATGAAAGTGCAGCTGGGGAGGCTGTGTCAGAGGGGGTGAGCCAGGTTTCAGTGATGGCGAGGAAGGAAAGTTTGTGTGTAATGAAAAGATCGTGGATGAAGGAAAGTTTGTTGCAGACAGAGCGAGCGTTCCATAGAGCTCCTGTTAGAGAAACTGAGGAAGTGGGGATTAGTTGGATGGGTATGAGGTTAGAAGAGATGCGACAGTTTGTGGAAGGTCGTGGATAGGAGGTAGAAGTAACTGTGGGGATATGGCGAGGAGGACCAGGATTTGGAGAGATATCTCCAGCAGTGAGGAGGAGCAGAGAAAGTGTTAGCAGGTGGGAGCAAGAGAGAGCATGAGGTGGCTGTCTGTGTTTGGAGATCCAGGATTGAATGTTGAGGAATAATTCGGAGGAGGAGGTGAGATGAGTGGGGAGGATGGAGGGAGAGATGAAAAGTTCCTTACTAGGTGTAGGGATTTGAGGGGTTAATAGAAAGTGGAGGATTATAGAGGAAAAAGTGAGAGCTAACAGAAATGACGCGCCCCTGGGCCTGTGTCGCGCTGCGGTGCGCACGCGGGAGCTTACCCGGAGCCGGATCCGTGGAGGGTTGTAGTCTCGTGGCGGTGACCCGGTCCGTGCCCAGGGAGTCAAACTGGACGGCAGTCTACTAGTAGTAAATAGTTGATGACTACGCCACCCGTTGAGTGCAGCCAGGGAGCTGCTGCTGCGGGGCAGACCGCTGAGGCCGATGGTAGGATTATGCAGCGTGATAGTATAACCCCCAACGGGAGGGGTATGGTCTCAGGGCAGCCGATGTGGATGATGGGGGTAGCAGGAACCACTCAGAGACGGTACGGTGTAGTTCAGGGTCTTTACTGGTAACAACGATAGACCCTCCCGGAGTACTTGCTAGCGAACGGGGCCTGGTCAGTCCTTGAGCAGATGGGATCTCCCCTGGCCAGGCGTAGTTGTAGGCCTCCCAAACTGACTGTACTCTTCTGGCTACCTTGCTAGAAGCTGATGTAAGTAGCCCACGTCCCTGAGTGTACCGTGTGGTGCTCACCCGTATGGCCGGTGACTCGGGGCCTTCTAATGGCTTCCGCTCCACGATGGCGGTGCTGGTCCCACGCGTGTGACCGTGCCTTCGGGCTTCTGGGCCAGAGGACCTGAAATCCCCTGCCTGACGGATTCTGCTGCTGGGTAGGAGTTAGTCCCCACAGCCTCGGACTCCGGGTCCGGAAAGAAGTCTTCTTAGTCAGGGCGAGCTCTGCAGCTGCCAGCCCCTGACTCCTTGTAACTCTGCTGTTTCCTATGCTGCTTCTTGTCTCTACTCCACTTGTCTGACTCACCCTGCCTCAGCCCAGGGTTTATACAGGGGAAGTTCTTCCCCTCCCAAGACTGGGCAGGAGGTGTGGCATGCACAGGATCCCTGACCAAAGGACCTCCCACCTGCTCTCAGACATAACATTACATTACTGTGGAAAACCAGACCCCTGGGGTGCCACATTCCCCCCTAGTGAAATTTAGTACTCCGGGACTAAACATATTTTTGTAACATAACAAAGTATAAACAATAACATTACAATAAGGAAACACATAAAGCTGGTCACGGCGTGTCCGTAACCGGGTGCAGTCTTTGAAGAAAGCAAGGTGTCCATTTCACCAACACAGGGAGACGTAACCAGGTAGGGGTCTGTCCTACCCCGAGTCCTTAACAGTCTCTAGTCCATCCTGGGTTACGCTCCAACTATGTACAAGGATTCCCGGTAAATCCACCAAGGATTCCTAAAAATAACTAGAAACACAAAATTATACACAAGCAACAAGACACAGAAAAACATAAATAAAACAATTTATACACTTTAAATTCTCCAGCGTGCGGGTAACTGGCCTCTAGTGGCCCGAGTGGACCTACGGAGCTGACTGTCTGGCCCTGAACTACAGGGTGTAGGAGCTGTCAAGGGTAAACTGGGCAGCTGTCTACCGGCTCTTTGTCTCACTAGGGGTACGGCAGGCTCACTATAAGCAGAGGGTTGATTCTCCTGTTCTGCTTGTGTGGAGTCTTCTGCCTCCTGGACCGGCTGTTCTTCCAGCTCTACCCGTTGCTCCGTAGGTTCTTGGGATGATGGTTGGAGGAAGGTGAGTACGGGTACCACAACTGCACCATTGACTTGAGTCCAAGACTGAGGGAAGTCCCCGAGCACGGTACTAACCATATCTTCCCTTTCTTCCACGGGTCGATGGTCTTCTTGTTCCTCTTCAGGGTTCCTCAGTTGTTCGGGACACTTCTTCAGGTGGTCCCGGGATACAATGGCTGTGGTTTCCCCTCCGTCTTTACTGATGGTACAGACCTTCGGGTTCTCGTGGCTTGAGGGCAGTACGGTGTACGGGTCCTTCTCCCACTGGTCGTCCAACTTGTGGAGCCGTCTCTTCCTCTTCAAGACCTGCTCTCCGGGTACCAGGGGAACAGCGGGAGCATACTGGTTGTAAGTTTTCTCTTGTCTTTCCCTAGCCTGACAGAGACTTCGCTCCACGCTCTCCTGTACTCTCCGGTACTGCTGCTGCCTCTCTGTGTCCCAGTCTGTTTCTGGTGAAGTGTCCTCGGGGGTCAGGACTCCCATTTCCAGGTCAACAGGTAACTTACCAGGTCTTGCCCTCATTAGGTAAGCCGGGGTACAGTTGGTGGAACCTACCGGGATGTGGTTGTATAGGTCCACCAGATCGGGCAACTTTTCAGGCCACAGACTGCGTTCTTCCAGGGGCAACGTTTTTAGAAGATCCATTACCACCTGGTTCATTTTTTCACAAAGTCCATTAGTCTGCGGATGGTAGGGTGTCGTCCTTATCTTCCGGCAGCCATACAGATTGCAGAATTCCTGAAAGACCTCCGCTTCAAAGGCAGGTCCCTGGTCCGTCAGCACTTGGTCCGGGTACCCGTGTGGACGGCAGAAGTGCTGCTGGAAGGCTCTAGCTGCTGTTTGAGCCGTTAAGTCCTTGACGGGGACGACAACCAAGAACCGGGAGTAATGATCCACGATGGTTAACGCGTAGACGTAGCCACTTCTGCTTGGGGTCAGTTTTACATGATCCAAGGCTACCAGTTCCAACGGTTGCCGGGTGACGATGGACTGCAGGGGAGTCTTCTGGCTGGCTCGGTCCTTCCTTCTCAGGTTGCACGGGCCACAATCTCTGCACCACTTCTCGATGGTTCCCCTCATGCCTACCCAGTGGAACCGCTCGCGCAGCAGGAACTCCAGCTTTTTCCACCCAAAGTGTCCAGCTCCGTCGTGGTATGCCTCCATCACCATGGCTGCGTCTCTTCGTGGCACCACTACTTGCCAGAGTAATTCATGCGTCCGGGAGTTAACCATTCTGCGGCACAACTTCCCTTTGTAAAGGAACAGTCGACTCTTCTCTGCCCATAGTTGTTTGGCTTCCTCCGGAGCGTCTGGTTCAAGGCGAGCCTCCGGCCGAGTCAGCATCTCCTTCACCAGTCGGACGGCAGGGTCGCTGTCTTGCGTTTCCGCCCAGTTGTAGTGGGGTAAGGGGTTCAACGTAGCAGCCTGCTTACTCCTTACCCGGTGGGAATACTGAATAGTCCCATGACGGTGGAACGCAGGGAGTTCAACTTCTTCCAGTCCCTCCGGATCTTCTCCTCCGTCCGGCAGGTTGGGCATCCTGGACAGGGCGTCCGCGTTGGTATTGGAGCGTCCTGCCCGGTATTTAATTGTGAACTCGTAGTTGGACAGACGGGCCATCCACCTCTGCTCCAGGGCACCGAGTCTTGCCGTGTCCAGGTGTGTCAGCGGGTTGTTATCCGTGTACACGGTGAACCGGGAAGAAGCGAGGTAATGCTTAAAGCGCTCAGTGATTGCCCATACTACGGCCAGGAACTCTAACTTAAATGAGCTGTAATTCTCGGGGTTCCTTTCGGTGGGTCGCAGTTTTCGGCTGGCGTAGGCGATTACTCGTTCCTTCCCCTGCTGGATCTGGGACAGTACGGCTCCTAGCCCGATGTTACTGGCGTCGGTGTAGAGGATAAAGGGCTGGCTATAATCCGGGTACGCCAGGATTTCGTCCCCCGTGAGGGCCATCTTCAGCTGGCGGAAGGACTCTTCTTCCAGCTCTTCCCATTTGAAGGGCGGCTTCTGGTTCTTGGCCTTCCGGGACTGGCCTATCAGGAGGTCCTGCATAGGTGCTGCCTTTTTGGTGAAACCGGGAATAAACCTTCGGTAGTAGCCTACCAACCCGAGGAACTGCCGCACTTCTTTTACGCTGGAGGGGCTTGGCCATTCCTTAATTGCGGTGATTTTATCAGGGTCGGGAGCCACTCCGTCAGCGCTCACTACGTGTCCCAGGTACTGCACCTTTGGTTTCAGGAGGTGACACTTGGAGGGTTTCACCTTTAGGCCGTAACTCGCCAGAGCCTCGAACACTTCCGCCAGGTGTTTCAGGTGGTCCTCATACGTCTTGGAATATACGATGACATCGTCCAGGTACAACAGGACCGTCTCGAAGTTTCTGTGGCCCAGACAACACTCCATTAGGCGTTGGAAGGTTCCTGGTGCGTTGCAGAGTCCGAACGGCATGCAGGTGAACTCGCTAAGTCCCATCGGGGTGGTGAATGCGGTCTTCTCCCGGTCCGCCTCTGCTACAGGAACCTGCCAGTACCCGCTAGTGAGATCCAAGGTAGAGAAGAAGTTAGCAGATCTTAAAGCAGCCAATGACTCCTCTATCCTTGGTAAGGGGTACGCATCCTTGTGTGTGATACGGTTGATTTTCCGGTAATCTACACACATCCTCATGGTGTTGTCTTTCTTTTTGACTAAAACTAATGGGGCTGCCCAGGGGCTACAACTATCCCGGATTACCCCAGCCTCCTTCATGTCTCTAAGCATCCCCTTGGCGTGTTGGTAATGTGCAGGGGGTACGGGTCGATACCTCTCTTTTATGGGAGGATGATCTCCCGTGGGGATGCGATGTTCTACCCCCTTGACTCGCCCGAAGTCTAACGGGTGTTTACTAAACACTCTCTCATACTCTTGAACCACCCGATAGACTCCTTGTTTCTGATGTGAGGGAGTGGAGTCAGTACCCAGATGTAGTTGCTGACACCAGTCCTCCATGTCTTTCTTAGAGCCGTTACCTTCCTCCGGGTGAGATGGAGGCAAGGGTTCCACAGATTGTATAGAATTTTGATTAGTGATATATAATTTGGCTAGCGTGGCATACCGGGGCAGGTACACTTCCCTCTCCCCGATATTTATTATGCGAACGGGCACCCTCCCATGGCGTACATTGACGACCCCCCGTGCTGTCAAAATGGTGGGCCTACTGTCTGAGTAAACTGGTTCTACCATTGCCTGGTAATCTCTACCTCTCAGACCAATAGCTGCCCGGCACCAAATCATCATTTCACTTTTTGGGGGCATGGCAATAGGAAAAGGGTCACACATTCTTACGCTACCAATCTCACCGCCGGAGAGTTCCACTTGTTGCCGTTGCATCAGTGCCTGGATCTCTTTCTGGAGCACCCGCTGCTCGCCGGAGCTGGCATTCTTGGCAACCTGCTGTAAAAGGAAAATCACCTCTGCAAGACAATTTTCAATTACATTAGTTCCTAGAGTTATTTTTGGGTGACTCTCATGTTTATCAATATCTACAATGATCAGTCCCTGTGCGGCCAGTTCGACTCTACCAATTTTGATGGTCACCTCTTTAAATCCGATCTGTGGCACGGGCTGACCATTGCTGGCGATGATACTCAAGTCGTCGTCGGGGTAGCGGGTAATATCCGAGTCATTCCAGTACTGCTTGAAGAGCACGTACGGGATGGTGGTGACCTGTGACCCGGTGTCCAGTAGAGCACTCATGGGAATGCCATCCAGTACCACAGGCAAGACTGGACGTCCTCCCACATATCTGTCGCGCCAGTTCGATGGGCCTGGTGATCTTTTTCCTGGGGGTTGGCCCTCTACCCCAGGTTGTGCCCGTTTAAAGAACAGTACCTTGCCATATGTCCGGGTTGATTGCAGCGGCGGCAGATGGGTCGTCCGTCCTCACTGTATCGGTCACTGGGTCTTCCTCTGGCCGGTGGGGTCCTCCTTGGTCGACGCCACGGGATGTCCTCCGGTCCGGATGCCAGCTGGATCTTCCCTGGGGTGGAAACCTGTAAAGACTGCACAGTTCGGGTTAGCGCAGCAACGCTCTTAGCTAGCTCTTGGACCTGATGGTGTAGGTCTGGAGCCGGGTCATTGTCCAAAGCCTGCGCATCAGCTCCCACAGGCCCTGCTGACAAGGGCGCCGCCTCCTGGTAGTAAGTGGTAGTGGGGCGTCTGTGGGTCACAACGCCACCTGGTGCCGGTTCTCGGAGCACCCGGATGGCTCTGTCCTTGAACTGTGCAAAGTCCAGATGGGGATCCTGTAAGGCCATTGCCCGCAACTGGGTTCGGTGGGCATTGCAATATAAACCCTCTATAAATTGTTCAGTCAACAGCCTGTCCTCGTTTCCCACCCCATCAGGGTCGGTCTGCTTTATGGCCCTCAGGGCCTCTTGTAGGTTTAGTGCATAGTCCCTTATACTCTCATGCGCTCGCTGCTTGCACCCGTAGAATCTAAGCTTAATCTCGGCTGAGGTGCGGGTATCAAAGGTGTCCTTCAGCCGGGTTAGTATCCCTGCGACAGTCTTCCTCCCAGGTGGCCAGGATTTTACTTCCCTTTTGGCTGCCCCTGTTAGTTGGGCCACCAGGATGCTCACTTTTTGCTCTTCTGTGAGGGGGTACACCTGGAAGAGGCTATCCAGCTTTTCTCTAAAGTCATGCAGGGTATGTGACTCCCCTGAGTACTGGGGTAGCCAAGATGCTCCCGGGATATAGGGCATGGTGAAGGGCATAACTGCAGCAGCGGTAGCGCTGGCGGGGGTTGAGGCAGTGAAGCTCTCCTCCGTATCCGACATCTTCCTCCCCCCTAGTGGACCGTGGCCTACCTTGCGATGATCCTCTTCCGTAGGCCGCGGCTCCGCAGTGGATCGTCAGGGTTGAGGACCTTCCGTCGCGCTCCTGTGACGTCGGCGTCTGCTGGGCTCCTTCCAGGACCTTACGCAACGTCCGGACGTGAGGCGGGGCTTCAGTTCTCGCGCGCTTTCGGAGTCCACGCCCCTCTTCTTCCCGCGCGGCGTCCTCAAGATGGCGTCCAATGGCGGGAAAACTCCACGGATGGCGGGAAGAAGGTCGAAGATGGCGCCGGATGGCGGGAAAACTTCGCGGATGGCGGGAAGAAGGTAGAAGATGGCGCCGGATGGCGGGAAACCTCCACGGATAGCGGGAATCTTCACCACTGGTAAGTTTGAACAGTCTTTGCTTTTCAGGCACGCAGTACCCGGTGGTTGCGGGCACGAAATCCTGCCGACTACGCCAAAGTTGACGCGCCCCTGGGCCTGTGTCGCGCTGCGGTGCGCACGCGGGAGCTTACCCGGAGCCGGATCCGTGGAGGGTTGTAGTCTCGTGGCGGTGACCCGGTCCGTGCCCAGGGAGTCAAACTGGACGGCAGTCTACTAGTAGTAAATAGTTGATGACTACGCCACCCGTTGAGTGCAGCCAGGGAGCTGCTGCTGCGGGGCAGACCGCTGAGGCCGATGGTAGGATTATGCAGCGTGATAGTATAACCCCCAACGGGAGGGGTATGGTCTCAGGGCAGCCGATGTGGATGATGGGGGTAGCAGGAACCACTCAGAGACGGTACGGTGTAGTTCAGGGTCTTTACTGGTAACAACGATAGACCCTCCCGGAGTACTTGCTAGCGAACGGGGCCTGGTCAGTCCTTGAGCAGATGGGATCTCCCCTGGCCAGGCGTAGTTGTAGGCCTCCCAAACTGACTGTACTCTTCTGGCTACCTTGCTAGAAGCTGATGTAAGTAGCCCACGTCCCTGAGTGTACCGTGTGGTGCTCACCCGTATGGCCGGTGACTCGGGGCCTTCTAATGGCTTCCGCTCCACGATGGCGGTGCTGGTCCCACGCGTGTGACCGTGCCTTCGGGCTTCTGGGCCAGAGGACCTGAAATCCCCTGCCTGACGGATTCTGCTGCTGGGTAGGAGTTAGTCCCCACAGCCTCGGACTCCGGGTCCGGAAAGAAGTCTTCTTAGTCAGGGCGAGCTCTGCAGCTGCCAGCCCCTGACTCCTTGTAACTCTGCTGTTTCCTATGCTGCTTCTTGTCTCTACTCCACTTGTCTGACTCACCCTGCCTCAGCCCAGGGTTTATACAGGGGAAGTTCTTCCCCTCCCAAGACTGGGCAGGAGGTGTGGCATGCACAGGATCCCTGACCAAAGGACCTCCCACCTGCTCTCAGACATAACATTACATTACTGTGGAAAACCAGACCCCTGGGGTGCCACAGAAACATAGTTAAAAGAGAGTAAGTGGTCAAAGTGTTGGTTACCTGACTCCTGCCCTGACTAACAGCCTCTGAAATAACTGCCACTTATCTCCGAAGCCACTTTACACAAGAAGATGAGTGCACAACCCAGCACGCGTGCACCCCTTACAGAGCTTCTAAATATATAGGGCACATTCAACTATCAGGTGAAGGGTATTGTGGGAGCTGCTTATGTCTAAATTACCAGCTGGTCGTCTCACCAGGACATGGCTGGGTGATCAAACACAGAGCTAGGACTCTAGTCTCTGCAGTTTAGCACCTCTAAAAATCAGATAAGATCTATAGTGGGGAAGGGACAGACATATGTGGGTATTGAATGGAGTGGGACAGATAAGGCAGGGAAATTATGCAGAGCATGTACCAGTGAGGTGCATCAGCGGAGCAGAGCATTAGATTACAGCAGACACAGCAAGCAGGGAAATTATGCAGAGCATGTACCAGTGAGGTGCATCAGCGGAGCAGAGCATTAGATTACAGCAGACACAGCAAGCAGGGAAATTATGCAGAGCGTGTACCAGTGAGGTGCATCAGCGGAGCAGAGCATTAGATTACAGCAGACACAGCAAGCAGGGAAATTATGCAGAGCGTGTACCAGTGAGGTGCATCAGCGGAGCAGAGCATTAGATTACAGCAGACACAGCAAGCAGGGAAATTATGCAGAGCGTGTACCAGTGAGGTGCATCAGCGGAGCAGAGCATTAGATTACAGCAGACACAGCAAGCAGGGAAATTATGCAGAGCATGTACCAGTGAGGTGCATCAGCGGAGCAGAGCATTAGATTACAGCAGACACAGCAAGCAGGGAAATTATGCAGAGCATGTACCAGTGAGGTGCATCAGCGGAGCAGAGCATTAGATTACAGCAGACACAGCAAGCAGGGAAATTATGCAAAGCATGTACCAGTGAGGTGCATCAGCGGAGCAGAGCATTAGATTACAGCAGACACAGCAAGCAGGGAAATTATGCAGAGCATGTACCAGTGAGGTGCATCAGCGGAGCAGAGCATTAGATTACAGCAGACACAGCAAGCAGGGAAATTATGCAGAGCATGTACCAGTGAGGTGCATCAGCGGAGCAGAGCATTAGATTACAGCAGACACAGCAAGCAGGGAAATTATGCAGAGCATGTACCAGTGAGGTGCATCAGCGGAGCAGAGCATTAGATTACAGCAGACACAGCAAGCAGGGAAATTATGCAGAGCATGTACCAGTGAGGTGCATCAGCGGAGCAGAGCATTAGATTACAGCAGACACAGCAAGCAGGGAAATTATGCAGAGCATGTACCAGTGAGGTGCATCAGCGGAGCAGAGCATTAGATTACAGCCGACACAGCAAGCAGGGAAATTATGCAGAGCATGTACCAGTGAGGTGCATCAGCGGAGCAGAGCATTAGTTTACAGCAGACACAGCAAGCAGGGAAATTATGCAGAGCATGCACCAGTGAGGTGCATCAGCGGAGCAGAGCATTAGATTACAGCAGACACAGCAAGCAGGGAAATTATGCAAAGCATGCACCAGTGAGGTGCATCAGCGGAGCAGAGCATTAGATTACAGCAGACACAGCAAGCAGGGAAATTATGCAGAGCATGTACCAGTGCAGGATTCCCAGGATTCCGCGTCTTCTTTCCCCTCTAGGTAACTATATTGCCAGTATGGTCGGTACTTATCTTCTCTATCTCTGGCGCTCTGGAACTCCACCTGGGGCACTCTCTTTGTCTTACATACTCTGTCCCGTCTATGCATGTTACCTCTGTGAGTTGTAAACTCTGAGTCATACTGCTAGACGTCCTGACCCAAGACTTGTCTCCAATCGATCACTCTGTTCTTTCGGTCACTTCTATCTCTTCGCTAGGATCTCGCTATACCTTGTTTCTGTCTCCTCTCTTGTTAGGGACACCTACGTCATGTGGCACTGCTCCCACCGGACCATAGGTCCTCTTTCTATTCACTCTGGGCCCTATCTAACTTCCTGACAGGAAATTACTTCTGTCCCTTCAACTTAGCCCCATTCAACTCTGTCCCAACCATTAACCCTTACTTTCCCTAATGTCAAACAATACACATCATTAACACCATTAACACATAGCACAATTAACATTACACAATATCACAATATATTTGTTCTTCAATGGGGAACATTGGGCAATATGTCCATCTCCTTACATATATAGCAGCCGAGTGGGAAGTAAGGTTTATATTGATTTATATGACTTTTTCATGACTACAGGAATGCATACAAAGATATGGAAGTTAATAATATTCCCGTGAAATTCTGTGTGAACAAATTGCATTGTGTGCTGTGAACTTTTGTTTGCCCAGCTATATTAAAAAAAATTATTTATAATAGCTACAAAATCCCTTTTGTTCATGCCTTATATCAAGGGAAGCCTATCAAAAACTATTTTCTGATTGTCTAGGAAATTCTGTGTTTATAAAGTGTATAACAAGATCAATGATTATCGCATTGTCTTGTAGCGGGGGCTCACAAGGGACTTACTTGTTTTAGTACAACTACAAGTTTGTTTACACTAGAATAAAAAAGGCATCATCCCACATATATGGAGTAATGCCAAATGCTACAGTGCAATCTCAGAAATTTGATCTCCAAGAGGGCTTGATGTTGACTAGCCTACGATCAATGTTTTACTTTAGTAATGTTTCTACATTCTATCTCCAAGTGAGTAATGCGGTTGAATGAGGTTCCCTGCTGTCCACTGTGTACCATAGACAGGGAAAGGAACAGCAGGGAAAAGAATAGCCATGTAAGCAGAGGATGGGGGTCTGGGAGCACTTAAGAAATCTCTGCTTTTCTGGTGGCTGGGGGTGATTGCTGTACTGTAATTGTCGCCTAGAAGCATTTTTTTTTACCTAGAAGCATTTTTTTATAGAAACTGTCAGATATCGGTTCCCTGTTTCACGCAGTTGAAATTAAATCCAACATTACAGTTATGGTGTAATTTCTCTTATCTCTTCCCATTTCTCAAAGTGCTGGTCTTACGTAGGATCTTGTCCTGTGTTTGTACCTCCCATATGTCATGTAATTCAGTCCCTATTTGTGAGCACTGTGACAGCGTCACTGGTGATGTATGTGTGGGGAGATATGTGTAGCACCCTGAGGACTCGGCTGCTACAGGGGTATTACACCTCAAGCCAGAGGTGTGGTATTCCACTCCCGGGTAAGGATGGAGTGTGGAACTGAGCTCAGTAGGCTGCATACACTACATACATCCCATTTCCGGGGGACAGAACGACGGTACTCCCACCAGTTTATGTGCAGGTACGACAGCGTCTGTCCCTGGCTGGAGTGGGAGGGGGGTGGAACATCCCAGTAGTGTAGGGGCAGATAGGGGGAGTAGTCTGGGTAAAGATAGGAGCTCATTGGGTGCTGGTCACCTGAGCTCACACATAGAGGGAGTATATAAGGTGGGCACCATCTTAGAACAGGGTGAGTTCAGTTCAATTCAGGCAGGAGGAGAAGAGCAGAGGAGCTCGGCCGGGGGGGCTGGCGGGGAGCTGTGGCTCCGGCTGGGCCCAGCTCCAGAGCGGGGCCTGCAGAGAGAGAGAGGAGTGAGAAGGACCCAGAGAGGACACAAGAGGGAACCCCAAGATCCCAGAATAGGGACGGAGGGGTGGGGGGTTGGCGAGCAGGGGTACCGGAACCCGAGCTGGCGGGGGCCAAAACGAACCTTGACCAGGAACCGGAGGTTGTGGGCAGGATCTGCCACGACCCTCACCAAGTCCACTAGAGGGGCGCACCGAGCATGGGGTCGGGGGGCCCAGGGGAGGCTTGACCACCAAGAGACCCGAGGGAGCCGGCCAAAAGTGGATCCCTGGTGGGAACGGCCAGAGGAAGGGAGAGTCAGAAAGGAGCTCAGGACCACGCTCCGGAATTGCCTGGGGGTTGGCCGAGTCCAGGACCTGGTGGACGCAGCACGGCTCGGGTGGTCACTCAAGGCCAGAGTGACCGAAAGAACACCAGTAAGTAAAAGCCCTGAACTGCATCTCCTGACTCTGAGTCTTCCTTCTGCATCTTCACAACCCCCATCATCTACACCTTCTGCCCTGAGGCCATACCCCTCCCGTTGGGGGTTATACCATCACTGCTGCACATATACCACCGGCCTCAGTGGACTGCTCTGCAGCGGCGGCTTCAAAGCCGCACTCAACGGGTGGCGTAGTCGACAATCAAGTTAACATCTGTTGCCATAGACTGCCACTTAGTTTGACACCCTGGGCACGGACCGGGTCACCGCCACAAGGACTACTACCCCCATCGAGATCCGGCTCCGGGTATCCCCTACAGCACTGGCCCAGGGGGCGCGTCAACTTTTGGCGTAGTCGGCAGGATCACGTGCCCGCAACCACCGGGTACTGCGTGCCTGAAGAAAAGTTCACATTTACCTCAAAAAGAAGTCTCCCGCCAATTCCGGAGGGTCCCCGCCATCGGACGCCATCTCGGATCGGTTCCCGCCATTTGCCCGTCATCTGCAGTCTTTTCCCGCCATCCACAGAGTTTCCCTCCACTGGGAGAAGATTCCCGCCATTTCAGAAGATTTCCCGCCTTGGCAGAGCGGACGCCATTATGGGCGTGCCAGAGGGTGGCAAGAGGCCACCTCCCATCGTGGGCCAGGACCAAAAATGGCGCCAAAAACGAAGACCACCCCCACTAGCAGAGACTGTGATGCTTGGGATGTCCATCAGCGTGGGAGGTCTGCCCCTGGAGCTGACAATCACCAAGTTGCCCCAGGACCGCCCTCAGTATGGGCGTAGACAGAACAAAAGAGAGAAGATGGGAGCAGCCTGGAGAAGTCTGGAGGAGCCGTACCCGGAGATGGAGGGAGAGGCAGGCAGCACCGACCCAGTGGTCAGGAGCCTGTTGCAAGCGACAACCCCAGAAGGCCTGGTGGAGATCCTGGCGCAGCTCCCCAGAGACCGGGAGCGTGCACAGACCGCACTGGAGGGCTTGGCTCAGAGGATGGCCCGAGTGCAGCGGGACGTACTGGCCGCATGGAGCAGAGAGATGGCCCAGCAGGCTGGAACCCGCCAGCGGAGCACACCACCTGCAACGAGGAGCACGCCTGCCCCTGAAGAGGATGCAGAAGGGACGGAGGCCGGAGACGACGCCGCAGAGGGAGCTGAAGAGATGGAGGCAAGTAAAGGGGACGTCACTACCCCAAGCCCAGCCACCGTAGGCCTACCCCCGCTCCCCGTCGCAGAGCCCGAGACCCCACTCACCACTCACGTTGCACCGTCACCGCTCCCAACTAGGCCTCAAACAGAAGCCGCGGCCGCGCTCCCCGTGACGTCACGCGCCTCAAATCAGAGTGCGACCAAGCAGGAGACGCCACCGGCCTGGTCGCAAGGCCGAGTACCCCCGGGCGCCGCAGTACCAACAGCGCCCTCTACCTCCACTGAGCCACCGGCCTGGTCGCTGGGCCAAGTAACCCCGGGCGCCGCCGTCTTCACGGTGCCCTTTACATTCAGGGTGCCCCAGGCCTGGTCGCAAGGCCTGGTGAACCCGGGCGCCGCTACCACCACCGCGCCCTCAACCTCAACAGTGCCGCACCTGGGTGATGAGGTCACCTTTACCCGGCACCAATGTGCCAAAGGACCCTATGCACTTCATGTACATCGCCTGACGGAAGAGGAGTTGCGGTGTGAGGAAGGTCAAGAGGACCCAGACGGGTCTGAAGCCTACCCTCAGGAAGGAGCAGGAGGGCATCGTCACCATTAAGAGGTGAACTGAAACTGTATATAGTTACCCGTAAGGGTATATGCCATGCTGCTAAGTTAAAATATAGTCCCCGTTGGGACCAGTGAACTGTTCCAGTGTGTCCCATCTCCCCACAGGCTGAGGACTGTGAGCAGCCATCCCTTTTCCCCACTGGCCGAGGACTGAGAGCGGCCATACCTCCCCTTGTATATAGTTGCGCTTTCTAAGGCGCCCCCTACCGGTTTTATAGGAAACTGTTGTTTTTACTACAAGAGACTGTTGCACTTTACCCGGTCACAAGTTGCACCGTGGCCGGAGGAACAAGAATGTTTATATGAAAAAGTTTTATGCTGATAATATATATATTGTTTTATATGTTTATGATGTTTTTGAAAAAAAAATTGTATGTTTGTGGATGTTTTTATTCTTTTACAGCCCGAGGACGTGCTGTGATTTACCAGGGGGGAATGTAGCACCCTGAGGACTCGGCTGCTACAGGGGTATTACACCTCAAGCCAGAGGTGTGGTATTCCACTCCCGGGTAAGGATGGAGTGTGGAACTGAGCTCAGTAGGCTGCATGCACTACATACATCCCATTTCCGGGGGACAGAACGACGGTACTCCCACCAGTTTATGTGCAGGTACGACAGCGTCTGTCCCTGGCTGGAGTGGGAGGGGGGTGGAACATCCCAGTAGTGTAGGGGCAGATAGGGGGAGTAGTCTGGGTAAAGATAGGAGCTCATTGGGTGCTGGTCACCTGAGCTCACACATAGAGGGAGTATATAAGGTGGGCACCATCTTAGAACAGGGTGAGTTCAGTTCAGTTCAGGCAGGAGGAGAAGAGCAGAGGAGCTCGGCCGGGGGGGGCTGGCGGGGAGCTGTGGCTCCGGCTGGGCCCAGCTCCAGAGCGGGGCCTGCAGAGAGAGAGAGAGAGGAGTGAGAAGCACCCAGAGAGGACACAAGAGGGAACCCCAAGATCCCAGAATAGGGACGGAGGGGTGGGGGGTTGGCGAGCAGGGGTACCGGAACCCGAGCTGGCGGGGGCCAAAACGAACCTTGACCAGGAACCGGAGGTTGTGGGCAGGATCTGCCACGACCCTCACCAAGTCCACTAGAGGGGCGCACCGAGCATGGGGTCGGGGGGCCCAGGGGAGGCTTGACCACCAAGAGACCCGAGGGAGCCAGCCAAAAGTGGATCCCTGGTGGGAACGGCCAGAGGAAGGGAGAGTCAGAAAGGAGCTCAGGACCACGCTCCGGAATTGCCTGGGGGTTGGCCGAGTCCAGGACCTGGTGGACGCAGCACGGCTCGGGTGGTCACTCAAGGCCAGAGAGACCGAAAGAACACCAGTAAGTAAAAGCCCTGAACTGCATCTCCTGACTCTGAGTCTTCCTTCTGCATCTTCACAACCCCCATCATCTACACCTTCTGCCCTGAGGCCATACCCCTCCCGTTGGGGGTTATACCATCACTGCTGCACATATACCACCGGCCTCAGTGGACTGCTCTGCAGCGGCGGCTTCAAAGCCGCACTCAACGGGTGGCGTAGTCGACAATCAAGTTAACATCTGTTGCCATAGACTGCCACTTAGTTTGACACCCTGGGCATGGACCGGGTCACCGCCACAAGGACTACTACCCCCATCGAGATCCGGCTCCGGGTATCCCCTACAGCACTGGCCCAGGGGGCGCGTCATATGTGTCACAGAGGGTGCTATCCTCCTTGATGTGAAACCCAGAAGCTTTTCTCCAGCATGTTAGGTGCTGAAGAGGTTAATCAGCCATTTTGGGTTGGGTCTTTTGTGAGTAGGTGTGATATGGGCGGGATGCCTACTCTCCATATCGCCACCTGAAGGGTGTGGCTGGAGAAGTTAAATCTCCAGCATTGAGGTTTTTTTCTGTTGTCCGTTTGGAGACCAGGAAGTCTCCTGTGTGGAACTTCAGGGAGAGTTGAAGTTCGTGATAACCTGAGCTGGCGAATCCCGCATGCATAAGGACTCTGCTATACTTTCTATTTTGATTTGCCGTTATGCTAACAAGGCCTTGTTTATTTTGTTGAACCTGCAGTGCTTTATTCGGTTTTGAATAAACCTGCAGATGAAAACATTCCTGTGTCTACTTCAGGAAGCAGCCAAGTGAGTCAATCTACCACAACTGGTGTGTCAAATGCGGGCAAGATTCAAGGCACACTTGTAGCTGTCATAGAAAACGTTATATGTCCTGGATAAAGGCCGTCAGCCAGCAAGAGATGTCCGGCAGCATGGAGGAGCTCATCAAGCATCTGGTCCAAAGTTAACAGCACCTAGAACAGCTGCAGCAGCACCGAGAGCAGCAGCAGAACCAGCAGCACCTGCAGCAAGTACAGCAGGAGACAAATAAACTCCTGATGCAGTAAATCCAACAGCAGCAACGGCAGATAGAACTCCTAGCAAGGCAGCAGAGAAACAGCCCCTCCCACAACTCTAGGTGATATCTCAGATGTCCGGAAGGCAGTAAGGCAAGCTATGCAAAAGATGACCCCAGGTCAGGCCCGGATTGCTAATCTGCCTTATCGGGCAGATGCCCGGTGGGCCGGTCTGTCATAAAATGGGCAGCCTGGCTACTGTTGTCAGCAGGAGGGGGCCCAGATCTGTAAGTAGCATTAACACGTAACAGGAGTGGCTGCTGCACACTAAGATTATGATGAAAGGGGCCTCTGTCCTCACCTGCTAAGGGTTAATGCTGCTGTCTTGTCTTATCTATGTGCAGACACTGCAGGGATGAGGGAGTCATGTTGTGATTCCCTCTGCTGTGCTGACCTGTTGGTATGAGAAGAGGGGGGAGGTGCTGGGAGAGAGAGGAGATTGCTGAAGCAGGACATTAACCATGTCCTAATCACTATAAGTGGGGTCTCCAGAGCACCCCTTCATATGCTATTATAAAGTTATAGGCACTGCACACAGTGACATTTGTGCCTCATTGCCTGTCAGCCAATCACAGACTTTGCTTTATAAACACATCTGTAATTGGCTGACAGGGAATGCTATCCCTGTGTCCTCTCTGCCCTGTAGTCACAGCTTGGAGCAGCCAGGAAGCTTGTGTCGTGTCAATGAATGGGGTAATGGTACTTGGACTGTTGGACTCGGGAAGTCTGATAACCCTGATCAGTGCTACACTTCCCCACCAGTTGATCCCTGCCAAATCTGTGGGCGTTCACTGTATACACGGAGACGCCAAGGACTACCCTGTGGCCAGAGTAACTGTGGGAACAGACTGCGGTGCCCAGTGTCATGAGGGCGGGGTAGTGGGGTAGTCAAGGACTTGATACATCAGGTCATATTGGGACAAGAGTTTTCCTTGTTTTGGGATTTGTGACAAAGGGGGATTGTATCGAGTGTCTTGGACAAAAGCCAGATCCCTCAGGAAGAAACTCCACCAGACATAAAGATGGAGGAGTTTCCCATGTGTCCTAGTCGGTGAGGAGGACGAGACGGTGACCAAGGAGCCCAACCTCCCTGAGTTTGAAGTGTCCTGAGGGAACTTTGGGACTGCTCCAGTTAGGGACATTACCTTAAAGGGGGCGTTTAAAAATGTTACCGTCTGTAACGGGGTTGCTCAAGAGCCGGGGGCAGGCACCAGATTACCACGCTTTGCAGTTAATGGGGAGTTATTTTATCGGGTAACCAAACTGAAAGGAAGTGAGGTAGTGGAGCAGCTGTTGGTTCCAGGACCCTACCGGAGGAGGGTGTTAGACATGGCCCAATTCGCATGTTCTGGGGGGACATCTGGGGGTCGAGAAAACTCAGGAGAGGATAATGCGGAGGTTCTATTGGCCTGGATGTTACCGGGAGATCTCAGATTGTTGTAGATCCTGACCCACCTCTTCTCGCTCCCTCTTCTCACTTCCTCAGTGCCCTAGTCCTGTTACTTGTGATAGAGGTCCCATTTGAGAGGACTGCCATGGACCTTATGGGTCCTCTAGTTAATCGGCATGCGGGCACCAATACATCCTTGTGGTCATGTACTATGCGACCCGCTACCCAGAAACAGTACCACTAAGGAACTCGTCGAGCAGGAGTATAGCCCGGGAACTTGTTCATATTTTTGCCAGAACCGGCCTGCCTAAGGAGATAGTGACAGACCAGGGAACCCCCTTCATGTGCAAGGTGATGAAGGAGCTGTGTAAGGTCCTCCAGATTGCCCAGCTGCGAACTTCAGTTTACCATCAACAGACAGACGGCCTACTGGAGCGCATTAATAAAGCCTTAAAGGTAAAGGTAATTAAAAGTCAGCAATTCTAGCATAATTTTTGTGTAGTCACTTCCAGAATTTTTTTTTTTATTATTGTTTCTTTGTTATGCAATTGTAATGGAGGTAGTTTTCTTACTTAGCACTTAAGTATCAGCTCCATTATGGTCAATGCTTTGTTATATGCGACCATGGATCATACAAGTTCTTATGTGTGGACCAGAAGTCAGTTTCTGTATGCAGTGATATACATATTGCATTAGCACACTCTCTGTCAATCAATGAAAGAGTTTTTGACATTCTAGAAAAAATATCAAATTGTTTGCAAAATGTGCTCAGTCGGCATTACTGACAGCCTGTAAAAGTATCTACAGTAGAACTTAAAGAATGCACAGAATTTGCTGTTGAGACAGGAAGCGCTGCTTTACAGAGAACACTACGTGACATGCTTCAATGTATTTTCAGGATCTGCCTCTTACTGCTAAAATACTACCATATGGTGCTGTGGACATGTATTTACTACAGCTGTCAGGCTGAACTGTATACTTAGAAACTTATTTTTATTGTGTTTTATTACTCCATATTTGTCATAATGTTCTGCTGTTATATTGCAGTACTTTCTGAATGATTATTTCTAAAATCTGATAAATTTGTATCTTAACGGACCAAACGTTACTTTAGCTCCACGTCCCACTTCATCATCCAATAGGATTTTGACTGCAGATAACGCCCCTTATGAAAATCATTAGAAGACGGATGCACATGCCGGGTGCTCACCTTCTCTAGTAACCTCTGGTTTTCTTCTCTCTGCAATATTTTGTCAGTGGCACTTTTCCAATAGCTTGCAGGTGGTGAGGCCTTGAAACAGCAGATTGAAATAAATATCCTTGTAAGGGTACAGTCATGGACCAAAATTTTGAGACTGACATGCTTGTTGGTTTTCACAAATTTTGCTGCTTCAAAGTTTTTAGATCTTTTTGTCAGACGTTTCTATGGTTACTGGAGTACAATTATATTATATTACAATTATATAATTATAAAGTACAATTATGTTACAATTATCAGAATTTCATATGTTTTTTTTAATGTTTATTGACAAATACATCAAGTTTATGTAAAGACTCAATATTTACAGTGTTGATCCTTATTTTTCAAGGTTTCTGCAATTCGCCCTAGCTGCTTGATATCAGCTTCTGGGCCAAATGCTGATTAGTACAACCTATTCTTGTCTAAACACAATTTCTGTGTTTTTGTTTGTCCACCATACTATTTGAGAATTGACCACAGGTTCTTACTGGGATTGAGACCTGGGGAATTTCCGAGTCATGGACCCAGAATTGTAATTTTTTTGAACCACTAAATTATCACTTTTGACTCATGACGATGCTTTCTCATGCTGGAAAAAGCATTGTTCATCACCAAATTGCTTTTGGATCATTGGGAGAAGTTTGTCTATGAGCATGTTTAGATAAAGCTCTTTATTGATGGCAGTGTTCTTAGATAAAATTGTGGGTGAGACCACTGACTAGGATGAAAAGCAACCCAACACATGAGTGGTCTCATGCAGGCCCAGACTAGGCATCTGCCCAAGCGGGCAGATGCCCGCTGGGCTGCAGCACTGAACTGAGGAGTGGGCCGCCAGCCCCGTTTTAGGCTACAAGCCCTTTAAATCTCGATCTTGGCCCTTTAAGACCCCTGCACACAGGCAGTGTGCACGCGCACTCGCGCATTCACTTCCTGCGCGTAGGGATGATGCCAAGTGTGACGCAGACCTGTACCTGCATCAGAAAATATCAGTGTGGGCGGAGCTCACGCCCGGCATTGGCGTGCGTCCCCAGCGTGCGTCCCCAGCCTGCATCCCCAGCGTGCATCCCCATGGAATCATCTGCTCTTCTGCTACCCCCAGCTGTGGGAGATACCACTGCCACCAGCATGCGTCCCCTTTGGATCTGCTCCTCTGCGCGCCCAGCAACCGCTGAAGCCTATCATCTTCCCCCATCTCCAGGATCTGGGTTAGTCCTGGCTACATAGCACCCTTAGTGTTTGCAGCACTCACATACATCATATACATATATAGGGGCTGTGACTGCAGTGTATACAGCAAATAGGGGACTGACTATGGTTTATACATCATCTATGGATATGATGTATACGCTGCTGTCAGCCCCCTATATGCTGTATAAGCCGCAGTCAGCCCCCTATATGCTGTATACGTCACAGTCAGCCCCTTATATGCTGTATACATCACAGTCAGCCCCTTATATACTATATATGCTGCAATCAGCCCCCTATATGCAGTATATGCCACAGTCAGCCCCCTATATGCTGTATACGCTGCAGTCAGCCCCTTATATGCTGTATACTCCGCAGCCAGCCCCCTACAGTGGGTATGGAAAGTATTCAGACCCCTTTTAATTTTTCACTCTTTGTTTCATTGCAGCCATTTGGTAAATTCTAAAAAGTTCATTTTTTTTCTCATTAAAGTACACTCTGCACCCCATCTTGACTGGAAAAAAACGGAAATGTAGATATTTTTGCAAATTTATTAAAAAAGAAAAACTTAAATATCACATGGTCATAAGTATTCAGACCCTTTGCTCAGACACTCATATTTAAGTCGCATGCTGTCCATTTCCTTGTGATCCTCATTGAGATGGTTCTACTCCTTCATTGGAGTCCAGCTGTGTTTAATTAAACTGATAGGACTTGATTTGGAAAGGCACACACCTGTCTATATAAGACCTCACAGCTCACAGTGCATGTCAGACCAAATGAGAATCATGAGCTCAAAGGAACTGCCTAAGGAGCTCAGAGACAGAATTGTGGCAAAGCACAGATCTGGCCAAGGTTGCAAAATAATTTCTGCATTACTCAAGGTTCCTAAGAGCACAGTGGCCTCCATAATCCTTAAATGGAAGAAGTTTGGGACCACCAGAAGTCTTGGTCTAGACTTGATCTGCAGTAGAGAGATGGGAGAAAGTTCTACAAAGTCAACTATTGTAGCGCCGGCGTCCCTGCTCTCTGCTAGGCAGGGACGCTGTTCCCCTCACCCCTCTGCTCCGAGCCCGGCGTCCTCCTCCCGCTCTGCTGGCAGCGCGCGCTCCTTCCCGGCCACTGTGCTTAGGGCGCGCGCTCCCTCCCTCTTAAAGGGGCCGCGCGCGCCGTCCTAAGGAGTCCCCGGCCAATGGCCGGAGGACTTCACCATATATAAGGCACCTCCTCCAAAATGGAGGTGCCCGAGCAATGTTGTTGCACTGTTCACTACTCTGCTTCAGCCCTCAGGTCCCGTTGCCAGTTACCTGCCAGTTACCTGCCAGAAACCTGCCAGTTTGCTGTCTGTTTCCTGCCTGACATTCCTCCTACCTGCTTGCTAGCCTGAGGTCCGACGGTCTGCCTTCCTACTCCTGTCAGTCTGTCTATGGACCAGCTTGCCCGCTCACCTGGGAGCGCACATCTGCTACCTGCCTGCTAGCCTACCTGGAGGCTCCGCCGTCACGTGCTGTGACCACCTGCCATTCCAGAGACTCCTGCCCGCTCACCTGGGAGCGCACATCTGCTACCTGCCTGCTAGCCTACCTGGAGGCTCCGCCGTCACGTGCTGTGACCACCTGCCATTTCAGAGACTCCTGCCCGCTCACCTGGGAGCGCTCATCTGCTGCCTGTCTGTTGGCCTACCTGGAGGCTCCGCCGTCACGTGCTGTGACCACTTGCCATTCCAGAGACTCCTGCCCACTCACCTGGGAGCGCTCATCTGCTGCCTGTCTGTTGGCCTACCTGGAGGCTCCGCCGTCACATGCTGTGACCACCCGTTTATCCAGAGACTCTCGCTTGCTCACCTGGGAGCACACATCTACCATCTGCCTGCTAGCCTACCTGGAGGCTCAGCCATCACAGGTCGTACCTACCCTTTACCCAGAGACTGCCCCGGTCACTTGCCGTGACCTCCTGCCCGTTCATCCAGAGACTGCCCCGGTCACTTGCCGTGACCTCCTGTCCGTTCATCCAGAGACTACCCCGGTCACTTGCCGTGACCTCCAGCCCGTTCATCCAGAGACTACCCCGGTCACTTGCCGTGACCTCCAGCCCGTTCACCCAGAGACTGTCTCGGTCACCTGCTGTGACTGCCTGCCCGTCTTCCCTGGTCGCCACACGCTCCCTTACAAGGACCGCCCCCTTGTATAGTAGCTCAGAGGTTCCGCCTCCCAGACCTGTTACAACTATCACTGCAGCCCTCCACCAGTCGGGCCTTTATGGCAGAGTGGCCCAATGGAAGCCTCTCCTCAGTGCAAGACATATGAAAGCCCGCATAGAGTTTGCTCAAAAACACATGAAGGACTCCCAGACTGTGAGAAATAATATTCTCTGGTCTGATGAGACGAAGATAGAACTTTTTGGTGATAATTCTAAGCAGTATGTGTGGAGAAAACCAGGCACTGCTCATCACCTGCCCAATACAATCCCAACAGTGAAACATGGTGGTGGCAGCATCATGCTATGGGGGTGTTTTTCAGCTGTAGGGACGGGACGAATGGTTGCAATTGAAGCAAATATGAAGGCGGGCAAGTACAGAGATATCATGGATAAAAACCTCTTCCAGATTGCTCTGGACCTCAGACTTGACCGAAGGTTCACCTTCCAACAAGACAATGACCCTAAGCGCACCCAATTGAGCATCTCTGGAGAGAACTGAAAATGGCTGTCCACCAACGTTCACCATTCAACCTGACGGAACTGGAGAGGATCTGCAAGGAACAATGGCAGAGGATCCCCAAATCCAGGTGTGAAAACTTGTTGCATCATTTCCAAGAAGACTCATGGCTGTACTAACTCAAAAGGGGGCTTCTACTCAATACTGAGCAAAGGGTCTGAATACTTATGACCATGTGATATTTCAGTTTTTCTTTTTTTAATAAATTTGCAAAAATTTCTACATTTCTATTTTTTTTTCCAGTCAAGATGGGGTGCAGAGTGTACTTTAATGAGAAACAAAAATGAACTTTTTAGAATTTACCAAATGGCTGCAATGAAACAAAGAGTGAAAAATTTAAAGGGTCTGAATACTTCCCGTACCCACTGTATATGCCGCAGTCAGCCCCCTATATGCTGTATACTCCACAGTCAGCCCCTTATATGCTGTATATGCCGCAGTGAGCCCCCTGTATGCTGTATACGCCGCAGTCATCCCCCTGTACGCTGTATACGCCGCAGTCAGCCCCCTGTACGCTGTACAGTATATGCTGCAGTCAGCCCCTTATATGCTGTATATGCCGCAGCCAGCCCCCTATATGCTGTATATGCCGCAGCCAGCCCCCTATATGCTGTATAAGCCGCAGTCAGCCCCCTATTTGCTGTATACACATCAGTCAGCCCCCTATATGCGGTATACACCGCAGCCAGCTCCCTATATGCAGTATACATAGCAGTCAGCCCCCTATATGCTGTATATGCCGCAGTCAGCCCCCTATATGCGTTTTTTTTCACACATATGGCATCCTGGATGCCGATACAGTCGAAAGCAATGATAAAAGAGGGAGCGTCAGCTGACGCTTCCTCCCCTATCATTCTTCCTCAGCATCTGACATCTTAGCGCATTGGGTGCAATGATGACGCTACATGGGAATGAGGAGGAGAAGTGAGTATTGTATTATTATTTGTTTCTTTTTTTTTTAAATCAGTGAGAACATTGTGGTGGCCAGTATACTGCATACAGGATTATGGGGAATGCATTATACAATATGGAGGACTATGAGGAGTGCATTATACTATATGGAGGACTATGGGGAGTGCATTATACTATATGGAGGACTATGAGCAGTGCATTATACTATATGGAGAACTATGGGGAGTGCATTACACAATATGGAGGACTACGAGAAGTGCATTATACTATATGGAGGACTATGGGAAGTGCATTATACAATATGGAGGACTATGGGAGAGCATTATACTATATGGAGGACTATGGGAAGTGCATTATACAATATGGAGGACTATGGGAAGTGCATTATACAATATGGAGGACTATGCGACTGCATTATACTATATGGAGGACTATGGGGAGTGCATTATACAATATGGAGGACTATGGGAGTGCATTATACTATATGGAGGACTATGGGGAGTGCATTGTACTATATGGAGGACTATGAGGAGTGAATTATACTATATGGAGGACTATAGGGAGTGCATTATACTATATGGAGGACTATGAGAAGTGCATTATACTGTATTGAGGACTATGGGGAGTGCATTATACAATATGGAGGACTATGAGTAGTGCATTATACTAAATGGAGGACTATGGGGAGTGCATTATATCTTAGTGTTTGTGGGGCACTTTTGTTGCCATCATACTTTGGAAAATTCTTTGAATGGCTGCAAAGTTGTGAGATATACTCCGTTTCGACCCCACCGAATATTTTTTTTTCTTTTGGGGGAGTGAGAGGGCCCAATTAGAACTTCTGCTATGGGGCCCCATGATTTCTATATACGCCTCTGTTCAGGAGCATCACTATTGGTTTATTATTTTCTAATATAAAAAATGTTGGAAAAGCTGTTTAAATTGGTTATCACAAGTTTGGATGTTATCCAATCACTGGTGATCTGACGCTGGGAACCCCACGATCTTGAGAACCGGAGCTCTGAAGAGCACCATGTAAGTGGAGCTGTGGTGGATCATGCACACTGCTGCACCATTCACATGTGGGTCTTGAAATAACTCCTTTAAGAGAGTGGTGAGGGACATAATAAAGTAAAGCAAAATTCCTTGATCGGGGTGGGGAGTGTTATAGTATGTGGGCTGGTAGGGTTTGTGTGCCAAGGCTGCTTTTTTGTCCCTGTCCGGCGCTGGTCTCGTGTCATTACTGTTAGCATGACACAGGACACATTTATATTAACTTTTTCTATGAGGTAAAAACATTTGTGCCCTTTTTTACACCATTTACAGATTGCCATATAAAATATGTTAACTATTATACAGTTTGTTACAATTAGAAGGATGCCATAACTATAATATTCACTGGTTTGTGACGTTTAAGCCTCCAGGCTTTCTGCTTCGAGGGGGGGACGACGGACTCCTGAATATTGACAGTCCGGGCTGTCAGCATGGCTTAGACGGTGACCAAAACTGTGCGCTCCCCGGTGATGCTAGGAGAGGTAGCTTTGCCTCTCCAGCATTGGAGAAGAGTAGGGCCTTCAGAGCGGCTCTTGCAGATTGTATAGCCAACACCTTTCAGGTTCATGCTCCTTTTACAGAAGGTGGCCAGTAATCTTGAAAACAAGCTGTAAACTATAGAATTAAAAATCCCTCCATTCTTAAAACGAAACTTAAAACTTTGCAATTTTAACCATTAATGAAGATGAGATAACCCCTTTCAGTGTATTACGAAAATTTGATTTTTATAATTGTATTTATATTCATAATGGTGCTCTGCAGTGCCTGGTTCATACTCCAGCACTCAAAAGCACTTCATACCTTGTTGCCATGGGAGACTGCACTGCCGTGTCACTCATGGGTGCATCAGTTATGCTGCCTTCACAGGCCTGTATTCAGCCTTCACACAGATCTGTAGTGCACAGAGCTTCCTACTTTGCTGCTAGAAATCCCAACACTGACACACCCAAACCTTTGCTACAGGTTTAAATGAAAAACTGTGGCCATGAGCCACTTGTAAAACCCGGCTTGGAGGGAGTGACCCGCCCCACTACCATCCTGTAGATCACTCCAAAAATAAAAGCCCATGTCAGGTTTTCTTAATCTGACTTGGTAAAATAGCTTGACCCAGTCCACACTTACTTTTATTTTGCACTGCAACCACAGCTGTGACTTTGATTGTAATGCACTCCAGCGAGTTCCATATGCCTCTATGCGCATCCTGGTGGATACATACCGTCCCTTGCATATGATTCCCCTCACTGTCTCACAATACACAGATACTGCCTGGTGACTGGCTCATGCACCTTTACATATGTAACTTTATTTATTATAAATATTTGTCTGGACCATACCATACAATACACTCCTTAACATTGAAATTGCAACATCAAGAAGGAAAAATCACGGAAATATGGAAATCACATGATTGCTAGATATGTTAAAGATATGGAAATAAACAAAAATGGAAAAAAAAATTCAAAACATTTCAATTTATTCAGTATTGAGTATGAAGCAACATGCAAAAATATATCCATTTACACATCTTGGCTGCTATCACTGAAGTTATTAAAGGTTGTATGAGGAATGTTCTGTCACACTGAATGCACTTGGGTATGAAAATCATCAAGATCTGCAGCTAGCAGCAACCTTTTCAATCAGTGTTATGGCCATTTTTACAAAGTGCCCCATTTTTCAACATGTAAACACCAGTTTGCATGTTGCTCAAGCTACTGTGAGCAGCCTGTGTGGCCTAAACGTGCTACCATGGCCTGCAACGTCACTGGACTTGTCTCCCATCAAGCACATCATCTGGGACATCAATGGTCGGCCATTGCAAAGGGAGCTGCCAGCAGCGGATCTTGAAGATTTGCTTGCCCAAGTGCATTCAGCAAGGTAGTACATTCCTCAGACAACTATTAAAGGGAACCTGTCATCAAGTTTTTGTACCGCAAACAAATGCCAACTATGTAAAGGCGCTGTAATGCTGATTACCTCCATTCCTTTATTTTAGAAATCTGGATTAATTTTTTAGACAAATTTATTGTTGAATTGTCATGTAAATAAGCCACAAGTGCTGTGATTAAGCACTGGATTTACAGCTCTGCTGCCTCTCTTCCCTATTCCCCACCTGCCATGTGGCTTCTATCAGTGATTCACCTGTCACTCTTCTTTCAATGACCTGCCTCTCCTGCCAGAAATCTAATGATGGTCCCTAATTCCCTGTGGCAGTGAATGCACAGCAAGGTCCTGATAAAGGAGACAGTGTCTGGCGTCATCCTCATAGTTTGCAGATCGCAGCATACACTCACAGACCTCTTCAATAGAAAAATTGCCACGGAAATGAGCAGCAGGACAGTGTCTGATGTGATCTGTAAGCTAAGCAGATTGCGCCAGTGCCCACTGCACTGGCATCACATTTACACTCTATAATATAAACCCAGATTTTTAAAAATAAAAATATGGATGTAATCAGCTTTTCAGTGCCTTTTAATAGATGACGTAAGTTTGCGGTATAAACCTGATAACAGGTTCCCTTTAATAACCTTATTGATAGGATGCCAAGGCGTGGTGCTACTAATACTCAGAACTGAATACATTTAGACTTTTTGAAAATTTTGTTTCCATTTTTTCATCATTTCCATATAATTAATGTGATACTGGCTATCATCACTTCTCACAGACAAGCCGTGAGACAGGCGAGTCAACAAGTCCAGGATCAAATACCAAGAGTGCACCTCAAAGGCAGAGGGGTAAGATAATGGAGTAAACAGGTCACAGTCTGAAGTCTGCAGTTCAAAACAGTGCACATAGAGACAAAGGGGCTAGGCAAACAAATAGTCAAAGGCAAGGTCAGGCAGCAAAACATCAGAAGAGCAGAACACTAACGTGCAAGGCACGAACCCCACCAAGCAGAGCTATGACTGAAAATGGTCTGACCATTGCCAGCCAGCTAGTCAGGTGATCGCCAAGAAATGGTGACACCTGGAGGAAGCCCAGAAGGCCCAGCCTGTGATTGGGCAATTGGGCAAATTTGCATTGGGTACAGCCCAGCACACCCCAACGCCTGACTAGGCGGCTGTACCATCTCTAATTAGCATGAGAATAGTCAGAATGCTCGAGTCCTGATTGGGCAGCTGGGCTATCCCTTACACAATACTGACAGCCTAGTACGCCCCTGCCATCTATCGGACGGCTGAGCTGTCACTCACTACGTCCCTAGGACACGGTGACCGGTGGTTTCGTGACAATTAACATGTCAATCTATCCTGTGATTTCCATAACTCCATGACTTGTCTTTCTTGGTGTTGCTATGTTGAGGAGTGTATGTATTCTCATACCCATCTACATATCTTATTCGCATCATTACAACTGTATGATTTTTTTTAAAGTGTCAGTGAATTAACATCAACTAGTTATTGTTGTAAATGAGGTTTATTTGCCTTCATCTGTCCATATTTTAATCATTATATAAATGAAATGTTTTAATTATTACCATTTTATGCTCTTATTTGTTTATTTCACAGTTAACACATATTACGCAACAAGACACATCATGTGCAAGGATTATGTTGCCTCGTATTACAAAGGCTAGGGAGGAGCACACATGGGATGTCCTAGCTCCCAAGTCTTATATGAGGTGTCTCCAGCATCTGACTCCTGGCATATTAGTATTTTTCACTGATAGAAATCAATCTTCGAACCATGGTAAGTTTTCATTATCTCATACAATGGTTTATATTGGGACATTATTTAATAAGAATGCATCTATGTATTTATATATTAGGGTTAGAATATGTTCAACTATCAATCATACTTAACAACAATTTTTGTATTGGTCTTTTTTTCTAGACATCATATACTGACAAAGGAGAACAGGTATTTGTGTTACATGATTACCAACATCGACTAATAAAGATGAGTAATTAAATCCATGTCAGCATCACTTTAGAAAACTATTGTGAATTAAATGATAGTCTTGTCACTTTTTGCATACCTGAGATTATTGACATTGCATATATAAAGCATTATGTAGAAGATAAAGCATGATATATGTGCATATAATGCTTCATAATCAGAGGGTAATGCATAGGAGACTTTAGTTCATTTAGTTCTGATCTATATCTGCACAAAGTATTCAATAATGTTATCTGCATGCGTTTAAGTAAATAAAAAAATGTACGTTTCTGCAGCATGTGCATGGATTTATGCAAACCCTAAAAATATGCATGAAACTGCCGACTAAAGCTGCAATAGATCTGTCTCATGGGGTCATACTCTTAGGGGTAATCCATTTGCATTAATTCTGTTGGATCTTCAATTCAGACCTTAGTCATGATAATGTATCGACTCTTTCTAGGTGTCATTGTATATAAGTATAACAAGTGCAATACGCTAGTTCACTTTGTGTAGACGAGCGATAATACAGAACCCCATAGCAATGGAATGTGAGAATAACACAACTAACAGCAGCCGCTACCTGTTTGACATTCATTAAATTAATTATTCTGCTACTTAATTTCGCACCTACATATAGTTACTAAGAGCTTCATTTGATAAAAAAACCTCTCCCATTTATCATAATTATTTTTGAAAATCTAAACATGAAACATACGGTAATTATTTATTCATTCACTCAGCATGAACAAGGACGATTTCTCCGTTTTCACTCAATTACGCTGTGGGTGAGCAATGCAAAACAGGTAGGTGGCACCATATGAGTTAATCTTAAGATGAAAGAATTTTCCCCAGGGTGCAGCCCAATTGTAGCTGCATTGTGTGATTGGTTCATGGAGGGGAGGGTCTGTCCTTCCAGGATCTGTTTCCACTTATGATGTGTACCACATCTGGTTGCTTCTACTGGGAACATATTCTGATCCTTCTCTGGAAGTCTGTGAAATGTGTCATATAGGTTTCTAAAGGACACAGTGACATATAAAGATGTGACGAACACTGATTCTTCACAATGCAGTTTTTAAGGAAGACAAGTGGATGAGTGGTTGGGACTTATTTGACTATATGGCTCAGGTCAGGTTATGTGTTTGTAACAATGTGTAAAGATATGTTTCTCTCTAATGCTGGCCAACCCATTAAATATTTGCAACAGATCTAGGTCGCAGAGCCTTGGTTCAAGCTAGCAACAGAATCAAGACTGAGAACTAAGTCATAATTATCTTATCCTATGTCCTTGGCATTGTTATTTAATTTTATTAAATATAAAAATGGCAAAATATAGATATAATTTTGTTTTCTAGTCTATATACAGTACAGTCCAAAAGTTTGGACACACCTTCTCATTTAAAGATTTTTCTGTATTTTCATGACTTTAAAAATTGTACATTCACACTGAAGCCATCAAAACTATGAATTAACACATGTGGAATTATATACTTAACAAAAAAGTGTGAAACAACTGAAAATATGTCTTATATTCTAGGTTCTTCAAAGTAGCCACCTTTTGCTTTGATGACTGCTTTGCACACTCTTGGCATTCTCTTGATGAGCTTTAAGAGGTAGTCACCGGAAATGTTTTTCACTTCACAGGTGTGCCCTGTCAGGTTTAATAAGTGGGATTTCTTGCCTTATAAATGGGGTTGGGACCATCAGTTGTGTTGTGCAGAAGTCTGGTGGATACACGGCTGATAGTCCTACTGAATAGACTGTTAAAATTTGTATTATGGCAAGAAAAAAGCAGCTAAGTAAAGAAAAATGAGTGGCCATCATTACTTTAAGAAATGAAGGTCAGTCAGTGCGAAAAATTGGGCAAACTTTGAAAGTGTCCTCAAGTGCAGTTGCAAAAACCAACCAAAGAAACTGGCTCACATGAGGACCGCCCCAGGAAAGGAAGACCAAGAGTCAACTCTGCTTCTGAGGATAAGTTTATCCGAGTCACCAGCCTTAGAAATCGGAGGTTAACAGCAGCTCAGATTAGAGACCAGGTCAATGCCACACAGAGTTCTAGCAGCAGACACAAGTCTACAACAACTGTTAAGGGGAGACTTTGTGCAGCAGGCCTTCATGGTAAAATAGCTGCTAGGAAACCACTGCTAAGGACAGGCAACAAGCAGAAGAGACTTGTTTGGTCTAAAGAACACAAGGAATGGACATTAGACCAGTGGAAATCTGTGCTTTGGTCTGATCAGTCCAAATTTGAGATCTTTGGTTCCAACCACCGTGTCTTTGTGTGACGCAGAAAAGGTGAACGGATGGACTCTACATGCCTGGTTCCCACCGTGAAGCATGGAGGAGGAGGTGTGATGGTGTGGGGGTGCTTTGCTGGTGACACTATTGGGGATTTATTCAAAATTGAAGGCATACTGAACCAGCATGGCTACCACAGCATCTTGCAGCGTCATGCTATTCCATCCGGTTTGCGTTTAGTTGGACCATCATTTATTTTTCAACAGGACAATGACTCCAAACACACCTCCAGGCTGTGTAAGGGCTATTTGACCAAGAAGGAGAGTGATGGGGTGCTTCGCCAGATGACCTGGCCTCCACAGTCACCAGACCTGAACCCAATCGAGATGGTTTTGGGTGAGCTGGACCGCAGAGTGAAGGCAAAAGGGCCAACAAGTGCTAAGCATCTCTGGGAACTCTTTCAAGATTGTTGGAAGACCATTTCCGGTGACTACCTCTTAAAGCTAATCAAGAGAATGCCAAGAGTGTGCAAAGCAGTTATCAAAGCAAAAGGTGGCTACTTTGAAGAACCTAGAATATAAGACATATTTTCAGTTGTTTCACACTTTTTTGTTAAGTATATAATTCCACATGTATAAATTATTCCAAAAAGTGAAGTATTTCTCCCAGAAATTATTGCAATTAGAAATGTTTTGTTATACAGGTTTATTTCCTTTGTGTTTATTGGAACAACACAAAAAAAAACAGAGAAAAAAAGGCAAATTGGACATAATTTCACATGAAACCGCAAAAATGTTGCCTTTCCAAAATTGTGGGTAAACAACTCTGTTTCAAGCATGTGATGCTCTTTCAAACTCACCTGTGGCAAGTAACAGGTGTGGGCAATATGAAAATCATACCTGAAACCAGATAAAAAGGGGAGAAGTTGACTTAATCTTTGCATTGTGTGTCTGTGTGTGCCACACTAAGCATGGAGAACAGAAAGAGGAGAAGAGAACTGTATAAGGTCTTGAAATCCTAAATTCTTGAAAAATATGAACAATCTCAAGGTTACAACTCCATCTGCAGAGATCTTGATGTTTCTTTGTCCACAGTACGCAACATAATCAAGACGTTTATAACCCATGGCACTGTAGCTAATCTCCCTGGACAGCAGAGAAAAATTGATGAAAGGTTGCAAAGCAGTATAGTCCAGATGGTGGATAAGTAGCCCCAATCAAGTTCTAAAGAAATTCAAGCTGTACTGCAGGCTTAGGGTGTATCAGTGTCAGCGTGAAATATCCGTCGATATTTGAATGAAATGAAACGCTGTGGCAGGAGACCAAGGCGGGCCCCAGTGCTGACACAGAGACATTAAAAAACCTAGATTGCAGTTTGCCAAAATGTACATGAGTAAGCCAAAATCCTTCTGGGAAAGCATCTTGTGGACCAATGAGACCAAGATAGAGCTTTTTGGTAAAGCACATCATTCTATTGTTTACCGAAAATGGAATGAGTCCTACAAAGAAAATAACACAGTACCTACAGTCAACACTGAGTGCCTTGACTGTGTGCATCATGAAATCTGAAGATTACCAAATGATTTTGGGTCGCAATGTAGTGCCCAGTGTCAGAAAGCTGGGTTTGTGTCCTAGGTCATGGACCTTCCAGCATCACAATGACCCCAAACATACTTAAAGAAAAACCCAGAAACTGATGGAAATCTTAAAATTGCTGTTGGGAGAAGGCACCTTTCAAATATGAGAGACCTGGAGCAGTTTGTAAAAGAAGAGTGGTCAAAAATTCCAGTTGAGAGGTGCAAGAAGCTTGTTGATGGTTATAGGAAGCAACTGATTGCAGTTATTTATTCCAAAGAATGTGCAACCAAATATTAAGTTGAGGGTGCCAACAATTTTGTCCGGCCCATTTTTTGGGTGTTGTGTGAAATTATGTCCAATTTGCCTTTTTTTCTCAGTTTTTTTTGTGTTGTTCCAATACACACAAAGGAAATAAACATGTGTATAACAAAAAATGTGTAACTGTAATAATTTTCTGTAAGAAATACTTCACTTTCTGGAGAGTGACATGTTAAGCATATCACGGTGAGGAGACTTTTAAAGCCACAATGCTCCTCTGGAAAATATGCAAATTGTCTCTTCAGAGAGGAAGAGGACTAGAACTCTAGTGCCACCTATAGGAAGTAGCAATCCTAAAAGTCAATAGTGACCCTTTAACGAGCCTCATCACATGACTTAGGATATAAGCCAGAACCAGAAACTCATTTTGCAGACACTGTGTTTCGGGGTACTGCCTCTCGTCAGTGCAAAGTGTGAATTCTGGTTTGGCTGGGTGAGAGGTTTTTAAAGTCTCTTCCTCTCTGAAGAGACAATTTGCATATTTCCCAGAGGAGCATCGCGGCTTTAAAAGTCTCCTCACTGTGACATGCTTAGCATGTCACTCTTCGCAAGAAGTAATGTTACCCCTTGGATATCGGTCTGACACCTCTCATCCAGCTTCTGGCTCTGGCTTATATCCTAAGTCATATGATAAGGCTCGTTAAAGAATTACTATTGACTTTTAGGATTGCTACTTCCTGTAGGTGGCACTAGAGTTCAAGTCCTCTTCCTCAATTTTCACTTTCTGGAAAAATTTCAAAAGTTCCAGCACTTTCAGCCATGACTGTGTATTATATATATATATATATATATATACACATACATATACAGATGATAACGGTACAGCACAGGTGAGCAGTAAAAGTCAATGGGTGCAGATCCCAACAGGCACGACCAACCTCAATGATATTCCTTGAAGACAAAGGCAGCACGCCAATGTTCAATAATAAGCTGCGGTTTATTGACACCCATCATAGTGGCAGTAGCAGTGTTTTGTTCCTATTGAGGAACTTACTCAAGCTTTTTGAGAAAGTTCCTCAATAGGAACGAAACGTTGCCACTGCCACTATGACTATGTGTCAATAAACCACAGCTTATTATTGAAGATTGGAGTGCTGCCTTTGTGTTCATGAAATCTATATAAATATATATATATATATATTTGCCCCTCCCCCAAAAAAAGTAAAAAAAATATTTGTCTGTGTCACCGAAGAGCAGATCTCACAATTTACCATCCTTTACACAGTAATTATCCTTCTGCTGAAGTCCTAGATTCCTCTTTCATTGCACCATAAAGTGTGATTCCAACAAAAGTGCCCCCTCAAATACAGTATGATACCCCCATGGTGCATTCCTCCACATTAGCCTCCACATGAACAGTATAATGACTCTATTGTACCCCACTTCAACTCCCAAGGCAAAGTATGGTGACCCTAACACAGTATGATCCCCCAACTGAGACCCCCACAGAGCCCTCCATACACTATAATGTGCCTACATACAGTATAATGGCCCGCACTAGCCCTCCAAACAGTATAATGGACCCCACACAACCCTTCAAGCTGTATAATTGCTTTCATATTGTAACGGGTCTGGGAGGCGGAACCTCTGGGCTACTATACAAGGGAGCGGTCCTTGTAAGGGAGCGGGTGGCGACCAGGCAGGCAGTCACAGCAGGTGACCGGGACAGTCTCTGGGTGTACGGGCAGGAGGTCACGGCAAGTGATCAGGGCAGTCTCTGGAAGAACGGGCTGGAGGTCACGGCAAGTGACCGGGGCAGTCTCTGGAAGAACGGGTTGGAGGTCACGGCAAGTGACCGGGGCAGTCTCTAGGTAAAGGGTAGGTACGACCTGTGATGGCTGAACCTCCAGGTAGGCTAGCAAGGCAGATGGAGGATGTGTGCTCCCAGGTGAGCAAGCGAGAGTCTCTGGAATAGCAGGTGGTCACAGCACGTGACGGCGGAGCCTCCAGGTAGGCAAGCAGGCAGGTAGCGGAGAAGCGCTCCCAGGTGAGCGGGCAAAAGTCTCTGGAATAGCTGGTGGTCCCAGCACGTGACAGCGGAACCCCCGGACAGGCAAGTAGGCAGGTAGTGGAGAAGCGCTCCCAGGTGAGCGGGCAAGAGTCTGGAATAGCTGGTGGTCACAGCACGTGACAGCGGAGCCTCCGGGCAGGCAAGCAGGCAGGTAGGTAGCGGAGAAGCGCTCCCAGGTGAGCGGGCAAGCTGGTCCATAGACAGACTGACCGGAGTTGTAAGGCAGACCGTCGGACCTCAGGCAAGCAGGCAGGTAGCTGATGTGCGCTCCCAGGTGAGCGGGCAAGTTGGTCCTTAGACAGACTGACCGGAGTTGTAAGGCAGACCGTCGGACCTCAGGCAGGCAGGCAGGTAGGTAACAGGAAATCAGGCAGGATTAGGACAGCAAGCTGGCAGGAATCTGGCAGGTAACTGGCAGGTAACTGGCAACGGGACCTGAGGGCTGAAGCAGAGTAGAACGGTGCAACAACATTGCTCGGGCACCTCCATTTTGGAGGAGGTGCCTTATATATGGTAAAGTCCTCCGGCCATTGGCCGGGGACTCCTTAGGACGGCGCGCGCGGCCCCTTTAAGAGGGAGGGAGGGCGCGCGCCCTAAGCACAGTGGCCGGGAAGGAGCGCGCGCTGCCAGCAGAGCGGGAGAGGGACGCCGGGCACGGAGCAGAGCGGTGAGGGGAACAGCGTCCCTGCCTAGCAGAGGGCAGGGACGCCGGCACTACACATAGCCCTCTAAATATTATAATGGCTCCACATAGCCTTCCATATAGTATAATACACCTCCGATAATCCTCCATATAGTATAATGCGCCCCCCATAATCCTCCATATAGTATAATGCATCCCCCATAATCCTCCATATAGTATAATGAACGTCCCATGGTCCTCCATAGAATATAATGCACTCCCCATAGTCCTCCATACAGTATATTACAATCCCCATAGGGTAAAATGCAGCCCCCATATAGTATAATGCACCCCACAGTCCTGCAGTATTATGGGCACCACGTACTCACTGATTTTAAAATACCATATATTTTAAATAAGCGGACCCGAGTATAAGCCGAGGCCCCTAATTTTACCACAAAAAACTGGGAAAACGTATTGACTTGAGTATAAGCCTAGAGTGGGAAATGCAGCAGCTACTGGTAAATTTCCCCATCCTGGTATGTATGGCACCCCTCATCCCCCAATCCTGGTATGTGTGGCACCCCTCATCCCCCAATCCTGGTATGTGTGGCCTCCCCAATCCCCCCATCCTGGTATGTGTGACCTCCCCAATCCCCCAATCCTGGTATGCGTGGCCTCCTCAATCCCCCAATCCTGGTATGCGTGGCCTCCTCAATCCCCCAATCCTGGTATGCATGGCCCCCTCAATCCCCCAATCCTGGTATGCGTGGCCCCCTCAATCCCCCAGTCCTGGTATGTGTGGCCTCCTCACCCCTCAATCCTGGTATGTGTGGCCTCCTCACCCCCCAATCCTCGTATGTGTGGCCTCCTCACCGCCCCAATCCTGGTATGTGTGGCCTCCTCACCGCCCCAATCCTGGTATGTGTGGCCTCCTCACCGCCCCAATCCTGGTATGTGTGGCCTCCTCACCGCCCCTATCCTGGTATGTGTGGCCTCCTCACCCCCCCAATCCTGGTATGTATAGCCTCCTCACCCCCCAATCCTGGTATGTGTGGCCCCCTCATCCCCCAATCCTAGTATGTGTGGCTCCTCACCCCCCAATCCTGGTATGTGTGGCCTCCTCAATCCCCCAATCCTAATATGTGTGGCTCCTCACCCCCCAATCCTGGTATGTGTAGCTTCCTCAATCCCCCAATCCTGGTATGTGTGGCCTCCTTATCCCCCAATCCTAGTATGTATGGCTCCAATCACTGCAGACATAAAATAATAAACACTAATACTCACCTTCCTTCTTCACCTCTGCTCCAGTGCTGCTTTGTGTCTGCCAGCAGCTCATGTCGGCATCTGAGCAGCGCGCACTCTCAGATGCCGAGGTGAGCTGCCGGTATATTCACTCCTCTCCACGCCGAGACTATGGGCGTGGAGAAACATGAACATTTTCTTTAGTAGAATGAATATCCCCTCTTCTCCACGCCCATGGGAGTGGATAAAAGGGAATATTAATTTCCTTTTAGCAGCGGGCACACGCGGTAGCTGCAGCAGCGGCTACAGCGTGTGCCCGCTCCTCCGCCGCTGCAACCAGCTTCTCCGCCGCCGCAACCTCCCTCCCCCAGTACTCACCTATCCTCCTGATTCCCATACTGCTTGGGGCCCTCCCGGCTCACGGGCCCCCCTCCGGTCACGGGCCCCATAGCAGTGGCGTGGCCTGCCGCCATTGGCGGTATGCCACTGTATGTATATATACATATATACGTATATATACAGATGAAGCTGGTTTAAATATCCAGTGACAGACAGCAATAGGCTTAGGACGCATCAGGGGTGTTCCCACAGCAGCTACAAGAAACAGGAAGTATCCGGGCCGCCGCCCTAAACAGTCAGAACAGAGACAAACAGACAGCATGAATAGAAGCCAGGCTAGCAGACTGGACTGAAGATCAAGTTTGCGATCTTGCATAGTGAGAGATGGTGCACCATGCAAGCCCGCCACCAGGTATGTTACAGTACCCCCCCCCCTTACGCCCTCTCTTCTTCAAGCCTGCAAGAATGTTCCGCAGAGAATTGGGAGGCCAATCCTTCTCTTCAAGAGGATTACCTCTTCTGTCCACTAAAGGAAACGAAACTGGTCTCATCATCTTGGTAACTAGGATGCTTCCTCCCATCAAGCCATTCTCAGCAACGGATGAGGTGGGTGAAGTACCAGGTACAGGGTGTAAGAAAGTCTCTGTCCATTTGTTATCAGGTAGCACCCCGGAGGGTTCAAGAGACAACTGGAGGTCCTCCACCTGGTTGGAGGGGTGCAGAGACTCGGGGGGAACCACTGCTTCGGGGTACACTTGGTCAAGCTCACCGGACAAAGTGAGCGAGGTATCAGGTACAGGGTGTAGGAAAGTCTCTCTCCATTTGTTATCAGGTAGCTCCCCGGAGGATTCAGGAGGCAACTAGAGGTCCTCCGCCTGGTTGGAGGGGTGCAGAGACTTGGGGGTATCCACCGCCTCGATGGACACAAGGCTAGATTTATTAGAGATGGAGGGTCCATGCTTTGGGACCATCCTCAAACTGGTTTCAGAGATGACATGTCTGTGAGGCGGGACGGTACCTGAAGCCAGATCATTGGTACAATAGTCGAGACTGTTTGGGGACATTGCCTCTGCTTCTCTTCCTTCGGAGACTTCAGCACACAGCGAGTCAGCGACTAGCAGATCTGGTGAAGAAGAAGACATTGCTGACTGTCCTGAAGATATGGGGACTGGACACCCCTTGTACCTTAACAGTCCCCCAAGATACACCATACAAGGTCTCCAGAACTGAGCGGGCACTAGAGCTCTCGGCTCTGGACGACTTGTGGGTAAACCATTCAGCATCTGAAAGGAAAGCTTCTTTAAGTGTAATGCTCCAATCTGGAGCTTAATTTGTACAGACATCTTTTGACTGTTTCTGAGTAGGGCTCGTCCTTCTGCTGACAATGCCCAAGCCGGCTTCTGGAGTTTTCGGACGGGAATCAGACACTGACTCTTCAAGGCTTTAAGCCCGAAACTTCCGATTAATCCGAGGCTTTTACTTGCCACGGAGACAGTCATGGTCATCTGTGGAGAGGAAACACTAACGCCCAGGGAAGCCTCTCCTACAGGCCTAATGTCTTGGGATTCTCCAACCTTCACTGGACAAAGACCGTCAGGGGGTCCCAAACAACCGCAGCGGGACTGCAATCCAATTTCGTGACTGAGTTCTGGCCTCTGCTTTGCCTGCCGAACATGGTAAACCTTCATGGATTCCGTGCGGGTAGCTGCTTCTACATGCTGGGGAACAGGAGGTCTTTGGGAGGACAGAACCTGGCGTGATGGCTTGCCTCTACGCCTAGCACGTCTGGACTGCCTCTTGAGGTTGGGAAGAGAAGTATTCTGTGGAGCGTAGTCATCCTGTGAGGATTCTGGGTGGGCAGTAGTCTCTTCAGGCTGGAGAACTTGTGAGTTACCCACACACATTACCCATCGGGGCTGCTCCGGGATATTGGGAAGGGAAGCTTTAGCAGAGGCTTCAGGATTGGGGTCATCAAAGACCATTAGAAAGGCCACCAGGAAGGCCTGCAGGTCAAGGACGATAGGATCCCATGCTTCCCATAGGGGGGTGATCAATTTCAAGGCATCACCCGCTAGGTAGGATAACATAAATGCCACTTTAGACCAATCGGTAGGAAAATAGAGAGGGTAGCACTTGAAATGCAGCATGCATTGCTCCACAAATGCACGGCTTTGTTTAGGATCCCCATAGTACCGTGGCGGATCCGCAGGAACGGGTGCAGAAAGCTCCATTTGGGCTGGTGCGTACATCGCCTGGACATCAGCTTGCGAAAAAAAAAATTCTTGGTGCACATTTTTGCCAGAAAATGTCTCTGAGAGCGAAGGGCCGTGGGGCTCAACGGGACCCATGGCCTGAGCAAACTGTTACGCTCACGCCCGGACTGGCTGGCATGTGCGTGATTAGTGATCCCACTGTGCCATGAACAGGAGAATGCCTGGAGGGGCGTAACTAAGTATCAACCCGATCCGACCCAGGTCTTTGCCACTTTGCCCTGAAGGCCAGCATCCAGGAGTCGCCTCTTCACTGTAGACATTGACACTGGCGTTTTGCGTGTTCTATTTAATGAAGGTGCCAGTTGAGGAGCTGTGAGGCGTCGATTTCTCAAACTAGAGACTCTGATGTACTTGTCTTGTTGCTCAGTTGTGCAGCGGGGCCTCCCACTTCTCTTTCTACTCTGGTTAGAGCCTGTTTGTGCTCTCCTCTGAAGAGAGTAGTACACACCGTTGTAGGAAATCTTCAGTTTCTTGGCAATTTCTCGCATGGAATAGCCTTCATTTCTAAGAACAAGAATAGGCTGTCGAGTTTCACATGAAAATTCTCTTTTTCTGGCCATTTTGAGAGTTTCATAGAACAAACAAATGTAATGCTCCAGATTCTCAACTAGCTCAAAGGAAGGTCAATTTTATAGATTCTCAAATCAGCCAAACCATTTTCAGCTGGGCTAACATACTTGTGCAAGGGTTTTCTAAACATCATTAGCCTTCTTACACAGTTAGCAAACACAATGTACCATTAAAACACTGGAGTGGTGGTTGCTGGAAATGGGCCTCTATACACCTATGTAGATATTGCAATAAAAACAAGACGTTTGCAGCTAGAATAGTCATTTACCACATTAACAATGTATAGAGTGTATTTCTGATTTATTTAATTCTTCAATAAAGCTTAATTGAAAAAAAAAAAGTGCTTTTCTTTCAAAAATAATGAAATTTCTAAATGACCCCAAACTTTTGAACGGTAGTGTATATACACGCACACGCACTGTATGTGGACACTGACACTTTGTAGTGTTCCTACCATTTTATTAAATATTTTCAAAATTCAAAGCTGATACATTTTGTAATATATTTTTAGGTATATCGGCCAATTTTTGACTCATCATACACCATGTATGATAAAAAAAAAACAATTGATAAAATTAATTAGCTGTAGTACCTGTGGGTCCTATATCTGCTCTTAAACCTTCAGGTTAAGTTCCCAGGATCAGTCTTTGGTTTGTTTTTACACTGCGAAATAACATAGCTTCTTACAGTTCCAGGAAAGTGGATGGGATTTATAGAAATCTCATGCCCACTGTGCTTTTTTATGCAGAGTAAATTGACCTGCAGTGCATTTTTGAAATAGGCAACTTGTTAATTTCCCTTGCGGGTTTTAGGTGTGGATTTTTTCAGAGACTTGCATTAGATGCAGAATATCCGCAAGCAAAAAATGCATGTGCATTTTTAGTGCGTTTCTGCTGTGAAAAATTTAGGTAATTTGCACATGACTGTATTAATAACATTTTGTCAAAGCCAAATGCTAGGAAGTATCAAAAACAAAGCAGCTTTACATAAACATACAGTTGTGCTCAAAAGTTTACATACCCTGGCAGAATTTTTCGTTTCTTGGCCTTGTTTCAGAGAATATGAATGATAACAAAAAAACTTTCTCCACTTATGGTAATTGGTTGGGTGAAGCCATTTGTTGTCAAACTACTGTGTTTCCTCTTTTTAAATCTTAATGACAACCAAAAACATCCAAATGACCCTGATCAAAAGTTCACATACCCCAGTTCTTAATACCGTGTATTGCCCCCTCTAACATCAATGACAGCTTGAAGTCTTTTGTGGTAGTTGTGGATGAGGTTGTTTAATTTCTCAGATGGTAAAGCTGCCCATTCTTCTTGGCAAAAAGCCTCCAGTTCCTGTAAATTCCTGGGCTGTCTAGCATGAACAGCGCGCTTGAGATCTCCCCAGAGTGGCTCAATGATATTGAGGTCAGGAGACTGAGATGGCCACTCCAGAACCTTCACTTTGTTCTGCTGTAGCCAATGACAGGTCGACTTTGCCTTGTATTTTGGATCGTTGTCATGTTGGAACAGCCAAGTACGTCCAATGTGCAGCCTCCAGGCTGATGAGTGCAAATTTGGCTCCAGTATTTGCTGATAACGTGCTGCATTTATCTTTCCATCAACTTTTACCGTTTCCTGTGCCTTTGTAGCTCACACATCCCAAAAACATCAGCGATCCACCTCTGTGCTTTACTGTAGGAATGGTGTTCCTTTCATCATAGGCCTTGTTGACCTCTCTCCAAATGTAGCGTTTATGGTTGTGGCCAAAAAGTTACATTTTGGTCTCACCACTCCAAATTACCTTGTTCCAGAAGTTTTGAGGCTTGTCTCTGTGCTGTTTGGCATATTGTAGGCGAGATACTTTGTGGCATTTGCACAGCAATGGCTTTCTTCTGGCGACTCGACCATGCAGTCCATTTTTCTTCAAGTGCCTCTTTTTTGTGCATCTTGAAACAGCCACACCGCTAGCTGTCAGAGTCCTGAATTTCAGCTGATGTTATTTGTGGGTTTTTCTTTGCATCCCGAACAATTTTCCTGCCAATTGTGGCCGAAATTCTTGTTGGTCTACTTGACCGTGGTTTGGTTTTTACAGAGCCCCAGATTTTCCATTTGTTAATCACAGTTTGAACGCTGCTGACTGGCATTATCAATTCCTTGGATATTTTTTTGTATCCCTTTCCTGTGTTATACAGTTCAACTACCTTTTCCCGTAGATCCATTGACAATTCTTTTGCTTTCCCCATGACTCACAATCCAGAAACGTCAGTGGCTGGATGAAAGATGCAAGAGTCTGTCTGGATCCCAGAAACTCACTCAGCTTTTATGCACACACACTGATTGCAAGCAAACAGGTCACAGGTGAGGATGTTACCTTTAGTAGACATTCAAACCCATTTGTGTCAAATTCTGTGCATGTTATCAGGCCAAAATCACCAGGGTGTGTGAACTTTTGATCAGGGTCATTTGGATGTTTTTGGTTGTCATTAAGATTTAAAAAGAGAAAACACAGTAGTTTGACAGTAAGTGGCTTCAGGTGCCCCAGCGAGGTAGTCGTGGGCGAGCTGTAGCCCCCTCTCGCTATGGCACCCTACAGACAATACGTGTCCTCTCTCTGTAGTGTGGCTGTGTATGTAGTGCTCTTCACTTACTTCGCGCCATCCGATCGCGGCTGTCTCCAGGCAATTTTCTTCTGGGACCAGGGCAGCAATAATTTCAGAGGACACAAGGTTCTTAACCAGAACTTGGACTTTACTTGGGGAAGAGGAATATTTACAGTATTTACAGTCAGATATAATGGATAAGGCCCGACAGGCAATCATCTCCCTCACAGGCGCCGTTAACTGCTTCAGCCCTGGTTCCCTCTTTAAGCGGAGCATCTCTGTGGCTATAATTCCTGGCCCTAGAGACTCCTCTGTATTAACAGTGAACGGATCCGATATCTCTCCCCCACGTCTTGGCTTGGAGTACTGTTTAGCTTCCTCTGCTGCCTGCAGACCAGAAGTGCCCCGTGTCCTCACTACGCTTTGGTGAGTTTCTACGGCGAGCGAACAGGACTCGTGCTCTTGCGTGGGGAGAACTGCGCACTGGGATCTCACTGTCTGAGGGTTCGGAGCTCCCGTCTACCCTAGCAGCCACTATAGTAAGGCTGTCTCATCAGGTCGCAATCCCTTCTTGTACTACTCAATCACTTCCTGATTCAGGAAATTAAAACAGAGACTTTCCTAATATGCCCACCCTCAGTGAGCTGTCATCACAGAACCTTAACCCATCACTGTCTATAGCTCGGCTAGCAGACTCATCCTGACATCTGCACCCCGAACAGTGGCATCTTGTGGCTGTTTTCAGGTACTACAGCCCAGAAGGAACTATACCAGGAACGAGCTCTATATCTCTCTAGGCTTGATAAGGGCACTAAGTTCCCCCTCTGCTCTACCCCCTTAGCTTGGCCTACCACAGTTGAGGAGGTCTGTCTTCAGGGACTCTTCCTTTTACTCTCTCAGTCTCAAGGGAAGGCTACGCCCTTCCCCACTATTACATTCCCCGACACTTTAATGTTGGTCGTCCCTGACCACACTAGGCAATAGACATCAATCAACAGTTATAAAATTACATTACTAAATTTTACTAAAACATTCTTAGTAAGCGACTGGTCCTGAGGTCATCTTCTTGGATGGAAGACCGGCCCTTCTCGGTTAAGGGCCCTGGAACAGCAATTCAGGACAGTCCATTATCAACTTTTTCAGAGGCACCGGTCCTTCTTGGTAAGGACCCTGGAAACGAAGTGTCCATGTCCACATTTTTAAATCAGGTCAACTCTTTAATAGCCCTTAATCCCCTCCTGGGGCTACATTCTGAGGCACACCGTCACAGGTAACACCCTGTGAGTCTCTTTTCTTCTTGGCCCTAGCGGGGGTCACCGGTTCTTCCCGCTAGGCCGCAAGTCTCTTAGATTTGGAGGATATCCATCCTCAAGGTGTGCCTCAGCAATTTAAATTCCAGCAGAAAAAGGCGCAACAAGCGCAACAAAAAGAAAACAAAAATAAAAACAAAAAGAGCAGCTCTCCCGGGCACGCAACTTTTGGGTGCTGCTTAAGGCCTTCCTGGCCTAGGAGGTAGGGGAACAGTCCTCCATTTTTTTTTTTTTTTCTCTGTTTCAACTGAAGTCAACATGGGGCACTTCGCCCCCACTGGGTAACAGTCCCAAACTACAGAAAGGACCACCACCGATGGGTCCTAGTAGGAGAAGAAGTGAAAGGTCAACGGACCTTTTAGCCCACTTAGCTCACTTCTTCCGGGCCTCCCTCTGTTCCTTCATGAAGGCGGCCCATGCTGCGGATGAAGGTGGCTTCCTCCACTTCCACGGCTGGTCGGGGTATCTGCTAGGCCCGGGGTCCTCGTCCGAGGACGTAGCACTGCCACAGCCGACCTGGGTAGGGCCGTAGATGGTGACAGAAAAATGATGGACCTCCTGGCTAACACCAGCCTGAGTCTTTTTGGCAGCCCCCTGCTCAACTGCCTCAGCCCCTCCTGGGTGTTGTGGTGCCGACTCCTTCTCTGGCACCTCACTAAGGAAATCGGCTTCCTTGCTGCTGGCGACATCCTCCTCCTCGTCGCTCACAATATCTCCCCACTGCCGCCTCCCAGGCTCCTCTGTCGGTGGAGTACTTGCCTTAGGTGGGGACAGAAAGCCTTTAGGGGCTTCCCTAGCCCAGCGTTGCTTAGCCTCTCTTTTGGCCCTCCTCTCGAAGACCTGTCGGTCCTTCTCTAGGACGTCTTCCCATTTATATGGGCGGGTGACCGCAGCCGCATACCACCCGTTTTGGCACACACATTTTACAAAGTGCACGATGTCCCCCACGTGCAGGTTGTGTAAACGGTCAGGCAGATAGTCCCGTTTTACCGCCTCGCGGGACACGAACACCTCGTGCCCGGTCCATTCTTCTTCCAGAAACCCGTACCCCTCATGGATACGGAATTCTATGACCCGCCCCCGGGTCTGAGCTTCCTCCACTGACTCCCTTCTTGTCGCGTTGGACCCCTCCAGCCAGCCTCTCAGGAAGGTATCGGTCCATCGCCGCTGTTCTCGCGCGGTCATCGGGGGGTCCCGGGTAGCCCACTTAGGACTCCTGGGCTCGGCGTACCGCTCTGCCGAGGGGGAATGTAGGGCCTCCAAGGCCAAAGACCAGAAATTCTCCCGCGGGGCCTTTCTTTTAGGGGGCTTCCCTTCCGCACCGTCCCCTGAAGGCCTGGGGGCCTCTGTTGCCACGGAAACTACTGGGGCAGGTACCGCAGACGTGACCGGCCGCTGGGGCATGGACCGCTCACCTTCTGTAAGCTTCGCTGCAGCTATTGCTCCGGCCCCACCTGGATGTTCTCCTCCGTCAGCCGAGGGGGACGTTTCCTCCGGCATCCGGCTCCAGCACCACATGTGAAGCTCGTGGACTAGCAGGCCCAGCTCCGGATCAGGCCTAGTGGCCCACTGAACAGCCACTGGGGGTAAAGGCAGCGGATTGCGGGCAGCGCCCGCCGGCGGACGACTTCCAGCCGCGGCCCCTGGTGTAGTGATCTTCAGGGGTTCCTCCTCACCGCTTGCCTCGCGCACGTTGTCAGGCTCTGGGGCTGCCATCCTCTCAGGATGTCTGCTGCCGCACCTCCTTCTCCTTACGTGCCGGACAGAAAATGGCGCCGGTCGCTTACCGGTGACGCGCGTCCTGCGCGTCCAGCTCCGCCTCTTCCTGGGCCGGACCTCTGACGCGACCGCCGCGTCACTTGTCACTCTCGGCCGCTCCGCCTTCAGCCGCGCCCCCTCTCTGTGCGAGCTGGTACTCACGGGGCCGGGCTTCACCTTACGCCGCTCCCTCTTCTTCCCGGGACGTCCCATCCTGGGACGCATCTTTACCGCTGGGCCCATCCTCCTTCGGGCCGGAACTCGTAAGGGCTGGGCATCTTTTCGCGCTCTCCACCGCCGTCCACTCCCACGATGGGCGGTTCTTCTCCCAGCCTTTACCGCCGTCGTCACCATCTTGGAATCCATGCTTCGGGCCGCCATCTTGTGCCGCATGCCTTCCAACACTTTCTCCTCAGTGTTCTGTGTCGGCTCTTCCCCGCTTTCTTCATGCGAGGAGCTCGCATCCTGCCGACTACGCCAAATGTAAGGTGCCCCAGCGAGGAAGTCGTGGGCGAGCTGTAGCCCCCTCTCGCTATGGCACCCTACAGACAATACGTGTCCTCTCTCTGTAGTGTGGCTGTGTATGTAGTGCTCTTCACTTACTTCGCGCCATCCGATCGCGGCTGTCTCCAGGCAATTTTCTTCTGGGACCAGGGCAGCAATAATTTCAGAGGACACAAGGTTTTAACCAGAACTTGGACTTTACTTGGGGAAGAGGAATATTTACAGTATTTACAGTCAGATATAATGGATAAGGCCCGACAGGCAATCATCTCCCTCACAGGCGCCGTTAACTGCTTCAGCCCTGGTTCCCTCTTTAAGCGGAGCATCTCTGTGGCTATAATTCCTGGCCCTAGAGACTCCTCTGTATTAACAGTGAACGGATCCGATATCTCTCCCCCACGTCTTGGCTTGGAGTACTGTTTAGCTTCCTCTGCTGCCTGCAGACCAGAAGTGCCCCGTGTCCTCACTACGCTTTGGTGAGTTTCTACGGCGAGCGAACAGGACTCGTGCTCTTGCGTGGGGAGAACTGCGCACTGGGATCTCACTGTCTGAGGGTTCGGAGCTCCCGTCTACCCTAGCAGCCACTGTAGTAAGGCTGTCTCATCAGGTCGCAATCCCTTCTTGTACTACTCAATCACTTCCTGATTCAGGAAATTAAAACAGAGACTTTCCTAATATGCCCACCCTCAGTGAGCTGTCATCACAGAACCTTAACCCATCACTGTCTATAGCTCGGCTAGCAGACTCATCCTGACATCTGCACCCCGAACAGTGGCATCTTGTGGCTGTTTTCAGGTACTACAGCCCAGAAGGAACTATACCAGGAACGAGCTCTATATCTCTCTAGGCTTGATAAGGGCACTAAGTTCCCCCTCTACTCTACCCCCTTAGCTTGGCCTACCACAGTTGAGGAGGTCTGTCTTCAGGGACTCTTCCTTTTACTCTCTCAGTCTCAAGGGAAGGCTACGCCTTATTACATTACCTTTAGTAGACATTCAAACCCATTTGTGTCAAATTCTGTGCATGTTATCAGACCAAAATCACCAGGGTGTGTGAACTTTTGATCAGGGTCATTTGGATGTTTTTGGTTGTCATTAAGATTTAAAAAGAGAAAACACAGTAGTTTGACAGTAAGTGGCTTCACCCAACCAATAATCAAGAGTGGAGAAAAAGGTTTTTTGTTATCATTCATATTCTCTGAAACAAGGCCAAGAAAGGAAAAATTCTGCCGGGGTATGTAAACTTTTGAGCACTACTGTACATGACATACCAAAAAGAGACAAAACCACAGCTTAAAAAAATGCAGAAATGCTGCAGAAAATCTGCTATGCAAATTGCCTCTTCAGAGAAAAAGAGGGTTTGAACTCTATAGCGCCACCTATTGGAAGCAGCAATCCTACAAGTCACAATCAACCCTTTAACGAGTCGTGCAATATGACTTAGGATAATAGCCAAAACAGAATCTCAGTTTGCAGACACGGTGTTTGGGGCTATTGGTCCTCATCAGTGCAAAGTATGAGAACTGATTTGGCTGCATGAGAGGCTCTGGACTGAGGTCTAAGGGGTAACGTTTCTCCTTGTGGAGAGTGACACACCTGCTCTGGCATGTTAAGGTAAGGAGGCTTATTCGCTGTGCAATGCACAGAAAATCTGCAACATCAAAAACTCACCAAATATTCATCGTAGAAACGTAGCCTTAAGACCTTAAGAAGTGGGTAAGTTCACCAAGCATCTGTACAACATTATCTATTAATGGAGGTTGGTTAGGAGCAGTGTTGAGCGATACCTTCAGATATCAGGAAATATTGTATCGGATTGGATCGGACCGATACCCAAAAAGTATCGGATATCGCCGATTCCGATACCGGAAACCAATGCAAGTCAATGGGACACAAATATCAGAATGAAAATAAACCCTTTCTTTCCTTGTAGGTTAATTCTACATGAAGTAAAACAACTAAGAATAATGTAGAATGTATTACGCGAAAAGCCGGCAATTCATCAGCGGCATACACCGGTACCCGACAATTTACAACAGAAAGAATAGAACATCACACATAGATTAGATACATAGAAACATGTCAGTCACATATATAAGAAGTACAGTGACAGTGTTGATTACTGTACTTGTCATTTAGTGTAATGGATTTATTTAAAAAAATAATTGTGTTTTCATGCACCGTCTCTTTAAAAAAGCCGGCCGGCAATTCAGCAGCGGTACCCGACAATTTATAACAGACAGAATAGAGCTTCACACATAGATTAGATAGATAGAAACATGTCAGTCACATATATGTGAAGTACTCACCTCATGCACGTCACTGACAGCGTGGGAGAATTCTCCTGCACTCAGCGCTTCAGCGTGCATGAGGTGAGCTGAGTTCATTGGACATGATCTCAACTCATTCACGTCACTGACAGCGTGGGAAAATTCTCACGCTGAAGCGCTGAGTGCAGGAAACAGGATGGATGGCAGCTTTCTGCAGCGGTCCAGCCTGTCATCTCGATGTAGCAGAGCTGAAGCTGTCCTGGGAACCATGGAAAGGTAAGGATGAGGTTGCTTTATTATTTTTCTTTTATTGCAGGAGATCGTTGGCTTCAGGTGGAATGGGCGTGACGGTAAGTATGGTTTAATTTAGAACAATAAAGAATTGTGTCTTTATTTCAATTAAAGGACTTTTTTCTGGGTGTTGTGTTTTTTTTAAATACTTTACTAGAAATTCATGGTGGTCATGTCTAATATTGGCGTGACCCCATGAATTTCGGGCTTAGGGCCAGCTGATAATGCCAAGCTGGCGTTAACCCCTTTATTACCCAGTGAGCCACCGCACCAGGGCCCTGGATGAGTTGGGTACAGCGCCAGAAGATGGCGCTTCTATGAACGCGCCATTTTCCGGGGCGGCTGCGGACTGCAATTTGCAGCGGGTGGGGCCCAGAAAGCTTGGGCCTCCCTGCGCTGCAGATTCCATCCCCCAGCTGCCTAGTTGTACCTGGCTGGACACAAAAATAGGGCGAAGCCCCACGTATTTTTTTTTTAAATTATTTCATGAAATAATTAAGAAAAAAAGGGCTTCCCTATATTGTTGTGTCCAACCAGGTACAAATAGGCAGCTGGTGGTTGGGGGCAGCCCATTCCTGCCTGCTGTACCTGGCTGGACACAAATATAGGGCGAAGCCCCACGTCAATTTTTTTTAAATTATTTCATGAATTTCCTGAAATAATTTAAAAAAAAATTGACGTGGGGCTTCGCACTATATTTGTATCCAGCCAGGTACAGCAGGCAGGAATGGGCTGCGCCCAACCACCAGCTGCCTATTTGTACCTGGCCAGACACAATAATATAGGGAAGCCCTTTTTTTCTTTATTATTTCATGAATTTCATGAAATAATTAAAAAAAAAAATACGTGGGGCTTCTCCCTATTTGTGTGTCCAGCCAGGTACAACTAGGCAGCTGGGGGATGGAATCTGCAGCACAGGGAGGCCCAAGCTTTCTGCCCCCCCCCCGGTGCAAATTGCAGTCCGCAGCCACCCCGGAAAATGGCGCGTTCATAGAAGCTGGATGCTGTACCTGGCTGGCATACAAAAATATGGCAAAGCCCACGTCTAAATTTTTGGGAAAAATTAATTAAAAAATAAATAATAATTTAGGGACTGCATCTTTATTAACTCCTCAAATGTCATTTAGTGTTAAAATAGAGGATTTATTTAAAAAAAAATTGGCGTGGGATTCCCCGTAATTTTAGTCTCTAGCGGAGGTTAAGCAGACGGCTGGGGCAGATGTTTGAAGCCTGGGAAGTGGGTAATACACACGGAGCTTCCCAGACTACTAATATCAGCCCCCATCTGAATACCTAGCCTTTACTAGCTATTAAAATGGGGGACCCCCCCAAAAAATGACGTGGGGTACCCCCTATTTAATAGCTAGCAAAGGCTAGGCAGACAGCTGGGGGCTGATATTAATAGCCCAGGAAGGGTGCCATGAATATTGGCCCCCTCCCAGGCTAGAAACACCAGCCGTCAGCCGCCCTAGAAATGGCGCATCCATAGGATGCGCCAATTCTGGCACTTAGCCTCGCTCTTCCACGCTGCCCTGGTGCGGTGGCAGGGGGTAATAGGGTTGGGGTTCATGTCAGCGCCAGCTGCCATGAAGCCCAGGTTAGTAATGATGGGCGTCTATAAGACACCCCCATTACTAACCTACAAAGTGTTAAAAAGAAAAAACACACTACACCCAGAAAAAAATAATTTATTTGAAATAAAACACACAATTTTATTTAATTCTTAGTTTACTTAAAAAAAATAGTTACCTGTCCACGTTCCTGCGCTGATCTCCCATGCACAGCTGTCACATCTGGAGATGGTGACAGCTGTGCATGGCTGCTGTAAGCTCATGCTGCCGGGAACACGTCCGCTCCCGGCAGCGGGTGCCACTGACTGAGGTCACCGGAGTGCATTCAGGCAGCGCAGCTCCGGAGACCTCCTTTACGGCACTGCTGTACCGTGGGAATTTCTCACGATACAGCAGGGCCGTAAAGGAGCTAACCGGAGCAGCGCTGCCTGAACTCCGGCGAACCCGCTTATGCAATGACGGGGCTGCTTTACGGCCCCATCATTCTAGCGGCGGCAGCGGTTCAGAGCGGTCACATCCCATGTGGCTGCTCTAAACTGGAGATCATCGTGGGACACTCGTGGACTACTACGGAGGGGTAAGGATAAGGTTGTGGTTTATTATTTTATATTTTATTACAGGAGATCGATGGCTTCAGGGAATTAGGTGTCTAGGTGAGTATAGGTGTAGTTTTTTATTTTTTACTTTATTTTAGGTGGCGATCAGCGGGGACAGGTAATGTATAAACTAATTTATTGTAGGTAACCACTGGCCACCAATGACATGTATTTAAAATTTATTGGGGACACAGTAGGGCAATTTAAATAGCAGGATCAGGCTGATGGGAACTACTGCTCCCATTGAGCTGATCCTGCTGGCACGAGTGGACGGGGGACAGACATAGGCCGATGGGAGTAGTAGTGTCACATCGGCCTATGTCTGCCTGCACGCACACACCCGCACACATCGCACACACCCGCACACATCGCACAGACACCGCACACACCCGCACAGACACCGCACACACCCGCAGACATCGCACAGACACCCCGCACACACTCGCAGACACACGCACAGACACCCCGCACACACCAATCATGATGGGTCTGATCGTCTGGGAGGTGAGGCTGACCTGTGCGGCCGTGGGAAAGTTCATGTGAGTTCATGCAATGCAGTCAAGCATGAACTCACATGAACCCTCTGAGGGCACCGTGGCTACTTCAAATGAACAGCTGATCGGCATCACCTGATACCTCAGCTGTTCATTTGAAATAACCGGCGGGAAAGCGCAGCACAGAACGGGAAAGCCGGCGGTGAAGTCTTTTCACTGCCGGCTTCCCCGCCCGAGTCCTTCGCTCCCCGCTCCTTGGTGCTGCGCTCCCCGCCCGGTCCTAACTTACGATCGGGATGGGAGGTGGCGAGGGGAGCGGAGGATCGGGGTGGGAGGCTGCGGGGAAGCAGTATGGGGCTGTGCGATTGTTTAAAAGCCGGCGGCTTTTTACCGCCCGCCAGCTTTTAAACGATCAGGAGTATTCTCCCACGCTGGGATGGCATTCTGATGACAGGCTGGATCTCAGCTGAGCGCTGCCATCCACTTTGTCATCCTTCAGAGACACTGCAGAGCGCAGGCATTATGGGAACTTCCGATTCCAGTATTCGATATTCTAAAAGTATCGGAACTCCGATACCGCGAATATCGGCCGATACCCGATATTTCAGTATCGGAATGCTCAACACTAGTTAGGAGCCCATGATCTTTAATGTCCATCAGCCTAGAAAATGTACACTTCCCCCCCTTGGTTAATTGCTTTATGATTTAAATGCTTGACTGAAATTTATCACACATTTCTTTTTAGCACAAGATGCATTTACATTGTTTGTTATCACTTTAGGCTGCCTCTTTTTACTGCAGTAAAATGGGCTTTGAGCATTTGGCATACAGAGGTCTGGAGACTGGCAGCAGGGAGCTTGTTACCCATGTTGTGAAACAAGACAAGGTATGTAGCTCACAGACAATCTTATAATAACTAGATATTTTGCCTGTTTATTAGAGCATGATTATGTATATCTAATCTTTCCATGCAGATAATATTCCTTTTTGTGTCACCACTTACTCCAGGAAATGAAGGTATTTTAATCCACTTTTATATATAATATACATGTACTTTGTAACTTGATTCAAGCAATTTAAACATTAAAGAAATGCATTGGATAAACAAAAAAATTGTTTTGTAGCTTTTCAGATTTGCAGGGATTACATTTTTTTTAGAATACGGCATATAAAACAAAAAAATAAATCTTTATAGGGCTACATCTGAATCTCGAAATATGATTTTATGTAAAGTTATTATGAATAAATTAATATTTATTAGTTTAAAAAAAAACCTTGCTCCATATAATACGTGAACATTCAGCACTTGAAGGCATCTTCTGCATTTTTCACTTCTCACTAGTGTTGAGCATTCCGATACTGTAATATCGGGTATCGGCCGATATTCGCGGTATCGGAATTCCGATACTTAATTCCGATACTTTTACAATATCGGATACCGGAATCGGAAGTTCCCATAATGCCTGCGCTCTGCAGTGTCTGTGAAGGATGACAAGTTGGATGGCAGCGCGATCCAGCCTGTCATCAGAATGCCATCCCAGCGGGGGAGAATTCTCCTGATTGTTTAAAAGCCGGCGGGCGGTATAAAGCCGCCGGCTTTTAAACAATCACACAGCCCCATACTGCTTCCCCGCAGCCTCCCACCCCGATCCTCCGCTCCCCTCGCCACCTCCCATCCCGATCGTAAGTTAGGACCGGGCGGGGAGCGCAGCTCCAAGGAGCGGGGAGTGAAGGACCCGGGCGGGGAAGCCGGCAGTGAAAAGACTTCACCGCCGACTTTCCCGTTCTGTGCTGCGCTTTCCCGCCGGTTATTTCAAATGAACTGCTGAGGTATCAGCTGATGCCGATCAGCTGTTCATTTGAATTAGCCGCGGTGCCCTCAGAGGGTTCATGTGAGTTCATGCTTGACTGCATGAACTCACATGAACTTTCCCACGGCCGCACAGGTCAGCCTCACCTCCCAGACGATCAGACCGTCATGATTAGTGTGTGTGCGGGGTGTGTGTGCGGGGTGTGTGCGCGATGTTTGTGCGGGTGTGCGCGGTGTCTGTGCGATGTGTGCGGGTGTGTGCGGTGTGTGTGCGGGTGTGTGCGTGCAGGCAGACATAGGCCGATGTGACACTACTACTCCCATCGGCCTATGTCTGTCCCCCGTCCACTCCTGCCAGCAGGATCAGCTCGATGGGAGCAGTAGTTCCCATCAGACTGATCCTGCTATTTAAATTGCCCTACTGTGTCCCCAATAAATGTTAAATACATGTCATTGGTGGCCAGTGGTTACCTAAAAGAAATTAGTTCATACATTACCTGTCCCCGCCGATCGCCACCTAAAATAAAGTAAAAAATAAAAAACGACACCTATACTCACCTAGACACCTAATTCCCCGAAGCCATTGATCTCCTGTAATAAAATATAGAATAATAAACCACAACCTTATCCTTACCCCTCCGTAGCAGTCCACGAGTGTCCCACGAAGATCTCCAGTTCAGAGCAGCCACATAGAATGTGACCGCTCTGAACCGCTGCCGCCGCTAGAATGACGGGGCCGTAAGGGTTCACCGGAGTTCAGGCAGCGCTGCTCCGGTTAGCTCCTTTACGGCCCTGCTGTATCGTGAGAAATTCCCACGGTACAGCAGTGCCGTAAAGGAGGTCTCCGGAGCTGCGCTGCCTGAATGCACTCCGGTGACCTCAGTCAGTGGCTCCCGCTGCCGGGAGCGGACGTGTTCCCGGCAGCGTGAGCTTACAGCAGCCATGCACAGCTGTCACCATCTCCAGATGTGACAGCTGTGCATGGGAGATCAGCGCAGGAACGTGGACAGGTAACTATTATTTTTAGTAAACTAAGAATTAAATAAAATTGTGTGTTTTATTTCAAATAAATTATTTTTTTCTGGGTGTAGTGTGTTTTTTCTTTTTAACACTTTGTAGGTTAGTAATGGGGGTGTCTTATAGACGCCCATCATTACTAACCTGGGCTTCATGGCAGCTGGCGCTGACATGAACCCCACCACTATTACCCCCTGCCACCGCACCAGGGCAGCGTGGAAGAGCGAGGCTAAGTGCCAGAGTTGGCGCATCCTATGGATGCGCCATTTCTGGGGCGGCTGACGACTGGTGTTTCTAGCCTGGGAGGGGGCCAATATTCATGGCACCCTTCCTGGGCTATTAATATCAGCCCCCAGCTGTCTGCCTAGCCTTTGCTAGCTATTAAAATAGGGGGGACCCCACGTCATTTTTTTGGGGGGGGTCCCCCATTTTAATAGCTAGTAAAGGCTAGGTATTCAGCTGGGGGCTGATATTAGTAGCCTGGGAAGCTCCGTGGGTTTTACCCCCTTCCCAGGCTTCAAACATCTGCCCCAGCCGTCTGCTTAACCTCCGCTAGAGACTAAAATTATGGGGGATCCCACGCCATTTTTTTTTAAAATAAATCCATTATTTTAACACTAAATGACATTTGAGGAGTTAATAAAGATGCAGTCCCTAAATTATTATTTATTTTTTAATTAATTTTTCCCAAAACTTTTGACGTGGGCTTCGCCATATTTTTGTATGCCAGCCAGGTACAGCATCCAGCTTCTATGAACGCGCCATTTTCCGGGGCGGCTACGGACTGCAATTTTCAGCGGGGGTCAGAAAGCTTGGGCCTCCCTGCGCTGCAGATTCCATCCCCCAGCTGCCTAGTTGTACCTGGCTGGACACAAAAATAGGGAGAAGCTCCACGTTTTTTTTTTTTTTAATTATTTCATGAAATTCATGGAATAATTAAGAAAAAAAGGGCTTCCCTATATTGTTGTGTCCAACCAGGTACAAATAGGCAGCTGGTGGTTGGGGGCAGCCCGTTCCTGCCTGCTGTACCTGGCTGGACCCAAATATAGTGCAAAGCCCCACGTCAATTTTTTTTAAATTATTTCAGGAAATTCATGAAATAATTAAAAAAAAATTATGTGGGGCTTCGCCCTATATTTGTGTCCAGTCAGGTACAGCAGGCAGGAACGGGCTGCCCCCAACCACCAGCTGCCTATTTGTACCTAGCCGGACACAACAATATAGGGAAGCCCTTTTTTTCTTAATTATTCCATGAATTTCATGAAATAATTAAAAAAAAAATACGTGGGGCTTCGCCCTATTTTTGTGTCCAGCCAGGTACAACAAGGCAGCTGGGGGCTGGAATCCGCAGCGCAGGGAGGCCCAAGCTTTCTGGGCCCCACCCGCTGCAAATTGCAGTCCGCATCCGCCCCGGAAAATGGCGCGTTCATAGAAGCGCCATCTTCTGGCGCTGTACCCAACTCATCCAGGGCCCTGGTGCGGTGGCTCACTGGGTAATAAAGGGGTTAAAGCCAGCTTGGCATTATCAGCTGGCCCTAAGCCCGAAATTCATGGGGTCACGCCAATATTAGACATGACCACCATGAATTTCTAGTAAAGTATTTAAAAAAAACACAAACACCCAGAAAAAAAGTCCTTTAATTGAAATAAAGACACAATTCTTTATTGTTCTAAATTAAACCATACTTACAGTCACGCCCATTCCAGCTGAAGCCAACGATCTCCTGCAATAAAAGTAAAATAATAAAGCAACCTCATCCTTACCTTTCCATGGTTCCCAGGACAGCTTCAGCTCTGCTACATCGAGATGACAGGCTGGACCGCAGCAGAACGCTGCCATCCAGCCTGTCATCCCGCAGACACTGAGAAGCGCAGGCATGCTTGCGCTCCTCAGTGTCTCGCTGTGACGGCATCCAGATGAGCCGAGGTCATGTCCAATGAACTCAGCTCACCTCATGCACGTCACTGACAGCGTGGGAAAATTCTCCTGCACTCACTGCTTCAGCGTGAGAATTTTCCCACGCTGTCAGTGACGTGCATGAGGTGCGCCGAGTTCATTGGACATGACCTCACCTCATGCACGTCACTGACAGCGTGGGAAAATTCTCACGCTGAAGCGCTGAGTGCAGGAGAATTCTCCCACGCTGTCAGTGACGTACATGAGGTGAGCCGAGTTCATTGTCGGCTCATCTGGATGCCGTCACAGCCAGACACTGAGGAGTGGAAGTATGCCTGCGCTTCTCAGTGTCTGCGGGATGACAGGCTGGATGGCAGCGTTCTGCTGCGGTCCAGCCTGTCATCTCGATGTAGCAGAGCTGGAGCCGTCCTGGGAGCCATGGAAAGGTAAGGATGAGGTTGCTTTATTATTTTTCTTTTATTGCAGGAGATCGTTGGCTTCAGCTGGAATGGGCGTGATGGTAAGTATGGTTTAATTTAGAACAATAAAGAATTGTGTGTTTATTTCAATTAAAGGACTTTTTTCTGGGTGTTTGTGTTTTTTTTAAATACTTTACTAGAAATTCATGGTGGTCATGTCTAATATTGGCGTGACCCCATGAACTTCGGGCTTAGGGCCAGCTGATAATGCCAAGCTGGCCTTAACCCCTTTATTACCCAGTGAGCCACCGCACCAGGGCCCTGGATGAGTTGGGTACAGCGCCAGAAGATGGCGCTTCTATGAACGCGCCATTTTCCGGGGCGGCTGCGGACTGCAATTTGCAGCGGGTGGGGCCCAGAAAGCTTGGGCCTCCCTGCGCTGCAGATTCCAGCCCCCAGCTGCCTAGTTGTACCTGGCTGGACACAAAAATAGGGCGAAGCTCCACGTTTTTTTTTTTTAAATTCATGAAATTCATGGAATAATTAAGAAAAAAAGGGCTTCCCTATATTGTTGTGTCCGGCTAGGTACAAATAGGCAGCTGGTGGTTGGGGGCAGCCCGTTCCTGCCTGCTGTACCTGACTGGACACAAATATAGGGCGAAGCCCCACATCAATTTTTTTTAATTATTTCATGAATTTCCTGAAATGATTTAAAAAAAATTGACGTGGGGCTTCGCACTATATTTGTGTCCAGCCAGGTACAGCAGGCAGGAACGGGCTGCCCCCAACCACCAGCTGCCTATTTGTACCTGGTTGGACACAACAATATAGGGAAGCCCTTTTTTTCTTAATTATTTCATGAATTTCATGAAATAATTAAAAAAAAAAAATACTTGAAGCTTCTCCCTATTTTTGTGTCCAGCCAGGTACAACTAGGCAGCTGGGGGATGGAATCTGCAGCGCAGGGAGGCCCAAGCTTTCTGCCCCCCCCCCCCCCCGCTGAAAATTGCAGTCCGCAGCCACCCCGGAAAATGGCGCGTTCATAGAAGCTGGATGCTGTACCTGGCTGGCATACAAAAATATGGCGAAGCCCACGTCAAAAGTTTTGGGAAAAATTAATTAAAAAATAAATAATAATTTAGGGACTGCATCTTTATTAACTCCTCAAATGTCATTTAGTGTTAAAATAAAGGATTTATTTTAAAAAAAATTGACGTGGGGCTTCGCCCTATATTTGTGTCCAGCCAGGTACAGCAGGCAGGAACAGGCTGCCCCCAACCACCAGCTGCCTATTTGTACCTGGCCGGACACAACAATATAGGGAAGCACTTTTTTAAAAAAATTATTTCATGAAATAATTTAAAAAAAATTGACGTGGGGCTTCGCACTATATTTGTGTCCAGCCAGGTACAGCAGGCAGGAACGGGCTGCCCCCAACCACCAGCTGCCTATTTGTACCTGGTTGGACACAACAATATAGGGAAGCCCTTTTTTTCTTAATTATTCCATGAATTTCATGAAATAATTTAAAAAAAAAATGCGTGGGGCTTCGCCCTATTTTTGTGCCCAGCCAGATACAACTAGGCAGCTGGGGGCTGGAATCCGCAGCGCAGGGAGACCCAAGCTTTCTGGGCCACCCCCGCTGCAAATTGCAGTCCGCAGCCGCCCCAGAAAATGGCGCGTTCATAGAAGCGCCATCTTCTGGCGCTGTACCCAACTCATCCAGGGCCCTGGTGCGGTGGCTCACTGGGTAATAAAGGGGTTAAGGCCAGCTTGGCATTATCAGCTGGCCCTAAGCCCGAAATTCATGGGGTCACGCCAATATTAGACATGACCACCATGAATTTCTAGTAAAGTATTTAAAAAAACACAAACACCCAGAAAAAAGTCCTTTAATTGAAATAAACACACAATTCTTTATTGTTCTAAATTAAACCATACTTACCATCACGCCCATTCCAGCTGAAGCCAACGATCTCCTGCAATAAAAGTAAAATAATAAAGCAACATCATCCTTACCTTTCCATGGCTCCCACGACAGCTTCAGCTCTGCTACATCGAGATGACAGGCTGGACCGCAGCAGAACGCTGCCATCCATCCTGTCATCCCGCAGACACTGAGAAGCGCAGGCATACTTCCACTCCTCAGTGTCTGGCTGTGACGGCATCCAGATGAGCCGAGGTCATGTCCAATGAACTCAGCTCACCTCATGTACGTCACTGACAGCGTGGGAAAATTCTCCTGCACTCAGCACTTCAGCGTGAGAATTTTCCCACGCTGTCAGTGACGTGCATGAGGTGAGCTGAGTTCATTGGACATGACCTCACCTCATGTATGTCACTGACAGCGTAGGAGAATTCTCACGCTGAAGCGCTGAGTGCAGGAGAATTTTCCCACGCTGTCAGTGACGTGCATGAGGTGAGCTGAGTTCATTGGACATGAACTCGGCTCATCTGGATGACGTCACAGAGAGACACTGAGGAGCGCAAGCATGCCTGCGCTTCTCAGTGTCTGCGGGATGACAGGCTGGATGGCAGCGTTCTGCTGCGGTCCAGCCTGTCATCTCGATGTAGCAGAGTTGAAGCTGTCGTGGGAACCATGGAAAGGTAAGGATGAGGTTGCTTTATTATTTTACTTTTATTGCAGGAGATCGTTGGCTTCAGCTGGAATGGGCGTGATGGTAAGTATGGTTTAATTTAGAACAATAAAGAATTGTGTCTTTATTTCAATTAAAGGACTTTATTCTGGGTGTTTGTGTTTTCTTTTAACTTTGACTATGGGGTTAGTAATGGGGGTGTCTTATAGACGCCTCTCCATTACTAACCTGGGCTTGATGTCAGCTGGCATTATAAGCTGACATCAACCCCAACCCTATTACCCCCTGCCACCGCACCAGGGCAGCGTGGAAGAGCGAGGCTAAGTGCCAGAATTGGCGCATCCTATGGATGCACCATTTCTGGGGCGGCTGACGGCTGGTGTTTCTAGCCTGGGAGGGGGCCAATATTCATGGCACCCTTCCTGGGCTATTAATATCAGCCCCCAGCTGTCTGCCAAGCCTGTGCTAGCTATTACATTAGGGGGGACCCCACGTTATTTTTTTTGGGGGGGTTCCCCCATTTTAATAGCTAGTAAAGGCTAGGTATTCAGCTGGGGGCTGATATTAGTAGCCTGGGAAGCTCCGTGGGTATTACCCCCTTCCCAGGCTTCAAACATTTGCCCCAGCTGTCTGCTTAACCTCCGCTAGAGCCTAAAATTAAGGGGAACCCCACGCCAATTTTTTTTTAAATAAATCCTTTATTTTAACACTAAATGACAAGTACAGTAATCAACACTGTCACTGTACTTCATATATATGTGACTGACATGTTTCTATCTATCTAATCTATGTGTGATTCTCTATTCTTTCTATTCTAAATTGTCGGGTACAGATGCTGAATTGCCGGCCGGCTTTCTTAAAGAGACGGTGCATGAAAACACTATTATTTTTTTAAATAAATCCTTTACACTAAATGACAAGTACAGTAAGCAACACTGTCACTGTACTTCATATATATGTGACTGACATGTTTCTATCTATCTAATCTATGTGTGAAGCTCTATTCTGTCTGTTATAAATTGTCGGGTACCGCTGCTGAATTGCCGGCCGGCTTTTTTAAAGAGACGGTGCACGAAAACACTAATATTTTTTTTAATAAATCCTTTACACTAAATGACAAGTACAGTAAGCAACACTGTCACTGTACTTCATATATATGTGACTGACATGTTTCTATTTATCTAATCTATGTGTGATTCTCTATTCTTTCTATTCTAAATTGTCGGGTACAGATGCTGAATTGCCGGCCGGCTTTTTTAAAGAGACGGTGCATGAAAACACTATTATTTTTTTAAATAAATCCTTTACACTAAATGACAAGTACAGTAAGCAACACTGTCACTGTACTTCTTATATATGTGGCTGACATGTTTCTATCTATCTAATCTATGTGTGAAGCTCTATTCTGTCTGTTATAAATTGTCGGGTACCGCTGCTGAATTGCCGGCCGGCTTTTTTAAAGAGACGGTGCACGAAAACACTAATATTTTTTTTAATAAATCCTTTGCAGTAAATGACAAGTACAGTAAGCAACACTGTCACTGTACTTCATATATATGTGACTGACATGTTTCTATCTATCTAATCTATGTGTGAAGCTCTATTCTTTCTGTTGTAAATTGTCGGGTACCGGTGTATGACGCTGATGAATTGCCGGCTTTTCATGTCATTCTACATTATTCTTAGTTGTTTTCCTTCATGTAGAATTAACCTACAAGGAAAGAAAGGGTTTATTTTCATTCCGATATTTGTGTCCCATTGACTTGCATTGGTTTCCGGTATCGGAATCGGCGATATCCGATACTTTTTGGGTATCGGCCCGATCCAATCCGATACGATATTTCCTGATATCGGAAGGTATCGCTCAACACTACTTCTCACCGATAATCAAGGTATGCTTTAAGTCCAAGTGGAGATATTGTGTATATATATATATATATATATATATATATATATATATATATATATATATATATATATATATATATATATATATATATATATATATATATACACACAGTACAGAACAAAAGTTTGGACACACCTTCTCATTTAAAGATTTTTCTGTATTTTCATGACTATGAAAATTGTACATTCACACTGAAGGCATCAAAACTATGAATTAACACATGTGGAATTATATACTTAACAAAAAAGTGTGAAACAACTGAAAATATGTCTTATATTCTAGGTTCTTCAAAGTAGCCACCTTTTGCTTTGATAACTGCTTTGCACACTCTTGGCATTCTCTTCATTAGCTTTAAGAGGTAGTCACCGGAAATGGTCTTCCAACAATCTTGAAAGAGTTCCCAGAGATGCTTAGCACTTGTTGGCCCTTTTGCCTTCACTCTGCGGTCCAGCTCACCCAAAACCATCTCGATTGGGTTCAGGTCTGGTGACTGTGGAGGCCAGGTCATCTGGCGAAGCACCCCATCACTCTCCTTCTTGGTCAAATAGCCCTTACACAGCCTGGAGGTGTGTTTGGGGTCATTGTCCTGTTGAAAAATAAATGATGGTCCAACTAAACGCAAACCGGATGGAATAGCATGCCGCTGCAAGATGCTGTGGTAGCCATGCTGGTTCAGTATGCCTTCAATTTTGAATAAATCCCCAACAGTGTCACTGTAGCGTCGGCGTCCCTGCCTCCTGCTAGACAGGGACGCCGTTCCCTTCACCTCTCCGCTCCGTGCCCGGCGTCTTCCTCCCGCTCTGCTGGCAGCGTGCGCTGCTTCCCGGTCACTGTTTCTCTTAAAGGGGCCGCGCGCGCCGTCCTAAGGAGTCCCCGGCCAATGGCCGGAGGACCTCACCATATATAAGGCACCTCCTCCAAAATGGAGGTGCCCGAACAATGTTGTTGCAAAGCCTATCAACTCTGCATCAGCCCTCAGGTCCCGTTACCAGATACCTGCCAGTTACCTGCCAGATTCCTGCTTGATACCTGCCTGATACCAGTCTATCTGCTTGCATTCCTGAGGTCCGAGAGTCTGCCTACCAGCACCTGCCAGTCTGTCTATGGATCAGTCTGCCCGCTCACCTGGGAGCGCTCACCTGCTACCTGCCTGCTAGCCTACCTGGAGGCTCTGCCGTCACTTGCCGTGACCACCTGCCAGCCAGCCGTGAGACTCTTACCCGCTCACCTGGGAGCGCTCACCTGCTACCCGCCTGCTAGCCTGCCTAGAGGCTTAGCCGTCACTTGCCGTGACCACCTGCCTGTCCAGAGACTCTTGCCCGCTCACCTGGGAGCGCCCACCTGCTACCTGCCTGCTAGCCTACCTGGAGGCTCTGCCATCACTTGCTGTGACCACCTGCCTGTCCAGAGACTCTTACCCGCTCACCTGGGAGCGCTCACCTGCTATCCGCCTGCTAGCCCACCTGGAGGCTTAACCGTCACTTGCTGTGACCACCTGCCTGTCCAGAGACTCTTGCCCGCTCACCTGGGAGCGCCCACCTGCTACCTGCCTGCTAGCCTACCTGGAGGCTCTGCCGTCACTTGCTGTGACCACCTGCCTGTCCAGAGACTCTTGCCCGCTCACCTGGGAGCGCTCACCTGTTACCTGCCTGCTAGCCTTCCTGGAGGCTCTGCTGTCACTTGCCGTGTCCACCCGCCTGTCAAGAGACTGTTCCCGTCACTTGCCGTGTCCGTTCTGTCCTTCTACCCAGGGACTGCTCTTGTCACCTGCCGTGTCTTCCTTCCCGCCTTCCCTGGGAGCCACCTGCCTCCTTACAAAGACTGCCCCTTTGTATAATAGCTCAGAGGTTCCACCTCTCAGATCCGTTACAGTTTGCTCGGGCCATGGAACCCGGTGGCACCCAATCTCCCTCGCTCTCGGACCTATGTCATGAACTCTCCCGTCAGAGGTCCCAACAGGAGTCCATCCTGAGTCACCTGCGTAGTGTTAACTCCCGCCTGGACACATTGACTGCCTCATCGGGAGCTGCCTCCACTCGCACACTTACTACCCCAGCACCGCCTCTGCCCATCAATACCATGGCATCTCTTCCCGGTCCCCGCCTCACCGCCCCACCTCGTTTTGGCGGAGATCCCGGCCAGGCACGGGGCTTCATTAACCAGTGCACTCTGCACTTCGAACTGTTGGCACACCAGTTTTCCACCGACCGAGCCAAAGTAGCCTTCATCATGTCCCATCTCACGGGGGAGGCGCTGGCTTGGCTAAATCCTCTATGGGAGAGAGGAGACCCCCTGGTGTCCAACCTGCCAGCCTTTCTCACGGCTTTCCGGAAAGTCTTCGACGAACCAGGACGGAAGACCTCATCCGCCTCATCTCTGCTACGCCTCCGCCAAGGAAGCCTCACCGTGGGCCAATATGCCATACGGTTCCGTACCCTTGCTTCGGAGCTTGCCTGAGATAACGACGCCCTGGTGTTCGTCTTCTGGGAGGGTCTGTCCGGCCGTATTAAAGATGAACTCGCAGGTCGGGACATTCCTACCACTCTCGACGACTTAATTACACTTGCCACCCGGATTGACATCCGGTTCCAGGAGCGCACCAAAGAGGTCACCCGTGAGAGGAGGTTTCCACGCCTTGCCCCTACCTTCAAGAGACCCGTCACTTCCTCCGTTACACCCCAGGCGCACTCACCCGAGCCTATGCAGGTCGACCAGACCAAGATGGTCAAGACCCGTCAAGAATTACGCCGTGCCGAGGGGAGCTGCTTCTAGTGTGGCAGTAAGGAGCACCGGATCCGTTCCTGCCCGGAGAGGTCGGGAAACGCCTGTGTCTAGGATCACTCAGAGAGGTCGCACTAGACAGAAGTAAACCTTCTCCATCTCTGATGCTGTCGGTCTCTATCATCTGCGGGGAGAACCGTTATTTTGAACTGGCTCAACTTGACTCTGGAGCTGCCGGAAATCTCATTTCTCAGTCCCTGGTAGAGAAATACCGCATTCCCACCAAACCTCTGGTTGTACCCTTATCTGTCGCCGCCGTGGATGGGGGCCTCTTACCACATCCCATCCAACTCATCACCGAATCCATAACTCTGCAGGTGGGAATGCTGCTCTCTGAGAGCATCTTCTTCCATGTTCTGCCTGGACTCTCTCACGCCCTCTTGCTAGGCCTACCTTGGCTCCAGAGACATGCACCCGTGCTTGATTAGCAGACCGGAGAAGTCCTTCGCTGGGGACAGAACTGCCATAAGACTTGTTTAGTTCCCGTTCATCCTGCTCGTCCTTCTCCTACCCCAGTCAATCTACCCGGCCTACCGGTTCCCTATTGGTCTTTTGCGGACGTCTTTAATAAAAGAGAAGCAGAGACATTACCCCCTCATAGACCATACGACTGCCCAATCGACCTGATGCCCGGCGCTACTCCTCCCCGTGGGCTTATTTACCCTTTGTCCGCTGCTGAAACCCGGTCCATGTCTGAATATATTGAGGAGAATCTGGCCCGGGAATTTATCCGTAAATCTACCTCTCCGGCGGGAGCAGGCTTCTTCTTCGTCAAAAAGAAGGAAGGCTCACTCCGTCCCTGTATAGACTATAGAGGCCTTAACCAGATCACAGTGAAAAATAAATACCCCCTTCCGCTCATTCACGAATTATTTGACCGTCTCAGGGGGGCTAGAATCTTCACCAAGCTGGACCTCCGTGGGGCGTATAATATGGTCCGTATCCGTCAGGGGAATGAATGGAAGACGGCATTCAACACCCGGGACGGCCACTATGAATACCTTGTAATGCCCTTCGGTCTCTGTAATGCTCCCGCCGTCTTTCAAGAGTTGGTCAATGACATCTTCCGTGACCTTCTCTACTCCTGCGTGGTGGTATACCTGGACGACATCTTGGTCTTCTCTCCGGATCTTCTCACTCACCGGAGGGACGTTCGTCAGGTCCTGCTCAGGCTCAGGCAGAACCACCTCTACGCTAAATATGAGAAGTGCCTCTTTGAGCAGACCTCGCTTCCGTTTCTGGGCTACATAATCTCTCAGACCGGCCTACGAATGGATCCTGAGAAACTGTCTGCCATCCAGAAGTGGCCCCGACCAGAGGGGTTGAAGGCTATTCAGTGGTTCCTGGGCATCGCCAACTATTACCGCCTCTTCATTTTGCACTTCTCTTCCCGGACTGCCCCTATCTCTGCGCTCACCCGTAAGGGCGCTAATCCCAGAGAATGGCCGCCCGAAGCAGAGGAGGCCTTCCTTTCCTTAAAACAAGCTTTCTCCTCCGCTTCTGTGCTGCATCGTCCGGACGGCAACAAACAATTCTTCCTAGAGGTTGACGCTTCCTCCTCCGGAGCCAGAGCGGTACTTACCCAAAAGTCGTCTTCCGGAAGAATGGTAACCTGCGGCTTCTTCTCCAAACTCTTCTCCTCTTCTGAGCGCAATTATTCTATAGGAGATCGAGAATTATTGGCCATTAAGCTGGCACTGGAGGAGTGGCGTTACCTGCTCGAGGGAGCTCTTCACCCGGTAATAATTTACACGGACCACAAGAACTTGGCTTACTTCCAGAGCGCCCAGAGACTTAACCCGCGCCAAGCCCGGTGGTCCTTGTTCTTCACCCGCTTTGATTTCATTCTTCATTTTCGCCCGGCAGACAAAAACATCAAAGCTGATGCCTTGTCCCGATCCTTTTTGGTCTCTGATCTTGGGGAGGAGCCTAAGCACATCATCGACCCCGTCAGAGTAATGCAATTGGCCCCCGTGAATCTAAATAGTCTTCCACCCGGAAAGACGTTCGTAACAGTACCTGATCGTGAGAAGGTCCTACACTGGGGACACTCGTCTAAGCTAGCAGGCCACGCTGGTCAGAAGAAGACCCTCCAGCTTATTACCCGGCTTTACTGGTGGCCTACTCTGCACAAGGACGTAATAGATTTTGTTTCTGCCTGTGTGTCCTGCGCCCGCAACAAAGTTCTGAGACACCTGCCAGCCGGCCGCCTCCTACCTCTTCCTGTACCTGCTGCCCCGTGGCCGCATATAGCTATGGACTTTATAACAGAACTCCCTGTCTCTGCCAGTTGTACGGTCATTTGGGTGGTCGCTGACCGCTTTTCTAAGATGTCTCACTTCGTTCCACTGCCGGGCCTCCCGTCTGCATCCGAGTTGGCTAAAGACTTTATACATCATATTTTCCGTCTTCATGGTCTTCCTCTCCACATTGTATCCGACCGAGGGGTTCAGTTCACCTCTCGCTTTTGGCGAGCCATGTGTAAATTGCTGGGGGTCACCTTGGACTTTTCTTCTGCTTATCACCCACAGTCCAACGGTCAAGTAGAATGGATCAACCAAAATTTAACCAGTTACCTCCGGCACTTTATTAATGCTCACCATTCCGACTGGGTGGATCTTTTACCGTGGGCCGAATTTTCCTACAATAATCACGAGAGCGAATCTTCCTCCAAATCCCCGTTTTTTGTAGTCTACGGTGTTACGGGTCTGGGAGGTGGAACCTCTGAGCTATTATACAAAGGGGCAGTCTTTGTAAAGAGGCAGGTGGCTCCCAGGGAAGGCGGGAAGGTAGACACGGCTGGTGACAAGAACAGTCTCAGGGTAGAAGGACAGAACGGACACGGCAAGTGACGGGAACAGTCTCTTGACAGGCGGGTTGTCACGGCAAGTGACAGCAGAGCCTCCAGGCTAGCAGGCAGGTAACAGGTGAGCGCTCCCTGGTGAGCGGGCAAGAGTCTCTGGACAGACAGGTGGTCACAGCAAGTGACGGCAGAGCCTCCAGGTAGGCTAGCAGGCGGGTAGCAGGTGAGCACTCCCAAGTGAGCGGGCAAGAGTCTCTGGACAGGCAGGAGATTACAGCAAGTGACGGCAGAGCCTCCAGGTAGGCTAGCAGGCGGGTAGCAAGTGAGCGCTCCCAGGTGAGCGGGCAAGAGTCTCTGGACAGGCAGGAGATCACAGCAAGTGACGGCAGAGCCTCCAGGTAGGCTAGCAGGCGGGTAGCAGGTGAGCGCTCCCAGGTGAGCGGGCAAGAGTCTCTGGACAGGCAGGAGATCACAGCAAGCGACGGCAGAGCCTCCAGGTAGGCTAGCAGGCGGGTAGCAGGTGAGCGCTCCCAGGTGAGCGGGCAAGAGTCTCTGGACAGGCAGGAGATCACAGCAAGTGATGGCTAAGCCTCCAGGTAGGCTAGCAGGTGAGCGCTCCCAGGTGAGCGGGTAAGAGTCTCGCGGCTGGTTGGCAGGTGGTCACGGCAAGTGACGGCGGAGCCTCCAGGTAGGCTAGCAGGCAGGTAGCAGGTGGGCGCTCCCAGGTAAGCGGGCAGACTGATCCATAGACAGACTGGCAGGTGCTGGTAGGCAGACTGTCGGACCGCAGGAATGCAAGTAGATAGACAGGTATCAGGCAGGAATCAAGCAGGATTCTGGCAGGTAACTGGCAGGTATCTGGTAACGGGACCTGAGGGCTGAAGCAGAGTTGATAGGCTTTGCAACAACATTGCTCGGGCACCTCCATTTTGGAGGAGGTGCCTTAAATATGGGAGGTCCGACGGCAATTGGCCGGGGACTCCTTAGGACGGCGCGTGCGGTCCCTTTAAGGGAGGGGGAGAGCGCGCGCGCCCTAAGCACACTGCCGGGGAAGGACCGCGTGCCGGAAGCAGCGGGCGAGAAGCGCTGGAGGACGCCGCGCCAGAAGCGGGGAGGTGAGAGGGGCGGCGTCTCTGCCTAGCAAGGGGCAGAGACGCCGATGCTACATACGGTCAGCATCCTCGGATCCCGTTTCCCGTCTCCACCTCGGTGGACAACCCGGCTGCGGAATCTTTGGTTAGCGAATTTTCCTCCATTTGGGAGAGTACCAGATCCGCACTTCTTCAGTCTTCCGAGCGGATGAAAAAACAGGCTGACAAAAGACGTCTGGATCCACCGCTATTCCGTCCTGGAGATAAAGTCTGGCTCTCGTCCGGCTCAAGATTCCTTCTTACAAGTTAGGGCCTCGCTTCATCGGCCCACTGGAAGTTATCAAGCAAATCAACCCGGTGGCCTATAAATTGAAACTCCCGGCCAACTTGCGGATCCCTAACTTCTTCCATGTATCTCTACTCAAACCCGTGGTACTTAACTCTTTTTCCAAGTCTACAGGTACGCCTCCTGCTCCAGTTTCCGCTGAAGACAAGTTTGAGGTAGAGAACATTCTAGCCACCAAAAGGGTAAGAGGAAAGACCTTTTTTCTAGTGGATTGGAAAGGGTTTGGTCCTGAGGAGAGAACATGGGAGCCCCGGGAGAACATCCATGCCCCTCTCATCCTTGATAAATTTCTCTCTGGCCTAAAAAAGGGGGGGCCTAAAGGGGGGGGGGACTGTAGCTTCGGCGTCCCTGCCTCCTGCTAGGCAGGGACGCCGTTCCCCTCACCTTTCCGCTCCGTGCCCGGCGTCTTCCTCCCGCTCTGCTGGCTTCCCGGTCACTGTGCTTAGGGCGCGCGCGCTCCCTCTCTCTTAAAGGGGCCGCGCGCGCTGTCCTAAGGAGTCCCCGGCCAATGGCCAGAGGACCTCACCATATATAAGGCACCTCCTCCAAAATGGAGGTGCCCGAGCAATGTTGTTGCAAAGCCTATCAACTCTGCTTCAACTCTCAGGTCCCGTTACCAGATACCTGCCAGTTACCTGCCAGATTCCTGCTTGATACCTGCCTGATACCATTCTATCTGCTTGCATTCCTGCGATCCGACAGTCTGCCTACCAGCACGTGCCAGTCTATCTATGGATCAGTCTGCCCGCTCACCTGGGAGCGCTCACCTGCTACCTGCCTGCTAGCCTACCTGGAGGCTCTGCCGTCACTTGCCGTGACCACCTGCCAGCCAGCCGTGAGACTCTTACCCGCTCACCTGGGAGCGCTCACCTGCTACCCGCCTGCTAGCCTGCCTGGAGGCTTAGCCGTCAATTGCCGTGACCACCTGCCTGTCCAGAGACTCTTGCCCGCTCACCTGGGAGCGCCCACCTGCTACCTGCCTGCTAGCCTACCTGGAGGCTCTGCCATCACTTGCTGTGACCACCTGCCTGTCCAGAGACTCTTGCCCGCTCACCTGGGAGCGCTCACCTGCTATCCGCCTGCTAGCCCACCTGGAGGCTTAACCGTCACTTGCTGTGACCACCTGCCTGTCCAGAGACTCTTGCCCACTCACCTGGGAGCGCCCACCTGCTACCTGCCTGCTAGCCTACCTGGAGGCTCTGCCGTCACTTGCTGTGACCACCTGCCTGTCCAGAGACTCTTGCCCGCTCACCTGGGAGTGCTCACCTGTTACCTGCCTGCTAGCGTACCTGGAGGCTCTGCTGTCACTTGCCGTGACCACCCGCCTGTCAAGAGACTGTTCCCGTCACTTGCCGTGTCCGTTCTGTCCTTCTACCCAGGGACTGCTCTTGTCACCTGCCGTGTCTTCCTTCCCACCTTCCCTGGGAGCCACCTGCCTCCTTACAAAGACTGCCCCTTTGTATAATAGCTCAGAGGTTCCACCTCCCAGACCCGTTACAGTCACCAGCTAAGCACCCCCACACCATCACACCTCCTCCTCCAAGCTTCACGGTGGGAACCAGGCATGTAGAGTCCATCCATTCACCTTTTCTGCATCGCACAAAGACACGGTTGTTGGAACCAAAGATCTCAAATTTGAACTCATCAGACCAAAGCACAGATTTCCACTGGTCTAATGTCCATTCCTTGTGCTCTTTTGCCCAAACAAGTCTCTTCTGCTTGTTGCCTGTCCTTAGCAGTGGTTTCCTAGCAGCTATTTTACCATGAAGGCCTGCTGCACAAAGTCTCCTCTTAACAGTTGTTGAAGAAATGTGTCTGCTGCTAGAACTCTGTGTGGCATTGACCTGGTCTCTAATCTGAGCTGCTGTTAATCTGGGATTTCTGAGGCTGGTGACTTAGATGAACTTATCCTCAGAAGCAGAGGTGACTCTTGGTCTTCCTTTCCTGGGGCGGTCCTCATGTGAGCCAGTTTCTTTGTAGGTCATGAAAATACAAAAAAATCTTTAAATGAGAAGGTGTGTCCAAACTTTTGGTCTGTACTGTATATATATATATATATATACAGTACAGACCAAAAGTTTGGACACACCTTCTCATTTAAAGATTTTTCGGTATTTTCATGACTATGAAAATTGTACATTCACACTGAAGGCATCAAAACTATGAATTAACACATGTGAAATTATATATTTAACAAATAAGTGTGAAACAACTGAAAATATGTCTTATATTCTAGATTCTTCAAAGTAGCCAACTTTTGCTTTGATGACTGCTTTGCACACTCTTGGCATTCTCTTGATAAGCTTCAAGAGGTAGTCACCGGAAATGGTTTTCACTTCACAGGTGTGCCCTGTCGGGTTTAATAAGTGGGATTTCTTGCCTTATAAATGGGGTTGGGGCCATCAGTTGTGTTGTGCAGAAGTCTGGTGGATACACAGCTGATAGTCCTACTGAATAGACTGTTAGAATTTGTATTATGGCAAGAAAAAAGCAGCTAAGCAAAGAAAAACGAGTGGTCATCATTACTTTAAGAAATGAAGGTCAGTCAGTACGAAAAATTGGGAAAACTTTGAAAGTGTCCCCAAGTGCAGTTGCAAAAACCATCAAGCTATACAAAGAAACTGGCTCATATGAGGACCGCCCCAGGAAAGGAAGACCAAGAGTCACCTCTGCTTCTGAGGATAAGTTTATCCGAGTCACCAGCCTCAAAAATCGCAGGTTAACAGCAGCTCAGATGAGAGACTAGGTCAATGCCACACATAGTTCTAGCAACAGACACATCTCTTCAACAACTGTTAAGAGGAGACTTTGTGCAGCAGACCTTCATGGTAAAATAGCTGCTAGGAAACCACTGCTAAGGACAGGCAACAAGCAGAAGAGACTTGTTTGGGCTAAAGAACACAAAGAATGGACATTAGACCAGTGGAAATCTGTGCTTTGGTCTGATGAGTCCAAATTTGAGATCTTTGGTTCCAACCACCGTGTCTTTGTGCGACGCAGAAAAGGTGAACGGATGGACTCTACTTGCCTGGTTCCCACCGTGAAGCATGGATGAGGAGGTGTGATGGTGTGGGGGTGCTTTGCTGGTGACACTGTTGGGGATTTATTCAAAATTGAAGGCATACTGAACCAGCATGGCTACCACAGCATCTTGCAGCGGCATGCTATTCCATCCGGTTTGCGTTTAGTTGGACCATCACTTATTTTTCAACAGGACAATGACCCCAAACACACCTCCAGGCTATTTGACCAAGAAGGAGAGTGATGGGGTGCTACGCAAGATGACCTGGCCTCCACAGTCACCAGACCTGAACCCAATCGATATGGTTTAGGGTGAGCTGGACCGCAGAGTGAAGGCAAAAGGGCCAACAAGTGCTAAGCATCTTTGGGAACTCCTTCAAGATTGTTGGAAGACCATTTCCAGTGACTACCTCTTGAAGCTCATCAAGAGAATGCCAAGAGTGTGCAAAGCAGTCATCAAAGCAAAAGGTGGCTACTTTGAAGAACCTAGAATATAAGACATATTTTCAGTTGTTTCACACTTTTTTGTTAAGTATATAATTCCACATGTGTTAATTCATAGTTCTGATGCCTTCAGTGTGAATGGACAATTTTCATAGTCATGAAAATACAGAAAAATCTTTAAATAAGAAGGTGTGTCCAAACTTTTGGTCTATACTGTATATATTTTTAAATAATGAATGACTGGGTGCATTAGAAATGTGTGTATCTACAAAACTTTCATGAAGAAAGGGAACGTTTTCACCATAGGAAAATAGGTGTGCTCCAAAATGAAGAAATATGTCTAAATCAGTGTGAAACTTCAGGTTGGAGTTTAAGCGTCTGCGGACAGATCACATATCAATGGAGGACCCAGACAGAAGAGGACCCCTGTGGAAGAACTGTATATGGGCCCTCTGCAGTCCAATAGCTCCTCATAATGCAAAATTCCACCTGCTTTGTAGGTGGAAATGGGCCCCGGTGCGGCTTCACACATTGCACCTTTGGTATGTCCCCGACTTCTATCTTATAATGCCATTATTACAACCGGTGATGTGAAGGATTCTGGACAGCTAGGTGCATTGTCATGTGAACAGAAGCACAAACAGTGAAACTATACAAATATATTTTTTACAACTTCAAATGAAGTCTCATTACAACAACCCTTTTGTATATGGCCTATTAGGAAATATGGATGTTGTAGTGGTAAGTTCCCGGGATACCATTATGAGCCAAAACAAAAGTCATGGCAAACAAGCGACCCTCTATGGCATACTTTGCCTTCCAAAAGTTACTTTGACAGCCTTCAATGTGAACTTAAGACTACTGCAACAGTATGGCCAACCAGCACTCCCACCAGCAATCACAACTGATTGACCGTTTGGCTTCAGAATAAAAAAGGGTCGTCTACAATCTCGTTGCAGCTTAGTAAGCCTTCAGCACTAGCTTTAAGCAGAGAAATAGATGTTTCTGCTGGGCAACATTGAAGCCTGCATTTGGTTTGTTTGGTGTGACTGGGGTAGCATTTCTGGCAAGGTACACAAAGTCACATGCCACTGAGAAGATGCATCGTATTCATTAATGGCTGCTCGCCTCTTAACTAATTCAGCGCATCTTCCAGTGAGCCCTTCATTGAGCCTGGGATGCTCAACACTAGTCTAAATGAATCGGCCCCTAAATATTCTTCTTTATATGCGAGTGGAATGTCAGAAGAAATCATTATATGGTTCTGTTGTAGTATCAACCCAAAATGGGCCTAATTTATCAAGACCGTCAACCAGATAAGTGGCTTAGTTGTCCATAGCATCCAAGCTTAGTTTTCATTACTTATATAATCATTCTTTTCTTGTACAGAATTTGGAGCCCATTTACAGAAGCATGGTGATGGTGTGAAAGATGTAGCATTTGAAGTTGAAGACTGTGACTTTCTTGTTAAGGTACATTGTTAAGGGACTTCTCTGCTGACATATTACCAGAAGCTGCAGGGACAGACATTCACAGCAACAAATCTGCAGCAAACTGAGTGGATTATGGCACCCATTTGTCCATGGTTTAGCTATGGCGCATAGTTGAAAATAATGAAAAACACTATACTTGGCTTCTGTGGCACTTCCCTAGCTCCTTGGCTGGTCCTTTGCCAGTGTCTGGCCTCCTGAGATGAACTCTTGTCACACATGATTATCTAGGGCAAGATAGCAGTCACGTAGGATGGGTAAGGCTACGTTCACACATTCAGTATTTGGTCAGTACTTTACCTCAGTTTTTGTAAGGTAAAACCAAGAGTGAAAGAATCAGAGGGAAAGTATAATAGAAGCACGTCACCACTTCTGTATTTATCACCCACTCCTGTCTTTGGCTTACAAATACTGATGTAAAATACTGACCAAATACTGAATGTGTGACCGTGGTCTAATAAAAGAGACTGGCAGAAGATCAAGCAGGGGAGACATTGAAGGGGTAATAGGAGAATATATCATTTGTTTTTGTTTTGTTTTCTTTCTTTTGCAAAAAGTGTCCTATTTCAGGAGTTGCAAATTTATCTATTGACCTAAAATCCACAGCAAAATCTGCAATCATGGGGTTTGTTGTAGCTCTTGACTCATATGACATGTTACACATTTAAACTCTGCACCACAGGTCAATATTTTTTTTTGGATTCCGGCTGACTATTCTCTGCAGTTTGTGGATGAGATTGGTTGCAGTATTATTATTATTATCATCTACTTTACTGCTACTGTAATACGCTGTGGCTTTTCTGCCTGCACTTTACAAAAAATCTGTATTGTACCCTTGTATGTAGATAATTTTACTTAATGACAGAATTGGACTTGAAATGTTTGATAAAATCTAAAGAAACCGAATAGTCAGGCAAACTATTAAAGTGCCCTGAGGTTTTGTGATAGAATCGTAACAAGTATTTGCACAGATGATCATTATGTATAATATAAAGGGTTCTTGTCTCTTGTTAGGATTGAAATCAGAACAATTGTTCGCTCATGGGTCCATTTACAAAGGTGGATTATCTATCCACAAGAAAGTCGATCGACCATATAACAACATGTATGTAACAGTGAATTAGCGGTTGTTTGCTTCCATTTACATGGAACTATCATTGGCAGTATGTGTGGATGAACAGTCATTCAAACGATCGTTTGCATTCAGCTTCATTATTGTAAGCAGCGCGGCTGTGGCTACACAGGGTGCTCTGCTGCAAATATCAATGATTTTAATGTCAACATGAAAAATGTGTTCAAACAATGAACAAATGAGCGGGCAATAATTGCAAACGAACATTCATACAAACAGTTATTCAGCCGCTCATCACCCTGTGTAAATGGGCATTCACAAAGCGTAGGATCAACCAGTGAACACATTTGAATTCCAGTAATTTGATTAATAATTTACAGCATTTGTTTTTATTTTATCAGAAAGCCAGAGACAGGGGAGCAGTAATAGTAAAGGAGCCCTGGATTGAGGAAGATAAATACGGAAGGGTCAAATTTGCAGTCATTCAGACGGTAATTATATCTTCAATCTATTTTTATATAATTTTGTATCTATTTATGTTACAGGCTGCAGTTTGGATCATTTGGACCCCATGCCTTGAAAAGGACAGGGCCCCTTTGACTGATTTGTATGTGTCTCATCTTCTATCTTGTACCCTAATGTGCACATTTAGTGGACATGGAAGAAGGGTTGAATGAGTGTGTTGTAATATTTGGGCCCTTAAGAAGAATGGAAAGGATATTATACAGTCTTTATATTCCATTTCATTCAAATAAATTTTATTTAGTGTAACCCAATAAAACAGGGCCCATTCTTGAGGTATACTGTGACTGGTGGGCAGAATTTGACTCAATGATGTGGTCCACTTGTTTAAAGTTAAAGATAAAAGCCTTTGACATCAGTTCTACTTCCATTAAAAAGTTAGGATGAGACCAGATTAGTCTTTGAATTAAAGATGTTAAAATCCATTATGAATTTTGGGGGGAAAAAAAGACTTTTTGGAATCAGTATACTGCAAATTATTTCTCAAGATTCAATCTAATTAAAAAAAAACAACAACTAGAAAATAAATAGTTATCTAATTTCAACTTGATTTTGATCCATAACATTTATGACATTTTATTTTTAACTTTCACATACATACGTGTATCTACGTGCTTTTGTCAGTAGTAATATGTTTAGATTAACATTGGATGTAAGCAAAGATTCCGCTCTCCCTACTTCTTTTATCCTCACTTTTTCTTTTATTTTCCTATTAACTGTAACAATGTTGCTAAAGTTACAGCGGCTGAAATAAGTATTGAACACGTCACCAATTTTCTAAGTAGATATATTTCTAAAGGTGATATTGACATAAATTCTCACCAGATGTCGATAACAACCCATTCAATCCACACAGGCAAAGAAATTAAACCATAGATGTCCATAAATTAAGTTATATGTAATAATAAGAAATGACACAGGGAAATGTATTGAATACATGAAGAAAAAGAGGTGCAAAAAGCCATGGAAAGTCATGACACCAGTTGAAATCTATTAGTAATTAAAATACAATTCTGCCTCTTAGTGAAAAATAATATCAAATGGCTCAACTGGTGGCCTATAAAAAGATGTATCATCACCCAAGGTGCCACAAAAGAAACATCTTATGATGGGTAAAACCAGTGACCTGTCTTAAGACCTTCCCAACTTTATTGTTGCAAAACATAGTGATGGCATTGGTTACAGAAGAATTGCTAAACTACTGAAGGTTCCAGTGAGCACTGTTGGGGCCATAATCCAGAAGTGGAAAGGACATAATTTCACCATAAACCAGACGTGACCAGTTGCTCTCCGCAAGATTTCAGACAGAGCAGTGAAAAGAATTAGAAGAGTTGTCCAAGAGCCAAGGACCAACTGTGGAGAGCTACAGAAATACCTGGAATCATCAGGCACAATTGTTTCAAAGAAAACTATAAGTAATGCACTCAATCTCCATGGCCTGTATGCACGCTCACCATGCAAGACTTCATTACTGAACAAAAAGCATGTTCAAGTGTGTTAAAAGTTTGCGAAACAGCATTTAGACAATCCTGTGAAATACTGGGAGAATATAGTCCGGTCAGATGAGACCAAAATTGAACTCTTTGGATGTCATAATACACACCATGTTTGGAGGCCAAAAGGCACTGCATATCACCCCCAAAACACCATACCAACAGTGAAGTTTGGAGGTGGGAACATCATGTTGTGGAGCTGTTTTTCAGCATACGGCACTGGCAAACTTCATGTGTTTGAAGGAAGGATGAATGAACAAATGTACCGAGACATTCTTGATAAAAATCTGCTGCCACTGTGTGTTGTGAATTTCTCATGCCATGCAGACCTACTTAGTATATTTGATGCAGAAACAGCAATTTCATATAGAATCATTTTCTACTTGAAAAACTGTCGCAAAACAGATGCAAAAACCCCCCAAACAGGCAGCAATGTAAAAATGACATTGTTGTGCATGTTCTAAGCCTTCTGTCATTTCTCTTAACTGAATTGGGATTCAGAAACCATGAAGTGGTTGAAAGAAGTAGCATGTTCATTCTAGTCGCTCGCTAGTTATTGTCTACATTACAGAAAAAAAAAAGAAGTCAGTGTTGGAGCCGCTGCAAAAAATGACGCTATAACCACCAGCTAAGCTGCTTCAAGAAAACAAAAAGCTGTCCTTTTCATAAAGCGCCTTGCCTAGGTAAACCTCATCTGTCGTTGTAATTAAGGTGTCGTATGCACCTACCCCTTCCCATAGATTGGGATCCATCCCTTTTTTCATTGTAACATTTTTTATTTTTTGGTTTGACTAAGTGGTTTGGAACGGAATATGTACTCATCTTAGGTAGGAGATGTTAGATTAAGAATTTATATTCTATCAATGTGATAGATGAACCATTATTACATTTAATAAATGCAAAAAAGCATTACCAGAATGGTAAATGTAAATCTGTCAGAAGCAATGACATATCCTGCAATTAAATTTTACCTGTCTGCACCCAGTATGGAGATACAACGCACACACTTGTGGAAAAGCTGGATTACAATGGCATCTTCTTACCAGGGTTTCAACCCCCATTATCAAAGGATCCTCTGCTCCTGAAGCTGTAAGTATGTGGAATAATGGTATTTGTGGATTTTATAAAAATCATCCAATGTGTATACATATACTGTAGTAACAAACGTAGATGTTTTATGGGATCTTGATGCCAAACATGACCAGGAACAGTAAGCTATGTATAAAGAAATTACTTGTAGAATATCAGTACCTTGTAAAGCCTTGAATGGCTCAGTTACCTTAAAATATATTGTTTTGCTCATCACAGAATTAAAGGGAACCTGTCATGTAAAATAACGCTATTAACATGCAGATATAGTGTTAATCTGCAGGTTAATAGCATTCTGACCCTGTGTGAAGCCCGCACTGAGAGCCCCACTGCCGGGATGAAACAAACTTTATTCTTCCCAGCAGGTTTGCTCTTTCAGTCACAGGGGCAGCGCCGGAACCGTTTCAGTCACAGCTCTGTGCATTGAGAGCGTCGTCTGTAATTGCGCTCCTGGCACTGACTGACAGTCGGCCCTAATGCTGAGCCTGCTGTCAGTCAGTGCTGGAAGTGTGGTTACAGCCGCCGCTCTCTATACACAGAGTGGTGGCTGAAACCGTGCATCACTCCCTTGCTTGAAGGAGTGAACCTGCCGGGAGGTAAAAAGTTAATTTCCTCCCAGCAGTGGGGCTCTCAGTGCAGGTGCCAGGCAGGTTCAGAACACTATTGACCTGCAGATTAACCCCATATCTGCAGGTTGATAGCGTTATTTTAAATGACAGTTTCCTTTAAGTGGTTATTTCTAACTGCTGCTAAAACAATAGTAATCTATGTGGATAGATTTTTATCAGACTTCTTCTAAGTCTTCAGCTGATACTGCTGTCACTTGTTTATACCGTAGGCCCAGCTGCAAACTAAATTTCATTGACCACGTGGTGGGAAATCAACCCGATAATGAAATGGTGTCAATTGTTGACTGGTAAATATATCTAACAAAATGTACATCAATCATAAAATCATACAATCACTGTATTTTTATTCCTTGTACAACCTTTTTTCTTTAATAAAGTTTTACTTACCCCTCCCTAAAACTATGGACTCATAAGATTTGCTTGGTTTGTAAAGATTGCTTATACTTCTATTTCTCAATTCAGCTCGTCATAGCTCTGAGAATGTCAGTCATGAAAGATATCCCTAAATGCTTGCAAGTTATTCCCTATGCGTAGATAATAACTTTCAAACTTAGAATACCCCTTTAAGCGCATGTGTGCCGTCTAGAGCATCCAACCAGGAGATAGCTAGATCCATCCCTCAGAATGGAGTGGGGTTGGGGAGTGTCCAATACAGAGTGCTCAGGGGATTGCAAATCAAAGGACCACATTCGGGGGGATGTTTGTTCTTGGTGCGAGTAGGATCAAAACTCATTTTTCTTGGTCTTTCTGATAATAAGAACACGTAGGAGAAATAACAGAGAAAAGCTCTCCATGTTTAAATCCACTACTGGAATAAGTTGGACTGATGTGAACGGTGCTCACCTTTGGTAGTTGTGCTGACCATGCACAACACTGGACAAGGCATAACAACTCTGCCGGACTGCTGCCGCACCAATCCGCAGACACACAATGCCCAAAGCACGGAGCTGGACCATACGAGAAAAGGAAAAGCGGGATCCCACGGGCAATGCAAGGAGGAAACAAGCCGGTTCTAGGTCGGATGATAAACTTTAATGGTCCATTAAAGTTTTTCATCCGACCTGGAACCGGCTTGTCTCCCCCTTGCAGCGCCCGTGGGTTCCCGTTTTTCCTTTTTTTCGTATGATAATAATAACAGACATGTGGAGACCAGACAACAACCAAACCACACTAGGCCATATAATATACCCATAATTTTACTGGATATACTATATGGCCTACTGTGGGTCAATTGTTGCCTGGTTCCTACATGTTTTTTTTTTTTTACAACGAAAAAAAACCTTTTCTGACCCAGTTCAGAGGGAGGTAGTCTATACAATATTACTACAATGGAAGACCCAGGATAAAACGGACCCGCACCTGGCTGGAATGCATGCCTATGTTGTGGAAGTTCCTTTGGTGTCTGGTTTACAGCCATTGAAGTGTATGACTCTGACTACTTTACTGTATACTGCTTGTGATCTTTAATACTGTGAATAAGGTATAAAAAGAAGAAAAAGCCAGCTCACCCAGCAATGTAATTCAGTCTGTACAGAAGCCTGCGATCCACGCCACTGCTTGGTGTGAGTAGACACCGGGAAGGAGTGGCAGTTGATCCAGCTTCTGATCCACGAATCAAGATGGTGTGGTTAAAATCATAAAGTCTTTATTTCAAAGATTTAAAAAATTCCAAGCATCAATAATTAGGACAAAAACATCAAAAAGCACTCCATATGATTCTTAAACCAAGTTTAAGAACGCTCCTGGTTCTTCAATTTCCTTGCCCTATGTCCCCCCTACCATCTCATCATATGGAGAGTTTTTTATGTTTATTGTCCTAATTCTTGATGCTTGGAATCTTTTAAATATTTTAAATAAAGACTTTATGATTTTATCTACACCATCTTGATTTGTGGATCAGAAGCTGGATCAACTTCCACTCCTTCCCAATCTTTAATACGGTGCCTATTTTACTGCGAAAACCCCATCAGGTTCATGCAACAAATCATATCTAACCCTTATTTCAATTTTGCAGACATATTACACTAGGCAGCACCCTCTGACCCCGATTCATTATTTTCTACACCAGTCTTGATGAAATCGTGCTCCTTTTAATGATTTTGGGGCATCTCTCAGCTAGTGTGTGCAAATATAAAAAATGTATTCCAGGCTCCTGAAATGCATGCCACTTTTGGTAAGTACATTTTAATTAAAAAGACTGGCTGCGCAGGACCACACACCTTTTGGCTAAATCTCTGCCTAGTTTTTAAAAAGTTTGTAAAACTGTCGTCAAATCCAGAAAAGTCTCAAAATTTTTGCACCACTCATACTTGAGCAAAGCAATCGCAACATTTCAAGCTATTTCACAGTACAAAAAACTTGGGTAAACTGCTTGATGAATTGAACCATCCTTTTTTTTTTTTTTTGCAAGGTTACCCTACATGAAATAGTATAAAATAAAAATTCTAGTGTAAAACAAAGTTATTAGTCATAATAATCTACTATATTTGTCTTATTTTACTAATAAAGATTAACTCCACTCAACCAAAACATTTTTCACAACTTTGTAGGTACCAGAAAAATCTGTTGTTCCACCGCTTTTGGTCTGTGGACGACAAACAACTTCACACAGACTTCAGTGCGCTCCGTTCTATTGTAGTCGCCAACTATGAGGAGACCATCAAGATGCCCATAAATGAGCCAGCTGTAGGAAAGAGGAAATCTCAGATTCAGGTACAAAGTCAATGTGACTGAACAATGCTAAAAACAAAATAATGACATACGCAGTTGGCTTACCACTCATGGGGAGCGGAGGGGAGGCAATATAAAGGCTGATCCATTGCTGCATGCATCATATGTCCAGAAGAGACATGAAGAACATGTAAAAATTAGAAAGTTCATTTGTATTAACAAGGCCAATTCTAAAATTGGCAATACTTAAGCCAGTAGTGAAAAATTATGAAAGTCTCTACTTTCAGGTGGGTACTGGCTCTCCTTGCTGAAATCCTGGTGTGGAGAATGTTTCAGCCAATGCTGCCTTGAAAAATATGTGTAAATTACCTCTGTCTACAGATTGATGTCTGATTTGGCTGCTATTTCTAATGGGTAGACATTAGTGATGAGCGAGCATGCTCGCCACTTCTCGGTACTCGCCGAGCATCTCAGTACTCGAGATGCTTGGAGCTCGCCGAGTACTTGCGAGATGCTCGGGCGGGAGCTCGGGTCCCCGTCTTGCATGTTTGGCACTATTTAAAGCACCAATCATGCAGGGATTGTCTGCCACTCACTGTAATGTCACAGCCATGGTGGTTGTGGCATTACAGCGATTGCCCAAATCGATGGGCACAGTGCTCACAGTGAAACATGAAAGCCGGCAATTCATCAGCGGCATACACCGGTACCCGACAATTTAGAACAGAAAGAATAGAGCATCACACATAGAAACATGTCAGTCGCATATATAATAAGTACAGTGACCGTGTTGGTTACTGTACTTGTCATTTAGTGTTAAAATAAAGGATTTATTAAAAAAAATAATAATAGTGTTTTCATGCACCCTTCTCTTTAAAAAAGCCGGCCGGCGATTCCTCAGCGGCATACATCGGTACCAGACAATTTAGAACGGAAAGAATAGAGCATCACACATAGATAAGATAGATTGAAACATGTCAGTCACATATATAATAAGTAGAGTGACAGTGTTGGTTACTGTACTTGTCATTTAGTGTTAAAATAAAGGATTTATAAAAAAAAAAAAAAATTGGCGTAGGGTTCCCCGTAATTTTAGTCTCTAGCGGAGGTTAAGCAGACGGCTGGGGCAGATGTTTGAAGCCTGGGAAGGGGGTAATACCCACAGAGCTTCCCAGGCTACTAATATCATCCCCCAGCTGAATACCTAGCCTTTACCAGCTATTAAAATGGGGGACCCCAAAAAAAATGACATGGGGTCCCCCCTATTTTAATAGCTAGCAAAGGCTAGGCAGACAGCTGGGGGCTGATATTAATAGCCCAGGAAGGGTGCCATGAATATTGGCCCCCTCCCAGGCTAGAAACACCAGCCGTCAGCCGCCCCAGAAATGGCGCATCTATGGGATGCGCCAATTCTGGCACTTAGCCTCGCTCTTCCCACTGCCCTGTAGTGGTGGCAGTGGGGTAATAGGGCTGGTGTTGATGTCAGCTTATAATGCCAGCCGACATCAAGCCCAGGTTAGTAATGGAGAGGCGTCTATAAGACACCCCCATTACTAACCCCATAGTCAAATTTAAAAAAAACACAAACACCCAGAATAAAGTCCTTTAATTGAAGTAAACACACAATTTTTTAATGTTTTAAATTAAACCATACTTACCATCACGCCCATTCCAGCTGAAGCCAATGTCTTCTGCAATAAAAGTAAAATAATAAACCAACCTCATCCTTACCTTTCCATGGTTCCCAGGACGGCTCCAGCTCTGCTACATTCACATGACAGGCTGGATCGCAGCCGAAAGCTGCCATCCAGCTTGCCATGCCGCAGACACTGAGAAACGCAGGCATGCTTGCGCTCCTCAGTGTCTGGCTGTGACGGCATCCAGATGAGCCGAGTTCATGTCCAATGAACTCAGCTCACCTCATGCACGTCACTGACAGCGTGGGAAAATTCTCCTGCGCTTGCAGTGAGCGCAGGAGAATTCTCTCACACTCACCGCAAGCGCAGGAGAATTTTCCCACGCTGTCAGTGATGTGCATGAGGTGAGCTGAGTTCATTGAACATGAACTCGGCTCATCTGGATGCCGTCACAGCCAGACACTGAGGAGCGCAAGCATGCCTGCGCTTCTCAGTGTCTGCGGCATGGCAAGCTGGATGGCAGCTTTCGGCTGCGATCCAGCCTGTCATGTGAATGTAGCAGAGCTGGAGCCGTCCTGGGAACCATGGAAAGGTAAGGATGAGGTTGGTTTATTATTTTACTTTTATAGCAGAAGACATTGGCTTCAGCTGTAATGGGCGTGATGGTAAGTATGGTTTAATTTAGAACATTAAAAAATTGTGTGTTTATTTCAATTAAAGGGCTTTATTCTGGGTGTTTGTGGGTTTTTTTTAACTTTGACTATGGGGTTAGTAATGGGGGTGTCTTATAGACGCCTCTCCATTACTAACCTGGGCTTGATGTCAGCTGGCATTATAAGCTGACATCAACCCCAACCCTATTACCCCACTGCCACCGCTACAGGGCAGTGGGAAGAGCGAGGCTAAGTGCCAGAATTGGCGCATCCTATGGATGCGCCATTTCTGGGGCGGCTGACGGCTGGTGTTTCAAGCCTGGGAGGGGGCCAATATTCATGGCACCCTTCCTGGGCTATTAATATCAGCCCCCAGCTGTCTGCCTAGCCTTTGCTAGCTATTAAAATAGGGGGGACCCCACGTCATTTTTTTGGGGGGTCCCCCATTTTAATAGCTGGTAAAGGCTAGGTATTCAGCTGGGGGATGATATTAGTAGCCTGGGAAGCTCCGTGGGTATTATCCTCTTCCCAGGCTTCAAACATCTGCCCCAGCCGTCTGCTTAACCTCCGCTAGAGACTAAAATTACGGGGAACCCCATGCCAATTTTTTTTTTTAATAAATCCTTTATTTTAACACTAAATGACAAGTACAGTAATCAACACTATCACTGTACTTATTATTTATGTGACTGACTTGTTTCTAGCTATCTAATCTATGTGTGATGCTCTATTCTTTCTGTTCTAAATTGTCAGGTACCGGTGTATGCCGCTGATGAATTGCCGGCCGGCTTTTTTAAAGAGACGGGTGCATGAAAATCGAAGGGCACTAGTGTGTTCCAAGTGCCCTGCTATGTTTTTCATGCACCCTCCTATATACCCTGCCTGCCTGTCTGCCTATATATTCTGCCTGCCTGACGTTTAATAGAGCACCGTTCCCATCGATTTGGGCAAATTTTGACCTTCTGCAGACCGCCGGGGGGAACCACCAGAAAAATGCTCAAGTTTCCCATAGACTTACATTGGGCTCGTTGCTCGGGTCGAGCACCCGAGTATTCCAATGTGCTCGACCCGAGCTTCGAGCACCCGAGCATTTTAGTGCTCGCTCATCACTAGTAGACATTAATGGATGAGACATTGACTTACCTGTAGGTGGCACTAGAGAGACTAGAGTTTTCTTCCTTCTGGATGAGAGGTCATTTGCATACTTTCACTTTAAACCTAGAAACAATATTGTTCAATGTCATCATCATGATTATTGTTTTGCTCTCACTATAGGAGTATGTTGAATATTATGGTGGCCCTGGAGTCCAGCACATTGCCTTAAACAGTTCAGATATCATAAGTGCGGTAGGTGTCGTAGAGCTTATTATCACAAATGTACACTTCAGCTAGAAAAATAAGTCCGTTTAATAAAATTCTCTCTTGCAGATCATCAACTTAAAAGAAAGGGGCATGGAGTTTATGTCTGTCCCATCTACCTATTATCAGACACTGAGGGAAAATTTGCAAACAGCGAAAATACAAGTAAAAGAAAACCTTGACAAGCTGGAGGTTTGTATATATTTGACATTGATAAAATACACTGCGTGTGTACTACGTTATTACCACAAATGAACTGTTTTTAGGAACTGAAGATCTTGGTGGATTATGATGAGAAAGGCTATTTGCTGCAGATTTTTACTAAACCAGTCCAAGACAGGCCTACCTTGTTTCTTGAAGTCATTCAACGTCATAATCATCAGGTATGTATTTATGGCAGTTCAGAGAGTAGTAGAAATAACTATACGAACAAATACACTCCCGTAGTACCAATTCTTTTGCTCTGTGTGTCAATGACAATACAATAATAAAGAAAAATCCAGCAATATTACTAAAAGCCACAATTTAACAAAAAGCACTCCCTCCCACCCCCTTTTTAATCTACGTATAAATGTAGATTGTATATGATCTAGCACTTGAAGGTCCCACACACATGAACATTCAGTGCGGCGCAGCATTCATGTATTGTCAATGGGGAAAATTAAAGGACCAGGTGTCGAAATTCAAATGGACCCATACTTCTTTCCCCAGCTCCCTGCACCATCTCTTGGGTGGAAGTCAGTACATACCTATAGACATGAGATGGTTGGCTGGGCCCACTAAATTTGGAGGTTTGACTGACCATAATCTCAAGTGTATGGGGTCTTTTCGACTCGATTGCTATAGCATCTGTCTTCCTTTTGAAAGAGAAGGATGATGATCAAGGCCTGTAGTGGTCCTTGAGCAAAAAAAAAAAAATTGGACAAAGGATACAAGGGTAAACAAGATTCCCACATAAGGACAGGTGGAAGTTAGGACTTCATTGAACAAGGCGGAGAGAGACACGCTGTTGAGAAGAATTTTTACTCTCAGAGAATCTCATGTATTACATGGTCACTCATTTACCTGGCAGTCATATCTGCTAACTGTCAGGGTTTCATAAGCTAGACTCGCAGTGATCAGATGATTGCTGGGGCGGCTTTCTTCTGAAAGATTTTGGACAACCCATTTATTATTATTATTATTTTTTTTTTTAACAATGTTGCATCCAGCTGTAGCATTTAAAAGGAATCTGTCAGTAGGTTCAATCCTCCTAAGCAGTCTATATGGGCATGTGGGTCATAAGAAGCTGAATAAAAGGATACATTGATATCTGCAATGCAATTCCAGAGATATCCACTTTTTTCTTATATGTAAACGAGCTGTTCAAGACTATGTGCCGGACTCTGATCTGCATGAGAATCTGCCTCCAGAGCTTATTTTAAATAAAAGGGTGCATTACCAGTGTGAGACATGTAATGACTGACAGTTCTAATCTCACTGCAGTGCCATGTGTGATGAGTGATAACAGTACAGCAGAGGTAACAGTACAGCAGAACTGAAACCTTGTCTCATTACAAATATTTGCAGCAACATGTGTCCTCTCATAGTACTTCAGCTCTGCTGCAGAACTGTGCCTTATTATAGCCAACACGGTACAGCAGAGTTGAACTTTTTCTCATTACAAATACAACTAGCACATTTGCAGTTGTTGTGTCACAAAGGTCTCTGCTCTGCAGTAGTGCCCTTTCCCTACACTGGTTGCCTGTGAGATGGAAGCTGAAGCAGTATGAGAGGACAAATGCAGCTACAAATGCTTTTGTAATGATACAAACTTCACTTCTACTGTACTGTGTTAGCTCTAATCTCACTGCAGAACTGTGTGTCATTCTGAGAACAAAGTGTCAGTCATGACTCTACATTGGAAACAGTAATGATGTTGGCTTTTTCAATCTTGCATACAGACTAATTTATATAATTAAAGCTAAGCTTGAGTTTCATGGACCTGTACAATCCAGTTTCATGTTCTAGGAGAAAATGTGGCGACAGAAGCTTCATTAAATAATTTAGAAAATGAGTGTCAATATTCTGATATTAAATTGATACCAATCATTATGTTTAAATCTTAGGCTCTGGTCACACTACTGTCATGGATTCTGTTCTTAATGGAACCATGACAGGATCCATTTTCCACCTATTACATCAGGTTTCTGGTGTTTGTGACGGCAGTAATAGCTTTACATTCCACGCTATCACGGCCATCAAAAATACTGGAACTCCGAAGGAAAGAGAAAAAGTGTAAACAGAGTCTCAGCACAAATACAGTGGGTACGGAAAGTATTCAGACTCCTTTAAATTTTTCACTCTTTGTTTCATTGCAGCCATTTGGTAAATTCTAAAAAGTTCATTTTTTTCTCATTAAAGTACACTCTGCACCCCATCTTGCAGATCCTTTCCAGTTCCGTCAGATTGGATGGTGAACGTTGGTGGATGGCCATTTTCAGGTCTCTCCAGAGATGCTCAATTGGGTTTAGGTCAGGGCTCTGGCTGGGCCAGTCAAGAATGGTCACAGATTTGTGCTTGTGCTGAAGCCACTCCTTTGATATTTTAGCTGTGTGCTTAGGATCATTGTCTTGTTGGAAGGTGAACCTATGGCCAAGTCTGAGGTCCAGAGCACTCTGGAAGAGGTTTTCATCCAGGATATCTCTGTACTTGGCCACATTCATGTTTCCTTCAATTGCAACAAGTCGTCCTGTCCCTGCAGCTGAAAAACACACCCATAGCATGATGCTGCCACCAGGTTTCACTGTTGGAATTGTATTAGGCAGGTGATGAGCAGTGCCTAATTTTCTCCACACATACCGCTTAGAATTAGCACCAAAAAGTTCTATCTTTGTCTCGTCAGACCAGAGAATCTTAATTCTAGGTCTGAGTCCTTCATGTGTTTTTGAGCAAGCTCTATGTGGGCTATCATATGTCTTGCACTGAGGAGAGGCTTCTGTCGGGCCACTCTGCCATAAAGGCCCGACTGGTGGAGGGCTGTAGTGATAGTTGACTTTGTGGAACTTTCTCCCATCTCCCTACTGCATCTCTGGAGCTCAGCCACAGTGATCTTGGGGTTCTTCTTTACCTCTCTCACCAAGGCTCTTCTCCCACAAGTGCTCAGTTTGGTTGGACGACCAGATCTAGGAAGACTTCCGGTGCTCCCAAACTTCTTCCATTTAAGGATTATGGAGGCCACTGTGCTCTTAGGAACTTTAAGTAATGCAGAAATTCTTTTAGAACCTTGGCCAGATCTGTGCTTTGCCACAATTCTGTCTCTGAGCTCCTTGGGCAGTTCCTTTGAGCTCATGATTCTCATTTGGTCTGACATGCACTGTGAGCTGTGAGGTCTTAGATAGACAGGACTTGATTTAGAAAGGCACACACCTATCAGTTTAATTAAACACAACTAGACTCCAATGAAGGAGTAGAACCATCTCAAGGAGGATCACAAGGAAATGGACAGCATGTGACTTAAATATGAGTGCCTGAGCAAAGGGTCTGAATACTTATGACCATGTGATATTTCAGCTTTTCATTTTTAATAAATTTGCAAAAATTTCTACTTTTTTTTTTTTTTTTCCAGTCAAGATGTGGTGCAGAGGGTACTTTAATGAGGGGAAAAAAAATTAACTTTTTAGAATTTACGAAATGGCTGAAATGAAACAGAGTGAAAAATTTAAAGGGGTCTGAATACTTTCCATACCCACTGTATATCCATGTACAATATATAACAATTACTTTATATTTTAGGGATTCGGAGCTGGAAATTTCAAGTCACTATTTGAAGCTATTGAACTGGATCAAGCAGCACGAGGAAACCTCACTGTACTAACTGCAAATGGGGAAATGGAAAGCCTGTAGAGTGGCGCAGATTATGTATGTGAATGACTACAGAAAATATACGTTATATTAGTAGATTATGAAAAATAAAAGCATTTTAACTAGGTGGTAATTGACTTTAATGGTCCATCCAGACTATTTACACGTAATCTATTGAATAACTAGCCTTACTAGAAATTTTTGAGAGCATTGCATGACATATACTCTATATCATATTGTAAAGGTTTCCCCTTTATGTAAACTAGATGGATGTTTAAAGAAAACCTGTTAGCCATGTTTTAGGGGGGCAACCAGAGGTAGTGATGTAAAAGTCACTCTTCAAAAATAACAGATACCCATGTCATACCGATCTGTACTTTTACACATATGTGATTTAGACTGCAAGTGCACTGGGCATAACAAGTGCACTTGCGGTCCTCGCCTCCTATTTAGTTCTTTCTGCCTAGCGCTGCCAAAGGCTGCTTGATTATCAGCAGAGATAAAGGCTTTCCAGCTGTGGAGAACTGAAGAGGAGCGGTAGTTTGCAAGTGTACTGGCCATTCCCAGTGCACTTGCAGTCTAATTTATATAAGGATAAAAGTATGGAATTGATTTGCAATGAAGTAATGGATCCAGACAATTTTAATTGCTGAACAAGAATACATATATATATTTTATACAATATATCACTACCTCTATTCGTCCCCTTAAAAATGTTGCTGACAAGTTCCTTTTAACATGACAAATCTGTTATGTGGCAGTACAAACTCCCACTGCTTTTATAAAGGTATTAAACTCCTTTATAACAGAAGTTTAAATTATATGAACAACAAAAGTGTGATATGTGATATTACCCACTAAGAGTATATAAAAAGGATGCTACTTATTTCTTTATATGAAGCATACAACTCTATAAGCTTATCATTCAAGCAGCAAGTATGTGCTCTAGAGCAGGGTTCCCCAACTCCAGTCCTCAAGGCCCACCAACAGGTCATGTTTTCAGGATTTCCTTAGTATTGCACAGGTGATGTAACTATTGCCTGTGCTGATGATGGAATTATCACCTGTTCAATACTAAGGAAATCCTGAAAACATGACCTGTTGGTGGGCCTTGAGGACTGGAGTTGGGGAACCCTGCTCTAGAGCTGCTATCAGGAAGTTGCAACCAGTCAGACATTGAAGACAAAACAAGCTATAAGTTATACTTTTATTTTAGAAATATTGTTTCAATTGTACAGCCATGTGATTTTCTCTGCAGTGTACAAGATTTTCCATTAAAGAGTATCTGTCACCACTTTGGAGTTATCAGACCTCTACTATGGACATACAGGCTATAGAAAAGTAAATCTATACATACCTGTATGGCCCATAGTAGAGGTCTGCTTGCAGAGAAATGTGTTTTTATAAAATCGGTTTTCACATGCATGGCGCCCGGTGGATGCCAAGAAATCCCCGTCTATCTGATTATGTTGCATATTCCCCCTCCTCACCTACACGTCACAGGGCCCTGTTGCGTGCACTAGTCTCACTCACTTCCCGCGCATGCGCAAATCGCCATCATCAGCGTTTTTTTTTTTTACTCCTGGCCCCGTTGGTCTCTGCAGTGTTCTAGTGCGTAGGCGCCAGGGGGTCACTGTGACTTCCGGGCACCTGCGCACTAGAACACTACAGAGACAAACGGGGCGGGAGGGAAAAAAAAAAGCGCTCCTGATGATGGCGGCGATTTGCGCATGGAAGTGAGTGAGACGAGTGCAGGGCCCTGTGACGTGTAGGTGAGGGGGGAGAATATACAACAAACTGATAGGCGGGGATTTCTTGGCATCCACCGGGCGCCAAGCATGTGAAAACAGATTTTATAAAAACACATTTCTATGCAAGCAGACCTCTACTATGGGCCATACAGGTATGTCTAGATTTACTTTTCTATAACCTGTATGCCCATAGTAGAGGTCTCATATCTCCCAGTGGGTGACAGATTCTCTTTAATGGAAAAGCTTGTACACTGCAGAGAAAATCACATGGCTGATTCCCTTTAACAAACCTATTAATTTAAGTTAGATGCAACTGAGGCTAACTTTTTTTTTAGCATTGAGAAAAACAATATTTGCCACATTATTACCTGGTAAAATAAATATTAATAAACTGATTCCTGACATGTTTTTTTTTAAATCTAAAGCAGTATATTGTACTTTAAAGGATTCATAGCTCTGATCAGTAATAAGAACTTAGCTGTGTGACAGCACAAGCTGTACAAGACATCTGAAAGATACCTCCTGTAACTGTCTCAATGGATCTTGCTCTATCCTTCACTTATGCTTTACTCTCCATATGTTTATTTATAATAGTCAGTGTATAGAAACACAAATCTGTGAGAATCTGACAGCACAGAATGACTGTTCAAACCAAGCACTGGCACTCGCCAAAATGAAAAGCTTAGACAAAGTCGCAGGCCAACCTTGATATTTATTAAAAAAAAGTCTACAGTTGATGTTTTTCCTTATTATCAAATATAAGCTATGAACTTTTTCATATGGAAACAAACTTAAAAGGGTTGTCCCACGAACAAAGTATATTTTAATTAATAGATTTTAGAATGATATATTGGAATAATATAATGTTATGTAAGAGCAGTAATAAGCATATGGCCTAATTTAAATATGTAATAAAAGATAAAAAACCTGGAATACTACAGATAATAAAGTATGATGGAAACAAAAGTGTCCCCACAGTATGACACCTCCACAGTGAATTCCCCCACAGTACCCTCTATACACACGGTATGATGACCCTACTGCACTCCCTTACCCCAATCCAAAAATGGTGACCCCATTACAGTATGATTCTCCAGCTGTAATCCCCATACAGTATAAATGACCCCACATAGTGCTCCATACAGTATAATGGGCCCCACATAGTGCTGCATACAGTATAATGGCCGTACATTAAAAAAAATACTCACCCGCCCGTTCCCCCGCTGCTTCGGTCTCTTCCTGGCGTCGTCAGATCCTCTGCAGATCTCTCAGTAGAGCGGGCACGTTGTAATGACATCATTGCGCTAGCTGTGCTGAGACGTCAGACGCAGAATGATAGAGAAGGGAGCATCAGCAGACACTCCCTCTCCCATCATTGCTTTCAACTGTATCAGCATCTCAGATGCTGATATAGTTGAAAGTGCCCGCCTGGTGTCGCTGGCCAAATAGACTTGAGCGACCTGTCCGGCGTCGCGCGCCAAATGTACTGACCCTTTGGGCCATATTTGGCCTGCAGGCCAGAGTTTGACATATGTGGTATAGAAAAACAATGTAGGAAAAACTGTACACAAGAAATGTTACACAATGAGACTTTGGTTTTCTTTAAGAAAAGTGAGTATATTTATGGTTTGCTTTATAAAAATTACTATAATACAATGGTACAGAGTATTGAATTCACAAAAATATGAACAAATATATACAGGCAAGACACACCCACAAAAAAACACTTTCTTCAAAAACAAAGTACATATCCAAGGCAGTTTTCATATGCACAAAAAAAATCCCTAAATGTAGAAGACTCTTAAAAAATAATTTTATTGAACCCGCAAAATCTCCGTAGAAGAGATCTGAAAACAAAAGGTAATGGAGCTAATGAAAAAATAAGTTCTTTTATTGCAAAACCTGTCACTTGGTTGATTTAATTTTTTTCCTTAGACTTTTGTGAATTAAAAATATCCTTATATACAAAATAATCCCATGAAACTTTCAGCAGTGTGCCATTAGATTTTTTTATTTTTTTTTTTAAACAACCCCTTTAAAATATTCATTATAGTGTTTTATTTTAACAAATACTAGAATGGCAATATTTGACGAATGAAACAAAAATATATTTATGAAATATTGAAAATTCACTTGTTTGTTGCCGCAACTGCTGGAATTGCTTTGCAGATGATTTGCCCTTGCTCCTGGTAGTTTAAGAGTGAAACCTCTCTGAGCTGTAACAATGAGACTGCTCGGGCCAACACTTTTGCAGTGAGAAGCTTATGCTCTGCAAGGCTCCTGGCCACAAATGTGTTAATACATATGGTTTATAGTTACTATGTAATAAATACACAATGCTTCTAGTGTGGTGGGAAGGAGGGAATCTCCATTTCTTCCATTCAATTTGTTAATGCTTCTAAATCAAACCTAGCTTGACAAAAAAAAAAAATATTTATACAGAATGTACATGTTATATAAAGCTTGACACAAGCTAAAATCTTCTACTCGTTCACGCCAGTATACAATGCTGCTTTGCTTCAGATTCCTTTTCAATATGGTAGACAGATGCCAGCATTTTTGCGGCAGGATAACATCCATAATATTGAAGAGAAATCCTTATGCATTGAGCTGTAACTCAAAGAAAATTGAGATCACAATATTCAGCTTAAATTATTTACACACTGGTTTCAAATACAAAGAAATCCGCAAAAAAAAAAGAAGTCAACTTGTTTCTACAAGAAACAAATGTTTCGAGATTCTGTGTGAAACCTTGTACAGGATACGCAGTTTCTAAGTACACTGAAAACCTTTTCTTCATTTATATATAGCTATATACACAAGCACATACAGATCTTAATTTTCCTTTTTTTTTTTTTTTTTTTTCTTTTTACACAAATGCACTGATATTATCCCTGCGAGATTTTCAAAAACCGTTACAACATTAGTGCTGTTTAGTTAAATTCTTAATGATAAGAAAGAAAAAAGGATTTTTTTTTCTGGTGAACAGCTACCTTGCGTAAAACAGGTAAAATGGAAGAAATTCAAAGATGTTGTATAAAAATATTATACTGGCAAAAGTGACCTTGATGTTGAGGCAAGTGCATTTATCAAAGAAGAAAAAAAAGTAACAAAAAGAAAAAAAAAATGGGAAGAAGGGAAGCTGGTAAATTATGTACAAGAGACAAAACACACAAATGATTCTTAATTTACATTTCTCTATTGTACAAAATGAACATTCACATTTACTTTTTGAAAGCTAAAATGTATTTACTGTATTGAAGAGGTTGGCCACCTTTCCTAAGCATCTGAACATTGGGACCCATCTTACCTGAAAGCATTTTGAACATCTTTTGAAATCTGCATGAAGGGCAAAGAAAGAATAGTAGTCTTGCATTTGGCTGAACATAGTACTTTTTGTACTAAACTTACCCAAATACATCGCTGACTATATAGCTGCCTACCCTATATATTTCACCTGGAGGTGTTTATGTCTTCAATTGGCTTAGGTCAAGAAGTTCTCCACCTAGATTTATTTTACAGTAACATGGTTAATGCAGCAGTATGAGACTGTAAGACATAATTGTCTTGCCAAGTCACCATTCCTTATCCATTGTTCATTTTAAATTTGGACGCTCACATGTTGTACACGTTAGAGAATACATCATTTTTCAAAAAGGTCCTCTTAAAATAAGCTTATGTGGTTGTCCAGGCACAGGTATTTGATGATTACTAGACAGGTTATCAGTAGCAGATCGGTGGGAGTCTGACTCCCTGCGCCCCAACCAAGTAGTAGTTTTTGCTCTGGTTGGGTGTAAACACTTTGAACAGAGCCACCGAGTGCAGCTCCATTCAAAGTGTAGAGCGCAATGCAAGCACAGCTTGTTGTTCAGAGTAGAAGCTGTACTGCCGCAGCTGGCAAAATGTCTACATATGGGCGCTACCGAAGCAGAAAACTGCTGATTGGTGAGGAGCACCAGGTGTTGGACCCCACTGATCCAGTGTTGATGACCTATCTTTATAGATAGGTCATCAAATACCTATGCCTGGACAACTACGGGGTGACCTGAGATACCTAATTAATCAGCTGTAATCTGCATAGGAACCTGGTAGAAAGTCTTCATTTATCCTGTAGAGCCACTACAGAAAAAACAAAAAGAATTACACCATTCCTGTGGAAGTCAATGGGCTGTCCATGTAATGTACAGACATTACCTTGCAATGCTTTATTAGGTTATCTGAAAGTGGGTTTTCTAAGCCAGTCTCTGTTTAGACCTATGTAATTTGAGCCAGACTGGTTGACAGAAACATGCTGTTCTACCACTGAATAGGCGATCATAGTAAAGCAATGTCTCGCCACTAGTTGTACTGATGGCAGAGATGGACAAGCAGTTGGCAGCAGTTATGCCATGTCCCATCTAGGGCAGCAGTAACCAAATTTTTGTACCAATAAATCTTGGCGATGAGCCTATTTAAGATGAATCACAATTTACCCTTAGGGCCTAAATCAGGTCATCACAAATTCCTGTAAATATTAGTGTATAACCTGTATTAAATCTGACCTATCAACTACATAAAAGAGAAAGCTGAGACTCGTACATTTTTACTGGCAATAGCACATTGACCCCATGTCTAAAAACTACTTAACATCAGAGTCTTGCATTTTTTCTGTCGCACAAGTTAAGATATTGAAAAACTGATCAGCTTTCCTGCTATGAGAACATCCTTGATTTTGCACTCACTTTATACATTTAATTCCAATACAACATTTAGACTTATCAGATGATCATTTGCAGTTAGGGAGAAAGTGAAAAGTTAGAGAAAAGCCAGGCATTAAATGGCAAATCTCAAATAAAGTTTCTACTTAAAAGTATTATCTTGCAGTTAGCCAACAGCTGATCATGAGGGCCACAGATACTCATGCTTCTCTACATGCAGAGAGCGTCCATGAACAAGGGACTGCATGGTAAGGATCAAACACGACAATCTGTAAATGTCAATCTGATGTGGATAGATAGTTCATCTTAAAAAAGGGGTCAAATGAAGGCTAACAAATTAGCAGAACCATGAGTCCAGTGGCCACATCAGCAAATCAGTGGCCGCTGAGTGGAAGCCCCGCAAACTGCCTCCTACCAACCAGCATCTCAGACTCTTCTTTGGATTAGACAGCCTAGCTCAAAGTCAACGTTGCAACGTGACGTACACAAGCCGTCGCACCAGGCCAGCTAATCAAAAGAACTGGGGATACTGACCGTTAACAGGCGGTTTGCAGAGCCCCTGTCCTACAGCCACCGATCACTAAAGTGGGCGTAGAATCAAGGTCTTGCAGATCAATTTATTCATTTCTAGTCTTTTTTTTTTAGCTGTAAAACAAAAAAGGTTGTATACTGATACAGCAATCAAAATGGGTAAACTGGGAGTGTGGCAAATATGTCAACTTCAAGTACAGGGTCAAAGATCATTGTCTACCAGTGAATGTTTGAAATATGTATAGCAGCCAGACAGCTTTTTCATTTTGGAGCAACATTGGGTCTTAGGGATCACTATGAAACCTGCATACTTCTTATTTTGCAAATACTGACAGTTGCAATCTTATGGTTCTTTACATCTATTGTGCCATTGCCACTTAACTGCAAACCTTTGGAAGACAAATTCCAGTCCCAAGCAAAATAAAACACCTTAAGTTAACGCGGGGCGAGAAGCGGAGTACCTGACAACTGTTACTGTGCAATTTCAGTAGAGCTAAAACTGTGGACAGTTTTCCTGATAGATGTAACATTACCTTGAAGCTTCATTACTCTTAATTTTACAAAACACCTTAAGCTTTGCAAAAGCTTAAATATTCTACTTAGAAGTGCTATTTTTTTGGAAGCATCTGAAAAATAGGATCATTCTATTATCGGTTTAGATTAAGAATACCGGAAGTGGGGATACACAGTTTTCTACACAAGTCAGACCCAAACATAATTGAAAAGGTTGTTTGTCTTAGAATAGATCCCGTTCAAAAATACCCATGTGTAGGAATGCAGTGATGAAAAGAATGATAAAAGGGAACTGACCAAGCTGAATAAAGTACCAAAATACAATGTGCAAGATTAGCTAATACTTCATAAAATGGCGTTACATCAGCTTCCGGAAGGAAGAAAAGATTTGTGAAAACTTCTCACCTTGCCGTCCATATCAACCAACCATTTGCCACTTAGTTGCAAGTAAACAATGACTCCATCACATATGGAGATTCTGGGAAGCCAACAGAACGCATTTCACCCTAATGGTGACAGGGACCTGGTGATTATGGTGCCAGCAACGTGCAGGTTACCCCTGTATGGTAAATTATAGTGACAAACAACAGCAAATTAGTTCTCAAGTCCAGACCATGGACAACTGTAGATGACAATACGCGGATTATCAAGATGCAACACTGAAGTGTGGAAAGCTACTCAGTCTACTGCTTCCTTCTGTGACGTTACATCACCATTCATTTGGTAAATGACATTTGACTTATTGCTTGCATACAGAGAAGGTAAGCCAAGCCTCATTTACCCTGTGAACAGTCATCACAGAAGGGAGGAGAATAGTACTCAAAGTGTGGTAAGGCAGAAACACTAACTGCTAGGAACTACACATCAGACCAATTGTGAGCGACATAGGATTCTGGACAAGCACTTGATCAGAGTAGCATAAACTGAAAATAAAATGTGTGACGTTTTTCATTAACTTCTCTCCCATTATCATCTACAGCTTGGTGCATCAGATGCAATTCTGAATACGGTCCATAGCACTAAGCAAGGACCAGATTTCAGACTTATTCCAATGTGGCCTAGTTATCATTCATACACATGGGCATCTATACCATGAATCAAAGTTATTTGAGATCCACTAAATGTTATAAAAAGATAAATGGTCACTACCTACAGCCTATAGAAAACGCTTACAAAAGTCACAATCATCTTTGCTGTACTATAAAGGTCCACATAAGTCCCTGCACTAAGCAGCAACTTTGCTTCTTTCGTGGCACCATGATGCCTTTTTCCTAATTGCAGCGGTGAATAAATAATGTGTAAAGGAGTTTTACATGCCAGTTTCCCAATGGCAAGGACAAGATCATTGATCACTCCTTCAAATCCATCTTGGACTTTTGTTAAATTTTGCTAAAAAGTTGGAAGAAGAGAGGAAAAGACCAAGAATAATTAAATAAATAAGAAGGGAAATATTATACAAAGCAAAAGCTTATCTCACATCAAAAGATTAATAATGTATAAAAAGGGAATCCCTTTCTGAAAGTCAAAGGGTAACATCTATTTCCAATGGATACCATTACAGCATTACCTCTTCATATTTATGGTGCGTATCTGATGAGGAAACTAGCAGCATTATGGCATAAAAAAAAAAAAGAAGGTACCGAATTATGACCTCCACTAGATTAATATTAATCAGGAGAAAATTGTTGAGATCGGTTTCTTTGTTTTCAAAACATGTTTTCTGTGCCACTAAGTGGTATCACCTCTTCAATGTTAAAGATGAAAAGTCAAAGAAAATACAAATAAAAAGCACCAGGGTCTTTACAATCAGAAGCAATGTCATGACGTACATGTGCCCTTCTTGTTCAGGAGCCCAAGAGAAGTGCGAAACCGTTTGTTTTTTTGTAGGTTTTTTTTTTTTTTTGGCAAAAGTGCAACTTACACCTCTTACTTGCAGTCCGCTATGGCTGAAAGGTGCATTGACAGATAAGGGACATTTTAATTCAATGTCCCTCTGCAATTCTCTGCTCCGCAAAGACAAGGGATCTTAACGTCCTCTATAGGGAACTTGTAATCGTATGTGATCTCTTCATTCACATTAATATATTGTTTGGAGTAGATGACAATCTTCTTTTGAGACTCCACAGTGATGACCTTTGCGTAGCAATTAGGCTGAAAAACAATAAAGAGTGACCAATAAACATACACTCCATATAGTCCTTATTTCCAACACTTAATGGAGTTTTCCCACGAGCAAAGTTCATTGTTATCAACATTTTATTCAATAGATCTTGCAATAATAATAATAATTTTCACAATTGGATGGGTTTAAAATAAAATGTTCCTGTGCTGAGATAATCCTATAAATGTTCCCCTGCTGTGTACTGTGTAATGGCTGTGTCTGACCGTGCAGCAACATGGTCTGATCATACCACAGCTCCTGGATAGGGGAGGAACGAAGAGAGTATACAGACATTACAGCACAGGATCACTGCTGAGTCTTTCTTTGAGGTAAAACATTGCTTAAAATCAAGCAGTGAAATGTTTTGCCTCACAAAAAGAATCAGCTGTGATCCCTGCGCGGTCCTGTCTGTATATTCTCTTTTGTGTCCTCCCCTGCCCAGGAGATGTGGTATGATCAGACCATGTTCCTGTACAGTCAGACACAGCCATTACACAGTACACAGCAGGGGCACATGTATAAGATTATCTCCGCACAGGAATTTTATTTAAACACATCCAATTGTGGAACTTATTATTATTCAAAGATCTATTAATTAAAATGTACTTTGTTCATGGGAAAACCGAACAAAAAATTAAAAAGATCCTTTAGCAGTTCTATAAAATATATAGCTTGCTATGTACCACCAATTGTGAACAATGTAATTCGAGAGTGCAACAAAAATGTGACCAGTAACTACAGTCTTGTCTAAAAGTATATATAGGACAAAAAAAAAGTAAGTACGCCATGGTGCTCTGTGTTAACACTAATAAAAATCAAAAGGCATTATTTATGTAGTGTATTTCTGACATCATAGACGCAGCAAAAATCTGGATCATTAAAGGGGTTGTCCGGTCCAAATTGATAAGTCTGCAGTCACTCTGAGTGAGTCACTGAGTGACAGCAGATTTCGGAATCCCCCCAGCGCAAGCATTGTGCGCTGTGGGGATTTGCCGGTTTCAGACGCGGGACCGGAGGATATGTATGAGCTATGTTACTGGTTATCTATAGTTAATAAAATTGCACCAAGTTTCAATCTGCAATCTTAATTCCTTCATTCATCTTCAAGTTCCCAATATACAGTTTGCAGGCAGATCAGAATTTCACATTGTTCTCTTGTGGGAGTGTCTCTCCCAGTAATATAGGCTGCATACTGCTATGTTCATATATTAGAACAGCTTCTATTCCATTTCATCTGCTTTGCTTCTTTTCTATAGCCTGTTTTCCCTGCCCTTCCTGAAAGACTGTGGATACACCCCAACTCATTCCATGCTGTCGAGGACCATATTCAACCCCCTCTAAACTGCTATCTTTAACAGTAAGAGAGGGGACAGATTTGTAACTTTTTCTTGCAGATATCAAGGCTACATAAAAGACTTTCAGACATTCTGCAGCAGCAAAATGGTAGAACATTTTTTAGGAAGACAATTTAGAAAGTTATTTAATTTTGCATTTCGAATCAAAGCAATAAATAAATATATGCAAAGATGTAAATAGCTTAATTCCCTTTCACACTGCTGACAGAATCAATATGGTGTAGAAGTAAAAGGTTTCTTAGGACTCAACATGAACTATTCCAACAAATATCTAAAAATAAAAAGTTGACAAAGAGAGGTAACAACTTACATTACAACTATGGTTAATAAACCGTGCGAAATTCCCACATTTTGTGGCATCAATGATGGTATCATGATCCACCCTAAACATGTAGCTGCTCCCGATCCCTTCATCCTCATATCGCTTTTCCCGCATATCAGCAATGACCTGAGAGGAAAAAACTAAAATGATTACTTTTTACTGAAATCAAAATCACAGTCGCAGCTTAGAAAAAATATCCTGTTAGTAACCATCTTACCTGACGAATATTCTGTCCCACATATTCAATGACCATCTCATCCGCAGCAATCGGCTCCATGGCAAAAAGGCCCCAGTCGTGAATATGGCTCTTGCAGAAACGTATTTTCTTCTTGCGAAACTGAAATCAGCAAAACACATTCATAAAACATTTACAAATTTATGTTGCTTGCAACTTAATGTAATTTAAATACGAAAAGCTGACCAGTAGTATTTTTCACCATATGCTGCAAAACGGCTATTGCCCCAATGAAGTAATGGTTCTAAAAAAAAGAGACTACAGTGCCTCAGAGGTTCCAAATGGACTGCAATTGGTGGCATGATAAAACAGCCGATCAGTGGTCATTCTGACTGCCTGTTTACATGGGAAGACCAAAGCAATCGATGTGCACAGAGTTATCTATATTAGATTGCATAGGCTGCCATTGTTCTCAGCAGTGCGAGTCCTGTTTACACAGGACGATGCACCACCAAGAATGATTATCTTTTATGCTGCATAAAAGATCATTTTACCTGATAAAATGCTTGTTCATTGGGTGGTTGGCAGTCTGCTTATGCGGCAAGATTATCGTGAAACAAGCATTTTTAAGAAACGCTCATTAACAATTATCTTGCAGCGCAAATGCCCTTTAAATTACTGTTGATAGACAATAAATGCCAACCTCCACATTAAAACTATTTGGTGCATATGTGTAGACAAAATGACAAATTCATATCCCCCATTTAAAAATAAAACCACTTCCTTACCTTGAGTTGATTAAATTTAAGCAGATCGCTGTCGCAGCTTCCAGTGAAGGAGGAAAGCAGCCGACGCTGTTCAGATCTTCTCTCTGAACCTGCTCGGGTTGAGGTGTGAGGCTGAGCTGGGATGCTCTTCCCCTGGATAGAGGGACAGAAAGGCATTTAGGAGAGAAACAGTATAAGTACATTACACTGCAATAGCTGAAGACCAAAAGATGAGGTAGAAAGGGAAATGTTCCCTGTGTGTGCGCATTATAATAATTGCATGTGTCCCTACTGTCCATACTAGCAGGGTGCAGAACGACTACGAGTTCAACGTTTTCTGTTCTGTGCTTTCAGCACCTAAGGTGTAGCAATTTCATACCTGGGTATCATTTAAAGGTTCTTCAGTCATAGAGCGATTGTTAATGAGGTATTTTGCCTTGTCCTTTCTATCAATTTTATAATATCCCTCACTACGGGCGCAGCCAGTAAGATGATCACGTAACCCATCATCACGTTTCTTTTTCTTGGGAGAAGAAACACTGGTTGGTGGGGGAAAAAAAAGTTAAGGAAAATATACACAAATGCGTGCTTGTAAATTTAAGATGCCATACTATGAAATTTATGCTGCCGATTCACTATATATCCAGCTAGAACTAGCAGACAATAAGGTGTTATAACGGTGCTTTTGCTGAATTTACCAAAAGGGAAAATTTGGCATGTGAATGACTGAGCTTCCTGTCAAGCCAATACTTAGCGACTGGTATTTTGAAGGAAATCACAGCTTATAAACACTTCTCAGAGGTTGCACGTGTTCTGAAAAATGTGAGACACAGGGCACAGAGCGGATTTAAATGCTCTCAGTTTCAGACGTTTTCTGCAACCAAATTTACCTGTATTATACTATAATCTAGCGGCCACATGTGAATGTGATTTGATAGTTAAAGGGCTGATATGCAACCTAAAATGGGACACCGTCAAAAAGGCCATAAACAGAAATTTTTCCCACAATAGGAAAACCTAATAATTCTTATTGCGGGAAATATTGAGCATTGCCACCTTCCATGTATTTACAATACCGGTCAAAAGTTTAGACACAACTGTTCATGAAAAAGGTTTTCCTTGTTCTTATTGGAATGTGCATGTTGTAGATTCAGACTGAGGGCAGCAAAACCACAAGAGACAGACACATGGAAACAAGGAGTAAAACATGTGTGAAACAAACCAGAATAAGTGGGAAACCTTAGATTTCTCAAAGTCTTCCGCTTTTAGGGGTCATACAAATGAGTGTATAAATAGGACGTGTTGTGTCCAATTTTTGATCGGCTAGCACACTGACAAATGTTATTCAATAGGTCTGTTCAAATGAACGTTTTTCATGGTCTGACTGTCCGTGAGAAAAAAATTGCAGCACGCACTACGGAGTCTCAGATGAGACTCACCCGTTCAAGCCTATGGGTGGTAAAAAAAAAAAAAAAAAACGGATCTCACAAAAATCCGAGTGGCATCCAATTTTTAAGGATACATTTCTATTATAATGATAGGTAACTGTATTTGATTATGTACATTTTTTTTTTGTAGTTGTATGAAAATGGATTTCACAGGGACGTCAACAATCGATAACGATGGCAAGGATGAAAATTAGGAAAAAAAAAATAGAGTTTTGTGGATGAAACTTTAACGATTTCTCACACACTAGTCTTCAGCCGCCCTTACTCTGATAGCTTTGCACACCCTTGGCATTCCCTCAAGCAGTTTCATCAGGAGTCACCTAGAATGGATTCCTATGAACTGGTAGGACTCAGCAAGGGTTCATTTGTGAAATCAGCGATCTTCAGAAAGTGTTTGTGACCATAAGGTGTGTCTTTCAGAGTCAGTGCTGGTACACAATTCCATACAGTGCTGAGCCCTATTCTACAACCGATCCAGGCTAGAATATGGCACTCAACTAAATAAAGAGAGATGACAGTCCATCATTACTTTAAGATATGAAAGTCCGTCAATCTGGAAAAGTTCTAGAACCTTAAAAAGGTATCCTCATGTGCAGTCATGAAAACCATTAATCGCTATGATGAAATTGACTCATGAGAAATGCCCCCTGAAAGGAAGACCAAGAATTACCTCTGCTATAGAGGATAAGTTCATCAGAGTTACCAGACTCAGAAACTGAAAATTGACAGCACCTCAGATTAACAGCCCTCATAAATGATGTAGAGACAGAGTAGCAGACACATCTCAACACGAACTTCCAGAGTAGACAGCGAAAAGCAGGCCTTTATGGTGGAATTGCCACAAATAAGCTACCGAAGATCACAAGCAAGAAGAGACTTAATTGGGCCAAGCAACACAAGAACTGAACAATAGATCAGTGGAAGTCAGTACTGTGGTCTGATGACTCAGAATTTGGAGATTTTTGTAACAACCACCATACCATTGTGAGACACAAAATAGGTGAGCAGATTTCTCCATGTGTGGTGTCCAGTGTGAGGCATAGAGGAGGTGTGATGGTGCGGGAGTGCTTTGCTGGAGACACGGTTGCAGATTTATTCAAAATTCAAGGCACACTTACCCAGCATGGCTAATCACAGTATTCTGCACTCCGTGGGATAATCATGTGTAGCAACAGGACAATGACCTGAAGCAGCTCTCCAGGCAATGTGACCAAGGAGAGGGATATAGTGCTGCGTCAAATGACATTGCATCCACAACCACCCAACCTCAACCCAATTGAGGTGGTTGCGGATGAGCTGGACACAGAATGAAGGCAAAGTAACCAACAGTGCTCCGCACTGCTGGGAACTGCTGCGTATTGGAAAGTTATTCCAGGAGACTACTTTAATGAAGTTGATTGAAAAATGCCAAGGTTGTCTAAAGAGGTCATCAGAATTACTTTGAGGAATCCAAAGTTTATCACATGTTCTGGTTTGTTGCTTACATTTCTGAACTTCATGTTTCCAAATTTATGCTTTCATTGTTTTTGCTCACTAAAGTCAGAATCCACAATATGCACAATCCAATAAGGACAAGTAAAAGCACTGCATAAACAGGCGTGTTCAAAGTTTTGACCGGTACTGAATGTTTAATGATAATGCAATGCATTAAATACATACACTACCGCTCAAAAGTTTGCGGTCATTTAGAAATTTCATTATTTTTGAAAGAAAAGCACATTTTTTTCAATGAAGCTAACAATAAATGAATCCGAAATACACTCTATACATTGTTAATGTGGTAAATGACTATTCTAGCTGCAAACGTCTTGTTTTTAATGCAATATCTACATAGGTGTATAGAGGCCCATTTCCAACAACCACCACACCAGTGTTTTCATGGTACATTGTGTTTGCTAACTGTGTAAGAAGGCTAATGGATGTTTAGAAAACCCTAGCACAAGTATGTTAGCCCAGCTGAAAACTGTTTGGCTGATTTGAGAAGCTATAAAATTGACCTTCCTTTGAGCTAGTTGAGAATCTGGAGCATTACATTTGTTTGTTCTATGAAACTCTCAAAATCGCCAGAAAAAGAGAACTTTCATGTGAAACTCGACAGTCTATTCTTGTTCTTAGAAATGAAGGCTATTCCGTGTACTACTCCCTTCAGAGGAGAGCACAAACCGGCTCTAACCAGAGTAGAAAGAGAAGTGGGAGGCCCCGCTGCACAACTGAGCAACAAGACAAGTACATTAGAGTCTCTAGTTTGAGAAATCGACGCCTCACAGCTCCTCAACTGGCAGCTTCATGCAATAGTACACGCAAAACGCCAAAGTCAACGTCTACAGTGAAGAGGCGACTCTGGGATGCTGGCCTTCAGGGCAAAGTGGCAAAGAAAAAGCCATATCCGAGACTGGCTAATAAAAGGAAAAGATTAATATGGGCAAAAGAACACAGACATTGGACAGAGGAAGATTGAGGTGTTTGGATCACACAGAACATCATTTGTGAGACGCAGAACAACTGAAAAGATGCTGGAAGAGTGCCTGACGCCATCTGTCAAGCACGGTGGAGGTAATGTGATGGTCTGGGGTTGCTTTGGTGCTGGTAAAGTGGGAGATTTGTACAAGGTAAGTGGGATTTTGAATAAGGAAGGCTATCACTCCATTTTGCAACGCCATGCTATACCCTGTGGACAAAGCTTGATTTGAGCCAATTTCATCCTACAACAGGACAATGACCCAAAGCACACCTCCAAATTTTGCATGAACTATTTAGGGAAGAAGCAGGCAGCTGGTATTCTCTCTGTAATGGAGTGGCCAGTGCAGTCACCAGATCTCAACCCCATTGACCTGTTGCGGGAGCAGCTTGACCATATGGTACGCAAAAGGTGCCCATCAAGCCAATCCAACTTGTGGGAGGGGCTTCAGGAAGCATGGGGTGAAATTTCTCAAGATTACCTCAGCAAATTAACAGCTAGAATGCCAAAGGTCTGCAATGCTGTAATTGCTGCAAAGGGAGCATTCTTTGACGAAAGCAAAGTTTGAAGGAGAAAATTATTCTTTCAAATAAAAATCAATATTTCTAGATCTTGGAATAATAATTTTCACAACTGGATGAGTTTAAATAAAATGTTCCTGTGCTGAGATAATCTTATAAATGTGCCCCTGCTGTGTACTGTGTGATGGCTGTGTCTGACCGTGTATGGAACATGGTCTGATCATACCACAGCTCCTGGGAACGGGGAAGGAAACAAGAGTATACAAATATTACAGGACGGGATCGCAAATGATTCTTTCTTTCTTTGAATTAAAACATTGTTTAAAAAACAGGTCAGTGAAATGTTTTACCTCACAAAATGAATCAGCTGCGATCCCGTGCTGTAATGTCTGTATACTCTTTTGTTTCCTCCCTTGCCCATGAGATGTGGTATGTTCAGACCATGTTCCTGCACAGTCAGGTGGGCAGTACAGCAGAGCCGACAGTGCCATAAGAGGAGAGCTGATTTAAGGGTTCATGATGTGACAGAGCTAAATTCAGCGGCACTGCCCCTCACACTGACTCATACAAGAGGTTAGACCAAGCGATTAAGCGGTCTTTCATTATACATCTCACACTGAGAAATATCCTCAAAGCTATGGTGAGGGCTTATTTTTCTTTCCTTTGAGTGTTGCTGCTGGCTAATGATTGGTCAGCATCCTACAGGGAGAAGTACACATCCCCAGTGAAAACTCTGATAACACTCATTAAAACTTACAGTAAAAAAAAAAAAGAAAAAAGTTAACTCATTACTGTAGGTGTCATAAACTTTGCTAATATCTTTGCAACGGTGAGGTGAAATTAAAAAACAAAACAGAACACTTTTTATTCCGCTCTGCAGCAACTGTTACATCCAGTGTTCAGTTCAACTTGAGAAATTTGCTGAAAGATCCATTCTTTATAGGGACTTTCTGCTACTTTATAAGTCCCTTTCATGTGAACTAACTGCCATAGATAATCTCTTTTATAAATACCTTGCTTTCCCAAATCCTATGTTCTGAGCTGCTCCCCAGGTCACATGATCTTTGGCTGAAAATCTTCTGACTTCCTGTTATGCCAAATCAATTTTTCCCTGACTTCCTGGCTCTGAAATCTAACGCAATATCACAGTCATGTGACTTTCATACTGTGTGGGTGGAGCTCTATTCAGCAGCGCTCATGCATTGCTTCTGCACTATCAGCTGCAGACACAGCTCTACCATCTCCCTGCACAGCTCTCCCTTGTATCTGTATGTACAGTGGCTTGCAAAAGTATTCACCCGCTCTTCCCTTTAGCTTTTTACCTATCTTGTTACACTACAACCTGTGTTTAAATATTTTTGTAATCCGATTTGTGTGTGATGCATCAGCACTAAATAGTCTAAGTCTGTAAAGTGAAGTGAGAAAAATATGGGCATAAATTAAATTTATGGGATCAAATAACTAAAAATTGGCATTCATTGGCACCCTTTTGCTATGAAACCCCTAAAAATTTTTGGTGCAAGCAATTACCTTCATTCGTAACATGCTTAGTGAAAGGAAGTCCACCCGTGTACAATCAAAGTGTCACAAGGTCTGTCAGTATATACACTTTACCTTTTCTGAGAGGCCACAGAGGCTGAAACACCATTAAGCAAGAGGCACCACTAACCAAACAACACCATGAAGACCAAGGAGAGCTCCAAACAAGTCAGGGACAAAGTTGTTAAGAAGTACAAGTCAGTGTTGGGTTATAAAAAAAAAAAAATATTCCAATATTTGATGATACCCCGAAGCACCATCAAATCCATCATCATCAAATAGAAAGAAAATGGTACCGCAACAAACCTGCCAGGAGAGGGCCGCCCACCAAAACTCTCAGCCCAGGCAAGGAGGGCATTAATCAGAGAGGCCGGACAGAAGGGGTCGTGGCCTGGCTAGGCATGTGAGCAGACATGAGGCAGAGGAGCTCCTGTAACCCTGTCTTATAATCCTTCTAGCCCGAGGGAAATAATACGTCTAAAAGAACTTACCCGGTGGCCTGAGTTCTCAGGAGTGCGGGGGAGCAACCTGCAGTGCAACACAGGATGACCCGGCGAGACAGCAAGCTGAGGCAGGCGGCCGGCACAACGCAGTACGAGGGCCAAAATGGTGCGGCGGCCTCGACTCCAAGGCAGCGGGAGAAGCGCATGGAGGTAGCGGACCGACTCTCCAAGTATGCACATGATGGAGGAGCTGAGGAGCCTGCATCTGGCTGGACTGTGCAGACATCAAAAAGCACGGTAACAGAGGGGGAGGTGGAGAAGGCAGCAAAAGAGATACAGGGGAAGCCACATGAAGAGAAAGTACAGGCTGCCAGATCAACAACTACCCCCAGCAGGGAGGCTCAGGTTACCAGTGGTGCTGACTCCGTGGCAGAGGATGGTGAGCCTACTTTAAAGGATGTGCTGCTGGCCATCTCACATAGTAAAGCAGATCTCACTGAACACATAGGGTTTGTGAAAGTGGACATATCTCATATACGCCATGACATGCAGAAAATGAGGGAGCGCCTCACTGCAACAGAGGGCAGAGTGGGGGATTTGGAAGATACTGTGACTCCTATGACTAAAACACTTAAAGCAGCTACTGACTCTATTAACTATTTAATCAACAAAACGGATGATCTTGAGAATCGTCTGAGAAGAAATAACGTGCGTATTGTGGGCGTGCCTGAGAAAGCAGAGGGCAGAGAAGCGGTGGATTTCTTTGAGACATGGCTGCTGCAGTCCTTTGGAAAAGATAAGTTCTCTAAAATGTTCGCCATTGAGAGGGCACACAGGGTCCCCACTAGACCTCCACCGCCTGGGGCCCTGCCACGTACAGTCTTAATTAAAATGCTGCATTTTCGTGACAGAGATAAAATCCTACAACTGGCGCGGTCGACTAATGATTTACGTAAAGAGGGGGCGAGAGTATCCTTCTATCCGGACTTTTCTATGGAGGTTCAAAGGAGACGCGCCCAATTTCAAGATGTCAAGCGCAGACTGAGAGCACTGCAAGTACCTTATGCAATGTTATATCCAGCACGGCTGCGGGTCACAGCACTGGGTGAAATTTCTTTGATTCTCCAAAGGAGGCTGCAAAGTGGCTGGATTTAAAAGAGAGACAGATCCGGGCGGGCTGACGCCATTTTTGAGAAGATCTTTGACGGAGTATAATAATTCGGGGATTTTGAAACCTAGTTGATAATGCTCCGCTGTTGCCTAATGAATCTGTTTATACAGGTTATGATTGTTATGTTAGTTATTGCATTCTATTTAAAACCTGGCTTTCACATATACCTCGGGCAAGCCAATATACTTATATGGTTGTTGAGGTGCTGTTTTCACCTACAATGTATAAACAGGGAAAAGACGCTCTGCCGTTTGAATGTTCTGGGAACGTTGTGTTGGGGAAAAATGGGGGAGTCTGTGATGCAACTTATGTCACGGCGCCTCGTGTGCTTAAGGCGTGTTAGGTTGCATGAGGCTAAATATCAGGCTCTTCTGTTGGTATTCATTTAATTAAGGGGGGGGGGATGTTAAATGAGGGAGAGATGGGGGGGTAAAAGAACAAAATCTACTTTGATTAATATAGACTGTGTAATAGTACAATGTTATAATGTTGATGGTCAGACGCACGAGTTGGTACAGAGGGGGGCATGTGACAGTTCATTTTCAATCGTTAAAATATGGTTAAGCAGGTTAATGTAGTATCCTGGAATATTAGAGGTATGGGAGATCACAACAAAAGATTTGTGGCGCTTAAATATCTTAAGGAATATCGGGATTCGATAATCTGTCTGCAGGAGACGCATTGCAATACGGAGGCCGCTGCGGCACTGAGCAAGCTTTGGAGGGGGCCGGCCTATCATTCTACACATAGTACATATTCTAGGGGGGTTAGTATATTGATTCATCCGAATTTACCCTTTGAATGTGAAAGACGTACAGTACAGACCAAAAGTTTGGAGACACCTTCTCATTTAAAGATTTTTCTGTATTTTCTTGACTATGAAAATTGTACATTCACACGGAAGGCATCAAAACTATGAATTAACACATGTGGAATTATAAACTTAACAAAAAAGTGTGAAACAACTGAAAATATGTCTTATATTCTAGGTTCTTCAAAGTAGCCACCTTTTGCTTTGATGACTGCTTTGCACACTCTTGGCATTCTCTTGATGAGCTTCAAGAGGTAGTCACCAGAAATGGTCTTCCAACAATCTTGAAGGAGTTCCCAGAGATGCTTAGCACTTGTTGGCCCTTTTGCCTTCACTCTGCATTCCAGCTCACCCCAAACCATCTCGATTGGGTTCAGGTCTGGTGACTGTGGAGGCCAAGTCATCTGGCGTAGCACCCCATCACTCTCCTTCTTGGTCAAATAGCCCTTACACAGCCTGGAGGTGTGTTAGGTCATTGTCCTGTTGAAAAATAAATGATGGTCCAACTAAACGCAAACCGGATGAAATAGCATGCCGCTGCAAGATGCTGTGGTAGCCATGCTGGTTCAGTATGCCTTCAATTTTGAATAAATCCCCAACAGTGTCACCAGCAAAGAACCCCCACACCATCACACCTCCTCCTCCATGCTTCATGGTGGGAACCAGGCAAGTAGAGTCCACCCATTCACCTTTTCTGCGTCGCACAAAGACACGGTGGTTGGAACCAAAGATCTCAAATTTGGACTCATCAGACCAAAGCACAGATTTCCACTGTACATTCCTTGTGTTCTTTAGCCCAAACAAGTCTCTTCTGCTTGTTGCCTGTCCTTAGCAGTGGTTTCCTAGCAGCTATTTTACCATGAAGGCCTGCTGCACAAAGTCTCCTCTTAACAGTTGTTGAAGAGATGTGTCTGCTGCTAGAACTCTGTGTGGCATTGACCTGGTCTCTAATCTGAGCTGCTGTTGACCTGTGATTTCTGAGGCTGGTGACTCGGATAAACTTATCCTCAGAAGCAGAGGTGACTCATGGTCTTCCTTTCCTGGGGCGGTCTTCATGTGAGCCAGTTTCTTTGTAGCGCTTGATGGTTTTTGCAACTGCACTTGGAGACACTTTCAAAGTTTTCCCAATTTTTCGCACTGACTGACCTTCATTTCTTAAAGTAATGATGGCCACTCGTTTTTCTTTACTTAGCTGCTTTTTTCTTGCCATAATACAAATTCTAACAGTCTATTCAGTAGGACTATCAGCTGTGTATCCACCAGACTTCTGCACAACACAACTGATGGTCCCAACCCCATTTATAAGGCAAAAAATCCCACTTATTAAACCTGACAGGGCACACCTGTGAAGTGAAAACCATTTCTGGTGACTACCTCTTGAAGCTCATCAAGAGAATGCCAAGAGTGTGCAAAGCAGTCATCAAACCAAAAGGTGGCTATTTTGAAGAACCTAGAATATAAGACATATTTTCAGTTGTTTCACACTTTTTTGTTAAGTATATAATTCCACATGTGTTAATTCATAGTTTTGATGCCTTCAGTGTGAATGTACAATTTTCATAGTCATGAAAATACAGAAAAATCTTTAAATGAGAAGGTGTGTCCAAACTTTTGGTCTGTACTGTATTTGTGACAGGGAGGGAAGGTATGCATGTCTAGTGTGCAGAGTGACTTGTCTTAGAATTTGCCTAATTGCTCTGTATGTTCTCTATACAAACTTTGCACCAGCTATTCCCGTGGATAACGGAATTTGCTACCATACCCCCGTTAGTCATCGGTGATTTTAACATGTACCTACACGCTGAGCTTGATAAGTATAGGGGTAATTGGGGGGAGGGGCTGCTTAAGAGACGTCGCTGGCAAGAGTCTTGCAGGAAATTAGCTTGTGGCATGCTCGATTCCCAAATGTTAAACAGTATTCGTGTTACTCGGCATCCTATTCCTCTCTGTCCAGAATTGACCTGGCTCTGGGAAATAGTCATCTAGTCCCTCTAGTTACTAAAGTAGAATACTGCACGAGATTGTTATCTGATCATTCACCATTATTGGTTGTTTTGGGGGTCGATCCTGGTACCATAAACAGAATGGCACTGTGGAGGTTTAACCCCTACTGGCTGGATGTATTTGGGGAACAGATGGACTTAGCAGGTAAATTGGATCATTTCTTTAAAGACAACATAGGCTCTGCCCCTTTAAATACGGTATGGGAAGCCATGAAGGCATTTTTAAGGGGGATCCTGATTAAGGAAATTTCCATGATCAAATCCAAAAACAGGGCCAGTCTTCAGGAGCTCCGGAGGGAAGTAGACATACTGGAACAGAGGTATGTTGGGTCCCCAAGCATAGAGAACAGGGAACACTGGACAAGGGCACAGGCTACACTAAATGATCATATATTGAAACAAGCAGAGCATAAACGGTTCTTTCTTAAACAGCAATTTTATGTGGAGGGAGAGTGCAGGGCACTTACTGGCCACTATAGCAAAGGCCCAGACTGGGGATCCTATGATTGCAGCTATCAGGGATACTAAGGGTGTGGTAATTACTGATTCAAAGGCTATAATGGAAGAATTTTTTCAGTTTTACAGACAATTATATGCCTCCAAACTGACTAAGGCGTAAGGGGACATAGATCTATATCGTCATGATATGCAAATACCATATCTGACAGATTGCCATATTGACAGATTTGCAAAAATTAAAGATGTGTCTGACAGGATATCAAGACTCTTCAGACCTACAGATCACTACCCATTCCTGCTAATACATGTGGGGACAAATGACACCGCAAGAAAGGACCTGGAAACCATCTGCAGTGACTTTGAAGACTTAGGCAAGAAAGTGAAAGAATTGGGAGCGCAGGTGGTCTTCTCATCCATCCTCCCAGTGGATGACCATGGAACAATGAGGTGGAATAAGATTCTACAGGTGAACAACTGGCTACGTCGATGGTGCCGTCAGCAAGGATTTGGATTTCTGGATCACGGAATGAATTACCTATACGATGGACTACTTGCTAGAGATGGGGTGCACCTTACGAAGACTGGAAAACATGTATTTGGAAGTCGCCTTGCTACACTCATCAGGAGAGCTTTAAACTAGAAAAATGTGGGAAGGGAAGCAAAAGGCCAGAAAAAGCCATACAGCTGACAAATACTATTGAGATCTCTGCTACTGGAAGTGGAAAGAACAAAGACAAAAAAATCTAAATAAAAATATGGGAGGAAGAGAAACCAATCACAAACTAAAATGTTTTTATACAAATGCACAAAGCATGGGCAACAAACAAGGAGAATTGGAACTACTAATGCAGGAAAAGAAATATGATGTTATTGGAATCACTGAAACTTGGTGGGACGATACACATCATTGGAATAAAAGGCTAAAAGGATACAACTTATTTGCAAGAAACAGACTTGATAAACGAGGAGGAGGTGTCGCATTGTATGTTAGAAAAGCGTATATCTGCACAGAGATTGAAGCTTCAGAGACTGGGAGTTCTGTGGAAACTGTTTGGGTAAGAATACAAGGAGAGAACAACGGAAAGGACACCATTGTAGGCATTTACTACAGGCCATCTGGGCAAGCTGAAGATATGGATGAACTCTATGTATCAAATGACCAAGTTCTCCAAAAAATATGACGTAGTGGTCATGGGAGATTTCAACTATCCAGACATTTGTTGGGAATCTCTCTCAAGTAAAACTAACAGGTCAAGCAAATTCTTATCCTCTCTTGCTGACAACTTTATCTTCCAAAAGGTAGGGGAGAAAACAAGGGGATCTGCTACTTTGGATCTAATCCTTATAAACAGGGAGGAAATGGTTGAGGAGGTAAAGGTGGCTGGGACCCTAGGAGGCAGCGATCATGCTATTATAGAATTTTGGATAACTAGAGGAGGAAGACAGGTGAAGACTCAAACTTCAAGGTTAGATTTTAGAAAGGCAGATTTCAAGAGACTCAGAAAGAGAATAGGAGGGTTCCAATGGCTGGATGTCCTTAAGGACAAAAATGTCCAGGAAGGATGGGAAATTTTTAAAAATGAGATTCTCAAAGCACAATCGTTAACAATCCCAAAAAGTAGGAAGAATGGGAAGCATTTAAGGAAACCAGGATGGATGAACACAGAACTTAAACACATGCTAAAAAGAAAGAAAGAAATGTTTATTAAATGGAAAGAGGGAGGCATATCTAAAGAAGATTATAATGCAGTCTGCAGATCCTGCAGGGCACGTATCAGGTTAGCTAAAGCTGACAATGAATTAAGGCTTGCAAGAGATGTCAAAAGCAATAAAAAAGGATTTTGGGGGTATGTCAAAAGTAAAAGAAAAGTCAAAGATGCTATAGGATTTTTACAGGATGAAAATGGAGAAATGGTAAGAGGATGTTGAGAAGGCCGAACTTTTTAATTCCTATTTTGCATCTGTTTTCTCTCAGAAAGAAAATGTAACATCAACTGATCTTCACTGTCCTTTTAAAGGAATAGAAGAATCCAAGTTATCTGTAAACAGAAAGATTGTGAGGGAATATTTAGCTAACATAAATGAGTTCAAGTCTCCAGGTCCAGATGAATTACACCCCAGAGTACTGAAGGAGATCGTAGAAGAAATTTTAGAACCACTCACCATAATCTTTGAAAATTCTTGGAGAACAGGAGAAGTCCCAGAAGACTGGAGAAGAGCAAATGTTGTTCCTATCTTCAAAAAGGGGAAGAAGGTGGAACCAGGGAACTATAGGCCGGTGAGTCTGACTTCTATACCAGGAAAGATCTTTGAACAAATTATTAAACAACATGTATGTAAGTACATGGATAAGAATGAAGTGATTAACCAGAGTCAGCATGGGTTTGTAACTAACAAGTCATGTCAGACTAACTTAATTTCCTTCTATGACAGAATCACTGACTGGGTGGATCAGGGAAATGCTGTAGATATAGTATATCTTGACTTCAGCAAAGCATTTGACAAAGTATCTCACACCATCCTTATTGAAAAAATGACCAAGTATGCAATGGACCAGGCAACTGTTAGGTGGATTCATAACTGGCTTAGTGATCGGACTCAAAGGGTGGTTGTAAATGGCTTCACATCCAGCTGGATGAATGTCTCAAGTGGGGTACCACAGGGCTCCGTCCTGGGACCTGTATTGTTCAACATCTTTATCAATGATTTAGATGAAGGAATGGAGGGTAAACTGATTAAATTTGCTGATGACACAAAGCTAGGAGGGATAGCTAATACTAGAGAAGAGAGAGAGAGGATTCAAAAAGACCTAAATAAACTGGAGCAGTGGGCAGCAACCAACAGAATGTTTTTTAACAGGGAAAAATGCAAAGTACTACATCTGGGCAATAAAAATGAAAAAAGCATATACAGAATGGGAGGAATAGAGCTAAGCAACAGTACATGTTAAAAAGACTTAGGTATACTAATAGATCATAGACTGAACATGAGTCAACAGTGTGATGCAGCAGCAAAAAAGGCAAATACAATTCTGGGATGTATTAACAGAAGCATACAGTCTAGATCACGTGAAGTCATTATCGGTCTTTACTCCTCTTTGGTCAGACCTCATCTGGAATACTGTGTACAGTTTTGGGCACCACATTTTAAAAAAGACATAGACAAACTGGAGCAAGTTCAGAGAAGAGCGACCAGAATGGTGACTGGTCTGCAAACCATGTCCTATGAGGAACGGTTGCAGGATTTGGGAATGTTTAGCTTGCAAAAAAGAAGACTGAGAGGAGACTTAATAGCTGTCTACAAATATGTCAAGGGCTGTCACATTGTAGAAGGATCATCTTTATTCTCATTTGCACAAGGAAAGACTAGAAGCAATGGGATGAAACTAAATGGGAGGAGAGACAGATTAGATATTAGAAAAAACTTTTTGACAGTTAGGGTGATTAATGAGTGGAACAGGCTGCCACGAGAGGTGGTGAGTTCCCCTTCAATGGACGTCTTCAAACAGAGGCTGGACAGACATCTGTCTGAGATGATTTAGTGAATCCTGCTTTGAGCAGGGGGTTGGACCAGATGACCCAGGAGGTCCCTTCCAACTCTACCATTCTATGATTCTAGAGCAACTAGATGCACCAATTACGCTGGAGGAGATGCAGGAAGCTTTAAAAGATTTTCAAAACAACAAGGCCCCTGGTACTGATGGGATCCCCGTGGAAATTTATAAGGAGGCTGGGGGGGGGGCTTTGCAGACTTCAATGAGGGAGGCTAGCATAGTTCTTTTGCCAAAACCTGGAAAGGATGCACTAAACAGTGAATCATATAGGCCAATATCCTTACTCTCGGTAGATGTAAAAATTTTAGCTAAGGTCTTGGCTACCAGACTGGTGGCGGTAAGCACACATTTGGTTGCAGAAGACCAGACTGGGTTTATACCGGCCAAGTCTATGGCAATTAACTTGCGCCGGCTTTTTCTTAATCTGCAAATGCAGTCACAAAATGCAGGTGGTAGGGCAGTGCTATCACATGACGACGCTAAGGCTTTTGATAGTGTCGAATGGGAGTATTTATGGGCTGTTTTAAGAAAGATGGGGTTTGGTACTGAATTTCGGGCCCGGCTGCGGCTTCTGTATAACAATCCGGTAGCTCGGATTCGAATTAATGGCAATCTTTCTGGTAGCACTGAAATGGGCAGAGGCACGTGTCAGGGCTGCCCATTGTCTCCCTTACTGTTTGCCCTGGCTATGGAGCCGTTGGCTGTTAAGCTTCGCTCCAGCAGCGAAATACAGGGGTTCCGCTATAAAACACTGGAGGAGCGGGTGGCCCTATATGCCAACGACCTTCTGTTGTTTTTGGGTGACACAGAGCAATCTCTGACGACGGCTATGAATTTAATAAGGGAGTTTGGAGATCATTCTGGCCTACGGATTAATTGGGATAAATCAGTTCTTATGCCGGTGGATACTTTGTCTCTGAATACTAGGGCAGGGAGTACTTGCTTGAACATTGTGCGAAAATTTAAATATCTCGGAGTTAGAGTGATCACATCTATGGGAGATTACATTCCTTTAAACTTACTTGAACTGCTTACCAGATTTCAACAAAGGGCCAATACTTGGAGCAAACTCCCCCTTATCAGTAGTAGGTCGAACTAACTTAATTAAAATGGTGTTAATGCCCCAATTATTATATATCCTTCATAATTCACCGGTCTGGATCCCCATGAGAATATTTTATAAATTTCAAGCACTATTTCAGGAATTGATCTGGAAAAAAGGGGTGGCCAGAATCAGCTTAGATACACTTCAAAGGCCCAAAGATCAGGGGGGACTAGCCGCACCTAATCCATGGATATATTTTCTAGCCTTTGAGACTCAACAACTCTGGTTAATTCAGGGGAACCTAGATAAACTGATACGTCTACTCACGCACAATTTGCCAATTACCTCCTTTCTAGAAATGGGAATCTCGGGGTGGGATGCTAGGCGGCATCTTCCGACCCTAGCACTTATGGGGAAAACGTGGCAGAAAATCAAACTGTTGTTGGGAATAAAGGGTTTTACCCAGTTTACCCCGTTGTGGCATAATGCGGGCCTTCCAGAGATCCATAAATTGAAAGGATTCGGAATATGGGAAAAATTGGGAATAACTAATGTGGCGCAAATATTAGAGGGGGAAATATTTAAATTGTTCCAACAGCTGAAAGAAGAATATTGTATTCCACAAACTAGTTTCTACTTTTATCTCCAAATGAGGCATGCATGGTTTGTACAGCAGCGACATATGCAGAGTAAAATTCAACATCATCTACTGTTTAACAGATTATTATGCCATAGAGGTGGGAAGGGATTGATTTCCAGAATCTAAGGGATACTTATGCAGCAATTTCAGTGGGACAGACCCTTAAATGTTAAGGAGAGGTGGGAACGTGACATTGGTACTATAACCTCGGAAGAATGGGAAGATGTGGTGGGGAGCGTTCCTATACTATCTACATGTGAGGCACATAGACTCTCACAGTTGTACTTATTGCATAGGGTATATAGAACTCCCAAATTTCTACAGCGCATTGGGGCAAGGAATGACTGTGTGTCCAAAATGTGGAGAGGAAGGTGCAGATCTTATGCATATGATGTGGATGTGTAGGAGGGTCGCTGTATTCTGGAATGAGTGTGTGCAGTACTTTAATAATGTATTTGAGTGTAATCTACCCTTATATCCTAAAGTGTGTGTGTTGGGCCATGTAGAAATAATAGGATGTGAAGAGGATGAAATAATAGCCATTAAGAGGACTCTATACCAGGTCAGAAAGCTTATAGCTGCACATTGGTTGGATCCCTCCCCTCTCAGGTTCCAGGAATTCTTGGATAGAATGCGTCTTTAATTAAGATTAGAAGAGGGAGTGTACAAAAAGCAGAAGGCTATACGTAAATTTGATAAAATCTGGGGTAAATGGAGCACGTTTCATGGTTATCATATTATGTCCATTTTAAATATCAATTGAATTTGAAATGTTGTGGTCTCTCAGGATCTACTTAACTAATCACTGATTATTAGATATTATGCTCTGTATCCATGGATCAAATTATCAATGCTCTAACAGTTAGATAAGCTATATGATAATGTGCGGTCTGTAATTAAATTTGTATTTGCCATATGGTTTTTGGGGGTGTAATGGGCATTGCCAGTTGGGTGATGCCTCAATGTTGTTTATGTGTAATGTTAAAAAAGTCTTTTAATAAAAAGTATCTGATTTAAAAAAAAATGAGAGGCAGGACAGAGGCCAAAAGGTAACCCCGAAGGAGCTGCAGAGTTCTCAAGCAGAGACTGGAGTGTCTGTCCATACGACCACAATAAGCTCCATAGAGGTGGTCTTTATGGAAGAGTGGTCAGAAAAAAGCCTTTACTTACACACAAAAAATTGTATGGAGGAAGGTGCTGTGGTCAGATGAAATCAAAATTTAACTTTTTGGCCACCAAGATAAATGTTATATCATGTCTGGTGGCAAACAAAAAACAGCTCATCACCAGAAGAACACAATACCCACAGTGAAACATGGTGGTGGCAGCATCATGCTGTGGGGATGTTTTTCGGCGACAGGGAAAATGGTCCAAGTTGAGGGGAAGATGGATGGTGTGACATACAGTGATATTCTTGAGCAAAACCAGTTTCAGTCAGTCTGTGATTTGAGACTGGGGCAGAGGCTCACCTTGCAACAAGACAATGACCCAAAGCATACTGCTAAAGCAACACTCGAGTCGTTTAAGGGGAAACGTGTAAATGTTTTGGAGTAGCCTAGTCATCGCCCAGACCTTAATCCCATTGAGAATCTGTGGTCAGACTTGAAGATTGCTGTTCAAGAGAGGAAACCATCTAACTCGAAGGAGCTGGGGCAGTTTTGCCTTGTGGAATGGGCAAATATTCCAGTGGCAAGAAGTGGAAAGCTCAGAGAGTTATCTAAAGCAACTTGCAGCTGCAATTACTGCAAGAGGCTCTACAAAAGTGCTGACTTTAGGGGGTGATAGTTATGCACACTGAAGTTTTCAGTTATTTTGTCCTATTCGTTGCTTGCTTCACAATAAAAAGAATACCAAATGTTTACAATTTTAGGCATGTTCTTTATATGAAGTGATGCAAACCCTCCAAAAAAAACCCCAGTGAAATTCCAGGTTGTGAGGAAGCAAACCACAATAGCAGAGTATATTATATAAATATAAATATAGAAAAAGATGATAATGAACAGCACCAGCAAAAGAATTTGGTGCAAAGCTCCCCGGGCACATACCAGTCCACAATATATCGAGAAATTATAGAAGCAGCACTCCAGTATTCAGGATCCTTTGCTCCCTTCTGAATACATTCATCCCTTGTGCTGGATTACAAGCCTTTTTTGCACCAATATCACGCACAGCCTCCGCACATGATCCTGTCCAGGATACTGCTGCAGGCAAGTTACTGATACATGATAGAGTACTGTATGTTGTATATATAGTACACAGGGTGTAGAGCAATGTGTGTTTGTGTATGTATTTATCTATTTATTTTCATGGGCAATTGTTACATCTTCCAAGTTTAACATGTAGTTTGCTTTCTATGGGTATTTTTAAAAGCCATTGCTGAGCCTTTAAAAAATAAAATTGGTTTCCAAAGATGTTGAAGCACATAGGAGGAATACAAACGTGGAGTCTTTCATTGGCAATGTAGAAGTCACTCAAGTTGGATAATCAATATCATGCATCTTTACACAGCTTTCTAACACCATATCTTGTTTGATTTACTCACACCACTCATAATGCGCCTAAATTTGTGTCACATTTCAGCAACATCCCTTTCCAGATAAGCCACAACGTATACACGTCAAACACCATCTTCAAGTGAGATGCAAACATTATTTTAAAGACATAATAAATTTGTAGAAAATTAGAGGCCGCAATCACAATAATAAATCTGCCATTTGTCAAATTTGCCTAATGATTCCTCACCTGAAAAATCATAGGGACATCTGGCCTCACCATCTACAGTGGATGTCCATACCAAATTGAAAAACCTTTCTAAATTGTGTAAAATGTTACAATTAGAAGGAAATGAGTTAATGTTGTTATACTAACCAAAGATTACTGTATCCTGATTCTACAGCTCATCGTCAGTGCTTTAAGAAAAAAGACCTTACTAGCTGTGCCTCACTGACAACAACGAGTGCTTTACTGTTTGAGCCGCCCCCTGGTTTAGGGAATAAAACATCCTGAGTATATTTAGGAGGATATTAAAACCAATAAGCTCGCTCTTGAGGTTATACCGTGGGGAAAATAAGTATTTGATACACTGCCAATCTTGCAAGTTTTCCCACCTTCAAAGAATGGAGAGGTCTGTAATTTTTATCGTAGGTACACTTCACATGTGAGAGAATCTAAAAATAAAATCCAGAAAAATCACATTGTATGATTTCTAAATAATTACATTGCATTTTATTGCATGACATAACTATTTGATCACCTACCAAACAGCAAGAATTCTGGCTCTCACAGACCTGTTAGTTTCTCTTTAAGAAGCCCTCCTACTCTGCACTCATTACCTGTATTAATTACACCTGTTCAAACGCGTTACCTGTATAAAAGACACCTGTCCACACACTCAATCAATTATACTCCAACCTCTCCACTATGGCCAAGACCAAGGACACCAGGAACTAAATTGTAAACCTGCACAAGGCTGGGATGGGCTAAAGGACAATAGGCAGCAGCTTGGCGAGAAGACAACAACTGTTGGCACAATTATTAGAAAATGGAAGAAACATAAGATGATTGTCAATCTTCCGCAGTCTGGGGCTCCATGCAAGATCTCGTCTTGTGGGGTAAGGATTATTCTGAGAAAGGTCAGGAATCTGCCCAGAACTACACAGGAGGACCTGGTCAATGACCTGAAGAAGGTTGGGATAACAGTCTCAAACATTACTGTTAGTAAAACACTATGCCATCATGGATTAAAATCCTGCAGGGCATGCAAGGTTCCCCTGCTCAAGCCAGCAAATGTCCAGGCCCATTTCAAGTTTGCCAATGACCATCTGGATGATCCAGAGGAGGCATGGGAGAAGGTCATATGGTCAGATGAGACCAAAATAGAACTTTTTGGTGTCAACTGCACTCGCCGTGTTTGGAGGAAGGATGAGTACTACCCCAAGAACACCGTCCCAACCGTGAAGCATGGTGGGTGAAACATCATACTTTGGGGGTGCTTTTCCGTAAAGGGGACAGGACGACTGCACCATATTGAAGGGAGGATGGATCGGGTCATGCATTGCGAGATTTTGGCCAACAACCTCCTTCCCTCAGTAATAGCATTGAAGATGGGTCCTAGCTGGGTCTTCCAGCATGATAATGACCTGAAACACACATCCGGGGCAACTATGCAGTGACTCCGTAAGAAGCATTTCAAGGTCCTGGAGTGGCCTAGCCAGTCTCCAGACCTGAACCCAATAGAAAATATTTGGAGGGAGCTGAAACTCTAGGTTGCCCAGCGACAGCCCCGAAACCAAAAAGATCTAGAGATTTGTATGGAGGAGCGGGCCAAAATCCCTGCTGCAGTGTGTGCAAACTTGGTCAATAACTACAGGAAACGTCTGACCTCTGTAATTACAAACAAATGTTTCTGTACCAAATATTACATTTTGTTTTTCAATTTTATAAAACCCTTATTTCATGCAATAAAATGCAAATTAATTATATAGAAATCATACAGTGTCATTTTCTGTTTCTCACAGTTTAAGTGTACCTAAGATAAAAATTACAGACTTCTCTATTCTTTGTACGTGGGGAAAATAAGTATTTGATACACTGCCGATTTTGCAAGTCTGTATAGTTAAAGGGAACCTGTCACCCCGTTTTTAGCCATTAAACTAGCCACAGTGTGCTGTGCATCACTAACAAGTTTTTGCCAAAGAAAATCTCCCAGTATTAGGCTTAAAAAAACCCTTTATATTATTAGGGGATCCCCTCACATACCTTTTCTTTTAGGCATAGGGGTGGGGGGGATTTTATCTTATCAGTCACGGACTTTTGAAATTACGCACACACACAGAATTGCAGTTCATTGTTGTGACTGGCCCGAAATCACGGCAACCACACATCAAATCCCGCAAGTGCGCACTGCCCATCCATTCCCCGGGCATGCACGCTGACTCTGGGTGTACAGCCCCAGCTTCATGTCTGCTGTGCACATGCGCCGGAGAACAGACTGGAGTGAGAACACAGTGACACACACAGCGTGCGCGCTCACATCATGTAGCTGCTCACTCAGAGCGGCTCTGGCACATGCGCGAATCTAACAAACCTGGGGCTGTACACCCAGAGTCAGTGCGCATGCCCAGGGAGCGGATGGGCAGTGCGCACGCGCGGGATATACTACGAGGTTGCCGTGAAGTCGGGCCAGACACGGCAATCAAATGCAATGCTGTGGGCGTGCCTAATGTGCCTTGTTAGTGATGCACATTGCCATCACTAACATGCTGGGGCCGGTATAATAGCTAAAAACGGGGCGACAGGTTCCCTTTAAAATAGAAAGAAAAACAAAGGCACATTTCTAAAAAGGATATGAGGATGATAGACCCATAGGGTGTCATTGAGCCAATCCATGCCATTATCTTGTTGTAGAAGCCGATCATAGGTAACACACATGAACTTGACATCTTCTTCATCAATCCCCCTATTCCATATATCATACAAGATGCTCATCTCCTCAAACTCTGAACGGGGCTTGAAGAGAGATCGATGAGGAGAAAATTCAGGAGAAACTGAAATTTCCTCATACTTCTTTTTCAGCCTCCAATTTCGTGGTCTTTTGAGTTTAGTAATATCATCCTCCTCTTTTATGTCCTTTCTCCACTGGTTCTCCAACTCTTTCAAGGGGACTTTCTGGTTTATGGCTTCATAGTTAGGGATATGACATTTTTCCTCATTCCGGAAGTCTAAAGGAAGTGCTGCGGGATCTTTAATGCCACAGACGTCACTAGCTTGATCGATAACTGACTTCTCCATAGAAACATCTACCAATCCACCCATAGGGAGAGCTTCTAAGATCTTCTCAGTGTTATCATCTGTAGGTAAGGTGGAAGGAGGGAGTCTTTTGGGCCGTCCAGGTTTCCTCCTACTAGTAGGAGGAAGAGTAGGTGAAGGTGCGGATTCTTCTGTGGTAGGCAGGTGTACTTTTTGAAGTTCTGGCTCACTCTCTTCACTTATTAACTTATCAGTAAAATAGGCAGGAATTTCAGATGGTTCCAGATCATCACCCATTAACCCGATGTCTTTTTGGTGATCCCCTCTTGGAGAGCTCGCAAATGGGATGGGAGAAGGAACATTATTCATAGTTAAGGAAGCACTGACTGGTTCTTTAAATGATTTTTCATCTGGTTCATCAACTGAGGGTTTCTTACTTGATGGATGACATGGGAAGGTAGCATTAGATTCAGGGAAGGTTGGAGTGAAGTTAAAGTCTCTTCCTGGAGTCCTTGGAATAGCACTGTTTATTATACCAGGTGACTGGGAAAGGTAGGAGAATGGGCTACCAGGAATGTGAGGAGAAGCGAGAATTAAACTACTGCCAGTGAGTGGAGCATCACTGCCAGGTGTGGCCGGGACAGTATCGGTGCTCTGGGACTTCTCAAGATGAGACGATTTGGCAGAAAATTCTCTACCTGGCGTCCTTGGAAGTTCTTCCTCAGATAGCAATTTTGTGACTGCCAAGTGGAAAAGGTTCTTCTCATGATGTACTGGTAGGTCCTCTTCTTTATTGTGACTGTGAGTCAAAGGAAGGGCAGTTAGGGCTACTTTGGGGACACCTGGAGGAGGAACCTCTGAATCAGAATGAGCAGCTGCATCTCGCCCAGGCGTCCGAGGACAGAGTACTTCATCCTCCACAATGAAAGGTGCCAATTTTACATGTAGTTGTTGAGTATCAGAAGAAATTTCTTCAGGCTTTAGAAGGATGCTTGCTTCTCCAAAGGCTCCAGTAGGTGTTAGAGGTCGTATTACATTCTCCTGGGCCTCTATAATTGGGTTCTCCAAAACAGGCTCCAAGTGCAGCTCCACGTACACTTCAGATGGGTCTTCTGCATTGAAAAGAATAAATTTGTCAGGAGGACATCGTCACGGTTAATTTACCACAATATTGTGCAGTAGAATTATAATCGATTTTAAAGGGAAGTAATACAAAAGTGAACTTAAACTAGTTGCACAACTGATAGTCATAGGTCAGAAGTCTAAGAAGTGGAAAACAATATTGAATGCTTAGATTTGCTTTTTCCACATTTATGTATTTAATGTGAAGACTTAGACTGTGGCTTGGTTACTCCATAAAACCAGGTGATTTTAATATTAATAATCTATCTACTAGGTTCTGCAAGCTGTCTCCCATACAGGACAATGTGAGAACTTGCAGTAACGCTCAGGGCAAGTACACAGTGTACAGACCTGTGTCACTTCTGGTGCAACACATCTACTTTAAAAATCAGCCAATTGAAGGAGAGATCATCAATTTTTAAAATGTAAGAAAACATAGAATTTAAGGAAAATTATCATTATTTAGTTGAATCATTTGAGGTGGTTACATGAATATGGCTAATAAATCATCAAATAGATTTTCCCCACTTCAATTTACATTACTGTAAAAGAACATTGACTATTGGCTTAACGACAATAGTAGATGATGTCAGTATTTTTTCTGCGATTGCCAGACATTAAAGTGGGGTCAGATAGCCATACTTTACGGTTCGTGTACGGATCGCAATGCTCGGTCTCCTGACCCAAACTTACCTGCTCATTGGCATTTATGAAGTTCAGGTTAAGATACCTGCAGTCATTCAGCGCTGTAAACCGACTGTAAGATACAGCCGTCTGAACCTTGTTTAAATTAAATATTAAGGTCTCATGTGTTACCTTGATTAGATGGTGATGGAGCTTTTTCCACATCCTTGCCTTCATCCACTTCTACCGTCCTGTCAGGCAGTTCTGTGAAGGGGGTGTCTGGTTCCAACATATCTTTGGAATAAACTACTGGGATATCCAAACCACTGGTATTCATAGTTGCAGTTTCCTCCAAAGCTGAGACTGCAGGATATTCCACAACGTCACCATCACCATCATCCATTAACTCTTCTACCACAGAAGTTTTGGTTGGAGTACTCTGCCCAGAAAGACCTTTGAAAACATCATCTTCCCCATCCAGATCATCATCCAGTTCTATATCGATATCCTCTTCCTCAAAATCTGACTCATCATCTTCATCGTCCTCCTCATCATCATCAGACTCAGAACTAGACTCATACTCTGAAGACTCTTCACTTTCATCAGAGGAATCCACTTCAGCTTTAGAGGAGGCCACACTGGATACATCCTCTATATAAAAGACAGAAAATTCAATTTGGTTGGAAAGCTTTAACCCTTTCGCAACCCTGGGATTTTCCGTTTTTTTTGCATTTTCGTTTTTTGCTTCCCTTGTTCCCAGAGCCATAGCGTTTTTATTTTTTGGTCAATATGGCCATGTGAGGGCTTATTTTTTGCGGGACAAGTTGTACTTTTCAACGCCATTACTAGTTTTACCATATCGTGTACGGGAAAAAAAATTCCAAGTGCGGTGAAACTGCAAAAAAGTGCAATACCACAGATGTTTTTTTAAATTTTTTTTACCACGTTCACTGAATGCTAAAAGTGACCGCCATTCTTATTCTCCAGGTTATTACGAGTTCGTAGACACCAAACATGTATAGGTTCTTTTTTTATTTAAGTGGTGAAAAAAAATTCCAAAGTTTGCTAAAAATAAAAATGGCGCCATTTTCCAAGACCCGTAGCATCTCAATTTTTCAGGATCTGGGGCTGGCTGAGGGCTTATTTTTTGCGCGCCGAGCTGAAATTTTTATTGATACCATTTCGGGGTAGATCCGATCTTTTGATCGCCCGTTATTGCATTTTATAGCAATGTTGCGGCAACCAAAAAACGTAATTCTGGAGTTTAGAATATTTTCTCGTTACGCCGTTTACCGATCAGATTAATTCTTTTTTTATATTGATAGATCGGGCGATTCTGAAGGCAGTGATAAAAAAAAAAAACACATACACATATTTTGTATTATTATTTTATTTTGAATGGGGCGAAAGGGGGGGGGGTGATTTAAACTTTTATATTTTTTACATTTTTTTAATATTTTTAAAAACATTTTTTTTTCACTTTTTGCTTGCTTCTATAGTCTCCATAGGAAACTAGAAGCAGCACTTGTCTGATCGCCTCTGCTACACAGAGATGATCAGCAGATCACCTCTATGCAGCAGAAATCGTCCTGTGCTATGAGCGCTGACCACTAGGTGGCACTCATAGCGACCAGCTCATGACACCCACTGGGGTCTGCTGCAGACATAGGGTTGTCATGCCAACCCATCGGCGATCATGTGATGGGGTCGCCGATGGGCGGGGTAAGTGACGCGCTTCCGGCGCGGCGCTGTTAAATGCCGCTGTCAGAGATGGACAGCGGCATTTAACATGTTAACAGCCGCGGGTGGATCGCGATTCCACCCGCGGCTGTTGCGGGCACATGTCAGCTGCAATAATCAGCTGACATGTGCCCGGTTCAGTGCGGGCTCAGCACCAGAGCCCTCACTGAACCGGGGGTTACAGCCTTGTGCGTACAAATACGGCACAGGCTGTAAAGGGGTTTTTAAACATGATCCAGGAATCTGTGGTATATATTGAGTCTTGCAAACACATAGTCCATGTTTAGATTTCTTCCACAGGACTTTAATAAAAGCTCACAAAGTTATGCTTAGTTTTTGACAAGCAACCATATTTCTAGTTTTAAACGTATTTTCCAATTATTATTTTTTTATATATTTAGCTCAGTTCTGGGCAACAGTTCACAGAAAGGAAGCCATTGAGTAAGAAAAAATACAAAGAAGAGCCACAAAACTGATTAGAGGCACGGAACATCTTCGTTATAAAGAAAGATTATTTAGTCTTGAGAAAAGACAACTAAGGAGGGCATGATTACTTTTATAAGTACATAAATGGGCCATTCAAAAAATATGGTCAAAAGCTGTTTCAGGTAAGTCCCCCTAAAAAAGACATGAGGATAACTTCCCTCATCTGGAGAAAGTAAAAAAAAAAAAAAAAAAAGAAAGTTTCTTGACCAAGATGTCAAACAGCCTACTATTGGAGCTGGTCACAAAGGGAACCATAGAGGATTTCAAAAACGCTAAGTTTTTATTATTATTTTTTTTTTTTACAGTGCCAAGCATTATGGATATACTTATACCCCTGCCCGTTATCCTTTCCCATCCCTTGGATGAACTTGATGGACATGTGTCTTTCAACAGTACTAACTATGCAACTAGATATAAGGGACAATCATCCAGGCAGGGATACTTTTGGGTTAACATAGCTTTGGCATAAACTAAATGTATTAAATGCAAGTCAAGGCAAAATCTGCTTTTCTCATGCAGGAAGTGGAAAACTGGTACTTGTAGATTTATGCACCCCCTGCTACGGAATTATTGGTCTTATTTATATGTGACTACATTTATATAGATGTATTGTGAAACATTAGGGCTCTGTGTTCCCTGCACATCTGCATATAAAAAGCCCTGTACAACCTACAAGATCACCGCTATTATACTGATCTATACCTGAATACAAAAACATGCAGAGACGACACAGATTATGCCTTCTCTGCTTGCCCTCCAGCCCCCTCCTAAACTGCAAAAGCCCATGTAGTCATCACAATCACAAAGAATCTGGATCCTGGACTCTGGACACACCAAAGCTTGGATCAGAATACAAAATATGGGCAATAAAAGGACAAAAAGCAAATTGGTATTAAAAAGGACACAATTACAATGTATTACCTTCATCCGAGTCTTGTTCTTCCTTCTCACTTGTTTCTAGATCATCGTCCTCTCCAGCTTCAACATAATGCTAAAAAAACAGACAAGAATGGAAGAAAGTACACGTCAGATATTCAATTTGTGAACACCTAAAAATCTAGATCTATACCCATAACTTTTGATTATATAAAAGTGTTTTCCCAACTTAGACCTTTAAATCAAACTTTAATTATTATTTTTAACATTATTTTTTTTTAAAAAAAAGTGTGCTCCAATGTCACACAGAAAACAATCTCTAGAAAAATGACAATCATCACAACTATACAATACGAAAAAGTGGGGCTCCAGTCAGTATTTCATAAAGGCACTTTTAGCAGATATTTGAACTCAAGTCTCAATCAGCTTTGTACTGTAACGTTAGCTCATTCCTCTTTGCTCTGTTGGGTAGTCCAATTGTACAGGTCTTGTAGAAATAAATGTTCACTGGATGGTGCAAAGTCAAACACCATTTTAGTGCCCAATATATTGAATTCAGATTGTGTTACAATGAATAAACAGTTTTCTAATCATTACTCCATGTTCCTTGACTTTAGAAACACCCTTCCTGTGGTTCTAACCTTTTGCCTTGGAAATACCACAGGGTTCAGGAGTGAAAGAGCACCAAGCGCAAATGTAGCCTAATTTGGAGATTCATACAGCGAATGCCCACAAGACCCCCTTCCCTATTTATCAAGAGGTGGTAAAAAGATGACAATACATACCTTACTAGAGAGGGCACCAACTGATTCATCATCCCGCTCCTCATCCTTCTCAGACGACGTGTCCTCCTTATCTGAGGGCTCTTCTGCTTCACTTTCCACCTCATCTTCCCCTTCACTGTCTAGGGGTATGACTGGCCTTTTCCGAGCAGTAACAGAATCTGTGTCACTTTTTGTTGGATCCAAATTAACATCTTTCTCTCGTTCACACTCTGCAATGAGGAAAGCAGCAGAATATTCTCAATTTATTTTTCTGTTAACATTCCTGTGTCTACAAGCATTATATGGACAAAAGTATTGCGACACATATCTTAATCATTGAATTCAGGTTTACCAGTCAGATCTCATTGCCACTGGTGTATAAAATCCAGCTCCTCGCCATGCTGTCTGCCATTACTAACATTTGTGAAAGCATGGCTCATTCTGGAGAGCCCATGATACCAGTGTGGTCGATACCGGTGTAACAAGTCAGTTCATGAAGTTTCTTCCATAATAAATATTACACAATCAACTGTAAGAAATGTTATTGAAAAGTGGAAGCATTTAGGGGCCACAGCAACTCAGCCACAGGTGAAAGAACACAAAGTTATAGAACACAGTGGCTAAAAGTCACCCACAGTCTGCAGAGCTCTGGAGTTCCACATCATGGGTTTCCATGGCTGAGCAGCAGCATGCAGGCCTTACATCACCAAACACAATGCCAAGAGTCAGATGGGGTGGCGCAAGTCACGCTGCCACTGGATGTCGGAGCAGCGGAAACGTGTTCTGTGGAGTAATTATTCACACTTCTTTATCTGGCAGACTGATAGACAAGTCCAGGTTTGGTGAATGTCAGGAGAATGTTACCTGCCTGACTGAATTGTGCAAACTGTAAAGTTTGGTGGATCAGGGATAATGCTATAGGGCTGTTTTTCCGGGGTCGGATAAGGCTCATTCTTATCTTCAGTGAAGGGAAATCTCAACGCTTACATATACCAAGTTTTTTTAATCAATTATAGGCTTCCAATTTTGTGGGAAAATTTTGGGGAAAGCTCGTCTGTTTCAGCATGACTGAGCCCCAGTGCGCAAAGCAGGGTCCATAAAGGAATGGTTGGGAGAGTTTAAAACTTGACTGGCCGCACAGAACTCTGATCTGAACCCCATCAAAAACATTTGGGATGAACTAGAACAGATATTGCAAGCAAGGCCCCATTGGTCTTACTTCAGTGTTTCATTGTACAAAAGTGCTTCTGTATGAACAGGCAAAAATTCCCACAAAAACACTCAGAAATTTTGTAGAAACCCTTCCTGGAAGAGTGAAAGTGATTATAGGGACGAACTTCATATTATTGCCATGAATTCAGAATGAGGTCTCAGAAAACCATTTGCAGGTATGATGTGTAGGTGTCCCAATACCAAGTCAAGTACATAGCTAATACAACAAGTTCCATAAAAAAAAAAAATAAAATAAAATAAAATAAAAAAAATCACTCATAAATTGGGATTGCGAACCTTCATCCTCCTCATCAATTGGTTTTGTTACACGGATCCTTTTCTGTTCTCCCTCTAGTCCAGATTCAGGAGGTTCCTTCCTCTTCACCTTTAAGTTAAACATTTATAATGTAATAATTATATATATTACCGAATGATTACGGTCAGTTCTAGAAGCATCCCCAATTATTGTCAAAACCAATTATACAGGATTTAGATCTATACACATAAATGAGGTGAAGACTATGTATTGACCTTAATAAGAGGAATATGGATTAATCACCTAGTGGGAAGCGTAGCTGTTTACTGAGAATCAAAGCAGTTTTACTGCACATGGTTTTTATTTTCTTCACCTGCACTTGCCATAAAACTGATGCAATTTTCAGTAAACCATGAGTGTTTTTTGGTGCATGGTTTTCAATCAATTCCTGTGACTCAATCTCATCATATACAGCAGGGGTCAGGAACCTCGGGGGCAGATTCCTGGAGACTGCAGTGCTTGGGACGCTGGCCATGTTTTGTGGCTGGCAGCCCTTTAATTCATCGTTAGACTGCGTGCAGACACACACTGCATTAACTACTGAATGCTGCGTGCCAGCGTCAGGAAGTTCTTTATGGAAAGAGCACACACTGCGCTGCCGTCCTGTTCTTTTGATGAAGGCAGCAGTCAAAGGGTCTCCTATTTGATGTACATACAGCAGTCTCGGTGTCTCCTATGTGATGTACAAACAGCAGTCTTGGTGTCTCCTATGTGATGTATATACAGCAGTCTCAGTGTCTCTTCTATGTGATGTAGACAGCAGACCTCCCACTGTCCGGTTACGTGAGAAATGATGCTCCTCCAATTTGGATGAGACAAGCAGCGTAATATAGATCTGTGTTTGGAACAACCTACTGCTGTTCTTTACAAAACTTATCGCAAATAGTTGACTGTGTTCCAGTTTGATGCAAAACTGGAAAATCAGTTGCAAGTAGCAAGCAACATCATCAATACTATCTAATATCACACAGCTCACCAAAAAAAAGCAATTCCAGCCATCACATTAGTGAGTAAAATTAATATGTTTGACCAAATATTGCAGAATAATTTATAAGTTGATAATATTGTACGGCCCCCGAATGAGGTCATAAATATCCAAATGGCTCACAGCAGAAAAAGGTTCCCCACCCCTGGTATGCAGGCACCTTGAAAAGGTAAGAAAATCAGAGTGAGTGTCAACCTCTGAAACTACCTATTTCGGTAAAATATTAAATTTGAAGTGCACTTTACTATTTTCAAAAATAAAAAGCCTTTAATGTACACATTAAAGACCACTAGGTATTTTCACAAGTTCAATTAACTTTGCAAATAGTCTATTTAAAAATATCATGTTTTTTGACTACAGCTACCATGCACAACTATGTATCACTATGGTTAGAAACTGGGCAGCACGGTGGCTCAGTGGTTCGTACTGCAGCCTTGCAGCGCTGGGGTCCTGGGTTTAAATCCCACCAAGGACAACATCTGCAAGGAGTATGTTCTCCCCGTGTTTGCGTGGGTTTCCTCGGGGTTCTCCGGTTTCCTCCCACACTCCAAAGACATTCTGATAGGGAATCTAGATTGTGAGCCCCAATGCAGACAGTGCCAATATTGCCTGTGAAGCACTGTGGAATTAATGGCGCTATATAAAAGTGAGTAAAATAAATAAATAAATAAAAATAAACTGAAAACACATCATGTGTAGTTTGATGCTACAGCTTTTTTCCCAAGGCATCTGTCCCATATGTACTGCTAGAATAATGAATACTGGGTTACAAATACCCAGAAGCATTACATTACAATATTTAGTTACCTTGAATGAGGGAAGACGAATTGCACCACGCAAACCAATGCCTAATCCTATGCCTTCAAAGCCCAGTCCTTCTCCCTTGTTCCAACTCTCTAGCAGGCTTGATGTTATTTGGTCCCTTGGCTTTGGTTTCTCTTCATCTTTGCCATCCACAGATTTTACTGGTGTCAGGGATTGCTGTTATAAAAGAAGAGGCAATTGTAGAAACTGGAATGAGTCACCTATGAATTTTGACATGCCTGATACTTTGTTGATAAGTATTACTACAGAGATATGGTGGCTACTTATTGTAGGTAAATAATCACACATAATGCAGAGTCATAATGCATACAACAATTAAATGTTGAATTATTCCCATTAGTACAGAGAGCACACTAAACACACGGCTGCAAAGCATCAGCCAGTCTCCTCCAAAAACAGCCCCCAGTCTGTAAATTACAGGATATAACAAAACAGTCTGCTGCTGGATTTGATATATCTGGATATTTAGATACATATCCATTTTTATTGGGATGCTCCAACCATTCCAACAATGACAATATTATAGAATAATTCCTTCTGAGCATTGCTTAGTATTTGGAGAACAATAGCACAGCTGACAATTTTTTATTAGATTCTGCAGCAGAAATGACAGTGAAAATAAGAATTTTTTTCAGCTAATGCAAACCATTTTATGTTAGAAAGAAACACATACAAAGTCACAATTTGTTCATATAGAAAATCCGCTGCACTTACCTTTGCTAAACGCTCCTTTTTATCCCACCACTCATCGAATGCCCTGAATGCCACAACCTCGACCATTTTACGGTTAAGATCTCTTTTCATTATGGCTTTAAGTTCCTTTACAATGACCAACAGCACGCCATCCACTGTCGCCTTATGTGGATCCTCCTTCTTGGGCTCATAGCCTGGAGGTGGCACAGATGGGTCAAACTTTGGATAAGGAGGCCAAGGCTGCCCTCGTGCGAGATGTGCAGACATGGCAAAGGGACGGTAAGGATGCTGGCCAAACTGCATGGAATTCCCCAAGAAATGATGGTAAGGATATGAATTTTGTCCCTGCATCATGCGGCTGAGCATTTGAGTCTGCATTTGAAAGGACATTGGCATTCCACTCCATTGGGTCCCAAGAGCACTCATCATGTCGCCTTGAATCATGGGGAACATACCTTGATGGAATGGTGGTGGGGGAGGCAAAATAAGTGGAGGAGGTACCCCTGGAGGTGCAGGTAGTGGAGGAGGGGGTACTGTGACTGAAGGGTGGGTTGGTGGAGGAGGTGGAGGTAGAGGAGGTGGCATGGGAAACCCAGGCTGTGGTGGTGGAGGTGGTGGTGGTAGAGGAGGAAATCCGGGTGGCATAATAGGCATGACGGGAGTTACTGCTGAATTTATGACAATAGATTTGGCACAGTCTCCACTAGTGATGGGTGAAGTGTTCATTTCATCATCTGAAATCTCCATGTCCTCTCCAGAAGAAGGATGATCCTGTGTAAACAGATAGGAATCAGTTTGTGTACCACAGTAACATGTGGTTTACTATGTGGATTGTAGAATTACTAATAAACCATACATAACTAGCAGTCAAATGACGGTGCACCTGCAATTTCCCAGCAGTTGCAAAGCAAAAACTGAAAAACAGGAATTAATGACATCACCTCTTATTCATGGTCACAAATCTAACGTTTCACTTTGTGTGAGTAGAGAGCAGCTGGTCCCTTTTGTTGGATCTGCACAAAGCACAGAGGCCGCCCCACAATATGACTACAAACTAACTGCTCCAACCTCTTCATGTTATGTTACTACTACAACACCGTATGGATGGATTCAACTGCATTACAGGTCAGCCAAGCGTCACTTTACTGCAGTAGCACAGCGGTACATGCAGGAAAGCTATGCTGGCCCTGGAGCATGTAGCGGGTCTCATAGCTGTAATGTTAAAGTATGTAGAAGTTTGCATCAATGACCCGCTGACAAATTGCTTGTGTAGGATATTGTTTCCTGACAAATCTAAGGTCAATATAGACCAAAGTTTAATGTGAACTGGATACATGAAGACCCAAATATTAGAGTGTAAATTATTTCATTCATATACAGTTGGCGCTTAACAGACATGTTGATACGTTCCATTAATGCAGGACAACAATGCCAAAACTGAAAAATCTTGCTATAGTCATGCTCCAACTGTGCCCATGGTGTCAGGGTCCAGACAACGAACCACAAAAGTAGCAAAAGAGGAAAGGTCTGCAGCACAAATATCCATTGTACAAAAAAGCTAGAGTTTTAAATGACCAAATCATGCAATATTCAACCCCTGTACAAAGATTTTCCTGTTTTGTTATTTATTTATTTTTTTGTAACTTAGCTTTCCTGTGTAGATTGAACCAGGTTAAAAGGGTTGACTACTATTGTAGAACAAATCAAACCAAACATGTCCTTCAAAGCATTGATCACCAAGCTACACCTTGCCTGCTTTGGACACATCATACAAAGACAGCAATCACTGGAGAAGGATATCATGGTCGGAAGAATAGAAGGAACAAGGCAAAGAGGAAGACCAGCAACTCAATGGCTTCATACAATCAAGATAGCGGCAGAGAATACCCTGGTGAACCTATCTAGGCTAGCACAAGCTCGATCTTCTTACAGATCGTTCATCGATCAAATCACCATAACTCGAGATCGAGTGAAGGCTGTTAGCATAAAATAAACATATGATAGGTGGGGTTACAATATCAGGGTCTCCTACTGGTCACACTTCTGGTAGTGGCCAGATGTAAACAGCATATTGAGCTCAGTACAACCTGTAGTGGCTGCAGCCATCAGCTCCATCTGAAGAGAGTAGTTACTAAGAGTTTGCTGATCTATGCTAAGTATATGATAGTGTGGACACTCTTGTTAAGCAGAATCATCCATATCATAACAGTGATAGGAATCTACTGAACGCTATTCTTTGCTGTATGGCGTAGAAAAGGCAGGGAAAAAACCCTATACACACACATTTTTTAATTAAACATCTCTGATTCTTCAAAAAGTACAAAAACAAAATTATAATTTTGGCTCACCATATTTGTACTGATCCATGGAAAGTTAACATGTTATATTCTCCAATAAGCAACATAAGAATAACACAACATAATGACACAATTTACTTTTTCTCACCCCTATTTCTCCCAAAAAATGAATAAAATGTAATCAACAAACTATATGTATCCCTAAATTGTTACATCTCATCCCTCAAAACAAACTCTCACACAGCTAAAGTAATGAAAAATAAAATTGTTATAGCCAGAGGTTGCAGTAACACCTCTACAAGCATCATCGACGCCGGAATGGGCATTATTCCGCTTTAAATTCAGTCTCATGTGTATTTGTACACATGAGACTGAAGACTGAGCAGAAGATGAGAAAGGTGGCACAGAGGAGATTTAGGCTGTGTGCCCACGTAGCGTTTTTCATACGTATATGCTGCGGAATTTCCGCAGCGTAAACGCATATGAAACGCTAGGTAATCCGCTCCCCATGGTCCCCAAGGGGATTCCACAAGTTCTATGCACATGCTGCGGATTTTTCCGCAGCGTTTATGCTGCGTTCAAAAATCTGCAGCATGTCCATTAATTTTGCGTTTCCGCAAGCGGAATTGCCTTGTGCAATGCATTAAAAATGCAAGGCAATTCCGCATGTGGAAAACGAGCAATAAACGCATGCGGAATTCCGGGAGAGGACTTGCAGAAATTAAGCAGAAATTTTCTGCTTCATTTCTGCAACGTGGGCACATAGCCTAAGGCTGTGTTCACACGATGCGTATTTCATGCGTTTCCGCGGCGTTTTTGCAGTTGCGTAAACGCCGCGGAAACGCATGAAAAACGCATGGTAGAAGGGCAGCAATGTTCCCCAATGGAAATCCGCATGTGCTGTGCCCATGATGCGGATTTTTCCGCAGCGTTAACGCTGCGGTCAAAAATCCGCAGCATGTCAATTAATTTTGCGGAAACGCGGCGATTTCGCCGCCATTGACTTGCATTAGAACGCGCCAATTCCGCAAGACAGCATTTGTACTTGCGTAATTGGTGCGTTCTAATGTGCGGATGGTACCCGGGTGTGGAGGAGAGGAGAGTCTCATCCACACCCAGGTACCATTAAAAAAGCTGTAAAAAGAAGAATAAAATAAAAAATAAATGTATTCTTACCTTCTGTCGGCCCGCGCAGCGCTCCCGCTTGGTTCCCGGCACTTGCAGTGAGTTGTAGGACCTGCGGTGACGTCAGAGTCATGTGACGGGTCACGTGACGCTGACGTCGGCAGGTCTTTCAATTCAAAGTTGCCGGCAGCCGGGAGAACGGAGTGAGCAGGACAGCGCGGGCCATCAGAGGTAAGTATATACACTCTCTCGGTTCACACTGTATAAATCCATGCTGTTTGCATGGATTTATATAGTGTGACCTAGTTATCAAGCACTTTCCAGGTGATGCTAAAATCGCCTGGAAAGCGCTTGTCAATCTGCATGCGGAAACGCATGTGAATCTGCATGTGGATCCGCATGTATTCTGCAGGAAAAACGCATGCACAATCTGCATGCGTTTTTTCTGCCAGGGAGATGCAGAAATGATGCAGAAATTTTCTGCTTCATTTCTGCATCGTGTGCACATACCCTAAGGCTATGTGCCCACGATGCAGAAATGCTCCGGGTTTTTCCTGAGCATATTTTGCATCTCCCTGGTAGAAAAAAACGCATGCGGATTGTACATGCGTTTTTTCTGCCAGGGACATGGTGATGTGAAGCGTTCTTCACATGCATTTCCGCATACGGGTTGTCAAGCGCTTTCCCAGCGATTTTAGCATCACTTGGAAAGTGCTTGACAACTTGGTCACACTATATAAATCCATGCAAACGGCATGGATTTATATAGTGTGACCATAAAGAATGGTAAAAAATAAAAAAATAAATATCATACTTACCTTCTGATGGCCCCCGGAGTCTTTATTTGCTCCGTCCTGGCTTGCCGGCAGCTCGCGGTACACTGCACTGAAGGACCTGCCGTCACATGACTGATGTCAGCGCAGGTCCTTCAGTCCACCGCGATATGCCGGCAAGCGAAGACAAGCACACCGAGGGCCATCAGAAGGTAAATATATTTATTTTATTCTTCTTTTCTTTTTTTTTTTTTTTTACAGGTTCTATGGTACCCGGGTATGGAGGAGAGTCTCCTCTCCTCCAGAACAGTGTACCATCCGCACATTGAAAAGCATGGATTCCGCATGTACAGATGCAGTGACGCGTAAGCCATGCGTTCCAATGCAAGTCAATGGCGGCGAAAACGCAGTGCTTCCGCAAAATAATTGGTAGTGCTGCGTTTTTCTCCGCAATGATAATCCACAGCGGAAATGTTAACAGCATGTGCACAACACTTGCGGATTATCATTGGGGAGCATGGCAGACCTTCTACCAAGCGTTTAAGCGTTTCTGCAGCGGAATTGCTTAAAAAACGCATCGTGGGCACACAGCCTAACACGTTGTTTACAGACAAGTAGACACACTGCACAGTTAGCAGGTCTGCCACACTGAATGGCAAGATTCCTGGGATTTATTACCGTAAGGAGTCCAGAGAGCTGGTGATCGGTGGAGAAAGTGGTGGGAGGTGCCAAGAGCTCTGCAGTATGGCTGCTAATACATCTATTAGGACACAGCATACAGTGAAGGGGTGATCGGTGAGGGAGGAAGGTGCACATATTAAAGGAACAGCACATAGAGCAACAACTAGAATCTGCTATACAATGACTGATTCATTATGACCACCATTCATGTTGCTTGGTTTTCTATGAATGCCTGTGAAGGAACACAGACTCAGTTCTTTTATCAATTCTCACTGTGTTGCTTCACTCAGTGCTGCTTTTTCAGATATCTAATGGTTAATTTAGATGTGCTGATATTGGCCTAGTCAGAGCGCATACTGGCTATATACAAATTGATGGGTGCTTGTTTACTGGCGAGTTTACACAGGCTATCCAGAAAAAGGGGTTTTCCAGACTGAAATTAAAACTCAGCAGTCACTCTTGTGACTGCAGACTGCCGAATCGTGACTCCACGTATGCGATTTGCATAGGTGCTATCCCGTGCTGACTAGACTAGACTTTGCTTCTCTCAGTAGAAGAGAATTGAAGAAGTTGGATGAGACTAGTCGGTACAAGACCACAAGTATGGAAATCGCATACATATGCTTAAGTGACTGCCCACTTGCCTGAAGAATTCAGGTGAATCATGAGAGTGCACATCGCACACTATCAGAATTCGGCAGTCTTCATTTCAGACTGGAAAACCCCTCCTGACATCATAAGCAGCAGCATCGGCAGCACAGCCTGTTTACAAAGGGGGAAGTACTGCTGATAGTGATTTTTATGCCGATATAAACGGTCTAGTCTCTCGCCAAACAAATGTTTTGCTTGTTAGTTACATGACCACTTGCATTCTTACGTGGGAAAATTATTATTTTAAAATGGTATTCTGCTATTTTTTATATCAAGTGCTGCCGGTGACAATACAACCCCCACAATACAACCCCCACGTCTGTTGAGACGCATGCAAGGTCAGCAGGTATCGTACATGCATCTTGGCAAGTATATGGGGGTCGTAACTTTATTTGCAACACTCTTCTCAGATGCGGAAGGGAGTGGCACCAGAGTACTCCTTTAAAAGGGGTCTCTCTTGTCTGTATACTCTCTTTTGTGTCCTCCCCCATGAGATGTGGTATGATCAGATCATGTTCCTGTACGGTCAGACACAGCCATTACACAGTACACAGCAGGGGCACATTTATAAGATTATCTCAGCTCAGGAACATTTTATTTAAACACATCCAATTGTTGAAATTATTATTCTTCCAAGATCCATTAATTAAAATGAACTTTTGTTTGTGGGAAAACCCCTTTAACCCCATGACGCTCAATGACGGACACTGCACGGCATGAGCGGGTGTAAATTACCGCTCCTTGCCGTGCAGTGTCCGTCATAGCTTTGAACTGGCACAGCGTGTAAACACGCTCTGCCAGTTCAGTGCCGACAGCTGTCTGTGACAGCTGAGCAGCACGAGAAGGGGTGCAGGGACCCATGCCATCGGTCCCTGCACCCAGATCGCTGCGATCGGTCAGTCAATCTGACTGACCGATCACAGCATGATGGAGCAGGAGACGCTGAAATTTCAGCGTCTGCTGCTCTATCAGTGCCGGAGCTCAGCGCTGCCAGTGGCTGTTAACCCCCTGAATGCTGCAACTGAGAGCGATCGCAGTGTTCAGGAGGCAGGCAGAGGGCTAGGAGCTCCCTCTGCCTTCAGGTCGGTGCCCCCGTGACATCATCGCGGGGGCCCAACAGTTGCAATAGTGACCAGGGGTCGTCATGATGACCCCAGGTCACCAAGCTACGGAAAGCTCCTGAGACCACTGCACAGCATAGTCTCCGAAGCTTTCAATATAGGTATAATGTATTGCAATGCTAGTGCATTGCAATACATTATATCTGTGAAAAAAGTGAAAGTCCCATAGTGGGACTAAGTAAAAAAAGTTTTTTAAAAAAGTAATAATAAATACAGATTTATAGGTAAAAAAATAAAATAAACAAAAGAATACACATATTTGGTATCGCAGTGTCTGGAACGACCCGATCTATAAACTTGTCACACTAGTTAACCCTTTCAGTGAACAGCGTAAAAAAAACAAACAAACAAACAAAAAAAACACAACAACATTAGAAACTATGACTTTTCATCATAATGCTGGAAAAAAGTGGAATAAAACGCAATCAAAAAGACGTATGTAAATAAAAATGGTACCGCTGAAAACGTCATCTTGTCCCGCAAAAATCAAGCTGCCATACAACTCTATCATCCGAAAAATGTAAAAGTTACAGCGCTCAGAATAAAGCGATGCAAAGATAATAAAACTTTTATAGAAAGAATAAATTATTTAAAAGCGCAAAAACAAAAAAATTTAGATAAATGTGGTACCGCTGTAATCGTACTGACCCGAAGAATAAAGCTACCTTATCAATTTTACCACACAAGTAACAAAAAAATCCTGAATTGTTGTTTTTTGTTCATTCTGCCTCCCAAAAATCTGAATAGAAAGCGATCAAAAAAATGTAATTTGCCCAAAAATGGTACCAATAAAAAAAGTCAACTCATCCTGCAAAAAACAAGCCCTCATGTGACTGTCAGCCGAAATATGGAAAAATTACAGCTCTCTAAATATGGAGATGCAAACATTAGTTTTTGCAAAAAAAAGCGTCTTTTAGTGTGCGACAGCTGTCAACCATAAAAACCTGATATACGGTAAATCTGGTATCGCTGTAATCGCACCGACCCGAAGAATAAAGTCGTCTAACCACTTTTATACTGCACGAGGAACGACGTAAAAAATATATAAAACCAATTCTTCACCTGCTGCAGATTTAATTATTCTGCCTCCCAAAGATCGCAGTAAGGCCCGGCGAACATTTATCCTGCGCTCTGCGCTGAGCGCTTACACCGCGATTTCCATGTAAATCTCTGAAATAAATGATTCAGACGGAAACCCCTGACGGAAGATTCCCTATAATGAGGCAGATGGAGGCACTGTGGACGCCGTCTGACCTATGATCCGGCGGTGTCCATCTTTTTAGGCGTAAATAAAAGCGATGTCAGCCACAGTTTTGTGCACCTCTGAACAGAAAGATAACGCTGAACAGAGGCCAGACGGAGTCCAGAGTAACTCTGCTGACTCATCTCATTATAGTGAATGGATCCCTGAAGTTTTCATCTGAATCACGTCATTTGGAGATTTAGATGGAAACCCCAAAGTAAGTGCTCAGCGTAGAGCGCCGGATAATGCGCTCAAACAGTGGTTTTCTGCCACATATAGGGTATCGGTGTGCTCAGGAGAAATGGCTTAACTTTTGGGGTCCATTTTCTCCTGTTACCCTTGTGAAATTAAAAAAAACAATTTGGTCTAAATTTAATATTTTGTGAAAAAAAGTTAAATGTTACTTTTTTCTTCCTCATTGCTTCAGTTCCTGTGAAGCACCTGAAGGGTTAGTAAACTTCTTGAATGTGGTTTTGAGTTCCTTGAGGGGGTGCAGTTTTTAGAATGGTATCGCTTTTGGGTATTTTCTGTCATATAGACACCTCAAAGTGACTTCAAATGTGATGTGGTCCCTAAAAAAAATGTTTTTGTAAATTTTGTTGGAAAAATGAGAAATCGCTGGTCAACTTTTAACCCTTATAGCTCCATAACAACAAAAAAAAAATTTTGGTTCCAAAATTGTGCTGATGTAAAGTAGACACGTGGAAAATGTTATTTTGTGTGACATATATCTCTGATTTCAGGGCATAACAATTCAAAGTTTGAAAATTGCAAAATTTTAAAAATTTTCGACAAATTTCTGTGTATTTTACACATAAACGCAAGTCATATCACATAAATTTTACTACTATCATGAAGTGCAATATGTCACGAAAAAGCAATCTCAGAATCAGGGGGATCCATTGAAGAGTTCCAAAGGTATTACCGCACAAAGTGATAGTGGTCAGGATTGAAAAAATTGGCCTGGTCATTAACGTACAAAGTGGCTCGGTCCTTAAGAGGTTAAGGGCCCCAGTGAGCAGCAATTGTATATCTAGCTCCCAGGTGGGCACAGTTATTCCAATATCAGGGCTGTGTCCCCAATCAGTATTCTGACATAATCAATGTTATGTGACCACTGCAGCGGAAAAACAGTGCTGCTTCTGCTCTGATGGAATAGTGAAGGCTGCAGCCGATCATCAGCCACAAGACATATGTCAGGATATGGGCAGGAGGCACAGGACTGAGAAAGGAGGAACATCGCTGGTCCGAGAGCTAAGTATAGAGTTTATTTTAGGCTACACACTGGCGCTAGTAAGAAGGGGGGTCATCTAATAGTAAATCTTTTAAGATTTACTTTCTCTTGGCCTGTTATTGCAGTACAGCCTTTATTAGAGCTGGCTTCATATAATGTTCATTGTAAGATTAGGCAAGAATACTTTTAAAAAGGATTATACAACTATTCTCATTTGGATTTTCAAAGTAAAAACACCAACCTCATCAAGTATGAGAGTCCTATATAATAATGCAGCAGTTTACAATGTGAAATCCTACAGAGCTACTTTAAAGGACCAAAATAGCCTGGTCCTTAAGGGAATAAATACGTAAGATACTGCATTCAGAAGGCTGCACATATGGTCACTGCCTAGTTCGACAGCTAACTTTATTTGCCTACTTAAAACAAACACAGGGCCATTTAAAGCATTAATGCAGGGTAAAATAACATGTATCCGAAGAATATCACTTAGCGGAGCAGGAGATTGGTCCAATGCTTGAGTTACAAATAGATTTACATCACTACGTGTATGAGTCATCATGTGAATTTTTATTTAGGCACGTTGAGAATGTTTTTCGTACAAGTGCACGGTATTTCCACTAGGTGGCGTGTCCAGTGCACAGCGCTCTGACATCATGTTCTTTACACACTATTTGAATTTGAGAGAGACAGAAGAAACCATTTTTTGCTAGCGGTCGTGCTGTTTGGCAGAGAAAAAGCAAGTTTAGGGGGTTGGCTGGCAACACGGCCAAACCTATACACTTTTGCAGAGAACAAGGAGCGTCAGTTGTAGAGTGGAAGGGTTGGCGACCTTACTTAGACTCATACTGAAGAGCAGATTTACAGGTAAATGCCCTCAACAATACCAAAATGCAAATGGTCTCTTCAGAGAGGAAGAGGACCAGAACTCTAATGCCACCTACAGGAAGTAGCAATCCTAAAAGTCAATAATGACCCTTTAATGAGCCTTATCACATGACTTAGGATATAAGCCAGAACCAGAAACTCAATTGCAGACACTGTGTTTCGGGGTGCTGCCGCTCGTCAGTGCCAAGTGTGAGTTCTGGTTTGGCTGGGTGAGAGGAGTCAGACTGGTATCTAAATAGTAACATTTCTCCTTGAGGAGAGAGACATGTTAAGCATGTCAAGGTGAGGAGACTTTTAAAGCCTCAACAATACCAGACAGCTACCACGGAACCTGCATGAGAAAAGATTTTTAAAACAAACTTTCATATACCTGGATGTAAAGGAATCACATACTACATGTGCACCCGTCACCCTCACATAGGGCACATTCCGCTTGATTGATTTAGGGAGATTTCATCAAGACTGGTGTTTCATATGCTAATTGTCAGGTATATAATGAAGCACACATCCTTATGCCATGAAAACAAGTCTATTTCCAGTTGTTTTTTTTTCTTTAATGACCCATCAGGCTATACTGTACAAGCAGGGTTACATAGGTTGAATAAAAATCTAGGTCCATCAAGTTCAACCTTCTTCCCCCAATTGTACATTTTGTCTAAATTTAACTATAATCTACAATGTTATGTGTATCGAGGAAATCATCCAGCCCTTTTTTTTTTAAAAGCAGTTAGTGTCAGCCATCACTATCTCTTGTGATCGGGCATTCCACAGTCTGAATGCTCTAAAGCCCCCGTCTCACATAGTGAGATCGCTAGCGAGATCGCTGCTGTGTCACGGTTTTAGTGACGCAACAGCGACCTCACCAGCGACGTCGCTATGTGTGACACTTTGCAGCGATCAGGCCCCTGCTGTGAGGTCGCTGATCGCTGCAAAGTGTCCTGGACCATTTTTTGGTTGTTGCTCTCCCGCTGGTCAGCACACATCGCTGTATGTGACCAGCGGGAGCAGCGATCAGGCTGGTAACCATGATAAACATCGGGTTACTAGGGGCACACGCGCGCCTAGTAACCCGTTGTTTATCATGGTTACGAGCCTGCTAAAGTGAGCGGTAACCTCCCGCTCACCGTAGCAGAGTGGTAACCATGATAAACAACGGGTTACTAGGTGCGCGTGTGCCCCTAGTAACCCGATGTTTATCATGGTTACCAGCCTGCTCCTGCTTCAGCAGGCTGGTAACCAGGAGCAGGACATCGTGGAAAGATTCTTTCCACGATGTCGCTGCTCCCCTGATCGTTGGTGAGCCTGCCTGTTTGACAGCTCACCAGCGACCACATAGCGACGCAGTAACGATCCCTGACAGGTCGTATCGTTGTCGGGATCGTTGCAGCGTCGCTAAGTGTGACGGGGCCTTTAGTCCTTCCAAAGACCATACTAAGGACCAGGGGGCACTCATTACGGGTGGAATAAAGGCAATTCAGACAGCTAAACAGGAAAGGATTCTTTACAGTTAAGGCCCCGTCACACTTAGCGACGCTGCAACGATCCCGACAACGATACGACCTGTCAGGGATCGTTGCTGCGTCGCTATGTGGTCGCTGGTAAGCTGTCAAACAGGCAGGCTCACCAACGATCAGGGGAGCAGCGACACCGTGGAAAGAATCTTTTCACGATGTCCTGCTCCTGGTTACCAGCCTGCTGAAGCAGGAGCAGGCTGGTAACTATGGTAAACATCGGGTTACTAGGGGCACACGCGCACCTAGTAACCCGTTGTTTATCATGGTTACCACTCTGCTACAGTGAGCGGGAGGTTACCGCTCACTTTAGCAGGCTCGTAACCATGATAAACAACGGGTTACTAAGTGCGCGTGTGCCCCTAGTAACCCGATGTTTACCATAGTTACCAGCCTGATCGCTGCTCCCGCTGATCACACACAGCGATGTGTGCTGACCAGCAGGAGAGCAACGACCAAAAAATGGTCCAGGACACTTTGCAGCGATCAGCGACCTCACAGCAGGGGCCTGATCGTTGCAAAGTGTCACACATAGCGACATCGCTGGTGAGGTCGCTGTTGCGTCACCAAAACCGTGACACAGCAGCGATCTCGCTATGTGAGACGGGGGCTTAAGTCATGTGTTAGTCTTTTGTACTGACCACACATATATTTCTACACGTAAATGAGATCTCCTCTGAGGCGTCTTTTTTCTAAGCTAGACAAGCCCAACTTTTCCAACCTCTCATCATATGAGAGGCCTTCCATCCCTTGTAATAATCTAGTTGCCCGCCTTTGAACTGATTCTAACTTCTGAATATCCCTTTTAAAATGTGAAGCCCAAAACTGGATCCCATATTGTAGAGATGGCCTCACCAGTGATTTATAAAGGGGTAACAGTACGTTGGGATTGCGGGATTTTCTAGCTCTTTTTATACATCCTCTTGTTTGCTTTTGCGGCTGCTGCTTGACATTGAGTACTGCTGCTCAGCTTACTTGTAACCAGAATACCTAAGTCCTTCTCCTGTTTTGTAGTCCCGAGTATACTCCCATTTAATGTGTATGCAGCAATAGGATTACTCTGTCCTAGGTGCATTACTCTACATTTATCTACATTAAACCTCATCTGATGAGTACATACCTACATGCAACATCTGATCCTCACAAGATCTCCTTCTCTACTCCGCTCTTTCCACAATCGCATACAAAATTTCTCCCGTGCTTCCCCCCTACTCTGGAACGCTCTATCCCAACATATCAGAATCTCGCCTACTGTGGAAACCTTCAAAAGGAACCTGAAGACCCACCTCTTCCAACAAGCCTACAACCTGCAGTAACTCTCGCTCCACCATACTGCTGTACGACTAGCTCTACCTCGACCTACTGTATCCTCACCCATCCCTTGTAGACTGTGAGCCCTCGCGGGCAGGGTCCTCTCTCCTCCTGTACCAGTCAGTGACTTCCATCGTCTAAGATTATTGTACTTGTTTTTATTATGTATACCCCTTTTTACATGTAAAGCACCATGGAGTAAATGGCGCTATAATAATAATAATAAATAAATAATAATCTGCCGTGTGTTTGCCCAGTCAGTCATCTTATCCAGATCGTTCTGCAATATCGTAATTTCAAGATCAGATTTTAATATCCTACATAGTTTGGTGTCGTCAGCAAAGACAGACACTTTACTCTCAATCCCATCCCCAAGGTCATTAATAAAGAGGTTACAAAGGATCGGTCCTAGCACAGATCCCTGCGGTCCCCACTGCTGACTATATTCCATTTAGAGAACGTACCATTTATGACGACTCTTGGTTTCCTATCATTTAGCCAATTCCTTACCCATCTGCACATAATTCCCCCAAGTCCTTGCTTCTGTGACTTCAGTAGAAGGCTGTTCTGGTACCCCTATTCAGATGGTCATACAGGGTCCCATGCGTGTCCAGAATGAATGAGGCAAAGTGTATGGATGTGACTGAACTTGGATGAAACAATATACATAGCTAGAGGTCTGAAGGTTAAAAACAATAAAAAAAAAAACCTGCATAGTCGAAGTAGATAAGATTTCACTACAGAAAAAAAAACTATCACAGAATCTCTATAAACGCAGAGATGATTTTTTGGAACATCACAGTTCTAATCCTAAAAAGTCTTACCTCTTCCATTTTCTCAGATACTGGTGTTTCATCACCAGCCACCTGTTCCTTCACCTCTGAGCTTTCTACTTTCCTGCATGGCTGACTCATTTGGTCAATGGGAGTTCCTGACCTTGAATTCTGGCAGAGAGAAGCTGTGCCGAGAATTGGCTCATCGTCATCGTCAGAGTCGGGCAAAGGAGTAGGGCTGATATCCTCTAACCCAGTGCTAGATGGTCGAGAGGAAGGGGTAACATCCTGGTACTGGGAGCTTGAGCTATAAGGGGGGATTGGGGAAAGCTGGGATGAAGAGGATGATATAGGGCTTCCTTCCATCCTCAACTCATTGTCCGAGCTGGGCTCATTTAGGAACGGTAATTTGGTTCTTTGCTCTTTTAGAAGCATTTCAATTCTTGAGTCCAAACTATCGTGCTGCATTTCGGCCTCCAAAGTGGGTGTCCCAGGAGTATCCCCTCCATCTGGTGTTCGAGCTCCAGAGGCCAACTTCTGCTCGATGGCACACTCGGGCTCAGGAGGAGGGGGTTCCTCTGGTTTCTCTTTCACTGGTACGAAGTCAATATTTACAGAACTACATACACCATCGGAAAACGGCTCTGATGGTGGTGGTGGCGGTGCCGCTGCTGTTCTTCGAAAATCTAATTCTCTTGATGTCTGTGGGAATGGATTGTCATCAGGTAATGAGTAAACTGAAGACGATTGGTAAGGAGTAAAAGCGGATGACAAACCAGACTGGCTCAGGGGTGGTGTGTGAGAAAACTGTGAAGTCTCTGGCTGAGAACGCGTTGCATTAAAGCTGTGATCAGAGCTAGAGTAACTGCGAGAACTGTGGACATAGTGGTGGCCAGGCCTCCGGTTATAAGAGTCAGTAAACTTTGATTCGTGCCTTCTTGGTTTGTAGTCCTGCCCATAGTGAAATGCTGGTGTTGTCTGTCGACTGGAGTAGTTAGAGTCCTGGGAAAAAGGAGTTCCTTGACGAGGGGTGTGAGGTGTTCCTTGCGACTGAGGCGTATACTGGCCGTAAGAGTTCGGTGTATCTTGTCGACAACTTGAATAGGCTGTGTCTTGGGAAAATGGGGTGCTGCTGTTTGGGGTAACTGATGCACTAACACTAGCTTCTTTTGTGCGTTTTATTGTTTCATTAACCTGAGAAAAGTGAAAGAAAATCCAAAAGCATTATTATATAAATCAAATTAAAATATCATGTATTTACAGACAAAAGTACGTTTCCCAAACAAACCCTATTTTGGATAAATAAAGCTAAAAAGTTGCCTAATAAAATATTACAAACGTTAGGAGATTGAAAAAAGTGAAAATGAGTCCAAGGCTTCGCTAGTATGATCAACTGTGGCCTTAATGTGAAGCACGTAAGCAAAAGCAGTGTTATTTCATCACCCAAGTCTTCCTCGAGCTGTATAAGAAATGCCTGTGTGCCGAAACATTGATGTCTTCACAAGAAAGCAGCAAAGGAGCATACTGGCGGGGCCTTCGACTCTTTTGCACTTCTAATGTGTCTCTTGAAAGATTCCCTTTTAGCAGCAAGTCAAATATAGATGTATAAATACTTGACACCCAAAAGTTTCAGATTTTTTACACAAAATGTAATATTAGGCAAGTCTAGTCTGCACTATGTCTTATCTTACAATCTGAGAAAGGAACAATAACAGCTGGAATACAAAAACAGTGCAGGACATTTAAGAAGAAAGCTGGGCAAAATGGATTTCTGGGGGAAAACAGACTTAAAAAAAAAACAAACACTTATCTTAAAGAGCATGTCAGCAGGATTGTGCTTCGTAAACCACATACACTATCAGGTGGGCGCCGTTATACTGAGTAAAAATGATACCTTTATTGATGAAATCCATCCAGTGGTTCTTTTATAATCTTTACTTTCATTTTTGCCATTATGATATACATGTGCTCTGGTGCTCTCATTATGTATTCATGTATGCCTATCTCGGCCTTGTGACAGGTCACTGTGCTTTCAGTGGCCTGCCTACTATTTTACATACTGACTGTAATTTGTGTCACAAAGTGAAATTTACATTCCCCCCAAAATGGTCTGGGCCAGCGCATGAGCAATAGCATCTCACGTTTGCCGAGAGATGCTACTGCGCACGCGTCATTTTGCTTTTGGAAAAAGAATTTGGGTGAAGCAATATGGCGCCACGCATGCACAGTAGCATCTCTCGGCAACCGAGAGATGCTACTGCGCATGCGCTGGCCATGGCCATTTTGGGGGAGGGGAAATGCAAATTTCACTTTATGACACAAATTACACAGTCAGTATGTAAAATAGTAGGCAGGTCACTGAAAGAACAGTGACCTGTCACAAGGTACAGACAGGAATACATAATGAGAGCACATGCATATAATTATGTCAGAAATGAAAGTAAAGATTATAAAAGAACCGCTGGACAAATTTCATCAACAAAGGTATCATATTAATCAGTATAACGGCGCCCACCTGACAGTGTATGTAGTTTACTACTAAGCATAATCCTGCTGACAGGTGCGCTTTAAAGTAGCACCTATGCATGGAAAAAACTTGACGCCCCCCCCCCTGCATTTAGGAGAACTTTCTATAGAAGTCATTAATTCATGTCTTTAAACATTACATGTCTACAGTATTTGCTGCAATGCACAGTCCTGTTGTACCAACAGTCAACACTGGTAGTAAGAGAAAACATTTGCTATCCCAGAACCTGGATCAGCATGAATTCTACATTGAAAAAAATCAATACTGTGATCTCTGCAACACTGAAAGTTATCAGCTATCTATAGAATGGGTGATGGCTTTTTGATCGGTGGGATCTTAGCACTGAGACCCTCATAGTTCCAAAAACAGAACTCTGAAATGCAACAAGGAATCTGGCAGTTATTATATACGATAAAAGTTACAGCAGTGTTAGGCCGAAAACAATTAGCAAACTACATATTTAAAGGGAATCTGTCACCCCCCGGAAGATATCAGACATCTACTATGGCCATACAGGTTATAAAAAAGTAATCTATACATACCTATATGGCCCATAGTAGAGGTCTGATTGCAGAGAAAAGTAGTTTTATATTTTTGGTTTTCAACAAGCTTGACATCTGGGGGACGCCAAGCAATGCCCACCTATCTGATTATTATTCCCCCTTAATCACCGCCTATCAGCCTAGTTACCATTCCCCCTCTGTGACGTGCGCTTTCCTTCCTCAGCTCCTGGCGCTCTTGTAGACCGTGCTTTGTTTCCTCCTGGACGTTATGCGCCAAGAGTCACTGGAGCGGAAGTCACAGCGACTCCACGGCACCTGCACAATAGATCACTGCGGCATTGTGCTTATACAAACCCGGCTGGGAGGAAACAAAGCGCACTGTATAAGAGCCACGCTTTGCGCATGCGCCGGGAGGTGAGGAAGGAAAGCGCATGTCACAGCGCCCTGTGATGTGCGGGGGAGGGAGGGGGGGGGGGAAATGAATAACTAGGCTGATAGGTGGCGATTTAGGGGAATAATAATCAGATAGGCGGGCATTGCTTGGCGTCCCCCCCGACACCAAGCCTGTTGAAAACCAAAAAGATAAAACTACTTTTCTCTGCAATCAAACCTCTACCATGGGCCATACAGGTATGTATAGATTTACTTTTCTATACCCTGTATGCCCATAGTAGCAGTCTGATAACTCCTAGAGGGTGACATATTCCCTTTGATGTAAATAACATTTTGCAGGCCACTGCAATAGCTGTACGCTTATCTTCAGCATTTCCTTAGAGAATGAATGGAGCAGTGGAGTGCGTACGAACACTGCTCTATTCCGATGGGGCCTTTTAGAACCAGCATTTAGACCTCCACAGATCAGAAAGTTATCACCTATCCAATGGATGGGTGATAACTTGCAATGTTGGAAATAAACCATCAAGACGGGAGTTAAGTATACACCACATGGGTAAGGTAAGGCAAATGGAAATTATAAGAATATAATATATAATACGTTATATAGTTGCCCATTAATCCCAATGGCAGGTATGTAATGCAACATTTCCCTGCCTGGGTCTCCTGCAGACCTGGTTAAAGCTGGACCTGCAGAACATCTGCTTTGCTTTAAATTATTCTAAAACTATGATTTGGTCCTTACTGTCTAAGATTACATTTTGTTTTAAAGCTAGGAAACAATTCAGCGATAAAAGCATAATGTAGTGAACATATGGGAAGGAGGAAAGTACTGATGTCACAGCGCTGTATGAGCCAGACTACACAATTTATCAGATCTCAATATGCTGCTCACCTGTGGCATGTCATTCACGTTTGGTGAAGCATCCAAGTCAGATCCGACCGGAAGAGTCTGAGGTGTGTAGAGACCATTTACTAACAGTTCATAGAACCGCATACGGGTCTCTCCTGCAGAAAGAGAAAATATATTACTGACACGACAAGCACAGAACCCCCCACATAACTCCAGATGTCACACAGTCTTTCTACTGGTGGTCTTTTAATCAAATTGAGAGGAACAGAGTTATTACTGCGATACAGAAATCTGAAAACATCAAATGGACTATTTAGTATAAAACTTGAAATGTCCACACATTAAAGTGTACAGCGTCATCTGCTATAACATTACAAAGAGTTCAGCATGTATATACAACCTGGGATGCATCACTGTGAGAATATCCCAGGAACCACAACTACTTCTAATTTTTTTTTAGATTGACCAAACCCACAAATTAGGAATGTGTACTGCATGCATTTGTTGTCTGGATGCAGACATATTACATAAAACATGAGTATGGACTAAGAATATACTGTTCCACTGAACACCCCATTGGGGTCTGTCTAGTTTACTAGGCAAATAGCTCAATATGGCAATAAAAGAGAAAGGGGGAGTTATTTCAGTTTCTGTTTAGGACCCTCATCTATTAACCAGGGCAGAGAATGGTTACAAAGAGCAATTCTCATTCTGAAGGACCCAGCACCCGAGCATTATCACTGATAGCGTTCTAGTTACAGAACAGTATTTGGCTTCATTCTACCCAAGGTGACAATGCATGGACACTAAATGCTTGCTCCTAGGATTCCCCACAGATTACTGCTGATTGCTGGAGGTTTGACAATGACATAAGGCATATCATACAGCATGATAGTGTCTAATGTTTTTAGGCATTGTATATTGCAATATCGGCAATCAAGCACAAGAGAGAAGAGGCAACGTGGGACATTTAAAACATGAAAAGGACCAAGATCAGATGCCTCACATGGCTCTGAATTGTTTTAATCCTCAGTCAAGCACTCATGTTTCCCAAGCTGCAAGCATTTCATTCCCTTTTTTCTATAAAACTCTGGAGGTGATCTCCACAGCATAAATGGACATACTGTGGATTTTACGATCACTGTTTAGACCCAGTTATTGGCTTCTGCAGTTACCATCGTGGTCAAGTTATCACCAGCGGCAGCTCAGGACCTGTTTAAGGCAAGTATTAAGGTATCATTTTCTATTTCTGCAAGTCTATGCCAAAAAAAAGGATGAGCTGTTTAGCTGACAGCTCTCTCTCCTGATTCCCCCATGCACATGAACACTTGGCAGTATGTTTTGTGTTCTCTATGAGAAGGCCGCTACCAGAATACTGCGGCAGCGGCTTATCGTGGTGTCGAACAGTGGCCACTGAAATACAGCATGCTGCATCCATCTCTAAGGAAAACCCCATACACATTAGATTGTTGGCCAATCTCACTGAAGGTGAGTTCAGCCAACTCATCTAATGTGTATGGGAAACTTTATATTTTTTTATACAAATATTTCATGTGTATGGCCAAATTTACTATAAATGTCAGCCAAATGCTATCCCTTTACAGAAAACAGCAATTATAAGTCAGAAATGATGTCTGCGTGTACAAAGCATTAACGCCAGCTCATTGTTGTCTTCAAATAGTCGTGCCAAATAACTTGTGCAAAAGTGTGCAAATAGCTCCAACTCAAACAGACAGACTGACTACCGTTAGTTCTCCGTCTGGAAAAAAATCTGCAGTTATGTATTAAACGACTACTGGGATCTAGATAAGCCAAACATGCTACACAATACATGAAATATCAGATCATCTAAAAAGTTTTATATATTCCCTGGAAGCCGAATAGGAGACGACGAGCCAAGGTGTTGACAAATCCGAACGAAAAAATAAATACAAACAGTATTTGGCATAACTTTCTGTTAACTTACAAGTGTTTAAAGGGAACCTGTCAGCATGAAAATGCATTCTAAACCGCAGGTACCATATTATAGAGCGGGGCGAGTAATTTAATATGTAGTTTTGTAAGAAAAGATTCAGTATAATTTGTGTTTTAATCACTTAACCCTCTACTCTTATTGGGATTTCTGGTCCAGTGGGCGGTCCAATCAGTGACTGACCGCTATCGCTATATGCATTCTTGTACAAAGAAAACTGACAGTCACTGAGAGAGCCGCCTACTGGCCCAAAAATTCCAAAAAGAGCAGAGATTTAAGTGATTAAAACACAAATTATAATTATCTCACAAAATTTTATATCACTCTACTTTGCTCCCCTTTCTATAAGATGATGCCTGCAAATGGGACTGCATTTTCATGATGACAGATTCCCTTTAAAAGTTACATGTGCTTTTATTAAGACCAAGCAGAAGAAAAAAAATTACTAAGGCACTAAAGAAATGATAAAGTATGGATTTGATTATACTGTGTACTAGCAGAAGGCACTTTGATTTGGATCCTTACTCCCTACGACATCATAACTAGACAACTATTGGCTAACATGACTTTATTTGGACAAGAAACTATAATATCTTTTGTTATTTCAAACACTTACTATAAGCCTGTCCTAAAGATTTCAAAGTTATGTTTGTAGGCAGCCTTAATAAGAGGCCTATTATATCACTAGAAAGAGCACAGTAGTTCCCGACACATACAGAAGTAAATGACAGCTATACTCTGCCCTCATCTAGTAATGTCTTTCAATCAGAAGCAATAGAGTACAAACAAAAACTATTCATAACTATCTGTCATAATGAATAAGTCATCCTTGAAAATGTATGCATGTAAGCATATATCATTATACACTACCACAAAACTGTACATGGGTATAGAAGGAATATAGCAAAACAACTAAAACCAAAGTAGGCAATATAAAGTACGTTTTGAAAGACTGGACCCTGGGACAAGTTTATAACCTAGTCATGTGAAACATTCATGTTATGCTAGAAGTGAGATCACTAATTATAATAAATGTAGGTTACGGGGATCACAAGGGTTTAACGACAAAGCAATTTATTCACCATAATTAAACCTCAAATCTATTCTACTCAGGAATCATGGAAAATAAGATTATACAATATACCCTAGAAAAAAATCTAAACCTGTAGCATCGGGCTCTGTGCACACTAACATATATTTGTTTACATAATTAGACCTCATACAAACATTATATTTGCACCCATGTCTAAGTCTCTGCAATGAGGATATTACATGGTTCCACGGACATGTAGAAGAACATGAATCTGTAATGTATGTGTTGGTTTCCACAAGGAAAAAAAAAACAAACATATTAATAAACAAAAAAAAAGCCAGAGTGACAACACAGACCATATATCACCTCTGACAACATATTGTGTATGACTTTACACTGCGGTATGACAATCACAATACGAAGACAAACAGCTGGTGCAAAAGACAAGTAGCCCCAGCAGTAGCCTATGATACCACCAAGTGTCTTTTTCAGTGTAAATAACATCAGATACATAAAAACACTTAATAGTAACTAAGTCATGGTAAACATGAAACAATAATACACTACACAGTGAAAGTGGGTGTTGCAGATCTGATCTCTATGAATGGAAGGTTGCTAAATGGGCCATAAAAAATGGGCCATAAAACTGAGTAGTAGGCTATAAAATAGATAAATGTGAGTAACAGTAGAGGACCACTTTATCATTCAGCTTTAAACACAGTATACCAGCAATCAGGCGTCATTACTATAGCCATATTATGCTCATTATCACATCACAGTATAGTAGGTGTCTAATAATACTTCTATAGCCTTAATAAGCTGATTCCTGGGCAGCAGCTGTCAGGGTGTAATTATTATAGTAATACTATGCCAGTTTCTGTACAACAGTATACAAGCCGTGAACTGTTCCTACTACAGCCTTAATAAGCTGATCCCTGAGCAACAGATGTCTGCTGTTCTTACTATAGCCATACCATGCTGATCACAGTATATTAGATGTCAGGTGATGACAATGCTGATGATTGTACAACACTACCGTAGATGCCAGCAATTATTACTATGCCTAGTCTTGCAATCACTCTCCAGTCAGAAGTAAGAGCACAGACCTGCAGCACTGTCACCATATCCAGACAGTATTTGCATTTTTTAGCCTGTCACTTGTCTGCATGCAAAGACATCTTCACCGAGGAGTGAGATCTGGAGCAGTGCACCGCGATGAAGTAAAACTTGTACAAGAAAGTAGAGCAGCGATGACAGCCAGCTCTGCTGTCTCCTAGCAACTGACAACACTGGCACACGTGACGTGCAGGGGACAAAACTGTCAGTGGGTTAGGAGCGGCGTCCTGCTGCCGGGAATCACTCACCTTTCGTGTCCAGCTCCACGTGGATGATGTTACCCATGACGGTGGTATTGTGCAGATGCTTCACCGCATCCCGAGCGCCTTTCACGGTGGCAAATATGACTTTGGCAATGCCCAGGTGCTTCTTGTTCTTGGGGTTGTACAAGATCTCCACCTCCTCCACTTCTCCATACTTCTTGCACATGTCGCCAAGAAAGTTCTCCCGTATATTGTCATTCAGCTTTGCAAAAGTCACTTGTTTAGGGGGCACGGGACCGACATAGAACTCGTCGATCTGAAGGGAAGAAATGACAGATCAGCGAGGATCATCTGCACAGGAGCAGGTGGTGAAATGGATGATCACAGTATTGAATTGTGCAGCAAATGGCAAAGCCCCCATCAGTGTATACAATGTAAAACATGGCATGGTGTGCCCTGCAGGCTGGCCACACACACACACACACTGCATGGTGTGCCCTGCAGGCTGGCTACACACACACACACACACACTGCATGGCATGGTGTGCCCTGCAGGCTGGCTACACACACACACACACACACTGCATGGCATGGTGTGCCCTGCAGGCTGGCTACACACACACACACACACTGCATGGCATGGTGTGCCCTGCAGGCTGGCTACACACACACACACACACTGCATGGCATGGTGTGCCCTGCAGGCTGGCTACACACACACACACACACTGCATGGCATGGTGTGCCCTGCAGGCTGGCTACACACACACACACACTGCATGGCATGGTGTGCCCTGCAGGCTGGCTACACACACACACACACACTGCATGGCATGGTGTGCCCTGCAGGCTGGCTACACACACACACACACACTGCATGGCATGGTGTGCCCTGCAGGCTGGCTACACACACACACACTGCATGGCATGGTGTGCCCTGCAGGCTGGCTACACACACACACACTGCATGGCATGGTGTGCCCTGCAGGCTGGCTACACACACACACACTGCATGGCATGGTGTGCCCTGCAGGCTGGCTACACACACACACACTGCATGGCATGGTGTGCCCTGCAGGCTGGCTACACACACACACACACACTGCATGGCATGGTGTGCCCTGCAGGCTGGCTACACACACACACACACTGCATGGCATGGTGTGCCCTGCAGGCTGGCTACACATACACACACACACACACACACACACACACTGCATGGCATGGTGTGCCCTGCAGGCTGGCTACACACACACACACACACACTGCATGGCATGGTGTGCCCTGCAGGCTGGCTACACACACACACACACACACACTGCATGGCATGGCGTGCCCTGCAGGCTGGCTACACACACACACACACACACACTGCATGGCATGGCGTGCCCTGCAGGCTGGCTACACACACACACACACTGCATGGCATGGTGTGCCCTGCAGGCTGGCTACACACACACACACACTGCATGGCATGGTGTGCCCTGCAGGCTGGCTACACACACACACACACACACTGCATGGCATGGTGTGCCCTGCAGGCTGGCTACACACACACACACACACACACTGCATGGCATGGTGTGCCCTGCAGGCTGGCTACACACACACTGCATGGCATGGTGTGCCCTGCAGGCTGGCTACACACACACTGCATGGCATGGTGTGCCCTGCAGGCTGGCTACACACACACACACACACACACACACTGCATGGCATGGTGTGCCCTGCAGGCTGGCTACACACACACACACACACACACTGCATGGCATGGTGTGCCCTGCAGGCTGGCTACACACACACACACACACTGCATGGCATGGTGTGCCCTGCAGGCTGGCTACACACACACACACACTGCATGGCATGGTGTGCCCTGCAGGCTGGCTACACACACACACACACACACACTGCATGGCATGGTGTGCCCTGCAGGCTGGCTACACACACACACACACACACACACACACACTGCATGGCATGGTGTGCCCTGCAGGCTGGCTACACACACACACACACACACTGCATGGCATGGTGTGCCCTGCAGGCTGGCTACACACACACTGCATGGCATGGTGTGCCCTGCAGGCTGGCCACACACACACTGCATGGCATGGCATGGTGTGCCCTGCAGGCTGGCCACACACACACACTGCATGGTGTGCCCTGCAGGCTGGCTACACACACACACTGCATGGTGTGCCCTGCAGGCTGGCTACACACACACACACACTGCATGGTGTGCCCTGCAGGCTGGCTACACACACACACACACTGCATGGTGTGCCCTGCAGGCTGGCTACACACACACACACACTGCATGGTGTGCCCTGCAGGCTGGCTACACACACACACACACACTGCATGGCATGGTGTGCCCTGCAGGCTGGCTACACACACACACTGCATGGCATGGTGTGCCCTGCAGGCTGGCTACACACACACACTGCATGGCATGGTGTGCCCTGCAGGCTGGCTACACACACACACTGCATGGCATGGTGTGCCCTGCAGGCTGGCTACACACACACACTGCATGGCATGGTGTGCCCTGCAGGCTGGCTACACACACACACTGCATGGCATGGTGTGCCCTGCAGGCTGGCTACACACACACACTGCATGGCATGGTGTGCCCTGCAGGCTGGCTACACACACACACTGCATGGCATGGTGTGCCCTGCAGGCTGGCTACACACACACACTGCATGGCATGGTGTGCCCTGCAGGCTGGCTACACACACACACTGCATGGCATGGTGTGCCCTGCAGGCTGGCTACACACACACACTGCATGGCATGGTGTGCCCTGCAGGCTGGCTACACACACACACTGCATGGCATGGTGTGCCCTGCAGGCTGGCTACACACACACACTGCATGGCATGGTGTGCCCTGCAGGCTGGCTACACACACACACTGCATGGCATGGTGTGCCCTGCAGGCTGGCTACACACACACACTGCATGGCATGGTGTGCCCTGCAGGCTGGCTACACACACACACTGCATGGCATGGTGTGCCCTGCAGGCTGGCTACACACACACACTGCATGGCATGGTGTGCCCTGCAGGCTGGCTACACACACACACTGCATGGCATGGTGTGCCCTGCAGGCTGGCTACACACACACACTGCATGGCATGGTGTGCCCTGCAGGCTGGCTACACACACACACTGCATGGCATGGTGTGCCCTGCAGGCTGGCTACACACACACACTGCATGGCATGGTGTGCCCTGCAGGCTGGCTACACACACACACTGCATGGCATGGTGTGCCCTGCAGGCTGGCTACACACACACACTGCATGGCATGGTGTGCCCTGCAGGCTGGCTACACACACACACACACACTGCATGGCGTGCCCTGCAGGCTGGCTACACACACACTGCATGGCGTGCCCTGCAGGCTGGCTACACACACACACTATATGACATGGTGTGCCCTTCAGGCTGGCTACACATACACTATATGGCATGGTGTGCCCTGCAGGCGGGGGTCTCCATGTCTGACAGCATCTGGAGACCAGTACATGCCTGTGGTCACTTACCACCAGTGTGTGATTGCAGGATCAGTCACCATAATGCCAATAACCTGTTAGTAAAATACCTTCAGTTTGGGCACAGGTAAATCGACCTCCTTATTTTTGGTCCATATTCTCCCGATCCGGGGATCTCTCACACAATCCACTGGGGGAACCCCAGGATTCTGCAAACACAAAAGCCAAGAAGTTTATGAAGCTGGGCAGCAGCCACGGCTGTGCACCCCAGAGGTCGCCTCCATCACATGCACGGGCCACCAGAGGAGAACACAGGGCAATGACAGATGGGCACATGCCCGGCTGGCACCACGTACAGGCATGCTGAAGCACAGTCCATCGTAGCGGTAGAGTTTGTGCTGCCCCTTCCTCAGGGCAGGGTCAATGATCAGCTTGTAACTCTTCCAGTGGTGGCTCTTCTTCTCGCCAGAGCTGCTGGCTTGGTTGCCCGCCTCCATGCCGTTTATCCAGCCTGTAAGCCACAAACAAGAAGACATGAGCGGAGGCTCCGGCAGATATGGCACCGCCAGCCACAGCCGGCCCCGGGCTGCAAAGAAAACAAGGCTCCATTCTCACTTGTGGTCTGCTTTCTGCCTTGTTCTTCGGGATTCCTGCTTCTCTCCCCGGGCTTGGCCTCCTTGAAAGACATGCCTGCCCGCCTTTCCCACACCCCCAAAGCCCTGCTCCCCTGCACACAGGGTCGTCTCCTTGCCCTGCAGGTAAGGCCAAGCCGCTTCACAGGCCCCTTCCCCGGTTACATGGCATGCTGTGGAGGGCACCCTGCCTGCTCCTTTTTGGCGAGCCAACACATATTGTGTGTGTGAGCAGCTTCAGCTCGCTCTGGGGCAGCCCACAATGCACCGCGGCCTCCCTATCCTCCGCCTCCCTTCTCTGTGCCCGGCCTGTAGTGCTGGAGCAGCCTGCTCTTCCCGCCCGCACTTTCGTCACATTCCCCCGTATACTCCAGTCATGACCGGGACCGAGTGTATTGATCAGCGCGGACACGACCTGCGTGTGATAACCCCGCACATTATATCGCGTAGTCGTGGGTCTCTTACGTATTTCTCATGTATTATATGTAGTGTGAGTGTCTCGACATTTTTCCTTGCACATTATGAGGTATAATTACCATGTATCAGGGATAACGGTGTGTGGAATCTGCACGACACGTTTACATGGCACTGCTAACAGTCGCCAGACAAGATGGACCTGGTCGGGGTTATGTCTCCTCTCAGGGAGGGCGCAATGGGGACGCCAGTGTTTATATCACTTGTGGCGGAGATATAGGGTTCTGAATGTACTCCATGTTAGTTACACACAGAGTGCGCTGAGCGGCTTCCATTTTGTGTGTGAGCTCCTGTACACAACAACGCCGTGTGTGGACGCGTCTCCCGCTTCGTCCTGTCACATATTGAGGCGGGCCAGCGCACTGTTCGAGGAGGAGGGGGGAGTGCAGGGTGTCCCCCTCCACGATGACGTCATGGGCTGGCTCTCCCGAGACTCCAGCCAATCAGCGCGCTGCTCCGTGCTGCCTGTGAGTGATTACAGCGCCCCGCGCTCCGTCCTCCGCCAGACAAGCGAGGAGAGGCCAGCAGCAGAGCGGCGGCCATTATCCTGGCAGGGAGTGACATGGCAGCTCTGTGTGAGCAAATTCTGGGGGTCCCTGCAGCGCCTCTCAGGACTGACCTATGTGTGTTCTCTGTGTCTCAGGACTCTGTGTGAAGAAGGAAGACTAAATGTATAAATAGCCTAGCAGGTCTGGATTATTTCCCTGTGACATGGAAGCCATCTTGGTCACATCTAGGTCATGGCACACCCTAAGTCTGCACTGAGTAAAGCATTGCCTTCCTGCTTTTTACATTGGAGACCTGCACTGCCAGCTGTCTCTGCTGATTGCTGATGAACAATAAATTAGCAATTTGTATTTTTTTCCTCATTTTTAGCCCATTTGTGAACACTAGGCTTTATATTCCTCTTACTGGTAAGGTCATACTTGTTTTTGGCAGTGTAAAAACATTTGGAGTAAATATTTGTATTCTTTTTGTGCTATAGTTCTATCTATTTCTGTAGCTGCTGTATAGTTATACATGGCTAACAATAAAATCCAGGCGTTACATGTGACTTTTCTTATCTAACCATTCCATCTAGTGTATCAGTGACATGTAGAGCCTGAATTTAACTTTTAGGATTAAATTCTTTCCAGTTTTCAACTTTTCTTGTTTTATTTTTCCTTTTTTTTGGGAAGTGGAAATCTTGTAAAACAGGACAGATACAACCGGTGTAATACATAAGGACAATTTCCTTGCATTTTGAGGTAAGTACAAGCTTTTGTCCTTAGTAGGAAAGGAGTTGGCCCCTGAAGTTGTCACATAGGCTGAAGAATGAACCCTATATAGCTATATATCAGTGGCTGCGTATTGCAATGGATCTGGCTGTACACAACTCATTAGTAATTTTACTTTTAGATTCAGTCTCATCCATAACTTCTGGACTATAGTTTCTCACCCCCCTCCCCTAACTCTGGCAGCAGCTACTTAGATACCAGTTGATCCATTTGCAGTGATACAATGTAGCAATCCATGTTCTGAACAGTATTGTGTAATTGTACATTAATCTGCACTATTTATCTGCAGACCATTGGTGAGATCTACTTGGAATCTGATGTCTTCCTGGCCATAAACCTAAAATTAACTCCAGATACATCTGAAATTGGATGATCTGCAGATAAATGTCTCACGTCTATGGCCAGGTTTAGACTCTGTGCTGGGTTATTGACGCAGCGAGCTCGTGGTGCCTGGAATGCTGAGTCAGACCTAGGCCGAGCTGCTCACAATGGGAAGCAGCATTGTGCTTGCTGGAAAGATCATATGCTACATGGCTGCAGGCGGCTTATTAACCCCTCTGGTTCTTATCTACATTATAGGAATGAGACAATCCCATCTTTATTTTTCTGCATCATTCTTATTTTAAGGTCCAAAATGATGTAGGACAGTGGATAGCACTAACCCGCACCTTATACCAGGGTGTTGGAGGCACTGCAAGATTAGTACTAGCTCGGGTGCCCATGTTAAGCTGCTTGCTGCCTCGAGAGGCTGTACAACACTCTTGTACCTATCACATAGGTGGTGTCATAGTCTAACAAAGCACAGCAATTTATACCATTAAAGAATGGTAATTTTAGTTTGTAAAGGATTCTTCAAGATGAAGCTGTAATTTACTTATTTCAAAAGGAAATCTTGGCCCCTGGCACAGGGAAGCATTGCTTGTGTACATGCCGGATCCATGAGCCAGTCACCATGTAAGGGGAAGATATGTATCCGCAGTGGTCGCTGAAGATAGCTGAGCTTAAAGCCAGATTAGTGAATGACCGCTCCGTTCTCTAAGCAATTCTGGGAAACCCCTTTTAAGTTCACTTCAGGTAAATTGCGCTAAAACTGGATCACCAAGGCCGTGGTAGGGATCAATGTGACAAGGACACTGTGCTCAGGTCATATGATTTTCTATGTCTTATAACTACTTTTTTCAGGGATGCTATAGACCAAAACACAGGTTACCTCTGCTCTTAGTCATCAGGCGCTGGACTTTACAGTTGTGGACATTAACCCTTACAGGGCTCTGCCTGCATACATTCCTGTAAAGTCACTTTTTTTTTGAGTTGATTTACTGGTAATTGTTTTGCTATTTTGTAGGCTGCATAGAAGTCATTGTCATATATATTTTTGGACTGAAGAGAATTGAGATATATTTATATATATATCTCTTCAGTCTAACCAATGCTTTTATAGCATAAAAGGATGTATAAATGGAGTTTATTTTTATTGTTTTCCTTCTGGGTTTTAGAAGACATGATTTGATGTCGCCTATAGTGACATAGGTTCTATGTGTTTGCCATGTTGATGTTATTGATGTCTCGGCCATTGCAGTTGTCACTAGGTGTGAGGCCATTTGTTCCTTCTTGGCACCACAAGCTTCCTTCACTTGGAGAGAACCCTGGTAATTATATCGCCAAGGTTTCTTAAGTAATCATCTGGAGTATTCCCTGACACCAAATACAATGTTGGGAAAGATAAAAAATTAATTGGCAACCAATGAGTATACAGGAGAGTACTACCCTCTGGTCTTAAAATGTGACTAAAGTATCTGGCAGCCGGAGCTCAGACCGTTTTCAGTTCCCTTTAAGAGGGCGTCTGTTGTGGGATTTTATCTTGCTCTGGATTGGTGGGTACAAGATGTTATGAGTCATTTTGTAGCCTGCTGTGTGTATGCAGAGCATAGCTGTAGTAGGAAGCTGAGTGTATGGCAGGATCAGGGGTCACTGTAGGTGACATATCTGTCTCAGTCAAAGTATACTGCTCATGTGATGAAAGCAACAGACCAGTAGAACCGGAAAGCGTGGTTTCTACATCCCTATTCTTAATACGTAGCTGGAATGTTATTATTTAGCAACATAGCGCCATTAATTGGAGAAATTATTATTGATGGGCGGACCATGTTCTCTTGTACTGTTGATATGGCAACTAATGTCCTATATTACAAGATGAGATTTTTTGGAGTGACTAAGGCTTTATGCAGTCATTTTTTTTTCTTAGGCTACATTCACACATTAGTGTATTACCATCCGAGAGAAATGGACTGATTCTCATTCCCACCCCTCTCATTCTCGGGTGTTCTCTAGTTGCTTCACCCCCTACCCCACTATAGTAGATAGAATGTCTGAATTTTTTTTTTAATCCATTGACTCTTAAATTGGACCTGGCAGCTGATGCAAGCTCCCCAATCTACAGGCAGCATGTATCAGGCACTGGCTGTATGATCTCAGCCAGTTATGTTTGACTTTCCAACGCTGTGGTATTTCAGAGAGAAACATACTTTGTTTCAATTCTTTACCATTGTTAAGGCTGATGGAAACATTCTTGTGCACGGATACCTGAAACCTTTAGGCCTTGCTCTGATGTGCCTTTTTATTCAAAAATATTAAATTAGTTATTACTGGCTTCTTATTAAATGAAGCCAAATTATTCTACAGTGATATACTTGGGTTTGGTCACTAATATCTGGTTCTCTAAGGACCTTGCAATTCTAGGGGCTTGGGAAGGATCAGTGTGGTTATAAAGGACAAGCTAATAGTTTATAGACTTTATTCACTTTAGGAATACTAAACTTTAATTTTCTGCTTTGTGTTTGTCTCTCAGACTTTGCATGCAAGGCCATGTTCACACCTTCAGTATTTTAAATGGAGGAGTGGAACAGTCAGAGAAAAAGTATAATAGAAACACGTCACCACTTCTGGTTTCGGCTGACAAATACTGAACATGTGAACGTGGCCTAAAGAGGATTGTTTCCATTCTTTGATAGCATGTGCAGATTTTGAGAAAGATAATATACACAGTATGTTAAAGGGAATTTCCACCTTTTAATAATCTGTGGATATTTTATTGATTTGCAGAACAGTGTGATTTCAAAACCTATTGGACAGATAACTACTAGGCCTCATCCAGATGGCTATAATGTCCCATTTTAGCATCCATGTCGTAATTGCAAGGCCCTGCTGTAGATCTAGTGACATGAGCTGCCAGCCTGAGCATTAGTCATTAGACCAACGCCGATGGGAAATTTGGCTGCTTTACAGCAACCCTGAATGAGGCCTAACTCTCGGAAAATGAGTTTCATAGGTGACATTTATATTCATGTATCCTAGTTGTTTAATACTTGTTTCTCTGTCATGTCAGAAGATAAGTGTGAATCCCTCTCACATACGTATCACTTATGAGATGGGTTTGTAAAACTGGACTGCATATTTGAAATATGATGGTCTTCCCTGTCCTATGCATTTATGCCTTCCAGCTAAGCTCAGGACTGGCGTGAATGTCTTATCGAAGCTTGAATTACCAGTCTGTGCTGACGCTTTCCTTCTTGCATAATCCTGCTCTGTGTGTATACTGCATGCTTCTCAATGATAAAACCAAGAACACAAACAACTATGACTAAATGCTTCACTATTCATCATTGGCTTCTGTGCACACTAGCATTTCACTAAACATTTTCCCTGTTTTTTTTATAGAAAGATGTAGTAAAAACAAATGTTATTTCTTTTTACTTTGACCACTAATTTAGAAGTAGAACAATCTCTCATCCTCTGTTTTACTTTCTCACAAGAGGGAGCCGAATGTTACTGTGAACAGAATCTAAAACTAAACCAAAAACAATTGTTGCAGGATCGAGGAGAAAAAAAAACCATGGTGGCCTTAGTAGATGGCACATCAAAAATGTGATCTCCCAAAACCGCCTACTACTTAAATGGGTTGGCTACTACTTTAGAAGTCCTTGTGAGCTATCTCCCATAGATAAGCCCTTAACTAAATACCTTGCTCAGATCCTGCTGTAACCCGAGCTGCTCTTCAGGTCACATAATCTCTGGCTGAGAATCTCCTGCTTCCTGTGATGTCACATCTGATTCCCCCTCACTTCGGGGCTCTGGAAACTGATGGGCAGGGCTGCATTTGGGAGACCTCACTTTGTTTCTGTGAATGCTGCCAGCTCTCCCTGCAGCCCCCTCTCTCTCTTATCTGTATGTATACAGCACGGTGTATATACATGTACACACAATACTATATACCCTAACTAGTGCTGGGTTGTGCACGTTAGTTGCGGACTAACATCCGTCGTCTTCTCTTTTCACACAGGTACATGCTCTTCTCCTGCATAATTCCTCTGCTTGCTGTATATGCCGCCATCTAATGCTCTGCTCTCCTGATTCAACTCACTGGTACATGCTCTTCTCCTGCATAATTCCTCTGTTTGCTGTATATGCACCCATCTAATGCTCTGCTCTCCTGATTCAACTCACTGGTAGAATTCTCTGCTTGATATTTCTGCTTTATCTGTCCCTTTCCACTCAATACTCACATATGTCTGTCCTTTCCCCACTGTAGACTTTATCTGATGTTTAGAGGTGATAAACTGCAGAGCCTGCAGAGTCCTAGCCCTGTCTTTGATCACCCATCCATCTCCTGGTGAGATGACCAGCTGCTAGTTTAGCCATAAGCAGCTCCCACAATGCCCCTCACCTGATGGTTTAGTGTGCCCTATATATTTAGAAGCTCTTTAAGGGGTGCACACGTGCTGGGTTGTGCACGTATCTTCTTGTGCAAAGTGGCTTCGGAGATGAGTGCAGTTATTTCAGAGGCCGTTAGTCAGGGCAGGAGTCAGGTAACCAACATTTTTACCACTTACTCTCTTTTAACTATGTTTCTGTTAGCTCTCACTTTTTACTCTATAGTCCTCCACTTTCTAATAACCCCTCAAATCCCTACACCTAGTAAGAAACTGTTCTTCTCTCCCTCCATCCTCCCCATTCATCTCACCTCCGAATTATTCCTCAACATTCAATCCTGGATCTCCAAACACAGACAGCCACCTCATGCTCTCTTGCTCTCACCTGCTAACACTTTCTCTGCTCCTCCTCACTGCTGGAGATAGCTCTCCAAATCCTGGTCCTCCTCGCCATATCCCCACAGTTACTTCTACCTCCTATCCACGACCTTCCACAAACTGTCGCAACTCTTCCAACCTAATACCCATCCAACTAATCCCCACTTCCTTAGTTGCTCTAACAGGAGCTCTATAGAACGCTCACTCCGTCTGCAACAAACTTTCCTACATCCACGACCTTTTCATTACTAACAAACTTTCCTTCCTCGCCATTACTGAAACCTGGCTCACCCCCCTCTGACACAGCCTCCCCAGCTGCACTTTCATATGGCGGATTCCACCTTTCCCACACCTCCCGCCCCAACGGCAAACATGGCGGAGGCGTAGGTTTTCTCCTGTCAGATACCTGCGCTTTCACCCAAATATCACTGCCACCCTCTGTTACACTCCCCTCTTTTGAGGTGCACTGTGTGCGCATCTTTTCCCCCTCTGACCTCCAACTGGCCGTCATTTATCGACCCCCAGGGCTAGCCACCACTTTCTTAGACCACTTCACCACCTGGCTGCTTCACTTCCTTTCCACTGACATCCCCACTATCATAATGATTGACTTCAACATCCCCATTGACACTTCCCACTCGTCTGTCTCTAAGCTCCTATCCCTCACTTCCTCCTTCGGCCTTGCTCAATGGCCTTCGGCATCTACTCATAAAGATGGCCACACACTGGACCTCATCTTCACTCGCCTCTGTTCCCTATCTAACCTCTCTAACTCACCCCTCCCTCTCTCTGACCATAACCTCCTCACATTCTCTACCCTCTCCTCTCCAAGTGCACAATCCACAAACTTACACACGCTCGCAGAAACCTCAAACACCTTGACCTACACTCACTCTCTGAATCCCTTCTCCCTCTTACAGACATACATTCCTTACACAATGCAGATGTTGCTGCTGCTTCATATAACACCACAATAGCTGCAGCTCTCGACTCGATCGCCCCTCTCACACATACCAAATCTCGCATAATCAACAGGCAACCCTGGCACACCAAACTTACTAAAGAACTGCGACGGGCCTCCAGGGTTGCGGAGAGGAGATGGAAAAGGTCTCACTCCATCGAGCACTTCATCGCATTCAAACAATCCCTCACTATCTTCAAGTCCACGCTCACTACAGCAAAACAAACCTACTTCTCATCTCTCATATCCTCCCTGTCTCACAACCCTAAACAGCTATTTAACACTTTCAATTCTCTCCTTCGTCCCCCAGCACCTCCTCCCTCTTCTCTCATCTCAGCCGAAGACTTTGCCTCATTCTTCAAGCAGAAGATTGACACCATCAGACAAAGCTTTTGCCTAAAGCCCGCACAACCCCTCCTCATATCTACTCAACCTTCCTCCTCCAAACCCCACTTCTCCACCATTACAGAAGGTCAAGTCTCCTGTTTACTCTTCAAATCACACCTCACCACCTGCGAACTTGACCCAATCCCATCCCACCTCATCCCTAACCTTACCACAGTCTTCATCCCAACCCACCTCTTCAACCTGTCACTAACAACCAGTGTCTTCCTCTCATGTTTCAAACATGCCGAAATCACACCCATCCTCAAAAAGCCCTCCCTTGACCCATCCTCTCTGACTAGCTACCGCCCCATATCACTTCTCCCCTTTGCCTCAAAACTACTAGAACAACATGTCCACCTTGAACTGTCCTCCCACCTCTCCTCCTGTTCCCTCTTCGACCGCCTGCAATCTGGCTTCCGACCGCATCACTCGACTGAAACTGCCCTGACCAAAGTCACCAACGACCTACTAAATGCCAAATCCAAGCGACACTACTCCATCCTCCTCCTTCTGGACCTGTCATCTGCCTTCGACACAGTGGACGATTCCCTCTTACTACAGATTCTTTCATCTCTTGGCATCACGGACTTGGCCCTATCTTGGATCTCCTCTTACTTAACAGACAGGACATTCAGCGTCTCCCTCTCACGCACCACCTCCTCATCTCGTCCCCTATCTGTCGGTGTCCCCCAAGGTTCAGTTCTAGGACCTCTGCTCTTCTCCATGTACACATTTGGCCTGGGATAGCTCATAGAGGCTCACGGCTTTCAGTATCACCTCTATGCTGATGACACACACATCTACCTCTCTGGACCCGATATCTCCTCCCTACTAACTAAAATCCCACAATGTCTGTCCGCAATCTCGTCCTTCTCTGCCAGATTTCTAAAACTCATCATGGCTAAAACAGAGTTAGTCTTTCCACCCTCTCATTCATATCCCCCATCTGACCTATCCATCAACGTCAATGGCTGTTCACTCTCCCCAGTCCCACAAGCTCGCTGCCTTGGGGTAACCCTGGACTCTGATCTCTCCTTCAAACCACATATCCAAGCCCTTTCCACTTCCTGCCGACTCCAACTCAAAAGTATCTCCCGGATCCGCACATTCCTCAACCATGAATCTGCAAAAACACTAGTGCACGCCCTCATCATCTCCCGCCTTGACTACTGCAACCTCCTGCTCTGTGGCCTCCCTTCCAACACTCTTGCACCCCTCCAATCTATCCTAAACTCTGCTGCTCGACTAATCCACCTGTCCCCCCGCTATTCCTCAGCCTCCCCCCTCTGTTAATCCCTTCACTGGCTCCCCATTGCCCAGAGAATCCAGTTCAAAACCCTAACCACGGCATACAAAGCCATCCCCAACCTGTCTCCTCCATACATCTGTGACCTAGTCTCCCGATACTTACCTCCACGCAACCTCCGATCCTCACAAGATCTCCTTCTCTACTCCCCTCTTATCTCCTCTTCCCACAATTTCATACAAGATTTCTCCCGTGCATCGCCCCTACTCTGGAACTCTGTACCCCAACACATCAGACTCTCGCCTACACTGGAAGCCTTCAAAAGAAACCTGAAGACCTACCTCTTCCGACAAGCCTACAACCTGCAGTAACCACTGCTCCACCACATTACTGCAAGACCTCCTCTACCCTCACCTACTGTATCCTCACCCATCCCTTGTAGACTGTGAGCCCTCGCGGGCAGGGTCCTCTCTCCTCCTGTACCAGTCGCTGACTTGTTTTGTTAAGATTATGTAAATGTTTTTGCTATGTATATCCCTATCACATGTAAAGCGCCATGGAATAAATGGCGCTATAATAATAATACCCTATGCACTGTATATACACCCTGCTCTATTCCCATTACAATGTGAATACATTTAGATCTTGTGCATATATACAGTACAGACCAAACGTTTGGACACACCTTCTCATTTAAAGATTTTTCTGTATTTTCATGACTGGAAATTGTACATTCACACTGAAGGCATCAAAACTATGAATTAACACATGTGGAATTATATACTTAACAAAAAAGTGTAAAACAACTGAAAATATGTCTTATATTCTAGGTTCTTCAAAGTAGCCACCTTTTGCTTTGATGACTGCTTTGCACACTCTTGGCATTCTCTTTATGAGCTTCAAGAGGTAGTCACCGGAAATGGTTTTCACTTCACAGGTGTGCCCTGTCAGGTTTAATAAGTGGGAATTCTTGCCTTATAAATGGGGTTGGGACCATCACTTGTGTTGTGCAGAAGTCAGGTGGATACACAACTGATAGTCCTACTGAACAATTATTATTGAATATATTATGAAAACAACTGCTTAGAATCATAGAATTTTAGAGTTGGAAGGAACCTCCAGGGTCATCGTGTCCAACCCCCTGCTCAATTCAGGATTCACTAAACCATCTCAGACAGATGTCTGTCCAGCCCCTGTATGAAGACTTCCATTGAAGGAGAGCTCACCACAGTTCCGTACACCAAAGACAACTGCTTAAAAGCAGCAGCCTGATTAAATTGCTAACAATAATTGAACATTTTAAATACTTTAGGGTTTTTGCTCATTTTGTATCTTTGCGTCTACCTGTTTCTGCTTAATGGCCAGTGTGTACATGCTCCTATGCGTTGCATGCTTACCAACTTGTACTCTGACCCCTTTTTTTTATTATTGGTATCAATTTAATCAGTTTGCTGTTTTTAAGTTGTTTTCTTTGGTGTATGGCATTGCCTTTTAAGCAGTTGTCTTCATTATGCTAATAATGCAGAGATTCTTTACATTCAGATCTCTCCCCATCCAGCCATTGATCCATCCCATCATCCATGTCAGTGAGGGGGAGTAGGGAATAATCTTTATCGTCAGAGCTGATGGGATGGCGCTTTGTGCATTACTTCTAGTGTACTGTACAGGAGTTTTTGCTGGGCCTGTGTGTGATATGAAGAGTTAGGCTGTGTGCCCATGATGCTTTTTTTTAAGCGCTTCCACAGCGGCAATTCGGCTGCAGAAACGCTTAAAAAACGCATGGTAGAAGGCCTGCCATGTCGGCAAGCCAGGACGGAGCGAATAAAGAGTCTGGGGGCCATCAGAAGGTAAGTATAGATTTATTTTTTTATTTTATACCATTCTTTCGGTCACACTATATAAATCCATGCCGTTTGCATGGATTTATATAGTGTGACCAAGTTGATAAGCACTTTCCCAGTGATGCTAAAATCGCTTTGAAAAGCGCTTGATAACCCACATGCAGAAATGCATGTGAAGAACGCTTCACATCCGCTTGTCCCTGGCAGGAAAAACGCACGTACAATCTGCAGGCGTTTTTTCTGCCAGGGAGATACAGAAACGCTCAGGATCAAATCCGGAGAATTTCTGCATCGTGGGCACATAGCCTGAGAAGGTTTTAGGCGGAGTTGCAGGTCTGTGCTCACTGCTTGGGTTGCAGCCCAGCACAAGGAATGATGGGAAATGTAGTAAGAAGGGAGCAGAGGAATCATGAAGAGGAAGTGATTGCTATGACAACAGAGCTGGTGCAAGGACACAGGAAGCAAAGAGGCATAAAACAACATGCAACTTGGCAGAAAAAAAGATCTATAGGAATCTTTAGGGGCATTATACTTAAGCATTTATGGCAAAACCAATAACTGGTTCAGGGTAATGGACAATGTCTTTATGTCTTTAAATCAACACTATGCAACAAAGGAGGGAAGGGAGAGCACCCTTGGTAATGGGTATGTTGTGAATATCTGTACCACTGAACTATATAGTCCTAACATGGAAAGAGAGGTGTCTGCAAGAGAGCCCAATTTTGTTAGGGTGTTATCACTACATGTATCGAGTTGGGGGAGAAGGAAGGAATAGGAGCTAGTAATGAGCAAGCGTGCTCATTTAACCCTTTAAACGAGCACGCTCGGGTACTCGCCGAGTAGTTTCAGCGTGCTTGGCATTTCAGTTGCTGCCGTGGCTGAAACTGAAAGGCCGAGCACGCTGAAACTACTCTGCGAGTACCCGAGCGTGCTCTTTTAAAGGGCTAAACGAGTATGCTCGCTCATCGCTAATAGGAACCAATCATATAATTGGCCCTTAAGCCTTACTCTCCCCAATTCACAGTGGCATCAATAGTAAGAGTCAGCTGCCAATCGAAATAGACTCCTTAGTAAAAGGGAGCAGGCTACCAAAAGCGCTTCCTTATAGTTCAACTGTTTTATAAAACAGTGATATAAGGTATATACAGTGGTGGCCAAAAGTATTGGTACCCCTGCAATTCTGTCAGATAATACTCAGTTTCTTCCTGAAAATGATTGCAATCACAAATTCTTTGGTATTATTATCTTCATTTAATTTGCTTGCAAGGAAAAAACACAAAAGAGAATGAAGCAAAAATCAAATCATTGATCATTTCACCCAAAACTCCAAAAATGGGCCAGACAAAAGTATTGGCACCCTCAGCCTAATACTTGGTTGAACAACCACTTCCGGTAACCATCATTGAGTTTCTTACAATGCTCTGCTGGAATTGTAGACCATTCTTCTTTGGCAAACTGCTCCAGGTCCCTGATATTTGAAGGGTGCCTTCTCCAAACTGCCATTTTGAGATCTTTCCACAGGTGTTCTATGGAATTCAGGTCTGGACTCATTGCTGGCCACCTTAGAAGTCTCCAGTGCTTTCTCTCAAACCATTTTATAGTGCTTTTGGAAGTGTGTTTTGGGTCATTGTCCTGCTGGAAGACCGATGACCTCTGAGGGAGACCCAGCTTTCTCACACTGGGCCCTACATTATGCTGCAAAATTTGTTGGTAGTCTTCAGACTTCATAATGCCATGCACACGGTCAAGCAGTCCAGTGTCAGAGGCAGCAAAGCAACCCCAAAACATCAGGGAACCTCCGCCATGTTTGACTGTAGGTACCGTGTTCTTTTCTTTGAATGCCTCTTTTTTTTTTTTTTTTTTTTTTTTTTTTTTTTTTTTTTTCTCCCTGTACACTCTATGTTGATGCTTTTTCCCAATAAGCTCTACTTTTGTCTCATCTGACCAGAGAACATTCTTCCAAAACGTTTTAGGCTTTCTCAGGTAAGTTTTGGCAAACTCCAGCCTGGCTTTTTTATGTCTCCGGGGTAAGAAGTGGGGTCTTCCTGGGTATCCTACCATACAGTCCCTTTTCATTCAGATGCCGACGGATAGTACGGGTTGACAATGTTGTACCCTCGGACTGCAGGGCAGCTTGAACTTGTTTGGATGTTAGTCGAGGTTCTTTATCCACCATCCGCACAATCTTGCGTTGAAATCTCTCGTCAATTTTTCTTTTCCGTCCACATCTAGGGAGGTTAGCCACAGTGCCATGGGCTGTAAACTTCTTGATGACACTGCGCACGAAAGACACCGGAACATTCAGGTCTTTGGAGATGGACTTGTAGCCTTGAGATTGCTCATGCTTCCTCACAATTTGGTTTCTCAAGTCCTCAGACAGTTCTTTGGTCTTCTTTCTTTTCTCCATGCTCAATGTGGTACACACAAGGACACAGGACAGAGGTTTAGTCAACTTTAATCCATGTTAACTGGCTGCAAGTGTGATTTAGTTATTGCCAACACCTGTTAGGTGCCACAGGTAAGTTACAGGTGCTGTTAATTACACGAATTAGAGAAGCATCACATGATTTTTCAAACAGTGCCAATACTTTTGTCCACCCCCTTTTTTAGGTTTGGTGTGGAATTATATCCAATTTGGCTTTAGGACAATTCTTTTTGTGTGTTTTCATTGAAGACAAATTAAATGAAGATAATAATACCAAAGAATTTGTGATTGCAATCATTTTCAGGAAGAAACTGAGTATTATCTGACAGAATTGCAGGGGTGCCAATACTTTTGGCCACCACTGTAGGTGCACTCACCTGAAGTATATAGCAGCAGTTACCACCATACCTACTAACCCTTGTATACCATGAAGCCTGTTAAGTGATATAATCCAGTCCAGGATGAAGTCATCCAATGCAGAACATTATTTAAATAAGGAATTTAATACAAAAAAAATATATACACAATGAACATAATGTTTTTTATTATTTCAGCTCAATACATTTCATTGATAGACACATGTCCCCCTACGGGAGTAGACGTTTTTCTACTCCAGAAGAGGGGTGACACATGTATGTGAATATCTTGTAAACTCTTGATATCCTCTGGTAGTAGGGGATCCTGCACAAAATTATTATATGCAGAAGGATAAATAGTTTACACACTCCTGTTAAAATGCCAAGTTTTTGTCATGTAAAGAAATCATAAACAGAATCATTTCAGAACTTTTTCCACTTGAATATCACCTTTAATCTACAGGGTGGGCAATTTATATGGCTACACCTAAATAAAATGGGAATGGTTGGTGATATCAACTTCCTGTTTGTGTCATGAGAGGGGGAAAACTTTTCCAGATGGGTGGTGACCATGTCGACCATTTTGGATCCAACTTTATTTTTTTCAATGGGAAGAGGGGCATGTGACACATGAAACTTATTGAGAATTTCAGTTTGTGACCACTTATAAAAATGTGTTCAAAGTGCTGCCCATTGTGTTGGATTGTCAATGCAACCCTCTTCTCCCACTCTTGACACACTGATGGCAACACCACAGAAGAAATGCTAGCACAGGCTTCCAGTATCCGTTGTTTCAGATGCTGCACATTTCGTATCTTCACAGTATAGACAATTGCCTTCAGATGACCCCAAAGATAAAAGTCTAAGGGGGTCAGATTGGGAGACCTTGGTGGCCATTCAACTGGCCCACGACGACCAATACACTTTCCAGGAAACTGTTCATGTAGGAACGCTCGGACCTGACACCCATAATGTGGTGGTGCACCATCTTGTTTGAAAAACTCAGGGAACGTGCCATCTTCAGTGCATAAAGAGGGCAACACATCATCATGTAGCAATTTCTGATATCCAGTGGCATTGAGGTTTCCATTGATGAAGAATGGCCCCACTATCTTTGTACCCCATATACCGCACCATACCATCAATTTTTGTGTTCCAACAGTCTTGGAGGGATCTATCCACTGTGGGTTAGTGTCAGACCAATAGCGGTGGTTTTGTTTAACTTCACCATTCACAAAAAAGTTTGCCTCATCACTGAACATAATGTTCTGTGTAAACTGAGGGTCCTGTTCCAATTTTTGTTTCGCCCGTTCTGCAGATTCAGTGTGCTAATCTGGGTCATCCACGTTGAGATGCTACAGCAGCTGGATTTTGTAAGGGTGCCATTTGTGAGTAGCTAATATCCGCCGAAGGGATGTTCGACTGATGCCACTCTCCAGTGACATGCGGCGAGTGCTACGCTGTGGGCTCTTGCTGAATGAAGCTAGGACAGCCACTGATGTTTCTTCATTAGTGACAGTTTTCTTGCGTCCACATTTTGGCAAATCCAACACTGAAGCTAAGTGCCCACAATGCAGAAATGCTCCGGATTTTTCCTGAGCATTTCTGCATCTCCCTGGCAGAAAAACGCATGCGGATTTTACATGTGTTTTTCCTGCCAGGGGCAAGCGTAAGTGAAGCATTTTGATCATGTGATTTCGCATGCGGGTTGTCAAGCGCTTTCCAAGCGATTTTAGCATCACTTGGAAAGTGCTTAACAACTTGGTCGCACTATATAAATCCATGCAACCGGCATGGCTTTTATATAGTGTGACCAAGTTAGTTAAAAAAAAGAATAAAAATGGTAAAAAAAAACAAAAACCATTATACTCGCCTTCCGATGGCCCCCGGTCTCCTCCGCTGCGTCCGGTCTTCCCGGTGTCTCGCGGTTGTGTAAAAGGACCTTCCATGACGTTATTTAGTCATGTGACTGGTCACGTGACCGCCGACGTCAGCGGTTGCGTGACCCATCACATGACTAAATGACTTCATGGCCGGTCCTTTTAGACCATTGCGAGCTGCTGGGGAGCCAGGATGCATCGCTATGGGGACCGGGGGCCATCAGAAGGTGAGTATAATGTATATTTTTTTATTTTAATTTTTTTTTTTTTTTTTTACAGGTACTATGGTACCTGGGTCTGTAGGAGAGTCTCCTCTTCTCCAGACCCAGCTACCATCCGCACATTGAATCGCTTAATATCCGCATGTGCACATGTAGTCATGTGGATATTAAGCGATTCAATGCAAGTCAATGGCGGCGAAAACGCTGCAATTATGCAAAATAATTGGTAGTGCTGCAGATTGTTCCGCAATGATAATCCGCATAGCACACACGGATTATCATTGGGGAACATTGCAGACCTTCTACCTAGCGTTTTTTAAGCTTTTCTGCAGCGGAATTGCCGCTGTGGAAACGCTTAAAAAACGCATAGTGGGTACACAGCCTGAACCTGTTTCACGAAATTTGGCAAGCAATTTGCTAACTGTAGCATGGGAGGTGGGTGGTCTCGTAGGGTGTCTTGCATTGAAATCTGCTGCAATGACCTGGGTACTGCGTTCACTAGACATCAACACAATTTCAATCTGCTCCTCACGTGTTAACCTCTGCGACATGTTGATGGCTGTAAACAAAGAGAAACTTGTAAATAACTCCTGGAAGAATAAAGTTAAGTTAAAACCAAGCACACCATTGTTTTTCTTATGAAATTCTCAATAAGTTTGATGTGTCACATGACCCTTTTCCCATTGAAAAAAATTAAGTTGGATCCAAAATGTCCGACTTAAAATTGCAGCCATGGTCACCACCCATCTGGAAAAGTTTTCCCCCTCCCATATACTAATGTGCCACAAACAGGAAGTTGATATCACCATCCATTCTCATTTTATTTAGGTGTATCCATATAAATGGCCCACCCTGTATACAAATCCATTGAGAAAACAAATCATTTTGAGGGGGAAAATAAAAAATAACAAAACTAAAAGAATGTGGTTACATAAGAGGGAACAACATCTTATAATTGGGAATGTGGTTGTCTCCAGAATTGGCCAGTCACACTTAAAGGGTACGGTCACACTATTAGTGTTTGGTCAGTATTTCACATCAGTATTTGTATGCCAAAATGAGAAGTGGGTCAAAAATTCAGAATTCGTGCATGTGTTTCTAATATCCTTTTTCTCTGTTCCTCACCTTGTGCCTTGAGTTACAAATACTGACCCAATACTGAACGTGTGACCAAAGCCAAACTCATGTTGTATTGTAGTCAGCACACAGCTGCCATCATTTACAGTGATTTTGGTTAACCTCATGTACAGTTTAGCTGTACTAATAGGATATTTACAGTAAAATCCATGGTTACTAAACAGTTTACAACACAGCAAAGGGTTCTCATTATTAAAAGTTATCAAATCAGGAGAAGGTTACAAAAAAAAATTCCAATGCATTAAATATACCATGGAACATTGAAAATGGTCACCAAGAAATGGATTAAATTTGACACAATAGTGATATTACCTAAAACTGGATGTTCCTCCAAAAATTGAAAACACAAGAAAATTGGTCCAGGAGGCAGTCAAGTGGCCTATAACATATAATTAAGGAAGTGCAGGAATTTCAGGCAAGTACAGTTTGAGTACTGAATGTGACAACAATTTCCTGTATTCTTCATATGTGTGGTCTATTGGGTAGGTTGGCAAGATGTAAGCCTTTTCCTACAAAACAAAAAAACATCCAAGCCCAGCTGTATTTTGCCAAAACCTACATCAAGTGTGTCAAAAGCATGTCGGAAAACTTGTTCATGTCTCATAAGACCAAGGTTGAACTTTTTATCCATAACTGCAAAAGACAAGTTTGGCGCAAAGCCAACACTGCCCATTGCCAAAGGAACACTATACCCACAATGAAGTGTGGTGGAGGCAGCATTATGCTTTTAGGCTGTTTTTTGGCAGCTGGAAATAGAGATTTAGCCAAGGTGGAGGGAATTATGAACAGTTCCAAATATCAGTCAATTTTGCATCAAAACCTTCAGACATCTGCTAAAAAGCTGAAGAGGAATTTTACTTTTCAGCAAGCATGATAACGACCCTAACCATACTTCCAAATCATCAAAAGAATGTCTTCACCAGAAGAAGAAAATCAAAGTTTTTGAATGGCACAGTCTGAGCCCAGACTTGAATCCAATTCAATATCTGTGGGTGACTTGAAGAGGACTGTACACAGGAGATGACCTTGCAATCTGACACATTAGGAGCGCTACTGAAAGGAAGAGTGGACAAATATTGCCAATTCTAGATGTACCATGCTGATAGACTCCTACGCAAAAAAAATGAATACTGCCATAAATTCAAATGGTACTTCAGCAAGTGTTCGTTTAAAGGTGCGAATATTTTAGCAAATATATAATTTTTTTTTTTTTTTCTAGTATTCTTTTTCCACTCCAAGAGGTTTGTTTATTATTGAATTGCACAGATTATAGGTGACATTGGGGGTATGTGCCCACGTAGCGTTTTACAAGCGTATATGCTGTGGAATTTCCGCAGCGGAAACGCTTGGTAATCCGCCCCCCATGGTCCCCAATGACAAGCCGCAATGTCAATGCCCATGCTGCGGATTTTTCCGCAGCATTTATGCTGCGCTCAAAAATCCGCAGCATGTCCATTAATTTTGCGGACACGCAGCGTAATCGCCGCCATTGACTTGCATTGAAATGCATAATATCCGTGTCAGTACATTTGTACACACGGATATTATGCGTTTCTATGTGCGGATGGTACCCAAGTCTGGAGGAGAGGAGACTCTCATCCAGACCCGGGTACCATAGAAACTGTAAAAAAAAAAAGAATTTAAAATAAAGTTTATACTCACCTTCTGATGTCCTCCCGGTGTTTTGTCTGCTCTGTCCGGTCTATTGCAATGCTCCCGCTGTTGTGAAGGACCTGCCATGACGTCACTGAGTCATGTGACCCATCACATGGCTCAGTGACGTCACCGCAGGTCCTTCACACCACCGCTAGCCGCCCAACACACCGGACGCGGCAGATAGAACCCCTGGGAGGACCCCGGAAGGTGAGTATAAACTTTTTATTTTTTACCATTTTATTCTTTTTTTTTTAACTAACTTGGTCACACTACTATAAATCCATGCCGGTTGCATGGATTTATATAGTGTGAACAAGTTGTCAATCACTTTTCCAAGTGATGCTAAAATCGCTTAGAAAAGCGCTTGATAACCCGCATTCAAAATCGCTTGACAAACGCTACTACCTGGCGGGAAAAACGCATGTAAAATCCGCATGCGTTTTTCCTGCCAGGGAGAAGCGTAAAAAATATGCAGCATTTCTGCATCGTGGGCACATAGCCTAAAAGTGGAAAAAGTTCTGAAATGATTCTCCATTATATGATTATTTATTTGTTTTTTGTTTGTTTTTTTAACATGACAAAAACCTTGGTGTGTGAAGACTTTTTATATCTACAGTAGATCATTGGTTTATGAACACCAATTGAACCATCAGGAATCACTTTAAGGTGGCTTTCTCCTTTTTCTGTTTAGACCCTGCATTATCTAAAACTGACTTGTTTTATATAAAAAAAAGGCTTTTATAGAATATACACATAGGAAGATGCATTATTGTGCAGAAGGTATTGAATGTAGTCCTATTGTAGTGGTCCAGCCAGCTGCTTTACTGTAAGTGTTCAGCATGGCTCTTTTAAATGCAAATCCAGCTCTGGTATCTGTGGCTGGTAACAGAGGCTCTGGGAGGGGGATGCAAAGCAAAGTCCTTTTTTGTATAGTAGTCCACAGCAGGTGCTTCAAGTCTCATGTTCACTCAAGCAGCTGACAAAAAAAAAACATTGTCCCACCTGTCAGACTGTAGACAAGCCAAGTACTGCAGTTTCTACATCAAGTGAGAACGTACAACCTCATTGTGCAACAAACTGAAATGGAAGAGAACTACATACATCCATTGATTATATGCAGCGGGTTGGATTACGCTTGCACTCAAGAACAGGAATCAGCAATTTCTCAACTGATTCTTTTGTTGATGTAGGTCAGAATCCTATATGTACCCCTTTTTTACACAAAAGTAATGCATTAATAAGGAGACAAAATAAGAGCATATTCTCAAGTTTGAATGATATCTCCTATCCAAACTTGAGAATACCCCTTTAATTACCATCATATTCTTTGGCACTGTATGTATGACACATCAAGGGCTTACTTACTTTATAGGGTTTGCAACCTTTTATAGTCATTTGATCTTTTGGTGTATATGTGTGACCCAAGGATTGATGGGTAAGTAAACATTTGGGGCAAAATTTTAACTTATGTATCCCTTTAATTGTCTGCAGATAGGCTAGATTTTCTATTGAATCTGTCCTCCACTCTGTGGGCATGTTCAGGCAGGAGCTATGCGCTCTTGTCTACCGAGCTACACTTTTCTCAGGGTTTTTCTGAGCAATCGATGGGGTCTCAGGACCTAGACCTAGTCCATGTGAAATATCACTGATATGCACAGTGGCTGTTATTTGATCAGTGTGCTGACTGAAAATATGACTATCTGATCCCAACCTGAGTCATCAGTGCTACTAGCCACCACATCACTGTTACTAGCCACCAAATCACTCTTAAGAAATACAGCGTATGCTGACAAGCAAGGTTGTAATGCACACTCTGTAATTTTGCCACAGGATTTTCCAGCCTCCAATTTATTTAGAAGTAATTAGGATGTGAACTGGTACTGTTAGTTTACTTGGGTTACTCCCCTAATGAAAGGTGGTATTAATCCTTGTTTTCCATTTATCTTTTCTAGTGTTTACGATAGATGCAGTAAGTTTAAATGGGTTTCCCTGTCCTATAGAGTACATAGTGACAGCATCTTACTGGGATATTTCATTACTCTGATCTTTTTGGATCAGTGGGGTACCAAGAAAAGAGACACAGCTCTTGTTTACCCCACCTTCTATGTTTTCTCTGCACAGTGGTGCACCCAGCTGTGTAGGTAACTTTATACCTCTCCTTTCACTTTAAGACTGCATTCACATGTTGTGTATTTTTTCTGTCACATTGTTTTTGCTGTGATTTTTGAAAAATTTGGCAAAATAACGCACATTGACCACAATGTATAAGGGCGCATTTACATTATGTAATCTGTCGTGTTATACAAACCCTGTTTGATACATATTTTCTAATCCGTGGTCACTTATGACCTATTTATATAGGTGAACCACATTTAATATGTGCACAGAACAATCAGTAATAGATTATGTGCGCATACGCTGCCATTGTTCTGTGCTGGACAGGTCCTGTTTCCCCTGCCCAGAACGATGATCTTTTAAGCAAACCAAAATATAATTTCGCTCCTCTTTTTGCTCATTAGTTGAGTGATCTGCAATCTGTTTACACTGCACAATTATTGGGAAAAGAGCATTCCTAGGAACATTCGTGGAGTGTAAATGCACCTCTAACAGTCTTATCTCGCTCTTTTTTTTTTTTTTTTTTTTTTTTTTTTTTTATGGTGTCCTAATGAAGTGCCATTTACTTATTTTTTAGGCTAAGAACCCTTTTAATCTTTTCTTACTTGTTATGTCTCATTTGTCTGCCTTAAGTTTGTTTTAAATCTTCTTTTGTCTGCCAAAAATAGAAATTTAACATAACAAGACATATAGGTTTGGAAATTAAATAGTGCTTCTTTTTTCTACAGTGTCTTTTTCCAGGAAAGCTGTTCTTTGTGTATTTCCTCTTTCTATACCTTTAAGTGTTAATCAATTTTGATATCTAATAGGGCTGCAGTACAGGCTCCTGTTTTCAGGGTGCTAACCCGCTGCCCTGTTCCTATTGGATCCAGTGGTTCCACATGAACCGTAAGAGACCAGCAACAACAGAGCCGCACAGAAAGCGTGGGAAAATGTAGTTTTGTGATGCAGTTGAGGTAGAAGGTCCCGTCAGTGTTGTACCTGGATCAGTAGCATAGCTACCGGGGGGACAGAGGGGGTGATGGCCCCGGGCCCTGCGCTCTGAGGGGGCCCACCGGGAGCTACGCCAGTGTAACTGTATCGGCGTGCTGCGATACAGTTACACTGTGGAGCAGATCAGGGAGACTCTATGTTCCTGCACTGCCACGGCCGCTATGGGGCCCTTGAGCAGAAGGGTGGGGGCCCCCGGTGCCAGCATTGGGCCCCCCCGCCCAGGGCCGGCGTCAGCACCCGACCATGTGCTGGGGCCCTGGACAATCAGAGGGGCCCACTCGCCGTTGGGGCCCAAGCGTTGTTCCCCCAGGATCTCTGCAGGACCGCCGGCGCTGCTTGATTGCTGGCACTTCCTCAGACATGGCCGTGCGCATTGTGGCTGTGTCTGGTAGTAATGACGCTGCAGGGGCGACACACAAGCACAATTAAAGGTGTCGCATCATTACTAGCAGACAGAGCCGCACTGCGCGCAGCCATGTCTGGGGAAAAGCCAGCAATTAAGCAGCGCCAGCGGTCCTGTGGAGATCCTGGGGGAGCGGCCTGGGCCTGACGGCGAGAGGGCCCCCCTGATAGTCCAGGGCCATGTCTCTGACGGCCAAAGACACGCCGGCGGCCCTACACAGCTGGACGAGACACAGGCCAGGGTCAGGTGAGCGAAGTTTGTTGCCAGCTTCCCCAATCGCCAAATTAAATATATTTTGTGTGTGTGTGACACTTTGTATACACTGTGTTCCAAATTATTATGCAAATAATATTTTCTCAGATTTTCCCAAATTACCTATATGAATTGCAGTCATTGTAATTTTCCAGTCAAATAACTATTAGAGTACAATTGAAAGGTTTTTGTACAAACTGCCTATGATAACAGTATATTTAAAAAAAAATAAAAAACTCAAACTGCACTCAAAATGCATGTTCCAAATTATTATGCACAGCAGAGTTTTCAACCTTTTCATTTTAATAAAGAACAAAAAAAATGATCATTTTTGAAATTATAAGCATTAGCAGGTTATTACAAACTGAAATCAAACAGTTTTCAACTCAAAACTTTATTCTAGGTGATGTTACATTTGCACATAGGACCACTTGTTCGAAAGGAGCTTCTGACCTCTCTCGTCCATTGAATTTGTCAGGTTTTGGATGGTTTCTGCTTCAATTGTTTTGCATAAGGACAGAATACCCTCCCAGAGCTGTTGCTTAGATGTGAACTGCCTCCCACCATCATAGACACTCCTTTTGATGATGCTCCAGAGGTTCTCAATGGGATTGAAGTCAGGGGAGCATGGGTGCCACACCATAAGTTTGTCCCCTTTTATGCCCATAGCAGCCAGAGATGCAGATGTGTTATGTGCAGCATGAGACGGGGCATTATCATGCATGAAATGAGCTCGATGGTCCAGATGGATGGAGTGGAGGATGACTGGTTGATGGACACCCCATGCAAACACAGCTACGGCGCTAACAAGGAGGAGGTGGCGTAATGTTTTGGGCTGGAATCATGGGGAGAGAGATTGTCGGCCCTTTTAGGATCCCTGAAGTGGTAAAGATTAACTGCATAATGTATGTTGAGTTTCTCAAACAGCACTTCCTTCCATGGTTCAAGAAGAAGAACCGTGCATTCCGCAGCAAGATCATTTTCATGCATGATTATGCTATGGGCTTAAAAGGGGACAAACTTATGGTGTGGCACCCATGCTCCCCTGACCTCAACCCCATTGAGAACCTCTGGAGCATCATCAAAAGGAGTGTCTATGATGGTGGGAGGCAGTTCATATCTAAGCAACAGCTCTGGGAGGGGATTCTGTCCTCATGCAAAACAATTGAAGCAGAAACCATCCAAAACCTGACAAATTCAATGGACAAGAGAGGTCAGAAGCTCCTTTCGAACAAGGGGTCCTATATGCAAATGTAACATCACCTAGAATAAAGTTTTGAGTTGAAAACTGTTTGATTTCAGTTTGTAATAACCTGCTAATGCTTATGATTTAAAAAATGACCATTTTTTTGTTCTTTATTAAAATGAAAAGGTTGAAAACTCTGCTGTGCATAATAATTTGGAACATGCATTTTGAGTGCAGTTTGAGTTTTTTATTTTTTTTTAAATATACTGTTATCATAGGCAGTTTGTACAAAAACCTTTCAATTGTACTCTAATAGTTATTTGACTGGAAAATTACAATGACTGCAATTCATATAGGTAATTTGGGAAAATCTGAGAAAATCTTTGCATAATAATTTGGAACACAGTGTATATATTTGTCTGTTTTATGTGTGTTTTTAAGAATTTATGTTCAAATACATGCACATACAGACATACGTACATATGTGTATGTTTGTGTCTGCGTAGTGTGCGTGTGCATGCCTGCGTACCGTGTGCGCGCGCATGCCTGTGTGCTGTGCGTATGTGAAGGATGAGGGGGCAGGCTGGGCCCTGTGTTGTAATCCTATATTTCTCCGCAGTATCTGTGCATCATGAATTGTGGTAAGCGTTAAAGGGACCCACTGAGACTCTTTCTCCCGGGACCCAATAAAACCTGGAGCCGGCCCTGCACCCCACCCGTCACCACAAGTTCAGTGATGAGAGACGTAGCGCGACGCTCCCTCTCCCATCATTCCCCTTCTGCGTCTGACGTCTGTACTGAAGATGTGTGCGGGCGCTCGGCGCAGCGGGGGAATGAGGAGGAGAGGTGAGTATTGTATTTACTTTTTTCCTATTGGGGGGTTATACTACAGACTCTGCCTATGGGGGTGCATTATACTATAGACTTTGCCTATGGGGGAGCATTATACTATAGACTCTGCCTATGGGGGAGCATTATACGGTACTATAGACTCTGCCTATGGGGGAGCATTATACTATAGACTCTGCCTATGGGGGAGAATTATACTATAGACTCTGCCTATGGGAGAGCATTATACTACAGACTCTGCCTATTGGGGTGCATATACTATATGTAAGCTATTTATACAGTGTGGGGATTACAGTTAGGGTCATACAGTGTGGGAGATAATGTGGGGTCTTTGCACAGTGTGGGGACCATCATACAGTGTGGGAGATAATGTGGGGTCTTTGTATAGTGTGGGGGCCATCATACAGTGTTGGAGACATCAGTTTGGAGGCTACTAAGGAGGGGTCAGTATACTGTGGAGGGGGGTTACTATACAGCGAGGGGGCATTATACTATGTATAGGAGAGCATCACACTGTAGAGGGAGCTGTACATGAGGTGGTGGAGACTCAGGACTTTAAATGTTAAGTGGGCACTTATCGTTATATTGGAACTCGGGTTATTGTGACTGTCAAAGGGGCACACAGAGGGCATTATTACTTTCTAGAGGTAAAATGTGGGCTCTGTTTTCTAGGACACTCACATAAGGCATTACTATATTCTAGAGGTTTGTTTTACCATCTAGAGAGCACACCTCAGGTACAGTAATAGGGACACATACAGCAACAGAGCCTCAGTATTGGGGTATCGGCAGGATGAGGCGTTTGTGCAGGTTGGGAATAGATGTGGACGATGCCTGAAATTTAAGGAGTCAAATGTCTTTGTTGTGATCTCTGCAGACCTGAGACTCTGAGTCCTGGATGGAGACGTTGTTGTGTCGGTCTGGGCCAGGTGGAAAAGACAGGAAAAGTGAACAATTTAATCAGAAAGAACATCAGCTGTAAGTTACTATATATAACTGTACTGTGATCTCTTATATGTTCTGCAGGACTGGCATCTATCAATATGTCACCATATGGTGGTAATAGCAGTGCTGGTCTTTGTATAGAGATTATTTTCAGTAACAGTGCGGTCATCTGCTGAGATTCACCTACATCCACTACCTAGGTGTGCCACCATAGTTGTAATTAGGGTTACCTGGTTAGGGGCCCACTCAAGTTTTGCCCCCCCCCCCCCCCCCCCCCGAACCAAAACCCTAGCTACGCCTCTGACTTGGATATTTCTAGTTACAAAGGTCTGTAGAAATCAGTAAAGCTTACAGCCTGGTATAAATGTCCTGAGAAACACTGGTGAGGTAGAGATTTCCCAGAAGTGAGAATACATTATATGGTCTGTACAAAAACTAGAAGTTCTTTTATTCCAATCAATCTCTTCTACAGGTGCTACTGGTGACTTTTGTTTTTTCATTGGCTGTAAGCCATAATCATCAACATTAACAGAAATAAACACTTGAAATAGATCACTCTGTTTGTAATGACTCTATATAATAGGAGTTTCACTTTTTGTATTGAAGAACTGAAATAAATTAACTTTTTGATGATATTCTAATTTTGTGAGAAACACCTGTATCTCTAATTTAGTGTGTCCCATTATATTTTTTGAATACAAAGAGAGAGAGAGCGCAAAGACCAATAGAGTTTCACCTGTAGACATAGGAATGAAAAATAAAAAGGTGGTGCTCACCTGGTTTGGTTGTGTAAGGACACAACCACCATAACGTATAAAAAGCAGCTGCAGCGGATCTCCAATGGGTGTCCCACAGGACCAGAATAAATCCAAAGGCGGTGAAAGTAGAGATATACGTCCGCGCCGCTGAAAGATCCTCAAGTCAGGAACATGTAATAATATCAGATATATCTGTTGGTGCCCTGATGAAGGGGTGTGGAACACCCAGAAACGCGTAGGCATTTACCAATAAACAAGGATATTATTACATGTTCCTGACTTGAGGATCTTTCAGCGGCGCAGACGTATATCTCTACTTTCACCGCCTTTGCCATTATATTTTTTCACACTCCTCTCTTCACTGAGTTTGAAGTACACTTGTTGTCTTTTCAGCCATGCTTAGTGTAATGGAATGCCACATCCTGTTGAGTGGGTTTCCTTTTTTTTCTCTATTTCTATGTGTCTTGAACTAAAAGCTGTCAAACACAATTTTCTGCCTTATTGTGATATTTCAGATTTTTTTTCTTCATACACACATACTGTTTTGGAAGATAGAATCTAGTCTGAATATTGTATAGATCAGTGCCATGTACAGCTTTATATGCAAATTGCCTCTTCAGAGAGGAAGAGGACCAGATCTCAATCTGGTTTGGCTTTTATCCCAAGTCATATGGCAAGGCTCGTTAAAGGTTCGATAGTGACTTTAGGATGGCTACTCCCAATAGGTGGCACTAAAGTCCTACTCCTCTTCCTCTCTAATGAGGCCATTTGCATACTTAATTTCCCAGAGGAGCATTGCAGGGCTTATAAGCCTCCGGATATTGGCATTCCAGGCTAGGCATGTCACTCTCTACAAGGAGAAACGTTGCTCCTTATATATAAAATCAGTCTTCGGACATGTAGCAACCTCAGAAATTCTTAAAACAGTACATCTAAGTGAATATCTGAATATAATCCCCAACAACTTTTAAAGGCCCTAATATGTGCACTGATTAAAACTCTATGGCGACCAACGATCTTTTGCTACTGACGATTGTTTTTATTAGTTCAATCAACCAATGAATGAGAGTTGGTTCACTGATCGCTGCCTGTGAATGAGTATTCTGTTAGCCAATGTTAAAGGGCCTTTTATCCTGTTGCATTTGTTACTTTTCTTTTTTATTCAAAAATTGAGTTACAAATTTAAAGTAACTTTTAAAACAGTTGAAAAAGTGGTAGCATGTAGGTTTATAATGTATAAGTTACATTAGATAAAATCTTATTCACATACATTGTAAAATTGTAACTAAATGACATTAGGCATAACTAAAGCTGGTTTACTCAAAGAACAGATTTGCATTAAAACAGATGCTGTAACAAGGTGGTAGTGGTGTGGTTGCTACATCTGGTAGTCACTGTGATATCTGTAGTATATCTAGATGAATACATTTATGATCTGTGGACTTTGTAGGCTACTGCCAACTAGGTTAATAATCTAACCTCTGCAACCAATTCAGTACTACTAGATGCTTGTAACATAGAGCACAGGAGTGCTGAAGTCAAATGGAGGTTAAAATCATTAGCTATGTATTAAAAAAAAAAGTACTGGCTAGGAATAATGGCCACATTGTGCAGATAAGAGTTGTGCTGTTTGATATTAGGTAAATTCAGGGCTGTGGAGTCGGTAAGCCACAGTTGCGACTCTGACTCCTGGATTTTATCAGGTTCCGACTCCTTCATAAATGGCCAATTCGTAACAATAAATTTACTGTTGTAAAATATTAACATCATGCTTATTCAGTTTCTCACCATCATATAAGTAATCAGACCACTTAGAGCAAAAACTATATTTATTAGAATACAATTAGAATATAGCAAATAACTTTTATAAACTTTTCTAAACTCTTGTAAGTAAATATGCAATGAACACTGTTATGCAGTTAATAAGAAGAAATCTATAAATTTGTCCTCAGAAAAAGTATTGCCTGTGTCAGATTCTCCTTCATGGATGCCCTCAAATCTGATCTAATTATTTTGAGAGCAGAGAACAACCTCTCTACACTAACTTGGGTTGGTGGCAAAGCAGTAACCACTCGGGCAACATCTCTGACAATGTCAGGATACAGAGGAATCGCTTGTTGCACTGTTATTTTTGATGAACGGTCAAATTTCTCAATTTCTTTTAGTGCACATGAAAAATTCTGCTGAAATGTACTGGCTGTGTTCTTTGATGGGGATGACTCTTCTTCTATGCGGGAACGCTTTGCACGGTCCTTGTGATCCAAATATTTTTCGAAATTAAATTCTTCATCAGTTGATGATGAGGGTGAAGATGTGGCAGGACGACCAAATTCTTCTTGTTCCTCCTGACTGTTCTGCAACCCTTTCATCCTTACTGCTATTTCAAACAGAGCTTCTTTTCCTTTAGTTAGCTGTTGATCATCTAGAAGAATCCGATGCATTGGGTCTACATAAACAGCTACCAAAAGAATGTTATTTTGTAATAGTAGCTCCTCTCTCCGTTTCATTGATGTAGCAATGCCACTTGCAATTAACCCTCCTCTTTGGGACCGGCGAAACATCAGGTTCTTCCACTCCTTTAAGAAAATACCTGGAGTTAAGTCCTCTGCTTGTAATTTTTTAGTCACTGTAAATGGGTGCTCTAGCAATTTTTCCAGCTCAGTCACCTGATTCCACTGACTTTCATTTAGCGTCAGTTGAGGGTTAGCCATGTCTACAAGAAAGGTTTTCAGTTCAACCAAGCGCTGAATCATTAAGTAAGTACTGCCCCATCGTGTGGCTTGATCAATAATTGCCCCTTTTCCAGCACGTCTCTTCAAAATTGAATCAACTTTAGGGGTTCTGGCAACAGTAGCCAATTTTCTCATCTTGCCAATCAGTGCAGCAGCATGTCCTTATAGCCAGCTGTAGCGTATGCACAACACAGCGCATGTGATGAATGAAAGAACGTATTGACACAGTTTCAACAAGATCATCTAAACTATCATGTTGCTGTTCATCTGAAGCAACTTCAGTTTGCTCCTCAGTTACAATACTGTGTTCCTCTATTTCAAACATTTCTGTGTCTGTGGACCCAGAATGTTCTTCTAGCTGCTGGTCACCATCATTACCCTCATTCATTAGCTTAATAGTACTTATCATATTTGAAGCATTGTCAGTTACGACAGAAAGAACTTGCTCTTTTTTTAAGTTCATAGTCTTGCTGAACCTTTTCCACCAAGACCTGGAGAAACTCACTGGTGTGATGAGCTTTGGTGTCTTTTACTGCCAATGTCTTGGTAACTATTTCATGTTTGTCACAAACAAATCGGACATTGATGGCAAAATAGTTCACTCTGTGACGTGTGCAGGCATCCATTTTGAGAAACAGAAAGCGTCCCTTGAGAGTTTTTTTTAAGTTCTTCCTTTTGTTTAAAAGCTTCTTCGATTACTAATTTTCCAATACTCTCTCTCTCCAGAGAAACACCAAGCTTGCGGGCCATTTCCCCTTTCAGACACATAAAAGCTGGTCGTGAAAATAATGAAATAGGCACACTATCCTTTACAACAAGCTCTATGATCTGTTTTTTAAATGTATCTACTGTCATTGTCACAGTAACTTTGTCACTGACAAAATATCTTGCAACTGATGGCTGCAAAGTTCTCTGCTCCTTTGTTTGGCTGGAAGAGCTGGGCACTGGTTCATTGGTTTGGATGCAGTCTTTCTCATCCACTGCTTTCAGTACTTCTGGATGAAAGCGCTGTAAATGTCTCTTTAGATTAGAAGCTCTGGTAGGAGCATTTTTATCTTTGCCTGAATATGCACTGATCTTGGCTTCACAGCATTTGTTTTTGTCTGGATCATTTGTCATACACTGACAGACATAATGTTTTCTATCTTGAGTGATGGTGAAATGTTCAAATACAGCTGATTTAATGTGACGCTTCTTTGACATTCTCAGGTTTTTAATTCTGCATTTACAATCCAAATGACAATTGTTTTTCCTAAAAACAATTGTACAAAATTATTGCCAGGTCGTACAACTGATATAGTGGTCAGTAATACTGTTATTCCTCATGTACTCACAGTTAACTGATGCAAAGTTTGTTGAAAGGATAATACTTCTTACAGTCTTCCTCTTCTGAGTAGCAGCTGTGAGATGCTTGGAAGACGCACACCTAGTAAACATCTAGTCTAGAGGAGGAGCTTTACTACTAAGAATTTGCAACACATTTTCACTTTCAGTTTCATACATTGTAAGTAGGGGGGTTGGGGCAGCTTGAGGTTAACCAAGTATAAGATTAGATAAGGGCAGTGGAGAACAGTGACACACAAGAAGTAAGAAATGTCTCTGTCTCCAGCAGAACTGCTTATCACTGTTGTTCATGGTTTGATAGAACATATATATTTGAGTAACATTTATAAAATTCATATGAAAGTTCAGTTATGAAATATTAATACATTTTTTTTAAAGTCTGAGTCGGTACATTTCTACCGACTCCGACTCCAACCAAAACTAACTCCGACTCCGACTCCACGACTCTGACTCCACAGCCCTGGGTAAATTATCACCAGGAAAGCCTTTTCAACACCACCGTGCCACATTTTGACTCCTTCCATTAGGAAACATAGATAAGGTGTGAAAAACAATTGTTTTTCCAGTCCTTTGTGTATTTGATTTGTTTTTTAAGGGGCAGAACTGTACAACAATGACTGTCCTATATATGTGCCAAGGATCTGGGAACATTAAACCTGTCACGTCCTAGTAGCTATGTAAACTGCCCCCATAGCGTTGTTAGTGATGTAATGTGCGATCACTACATTGATCGCGCACGTGCCGGGACCCACAGGTGACAGCGCGTCCGCACTGAAGCGGGTAATCACACCGCCTCAGTGCGCACGCGCTGGATCAGCGGCCCGACGCGAGCAAATGCCTCAAACATCGCGCTTGCCGGGAGCAGTATTCAAATGTCATGGGCGGCGCCAGCAATGACTGAACGCGGCGCTGCCCATGACTGAATGTTAGAATCACACCCCTTTGACTGAATACGAGCAGGTAGATAAAGTATATAAAATGTTATAACATCATTATACTACCACCGATTTTCATAAAAACAGCTTGTTAATGATGCACATTACATCACTAACAACACTATGGGGGCAGTTTACATAGCAACTAGGACGTGTCAGGTTCCCTTTAAATACTAAAAACAGATTGGTCACATGTTAAAATAAAGTACAGAAATCAAATGTTTTTTTATGTTAATAAAGGAAATAAGGCATAAAAAATAAACGCTAGGGCTGGGGTTTGTTTTTTTTTCAAAAGTTAAAAAAAAAAAAAAAAAAAAAAAAGATGACGATATGGCAACTAGTGTTGAACGCAAGTGCTCGCTACTTTAGTTTGCATTGGGTGCTCGGGTATGCGCTGAGTATCGCTGGTGCTCGAGTCTCCGCCACATATGCTTCGCGGCCAAAAAAACCTCGCGGGGATTGCCTGCCATGCACGAGCGATCCCCGCATGTTTTTTTGGGGGTGTCCAATAACCGTGAAACATGCGGGTGGGGGCTCAAGCATTTCACTTGAGCACCCGTGATACATGGTGCATACCTGAGTACCCGATGCAAACTCAAGTAGCGAGCACTTGCGCTCAAGAGTAATGACAACTTATTCAATATGATGACCTAATGTCATCAAATTCTGTGTCGTAACTCTGGGTTCAAAATGTTCACTATACCCCTTGAAAAAATCCTTGATGGGTGTAGTTTCCAAAATGGGGTCACTTGTGGGGGGTTTCAACTATTTAGGCACATCAGGGGCTCTCCAAACGCGACATGGCGTCCGCTCTCGATTCCAGCCGATTTTGCGTTCAAAAAGTCACACAGTGATCCTTCCCTTTTGAACTCTGCCGTGCGCCCAAACACTGTATTTTCCCCACATATGGGGTATTGGCGTACTCAGGAGAAATTGCACAAAAGTTTTTGAGGTCCATTTTCTCCTCTTACCCTTGTGAAAATAAAAAAATTGGGGCTAAAACATAATTTTTGTGGAAAAAGTTAGATTTTTTTATTTTCACGGCTCCATGTTATAAACTTCTGTAAAGGACTTGGGGGTTCAAGGTGCTCACCACACATCTAGATAAGTTCCCTGAGGGGTCTAGTTTCCAAAATGGTGTCACTTGTTGGGGGTTTCCACTGTTTAGGCACATCAGGGGCATTTCCACTAATTATTCAAGCAAATTTTGCAATCAAAAAGTCAAATGGCGCTCCTTCCCTTCCGAACCCTGCCGCGCCCAAACAGTGGTTTTCCCCCACATATGGGGTATCTGCTAACTCAGGAGAAATTGCACAACAAACTGCATAGTGCAATTTTGTCTGTTACCCTTATGAAAATGCAAAAGTGGGGGCTGAAAAACATTTTTGTGGGAAAAATGTGAAAATTTTATTTTTACGGCTCAATGTTATAAACTTCTGTGAAGCACCTGGGGGTTCAAGGTGCTCACCACACATCCAGATAAGTTCCCTGAGGGGTCTAGTTTCCAAAATGGTGTCACTTGTGGGGGGTTTCCACTGTTTAGGCACATCAGGGGCTCCCCAAATGCAACATGGCGTCCGCTAATTCTTCAAGCAAATTTTACATTCAAAAAGTCAAATGGCGCTCCTTCCCTTCCGAACCCTGCCGTGCGCCCAAACAGTGGTTTTCCCCAACATATGGGGTATCTGCTTACTCAGGAGAAATTGCACAACAAATTTTGGGGTCCATTTTTTCCTGTTACCCCTGCGAAAATAAAAAAAATTGGGTCTAAAATAACATTTTTGTGAAAAAAGTTAAATGTTAATTTTTTTCTTCCACATTCCAAAAATTCCTGTGAAGCACCTGAAGGGTTAATAAAGTTCTTGAATGTGGTTTTGAGCATCTTGAGGGGTGCAGTTTTTAGAATGGTGTCACTTTTGGGTATTTTCTGTCATAAAGACCCCTCAAAGTGACTTTAAATATGATGTGGTCCCTAAAAAAATGGTTTTGTAAATTTTGTTGGAAAAATGAGAAATCGCTGGTCAACTTTTAACCCTTATAGCTCCCCAATAAAAAAAAAAATTGGTTCCAAAATTGTGCTGATGTAAAGTAGACATGTGGGAAATGTTATTTATTAAGTATTTTGTGTGACATATCTCTCTGATTTAAGGGCATAAAAATTAAAATTTTGAAAATTGCAACATTTTCAAAATTTTCGCCAAATTTCCATTTTTTTCACAAATAAACGCAAGTGATAGCGAAGAAATTTTACCACTATCATGAAGTACAATATGTCACGAAAAAACAGTCTCAGAATCAGGGGGATCCGTTGAAGCGTTCCAGAGTAATTACCTCATAAAGTGACAGTGGTCAGAATTGTAAAAATTGGCCTGGTCATTAACATGCAAACCACCTTGGGTTGCAAAGGGGTTAATATTGCTATTGCAGTACTTGTATACTGCTGATGCACTATTAAAACAAAAGTCCTTTTCATTGTTACATACTGTCCTTTCTCTGGTAAAACCGCTGTTACCTGCATTTAGTGTAGAGATAGCTGATGGAGGAGGGATAGTTTTTGATTAGATGCATATAGGCAGGGTTTATTGCCTTATAGTCCTTCTATAGCAAAGATGTTAAATATGCAAATTCTCTTCGGAGACTTGAATTCTAGTGCCACCTATTGGAAGTGGAAATCCTACAAGTCACAATCAACCCTTTAAGAAGCCTTGCAATATGACTTAGACTAACAGCCAAACCAGAACTCAATTTGCAGACTTGGTGTTTCAGGGTATAGCCCCTCGTCAGTACAAAGTATGAGATCTGATTTGGCTAGGTGAGAGGCTAAGACTGGGATCTAAGGGGTAAGGTTTCTCCTTGTGGAGAATGACATGCCTGGTCTGGCACGCCAGTATGAGGAGACTTAAACGTCTTGCATGCCCCTATGGGGAATGAAATATGCAAATTGTCTCTTCAGAGAGGAAGAGGACTTGAACTCTAGTGTCACCTATTGGAAGTAGGGATTATCCCAAGTCATATTGCAAGGTTTGTTAAAGGGTCGATAATGACTTGCAGGATTGCTACTTCCAATAGGTGGCAATAGAGATCAAGTACTCTTCCTCATGTCTACAATTAAGGAAGTTTTTCCTTAACAAATATAACTCTGTGGCATGTAAAACTTTGGGCACCTCTGGTCAAAATTACTGTTATTGTGAATAGATAAGCAAGTTGAAGATGAAATGATCACTAAAAGGCTTAAAGTTAAAGATGACACATTTCCTTTGTATTTTGGGCAAAAAAATAATCTTTTACATTTTCAAACTTACAATAATGGACCGATGGAAAAGTTTGGGCACCCTGCATGGTTACTACCTAGTAGCACTCCCTTTTTGAAAGTATCACAGCTTGTAAATGCTTTTTGTAGCCAGACAAGAGTTGTTCAATTCTTGTTTAAGGGATTTTCATCCATTCTTCTTTGGAAAATTCTTCCAGTTCTGTGAGATTCCTGGGTTGTCTTGCATGCTCTGCTATTTTGAGGTCTAGCCACAGATTTTCAATGATGTTCACATCAGGGGACTGTGAGTGCCATTTTTGCGCCTTTTGAGCTAGTCTATTGTGGATTTTGATGTGTGTTTAGGATCATTATCCATTTGTAGAAGCCATTCTCTTTTCAACTTCAGCTTTTTTACAGATGGTGTTATGTTTGCATCAAGAATTTAAAATTTAATTGAAGCCATTGTTTCCTCTACCCATGAAATGTTCCTCGCACCATAGGCTGCAATACAATCCCAAAGCATGATTGATCCACCCCATGCTTAATGGTTTCGAGTTGTTCATTTCCTGAAATCCTGAAATTATGCGCCCTCTTTTCTCCACACATACCTTAGATCATTGTGGCTAAAGATTTCTATTTTAACCTCATCGGTCCACAGGCTTTCTTCTGATGACTCTTCCATGAAGGCCAAATTTGTGCCGGTGTCTTTGAACAGTAGAACAATGTGCAACAATGCCAGAGTCTTTTAAATCTTTCTGAAGGCCTATTGCAGTTAAGGGGGGTTCTGATTTGCCTCTCTAGCAATACTACGAGCAACTCTAACTGAAATTTTGCTTAGTGTTCCAGACCTTATCTTGACCTCCACTGTTCCTGTTAACTGCCATTTCTTAATTACATTTCGAACTGAGGAAAGGGCAACTTGAAAGAACTTTTCTATCTTCTTATAGCCTTCTCCTGCTTTGTGGACCTTCACCATTTTAATTTTCAGAGTGCTATGCCGTTGCTTAGAAGAACCTATGGCTGCTGTTTTTTGGCACAAGGTTGGAGGAGGCTGGGTTTTTATACAGCTGGGAGATTTGAATCACCTGACCTTTCCTAATGATAATAGTGAACAAGCCATAATCCTATCAGGCTCATTAAGGTCTGAAACCTTGGTCAAAGTTATCTGAGCATACAAATCTCCAAGGGTGCCAAACTTTTGCATCAGCCCATTTTCCTTTTTGGAATTTTTAAAATGGAAAAAATGGAAAAACCAATTATAATATAAATATATATGTATAAATTTGCCTAAAATACAAAGGAAATGTGTCATCTTTAGCTTTAGGCCTTTTAGAGATCATTTCATCTTCTACTTGCTTAACTGTTCACAGTAATTTTGACTAAGGGTGCCCAAACTTTTACATGCCACTGTATGAACTTTTTCATACGGAAACAAAGTTAAAGGGATTGTCCCACGAACAAAGCACATTTTAATTAAAAGATCTTAGAATAAAATTTTGGAATAATATACTATATTATGTAAGAGCAGTAAAAAGCATATGTCCTAATTTAAATATGTACTAGCAAAGGATAAAGAACCTTGAATGGTACAGATAATAAAGTATGGTGCAAACAAAAGTGGCCCCAAACACAGTATGATTGTGAATTCCCCCCAATTACCTTCCACACACAATGCATGATGACCCTACTGTACCCCCCTCCCTCAATCACCCCGACAAAGAATGGTGACTCCATCACAGTATGATTCTCTCACTGTAATCCCCACACAGCCCTCCATACAGTACAATGGGCCTACATAATGCTCTATACAATATAAGGGGGCCCTGCATTGCCTTCCATACAGTATAATGGCCCCACATAGTGCACCATACAGTATAATGGCCCCACATAGGGCACCATACAGTATCATTTCCCCATACAGTGCTGCATACAGTATAACAAGCCCTATATAGTGCTCCATACAGTATAATGGCCCCACATAGTGCTCCATACAGAGTAATGGGCCCCACAGTGTTCCATACAGCATAATGGGAACCACATAGTATTCTATACAGTATAATGGGCACCACATAGTGCTCCACACAGTATGATGGCACCACATAGTGCTCATATAATGCGCAGTATAATGGCACCAAATTTAAAAAAAAATACCTCTGACCGTTACCCCACTGCTCTGATCTCTTCATGGTGTCTTCAGATCCTCTGCACACCTCGGTGCAGCAGGCGCATTGTAATGATGTCATCACGCCCAATGCACTGAGACGTCAGACGCAGAGAGGGAATGATGGGAGAAGGAGCATGAGCTGACGCTACTATCTCCATCATTGCTTTCAACTGTATCAGTATCTAGGATGCCGGATGAAAGTGCAATGATTGGCGGGGGGGCCACCCGGCGTCGCAGGCCAAATATATTAGAGGGACCCACCCAGTGTCGTGGGCCAAATATACTCACCCTGCGGGCCAGATTTAACACGAGGGCCACAGTTTGACATATGTGTTCTATAGGTATACTGCTGCTGCTGCAACCTAAAAACAAGTCCTTTTCAGGGCTACATATTTTCATTCCCGTATTAATACCAGAAAGTTTGCAGGTATATATTATATACCTAATTTAAAATGTGCAAGGCATGCACTAAGAGATGAGGAAGTGGACGTGCTGCTGATGGTACACACAGAGGTCGTCACCGTGGACCAGGTGAAACACTGCGTTCTGTGGGAGCACAACAAACACTCTCATCCACGACCTAGCTTCCTGTCCCACTTTGTAGGGGGGCACGGGACACCACTCTTGAAGCCAGAACAGTGTGAACAGGTGGTCAGATAATGTTTCCTGTATGTTTCACAGCACAGCATCATCTTCCACACGGTCCAGTCTCAATAGCCAAGAGTCTGGACCACATAATCCTCACCCTGATCTTCCTTCCTCCCACCATGACGACTCCCAGGAGACAAGTGATCCCACACTCGGACACTCCGAGGAGCTCTTTACATTTCCATTTCTTAATTCTGGCTTTTCGCTCTGCACGTTTCAAGAGGGACATGAGGAGATCGTGCGTAGTGGTGCCCAAATATTTGAGCAGCTACGGTCGGAAGAAGACGACGTTGGGTAACAGCAATTAATGTCTCAAGAGGTAAATGATGATGAGACAATGTTGCCAACATGTGATGTTGTTAAGTCAACAACACCGGAGGATCAGAGTGCAGAAGTGGTGGACAATGAAGTCACTGACCCAGCCTGGGAAGATGGCATGCATAGATAGCAGCGCAGAGGGGAAGGGATCTGCAGCACCAAAAGAGGCAGTGAGTTAGCCAGAGGAAGAAGGCATGCAACTGTTCCCCAGAGCACCCACACTCAGAAAGTTCCCAGGCCAAGGTTTAGGTGTTCCCAAGTCTGGTGCTTTTTTAAGGAAAGTGCCGATGATAAAAGTGTTCCCAACTTGTGCCATACCAAGATTAGCAAGGGCCTGACCACTCCCAGCCTGACCACCACCAGCATGTTCAGGCACTTGTCATCAAACCACTCGCCTAGCTGGGCCGAACGTCTGGGTCCAGAATCCGTGTCTGCGGGTGACACCACTGCCTCTTCTCCTCCATCTCTGAATTGTCATCTCAGAGCACGTCATCCATATCAGTCGCAAGCTGGAAGCACTGTGGCACTGCCTCTGTGAAGCAGAAACAGGCTCTGCTGAAACTAATTTGCTTAGGTGACAAACAGCACACCGCAGCAGAGCTGTGGAAAGGTATAACAGACCAGACAGATCTGTGGCTTTTGCTGCTGAACCTACAACCAGGCATAGTCGTGTGTGATAATGGCCGTAACCTGGAGGCAGCCCTGAAGCTTGGTAAGCTTGCACATGTAGCATGCCTGTCCTTGTGCTCAACTAAGCAGTTCAGTGGTTTCTGAAAACCTACCCAGATTTGATTGAACTACTTGTGAGGGTACGCAGTGTATGTGACCATTTCCACAAGTCGGCTACAGCTGCTTCCGATCTGGCAGTGCTGCATCAGCGCTTGCAAGTGCCAGCTCAATGACTGGTGTGCAACATGACCACTCACTGGAACTCCACATTACACATGTTGGCAAGGCTTTGTGAGCAACAGATGGCAGTAGTTGAATACCAGCTACAACATGCCCGTATTCATGTCTGTATTCCAGTCATCCTTCGCACATAACCGACAAGTGGGCATGGATGTCTGACATCTGTGAGGTTCTACAAAACTTTGAGGAATCAACCAAAATGGTAAAGGAAAGTCTTGCCTGTTGGGAGTCTGGCAGATTGTCACAGGTGTGTCAGGTGTAACAGACAGTCGCTCTGGATCTGGCTGTAGAAGGTCACTGCACTTGGCATTGTAGACACCTTCTTAATCCTTTCTTTAGGACCCAGCAGTGATCTCCCCCTCTTCCCTTCATGTTGCACTTAGTCTTTCCCACACCTTGCGTGACACAAACATGGCTAACTTTATGCCCCGCTGCCTTTCCCGTGACCCTCGCGTTGTACGCATTTTGGCCAACACTGATTAATGGTTGTTCACCCTTCTCGATCCACACTACAAGAAGAAATTTACATCTCTCCTTCCTGCGGCGGAGAGGGCTAGTAAAATGGTGCAATACCAGAAGGCCCTAGTCAATCAATTAGTACAAAAATTCCCATCTGACAATGCTGGAGGCAGAGGTCATAGATCCTTGGAAACCAAAGAGGAGAGATGAGGGAGACACACACCAATTCCAACAGATTCAGGGGAACACTATCAAAGGTTTGGGACAGTTTCATTAGACCTTCCCAGCACCCAGGCCCTGATGCACGGGGTAGTCTGACAAGGTGGGAAATGTTTTGGAAGATGGTGAAGGAGTACCAAGCCGACTGTACCAGCGTCCTCCATGATTCCTCTGTATTGTACAACTATTGAGTATCCAAGGTTGACACTTGGCGTGAACTGTCCCTCGACGCCTAGGAGGAGCTGGCCTGCCCTGCCGCTAGCATTTTGTCAGAGCCGGTTTTTAGTGCCCCCGAGGGCATAATAACTGATGGGTGCATCCACCTGTCAACTAAAAATGCTGAAAGGCTGACTTTTATAAAAATGAACAAGGCCTGGATTGGCCCAGACTTCTCAACCCAACCGGATGATACCAGTGAAACATAAAGCCAACTCCAATGTTCTTTTTTTTTCTGGTGTATTCCCATGCACTCCTTCCCACCCAAAAAAGAGTATACGGTTCATGGTTTCTTATTTTTCTTGTCCTCCTCCTCCACTATGTCACAAAGGTGATCATGTGGCCCTTGCTCCAAATTTTTACAGGGTCATGTGGTGGGCATTGCGGAAACCTGGCTCGATTTAAAGCCATGACTGGGTGACAAACAGAGGGCTACACTACATTTAGAAACGACAGGAAAGACAAAAGGTGGAGGGGTGTGTATTTTCATTAAATCCAACTTAATCAATACTGACATGGGGGGGGGGAGCTTAGACAATGTAGAGTCAGTATGGGTAAATGTACATGGAGGTGACAATATTGGAAAGCTGCTAATTGGAGTTTGTTAAAAGCCTCCTAATATAGCTTAACAAGTAGAGGATTAAATGCAACAAATTAAAAATGCAGCAATTAGTAATAGGGTCCTTATTATGGGGGATTTTAACTATCCAAACATTCAATGGGACATAGAATCTTCTGGTTGTGCTAAAAGCCAATAATTCTTATCCGCAATTCAATACAATTACCTCTCTCAGCTGGTAGATGAATCAACCAGGGGAGGTAATCTGCTGGATCTGGTCCTGTCAAATAGACCAGATACAATTTCAGATCTACAGGTCCAGGAGCATTTGGGATGCAGTGACCATAATATGGTAAGTTTCAATTTAATTTTTAATCAAACATTCAAAAGGGGAAATGCAAAAACCTGGAACTTTAGGAAAGCTGATTTCAACAAATTTAGGAAAGAACTTTAGTTGTGTAGACTGTGACCATGTCATGGTAACTGGGGATACCAAACATAAAAGGGGCATGTTTAAGGAAATACTACTAGAATCCTGTAGAAAATGTATACCCTCTCGTAATAAAATGTCCAGGAATAAAAAGAAACCATTATGGATAAATAAGACAGTACAAATTTAGTAGGACAAAAGCAAAGGGCATTCAAAATCGTGAAGGCCAAAAATACAGAAATAGCATTTCAGGAGTATAAAGACCTAAATAAGAAATGCGAAAAAGAAATCAAGCTAGCAAAGCTAGCTACAGAGAAACAAATCGCCAGTGACCTTAAACTAAATCCCCCAAAAAAATGTATAAATACATCAATGCCAAAAAGAAAAAAAACTTTATCGGCCTCCTAAAAGACGATTATAACAAAATCATTATAGAGGACAAAGAAAAGGCTGAGATATTCAACAGACACTTTTCATCCATGTTCACCAACGAACCATCTTTTCCAGGAATCTTTCAACGAGTCAAAAATTAAAGTTCACCACCTGATATAACTAGTTTAACACACAGAGAAGTACGCCTGCGTCTGAGAAAATTAAACATTGACAAATCCACTGGCCCAGATGGCATTCATCCACGGATACTGAGGGAATTGAACTCAGTAATTGATAGACCGCTGTATCTCATATTCTTAGACTCTCTTGTAACAGGGGTGGTGCCACTGGATTGAAGGATGAATGATGTGGTACTTATATTTAAGAAAGGTAAAAAGTCTGATCCAGGTAACTACTGTCCGGTAAGTCTCACATCAGTATTGTGCAAAGTTTTTGAGGGCATCATAAGAGATGACCTGCAGAGTTATATCGCAGAGAATAATATAATAAAGGATAACCAGCACGGATTCATGAAAGATAGGTCATGTCTAACCAACATGTTGGGTTTATATAAGAAGGTAAGTGCAAATCTGGATGTTGGTAATGCGTTTGGGATGTTGGCATTTGATACTGTACCAAATAACAGCCTTATACTGAAGCTACAGAAGCAAGGACTTGGGGGAACTATATGTGTGTGTATGTATGTGTACATATATATATATGGTCATATAGGGTACACTCTTTAAATGGGATATAGTCAGCAGTGGGGTACCGCAGGGATCTGTGCTAGGATCGATTCTTTTTAACCTCTTTATTAATGACCTTGGGGATGAGATTGAGAGTAAAGTGTCTGTCTTTGCTGATGACACCAAACTATGTAAACTATGTAAGATATTAAAATCTGACCTTGACATTACAATATTGCAAAACTATTTGGATAATATGTCAGAATGGGCAAACACTTGGCAAATGAGATTGTACATTGATAAATGTAGAGCAATGCACCTAGGATGGAGTAAGTAATGTTGCATATACATTAAATGGGAGTATACTCGGAACTACAGAACAGTAGAAGGACTTGGGTATTCTAGTTACAAGTAAGCTGAGCAGCAGTACTCAATGTCAAGCAGCAGCCGCAAAAGCAAACAAGATTTTCGGATGTATAAAAGAGAGCTAAAAATCCCTCTATCTCAATGTATTGTTACCCTTTATAAATCACTGGTGAGGCCACATCTAGAATATGGGATCCAGTTTTGGGCTTCACATTTTAAAAAGGATATTCAAAAGTTAGTCAGTTCAAAGGCGGGCAACTAGATTATTTCAAGGGATGGAAGGACTCTCATGATGAGAGGTTGAAAAAGTTGGGCTTGTTTAGCTTAGAAAAAAGACGCCTCAGAGGAGATCTCATTTACATGTATAAATATATGTGTTGTCAATACAAAGGACTAACACATGACTTATTCCTTCCAAAGATCACACTAAGGACCAAGGGGCACTCATTACGGGTGGAAGAAAGGCGATTCCGGCAGCTTAATAGGAAGAGCAGTCAGATTGTGGAATGCCCTACTGTAAGAGGTAGTAATTAGTGATGAGCGAGCATGCTCATTACTCGAGATTTACGAGCATGCTCGGGTGTTTCCCATGTATCTGCAGCATACTCTAGTGTTATGTTTTAATTGCGCTGTATGCATGATTTGCGACTGTTTGACAGCTTTAAAACATGAGGAATGCCGGTTTCTTAAGCATTCCTCACATGTATTAAAGCTGTCAAACAGTCGCAAATCATGAGCGCTGAGCGACGAAAACATAACACCTGAGCACGCTGAAGATAATCGACGAGCACCCGAGCATGCTCGCCGAAAGGGTTAACAGAACATACTCGCTCATCACTATAGTAATGGCAGACACTATAACAGCTTTTAAAGAAGGGCTGGATGACTTCCTCGATACACATAACATTGTGTTATAGTTAAATTAGTGAAAAAATGTACAATTGGTGGAGGAAGGCTGAACTTGATGGACCTAGGTCTTTATTCAACCTATGTAACTATGTCATCATGCGACACTTGCTCCAAATTTTTAGAGGGTCATCAGCGACCCTCAAACTTAATTTTTCCAGGGTGTGTATGATGCCCTACAATTCTCTTATAAGTATATGTATTTCCTCCAGGGGTAAATATTTTTTAGCCCTTGCACTTTGTGCATAGGCCTTACCAGTCTAGGAGTCCCACTCCTTAAAAATGGGAAAAAATGTTTTCTGAGGCCCTCCTCTACATGTCTTCCAAGGTGTATTACAGTACCTCCTTCTAATTTTTGGCAGCCCTTGCGCGTAGTGCATAGGCTTTATGAGTCTTGGAGTTCTACTACCTAAGAAGTTTAACCGAATGTTGCGTGTGCCAACAACAGCACATACACTTCCCTGTCCCTTAGCGCACGCCTTGCACATTTTAAATTGGGAATATAATATATGCCTGCAAACTTTCCAGTATTAGTAGGGAAGCAAATATATGGAGCCCTGAAAAGGACTTTTGTTTTTAGGTTGTAGGTCCTGTTGAAGGACTGTAAGGCAATACACCCTGCCTAAATGCCTCTGATCCAAAACGGTCTCTCATCCACCAGCTATCCCTACACTCAATGCAAAGAATAGCGGTTTTACTAGAGAAAGGACAGTATGTAGCCCTGAAATGGACTTTTATTTTATTGGTGCCGCAGTGGTATACAAGTATTACAAAAGCAATGAAACACTGCCTATATGCCCTCTCTAATCTAAGCTCTCCCTCCTAGATCAATTCTCCCTGAACTGCTTTCAGAGGAGAGTGTGTTGAGCATTACTTCACCGAGTCTTATGTAAGACCCTATGGCGCCATGCGGCCGGCCAATCACAGTAATGCCAGTAGCCAACATGGCTACAGCATTACCTTGTATGGCAGGCAATCCCCGCATGTTTATTGGTTATCAAACAGCGGCAATACTCGATCGAGTAATGAGCGTACCCGAGCACCCCGATAATCGATCAAGTATCGAGCAGTGGTGAGCTCACTCCCTCATCACTAATACCAGCCCATGGCATTACCCCACCTCCATCTTGTTGGTGTCTGAGTCAAAGTGGAGGTCTCTGTTCGTTACTGATCCAGCCATATGCCCATCCATCTGGTCCGTCAAGAGTCACTTTCATCTTATCAGTCTATACAGCCTTTGAAAAATCTGTCTACAGATATTTCCTGGCCCAGTCTTGACGTTTCCACTAATGTGTATTGTTCAGTGGTGGTCGGAATTCAGCCTTCCTTACCCTGGCCATGTCTCTGAGCACTGAACATCTTGTACTTCTGGGCACTCCAGCGGTGCTGCTGTTCTGGAATATGACAGCTCTGGAGGATAATGGCTTCCTATTTGCTTCACATTTTTACTCTTCTCAAATCTTTGGCCGTTATTGTGCATCTTTTTTTCTCTTTTTTTTGCCACCCTGTTGACTATTTGCATTAAAACTTTTGATGGTTCTTTGATCACACCCCAATATCTTAGCAATTTCAAGAGTGCTGCATCCCTCTTTAAGGCCACGTTCACACTATCCGTATTTGATCAGTATTTTACATCAGTATTTGTAAGCCAAAACCAGGAGTGGCACAATCAGAGAAAAAGTATAATAGAAACCCGTCACCACTTCTGTATTTATCACCCACTCCTGGTTTTGGATTACAAATACTGATTTAAAATACTGACCAAATACTGAACATGTGAACATAGCCTCAGACTTTTTTTTTTTACTCTTCAGAGTAATCTGAATCTCTGTTTAAATCATTTTGCCTGAGGAAAACAAACTGCCCAATATTTCTACAAACTTTGATAAAGGGTGTTGATATCCTTAAGGCCACGGCCCCACTATCAGTATTTGGTCAGTATTCGGTCAGTATTTTTTCTCAGGAGTGGGAGCCAAAACCAGGTGAGGAACAATCAGAGAAAAGGTATAATAAAAGCAAGTCATCAATTCTGCATTTATCACCCACTTCTGGTTTTGGCTCCCACTCCTGAGAAAAAATACTGATTGAATACCGACCAAATACTGATAGTGGGGCCATGGCCTAAGCCTCATCCTCCCTCATTACACAAATACACATCTGATATGCCTCATCCAATAAGCATTCAAGTTTACACATTTTGGAATTGGAAAATATGCAAGAAAATTATATCGTAAAAATATTCACTTGCCTAATAATTGTGCACACAGTGTTTGTGTTTGGCATTGTGCTCAGACGCTATGTGCTCTTAGCCTTACCCCTATGTTCTCTGCAGGATATCTATAAGACTTAAGGTTACGTTCACATGGGTGTTGAATTTCTTGGACCAGTCCTATCCTCAAATTGTGCACGACTGGCTCTGTGTGCTTATCCACACAGAGGACGGGTGGAGGAGCGGCTGGCTATTTATATGAATTCATTGGAGTAAGTGTGAAAAGTAGACCATGTGCACTAGCACATAAGCTAACACTTGTCCATTTCACACACGGACTGAAAATATTCTTGCGTGAACTTAGCTTTACTCTTTCAGTATCATGCAGAAAATGATGTAGACCAGACCTTGACAAAGTGCGGTCGAAGGGCTTAAAGCAGCGGCCCATGGGTTGCACTATGCCTTCTGCCAGCTGCATCCCAAGTCCAGATATCACCCTTATCTGCACCCACAGGATCCAGATAGCCAGGAATACATTGTTAAAGGACAGAGCCGTCAGTCCCTTCTTTTACCAATCAGACGTGTTAACGTTGCATCTGCTGTGCAGAGGGTCAGTGCACCAGAGATCGGAGGAGAGCATCGTGGGAATGGGAGCGAGGTGAGTATCTTTTTTTTTTTATATGTGTATGGTGTCTGTGTATATAGGGGGTTATGTGAGGGTTCATACTGTATATAGAGGGACTATGTTGAGGCTCTTACTGTATGTAGAGGGCTCTGTGTGGGCTCATACTGTGTATAAGGGGGCTGTGTGTGGGTCTCTTGGGAAAATTAATTGCCCACCCCTGCTGGCTAACAAAAAATTAGGCAACTATATTTTTTCCTTAACTTCATTTATAAGTTTAGTGTTCTTTTAATGTTAGAAAATTCTGACTTTTGTTTGATCGGCTGACCATGAAAGTATTATTCAGAGGCGAATCTAGGTTTTTCCTGCACCCGAAGCAAAAATTTAGTTTGGAGCTCCCGCCTACACACAGCTTAATTGGTTACGTAGTCGTCACGTGATCGCTCATATGCGATTTGCATTATTACGGTCACATGCCAACTAGCTTCTTTTTCTGATTCTCTGAATGTTCAGTGAAAAACTACAGCCCCTGCTTCACTGATAGAAACAAAAGCTAGTTGGCACATGACTGTAAGTATGAAAATGGCATATGAGTGATCACATGATGACTGCTGGAAGTGGCAATCAGAGCCAAATCCTGACCTCGAGTATATTACATGCTAGGATTTGACATGCTACATTGCTGGATTTTATAAGTAATGCTCCTAACATAAATACAGATGTAGTAACCCTTAATTTGCCATGTATCGTGCTATCTAACAAGTTAAGAATTTCTAAATGTGTACAGGATAAAAACACATAATAGTACATAAATACAGCACCAAAACCACCGTCAGTACAAGAATAAATCACTAGTACCACCATCAGTGCAGAAATACATAATCAGAACCACGAACAGTTGTGCCATGTATCAAGTTATCTGACAAGTTATGCATTGCTACATGTGTACAGGATCAGAACCAACAGTACATAAATACAGCACCAGAACTACCAACTGTATAAAATTATATCACCAGAACCACTATCAGCATATTAATACATCACTGGAACATCCATTAGTAAAAAAAAATACAGCATCAGAAACACCATCAGCACAGAAGTACATAATCAAAACCACCAACAGTGCAGAAATACATCACCAGAACTACCAACAGTATAAAATTACAGCATTACAACTACCATCACTACAGGAATACTTCACCAGAACCACCATTGCTACACGAATTCATTACTTGAACCACCATCGGTACAGAAATACATCATCAGAACCACCATCAGTACATGAATATATCACCAAAACCACCACCAACACAGGAATAAATCACCAGAACCAACATCAGAATGGAAATACACCACCAGAACCACCAACAAAACCATCAATCAGAACCAACAACAGTGCAGAAATATATCACCAGAACCAATAGCCGTACTGAAATACATCATCAAAACCACAAGCATTACAGAAATACAGCATCACAACTACCATCAGTATTGGAATACATCACCAGAACCACCAACAATACAGAAATACATAACCAAGACCACCATCAGTACAGTAAAACAGCACCAGAACCAACAGCATAGAAATACATCACCATAACCACCAACAGTAGAGAAATACATTACCAAAACCAACATCAGTACAGAAATACAGCATCACAACCACCTTCTGCACAAAAATACATCACCAGAACCACCAACAGCACATAAATACTGTAGCATCGGCGTCTCTGCCTCCTGCCGGGCAGAGACGCCATTCCCCTCACCGCCGCGGTCCTGGTCCTGCGACTTCCTGCTCCCCTGCTGCTGTGGTGTGCATCGCGTGCAGCTTCCCGGGCAATGTGCTTAGGGTGCACACGCGCTCCCTCCCTTTTAAAGGGGCCGCTCGTGCCGTCCTAAAAAGTCCCCGGCCCATGGCCGGAGGACTTCTCCTATAAAAGGCACCTCCTCCAAAATGGAGGTGCCTGTGCAAGGTTGTTGTTCCGTGTGCTAACACTTGCTTCAGCCCTCAGGTCCCGCTGCCTGTCAGTCCAGCCCGCCAGTCTGTCTAACAGTCTAGCCCGCCAGTCTGTCTATAGTTCTGCCCGCCAGTCTGCCAGTTACCTGCTGTGCCCGCCAACCTGCCTACCTGGAGCACCTGCCAGTTACATGCCATGCCCGCCAGCCTGCCTACCCGGAGCACCTGCCAGTTACCAGCCGTGCCCGCCAGCCCGCCTACCCGGAGCACCTGCCAAGCAACCTGTCGTGCCCGCCAGCTTGCCTACCCGGAGCACCTGCCAAGTAACCTGTTGTGCCCGCCTGCTTGCCTACCTGAGCGCATGTCTGGCTATCAGCCGTACCTGCCTGCTTATCTACCTGGACCACCCGCCAAGCTGCCTGCTGTGCTCATCCGCTGTACCGGTCAGCTCCTGTCACCTTACCCGTGGGAGTCGCCTGCTCTCACACAAGGTCGGTCCCAGAGTGGCACCTGGTTCACCTGCCCGGTCCCTCCCTGGTTCACTGAGTCGACTAAGCCACCGTGTGACCTGGGTCAGGCCGAGTAGGCACTTAATCACGCTCCTCTGGTCCCTCCTTGCACCGAAGCACAGAGGTTCCACCACCTGCACCCGTAACAAATACATCACCACAACATCCATTAGTACAAGAATACCTCACTAGAACCACCATCAGTACAGCAATACAGCACCAGAACCAACATATGTGCTGGAATACAGCACCAGAACCACTAACAGCACAGAAATACATCACCAGAACCACCAACAGCATAGAAATACATTGTCAGAACCATCATTAGCATAGGTATACAGCACCAGAACCACCATCAGTCCAGAAATACAGCACCAGAACCACCAACAGCACAGAAATGCATCACTAAAGCCATCAATAGCATAGAACTACAGCACCTAGCTTAGTACAGCAATCAATTGCAATGTCAGGTCAAACCTATATATAATTCCATCGCAGGAACCTACAACTCCCAGTAAGTCCTTAATAACTATAAGGAGATACTGGGAGTTGTTAACAGCCATCATCAGACTGCGGACCTTTTATGAACCAGGTACACCCAGGTAGCGTATAGACATCTTCTCTAAATGGGGTCATTCTCTCTTTTATCTTCTCCATCTTGTCTAGATGCCATGATGATTTTTCACATCCACAGCTTGTCTCGGCAGACTTTCATCTTCTCCTGTCTTCTTCAGTACATCCTGACATGGTACCCTTAAAAATAACAATGTCATTATTATGCTCATCAATAAAAAAATATCTGCCCCATGCTGTGTGCCTCATCCATGCTCCCTGCAAAAAATATGACCCTCACACTGCTCCTCTTATGGTGTAAGGCCTTCACACTGTCCTCATCTTTCCATACTGGGATCCTCTTCACACTGTCCCCTCACAATGTGTCCCCCTATAAAGCCCAGTTTCTATACTGTACCCCCTCATCACACTACCCCCCTCTGCAAACTGTCCCCTCCTTGCTGTGTCCTCACACTATGCTCCAAAGCTGCTCTTTCTATTCTGCCGCTCCACACTACCCAGACTTTATAATGTGTCCCCCCCATACAGTCTTCTCACACTATTCCCCTCAATACTGTCCTATCACACTTTTCTCTTCCCATACTGTCTCCTCATACATACTCCCTCCTCACACATTATCCTCCATCCCCATATTCTTTCCTCACACACTTCCCCATCCACAAACTGTCTCTTTGCACAATCCCCCTCCCCCATGCTGTCTCCTCATGCATTCCCTCCTCATATTGTTTCCTCACATCCCCCACTCACCATACTGTCTCCTCACACATTCCCCTCCAATTCTGTCTCCTCACATACACCCCTCTTGCCATACTGTCTCCTCACACATTCTGCCTTCTCATAATGTTTCCTCACTCATTCCCACCTCCCCATACTGTCTGCTGGCACATTTCCTCCCCATACTGTATCCTCACAAGATTTCCCCCACCAATAAAACTCCAGTTCCTTCGGCTCCATTGGAGCACTAATCTTCCCGCCAACCACCTCCTCTGTGGTGCGAGAGTGACGCCACTAATGTCATCATCTGACCTGATCACACCGCTGGCGTCACCCTTAACCTCAAGTGCCAGCATAAAGGGCTTCAATGGTACTCACCATGTTCTCTGAGCAGTCTGTCAGTTTGACAACCAGCTCGAAGAACGGCCGAATCCTACTCCTTGGAGGTTAGTAAAATGCCGCCTGGGAACCTCAGACCCAACGACGACCCTCTGCCAACTGCGACCGGGACAAATGCCCCACCTGCCCACCCCCTAGATTTGCCACTGATATTAGTGCTATATTATATATCTGTTCAGCATATACCTGTAGTATGGTCCTGTGCATAATGTCTAATCCCCACTCATGTTTTACAATTTGATTATTCGGTAATTATTAAATTGTGTGTGTGCATAAAATATACATATTATATATTTTGGTATGCGAAATTCTAATTATTTTGTGTTGCCAAATTTATATTATCAAAATTAATTACAAGAGCTTTATAGTTTCTCTTTGCCTGAAAAGCAGTCAGTGCTGTATTGAAAGCCAACTATGAATTTAACATGACCAAGAGGAAAGATCAAGCTACATCTGATGCAAGACAGGAAGCAGTTAGTTTCCTTCTTTGGCTTGCAAGCAAAATGTTCAACAGCTTTCTGAAAAACAAGTGAGAGTCACAGAGCATAGGAGAGAGTTCCCCAGTACATGAATTAAATATATTCCTAGAAGCAATAATGCTGTGATTTGATAGAAGAGTTTATATTATACAATCCAGTCCGGCAGGCTAGAAGAATTACATAACAAATATATTATCACAATCTGTCTTTCGTTATACACCCACACAGGGTCAATTATACGGTCTCTTTTTGTTGCCAAAAATGCAAATGGATGTGATCCCATTTTCGGCTACTAATTCACAATGAACACAAAATATATGAGGAACCTAAAGTTTTCCTCTGTAGATGAACCCTAAAGGCCCAAAAATATTCAATAAAATAGGACTTCATTTAGTGATGGCTACAAACACATTTTAAACTATATCTGGCAATGCTGGATTTTCTTCGTTCCATGATGCAGTCAATGCAGATCATCGGTAGAAAAAATCCAACATGCCTAACTTTTTTTTGAACCATTGCAAATATTTGCGGGTCAGTCAAAATTAACAATTGTTCTTTTCAGTAAACCAGCTGACACTATTTTGTTTTGCTCCAACTGGCCCCTTTTATTTGACTTTGATCTAATGTGCATGGGCTCCCTAAGAATGAACCCTGTGGGATTGGGCTCCAGTTTGTTTCAATTAGTAAACCTATTATAACAGAGCTCATTAAAGGAAATCTGTCACCATGGTTTTTGCTACCTCGTCTGATAGCAGCATAATGTAGTAAAAGCGACCCTGATTCCAATGGTGTATCACTTAGTTTACTGGGTGCAGCAGTTGTTACACAATCAGAGTTTTTAGATGTAACATGTAGCAGAGTTCAGAAAGCTGACCCCACCCACACTACAGCTTTCTGTGTACAGTGTCTATTGACAATGAGCTGTTTATCAGAGGAGTGGACGTGGTCAGTCTAACAGTTGTGTGAGTTGTACTCCCTACTCCGGGCATTGATAATCTCGTGGTGATAAAACCTTCATGTAAGTAAGCAACAACACACAGCCTAATAAATGACACATCGCTGAAATCTGTGTTTTAGCTCCTATCGCCTGCTGTCTTCAGATTACATAGCGAAAGCCTGCTGACAGATATACAGGACAGCATGGCATCAGATTTACTAATCCTCTAGTGATAATTTCCTTCTGATAAAAACAGTCATTTTATTAAACTACAGCAAGCAGCCCAGTAAATGACACATCGCTGCGATCAGGGTCTCTGTCTCTACATTATGCTGTTATCAGATTAGGTGGCAAAAACTTGGTGATAGATTCTCTTTAAGACAGGATGAGATGTCAAAAGAGACTTCAAGAACTGTGCGATAGGGTTCTTAATCCAGGTCAGTACAGCTAATAGTAAACAAATAAGTAAAAAGACTTTTGGGTCACAGATTTTGTGGCCCGTGCCACAATCCTAAAAAACCCAGAATAAATAATGCCTCCTATACATGATACAAACTGTGCAGGCCTTTGACAAACCTAAATTCATCCATTTATGGATCTTGCTTTGTGTACATGGTCATTGTCATGCTAGAACAGGACAGGGTTTACCCACACTGTTGTCTTAAAATCTGAATTACTGAACTCATTAGAATATTATTGTATACAGCAATGGGGTCTTCCTCCACCAAGTTTTACTGAAGTGACAAAGCATTTGTATAGAACTAATCCTCAGACTTCCAGGTGGTGAAACCTGATGAACCCCAAGCCTGCATTTTTAGTGCTCCACTTCCCGATGACAGCATGCTATACTACACTCGTGCTAGTGCTTGGCATTAGGCCTGGAGATCTCAAGCTTTTGCGGCAGCTCACTTATCAAAATCGAGTCCATAAAAGTCCTTTACAAATACAGGACTTTGAAAACGTTTTAGACAGGTGTGGAAAAAAATGCTGCAAAGTAAGAATGTTATCAGAAATAGAAGTGTTAATAGTTTATATTTTATTAATTAACAAAATGCAAAGTGAATGAACAAAAGAGAAATCTAAATCACATTAACATTTGGTGTAACTGCCCTTTATCTTCATAATAGCATCAATTAACACAGTTTTTTTTAAAGAACTTGGATTCTCTGGATTTATCATGGCTGTCACTAATTCATCCTAAGGTAAAACTTTGTACCTAGTACTATCGTTTGTATTTTGCCACAGTGCGTCATCTTATGTAGACTAGGAGTCACTGGATTTAAAAACTGATAATGGATGGTGACCTATTATTGACAACCATCATATTTACCTTAAAACCCCTAGTCCTTAGTTCTTCCATCACTACTACCGGAATTTCCGCAGCGAAAACGCTTAAAAAACGCTTGGTTATACGTGCCCCATGGTCCCCAATGATAATCCGCATGTGCTGTGCACATGCTGCAGAAATTTCCGCTGCGGATTATCATTGCGGAAAAATCCGCAGCATGTCCATTAATTTTGTGGACACACAGCGTGATTGCCGCCATTGACTTGCATTGAAACACTTAATATTCGCATGACTACATGTGCACATGTGGATATTAAGCGATCCAATGTGTGGATGGTACTCAGGTCTGGAGAAGAGGAGACTCTCCTCCAGACCTAGGTACCATTGTACCTGTTAGAAAAAAAGAATTTAAAAGTTAAAAATTAACATATACTTACCTTCCGATGTCCCCCGCTCTTTTCTCCGCTGCGTGCAGTCTCTAGTACGGCTCGCGGTGGTGTGAAAGGACCTTCCATTACGTCATTTAGTCATGTGACAGGTCACGCGACCGCTGACGTCAGCGGTCGCATGACCTGTCACATGACTAAATGACGTCATGAAATTTTTTGTTTCTGCGTCCCGATTTTCGTGAGGCACTGTTTTAACCTTTTGTATTAAGAAATTCACTTAATAAAGATTTATATTTTATAATTATTTTGAGTTCACTTTTTGGCTCTCGGATTTACCCACTGTCAGACAGTGTTGCTATAATGGAGTATAATTGGGCTAGCATTTTGCGACATTTCAAAAAGTTGCAAATATTTAAATAATTTAAAACATCTGAATAAGGAGAACCACTCCCGTAATGCAAAACAAAAAAAACTGACAATATTAAATTAAGTTAAATGAAAAAAGCCTCATATTAAATAATGATTAAGAGGCAAACATAAAAAATTCACTATGCCGTATTACTCGCGTGAGGATCGCATTGCAATTCTTGGACTGGCCGTCGGATTTCCTGACCTGACCATGACAGTTGCATAAAAATACAGCCGCAGGCCATTCCGAGGATTGCGATGCGATTCGATCCTCGTGCGAGTATTATGGCTGTCTGACTGCACCCTTAGGCTGTGTGCCCACTATGCGTTTTTCAAGCGTAATTGCCGCCATTGACTTGCATTGAATCGCTTAATATCCGCATCACTACATGTGCACATGCGGATATTAAGCGATTCAATGTGCGGATGGTACCTGGGTCTGGAGAAGAGACTCTCCTCCAGACCTGGGTACCATGGTACCTGTAAAAAAAGAAGAATTTAAAATAAAAAATAAATATATACTCACCTTCTGATGGCTCCCGGTCTTTTCTCTTGTATGGCTCGCTGTGGTGTGAAAGGACCTTCCATGACGTCATTTAGCCATGTGACAGGTCACGCTACCGGACGCAGCAGAGAAAAGACTGGGAGCCATCAGAAGGTGAGTATAATGGTTTTTTTTTATTATTTTTTACCATTTTTATTCTTTTTTTCAACTATTAACTTGGTCACACTATATAAATCCATGCCGGTTGCATGGATTTATATAGTGTGACCAAGTTGTCAAGCACTTTTCCAAGTGATGCTAAAATCGCTTGGAAAAGCGCTTGATAACCCACATGCAGAAATGCATGCAAAAACGCTTGACAAACGCTTCTACCTGGCAGGAAAAAGGCATGTAAAATCCGCATGCGTTTTTCCTGCCAGGGAGATGCGGAAAAAATATGCAACATTTCTGCATCGTGGGCACTTAGCCTCAGAGTAATTTTTACCCCAGAAAAAAGTAAAATAATATGATGGATATGGGCCTAAATGTTTGAATGATGAGGTATGATAGAATCCAGGAGTGAACCAAGTCTATGGTACCAAGGGGACAGCAAGTTTGTAGCAAAAAGAAGTGGTCGACTGTGTCAAAGACAGAGAACAGATCTTAAGGAGAAAATAGTAATAATACAGATTTTGGCCCGTCAATGCACTGATCGACTATACACAAGTTGTTCGGCACACGATTACTGGTCTGTTTTAAACAGGCTGATGAACAATGAAGGGGCCAGAACAATCGCTAATATGATTTTTCTGTACCTATACAGTATTATGTTAATGGTAACAAATGCCCTATTTCAGGGGTGGACACTGACAGCTTGGGGCCCCTGTGCAAGAAATGTGTATGGGCCCCCCTCCTTTTATTGCGACAAAGCTACAGATATATATACTGCTCAAAAAAATAAAGGGAACACTTAAACAACAGAATATAACTCCAAGTGAATCAAACTTCTGTGAAATCAAACTGTCCACTTAGGAAGCAACACTGATTGACAATCAATTTCACATGCTGCTGTGCAAATGGAATAGTCAATAGACGGAAATTATTGGCAATTATCAAGACACCCTCAATAAAGGAGTGGTTCTGCAGGTGGGGACCACAGACCACATCTCAGTACCAATGCTTTCTGGCTGATGTTTTGGTCACTTTTGAATGTTGATTGTGCTTTCACACTTGTGGTAGCATGAGACGGACTCTACAATCCACAGAAGTTGCTCAGGTAGTGCAGCTCATCCAGGATGGCACATTAATGCGAGCTGTGGCAAGAAGGTTTGTTGTGTCGGTCAGCGTAGTGTCCAGAGGCTGGAGGCGCTACCAGGAGACAGGCCAGTACACCAGGAGACGTGGAGGGGGCCGTAGGAGGGCAACAACCCAGCAGCAGGACCGCTACCTCCGTCTTTGTGCAAGGAGGAACAGGAGGAGCACTGCCAGAGCCCTGCAAAATGACCTCCAGCAGGCCACAAATGTGCATGTGTTTGCACAAACGGTTAGAAACCGACTCCATGAGGGTGGTATGAGGGCCCGATGTCCACAGATGGGGGTTGTGCTCACAGCCCAACACCGTGCAGAATGCTTGGTATTTGCCAAAGAACACCAGGATTGGCAAAGGACTGGTATGTACCTGGGGGGCTTTTTTTGCACCGAAAACACAATTTTTTGTGCTGTCCTATTTTTCACATTTATATATATATATGGCTTTAAAGCCACGGTTTTTTTCACTTTAATTTTTGGTGTGCTGCCTGTTTTTTCTAATTTTCTATTTGTGGAAGGTTTGGACATCACCTTAAAAGGTTTTATTGACCCGGCTTCTTTTGGTAGTGCTGCCAAATATATACACCTTACATAGAATATAGACTAAGGGACTGTGCTATACATAATAAGGCTACATTCCTGTGTCTGTATGCAGTGTCGGTGTGCTGCCCGATTTTTACAGACGGACAAGAACAGGACATTCTCTGACCCTCACGGATCTCATTCTCAGATCCGTGATATTCACGGATGTGTGAATGAATCTATAAAACTCTACAAGTCCTTGTGCTGTCTAATAAAAAAATCTGACAGCACATGGACATTTCACACAAATGTGAGCATGCAGCCTAAGGGATTTTACATAACATTATCACTCCAAGTCACACAGTGCAGATACAGAATAATATTTACATCCAGGCACTTACCGCTGACGTCTCATCTGATCAGAGTCGGTTTCTGCTGCTTCTTCTCAATCTGGTCAGACCTTCATGTCGACATCTCCCAGGCACGACTCGTCTTGTCACGATAATCTCCAGCCTCGAAAATAACAAGGTCACATATATTGTATACATACAAGCGTATCCCCTACACTTTGGAGGTGGGAGAAGACGTTATCAGGTACTGAGCATCTTCCGCCACCTCCCAATTCAATACAAGTCCCTGACAGCGTCTTCTCCCACCTTTCAATTCATTATAAAGTGTTACATGTATCTTACCCCTATCATCTCTCTCCTCCCATCTTTGTTCTTCCACACCACACCTCCGTGTCACCACTCCCATCATTGCTCTCCCTCATCAGCCTCATCATTGCTCTCCCCCCATCACCCTCATCATTGCTCTCCCCCCATCATTGCTCTCCCTCCATCACCCTCATCATTGCTTTTCTCCCATCACCCCCATCATTGCTCTCAATCCCTATCACTGCTCTCACCCCATCATCCTCATCATTGCTCTCCCCCCCATCATGCTCATCATTGCTGTCCCCTATCATTGCCCCAGTGTATTGGATAAAATAAAAAAAACAACTTACCTCTCAGCCCGTTTCCCTGCAGCATCGTTCTCACCAGCAACTTTCTCCCTGACACAGGCGTGCGCTGCTTACTGATGTCATCAAGCAGAGCACGTCTGTGTCACACAGAAAGCGCGGGTGGGCAGGAAGCAGAGAACGGATCCCTGCAGCTCCGCTGCCATTTTCTCTTATAGGCAGTGGAGCTGCAGGGATCGCGCCCTGTCCGCCGCACAGGATGAGGGCAATCTGGCCATGGGCCCCCGGAGCCTCGGGCTTCGAGAAACTGGCCAGATTGCCCTCATTATTATCCACTCTGCAAGGGCCACCCTGCACCGCCATCCGATTCTCAAAGGCAAAGCCAACATGTTGCGATTTTTTTCCCTTGGGCCAATTCACTCCGAGCAAAAATCAGACATGTGCACAGCCCCAAAGAATAGCATGGGGAAGTGTGCTATTTATTTATTTTACTCACTTATATAGCCCTATTAATTCCACAGCGCTTTACAGACATCATCATCACTGTCCCCAATGGGGCTTACAATCTAGATTCCCTATCAGTATGCCTTTGGATTGTGGGAGGAAACCGGAGGAAAACCATGCAAACACGATGCGAACATACAAACTCCTTGCAGATGATGTCCTTGGTGGGATTTGAACACAGGATCCCAGTGCTGCAAGGCTGCAGTGCTAACCACTGAGCCACCATGCAACCAGTCAAAACCACGGATAGCACTTGTCCGAGTTATATGGTCATCTGCACGAGCCCTAACAATGATTATTTTTTATGGCATAAACTATTCAATCACCCGAAGAATAAGCGTTTTGCAGAGGGGTAGGCCAAATACTTTTTTGTAGCACTGTAATTTTGCAATTTCCCTTCAATAGACTAGATATTATTCTGCACAAGTCACATTTCCCTGTTGAAAATATATTATCAGTGATTTAATCCTTACAATTTTTTTTTTAATACTGTAAATTTTATTGAAAATTTATAGGTATAACAATAGAACCAAAGAAATAACGCATAAACTGAAATTAATAGAGCATGTTGGAAATCTGCTATGGATCATACACTTCTCTGCGTTCTTCTTGTAGTCTTCTAATAAACAGTGTTTAGTCCATGCACTATTATACGAGCAGCCGAATATTTCCATAGTTGGTGTAACTGTAGGAGCTGCTCGCTTACTCAATCATTTCCTATAATCTATATTTGTTTACAATTTCAGAAACACTACAAACCTTTATGACACAGACAGGAAAACAACAGGGGGAGGGGGAAGGGTAATAAGGCAAAATACTGGAAGATTTCAGCAGTAAACACTGTTCTCCTTTCCTTGAACAAATATCTGGTATTAAATTGGGCCCAGTAATAGTCCCATGGTCCCCACACCTTATTGAATACATCTAATTTGGCGTTTATTACTGCCGTCAGGTGTTCCATTCTTCGTATATCCGCAATCCTACTTAGTAAATCTCTATTAGAGGGGGGAGCGTTTTTTTCCAATGAAGAGCTATGAGGCATCTAGCTGCTGTTAGGATGTGGAGAAGCAGCTTTTAGGAGTTTTTACCCATCCCTCTTAGAGTAACATTTAATAAATATATAGCCGGGTCTAGAGGGATTTCAGTGAACAATAGTTCCCGCAGGAGGGATCTGACATTTTCCCATAATGGGGTCAGGATCGGGCATGTCCAGAAAATGTGGGTAAGGGACCCCGTAGCCGCTCCACAGCGCCAGTAGCCATCCGGGATAGAGGGGTTTAATTTGTGTAGTAGTTCAGGGGTATGATACCAAAACATCATTAATTTATATTGATTCTCTTTGTATAAAGTGCAAAGAGAGGTTTTGGATGCTTTATCCCAGATGGACTGCCAGCACTGCGGTGATAGCTCCCTTCCCAGAAACCTCTCCCACTTAGGCTGAGTTCACACGATGCGTTTTTCATGCGTTTCCGCGGCGTTTTTGCAGTTGCGTAAACGCCGCGGAAACGCATGAAAAATGCATGGTAGAAGGGCAGCAATGTTCCTCAATTGAAATCCGCGTGTGCTGTGCCCACGATGCGGATTTTTCCGCAGCGTAAATGCTGCGGTCAAAAATCCGCAGCATGTCAATTAATTTTGCGGAAACGCTGCTCTTTTGCCACCATTGACTTGCATTAGACCGCATGGAATCCGCATCACTGTATATGTTGATGCGCTTTTCATGCGGTCTAATGTGCGGATGGTACCCGGGTGTGGATGAGAGGACTCTCATCCAGACCCAGGTACCATTAAAAAAAAAAGAATAAAATAAAAAATATATATATTCTCACCTTCTGACGGCCCGCGCAGCGCTCCTGCTTGGTTCGCGGCACTTCGGGGTTGAATGAAGAAGGACCTTCGCTGACGTCAGAGTCATGTGACGGGTCACGTGACGCTGACGTCGGAAGGTCCTAAAGTCTTCACTGCCGGCAGCCGGGACCGAGCGAAGCCGGACACCGGGGGCCATCAGAGGGTAAAGTACATATTTATTTTTATTTTTTGACATTCACACACTATATAAATCCATGCCAGTTGCATGGATTTATATAGTGTAAAGTTGACAAGCACTTTCCAAGTGATGCTAAAATCGCTTGGGAAGCGCTTGTCAACCCGCATGCGGAAATGAAAGTGAAGACCGCTTCATTTCCGCATGTCCCTGGCAGGAAACCGCATGTACAATCTGCATGCGTTTTTTCCTGCCAGAGAGATGCAGAAACGCTCAGGAAAAAATCCTGAGCATTTCTGCATCGTGTGCACATACCCTTAGTCATGTATGAGTGTTTAGGAGGTGGATCCCCCGGGGAGTGTTAATTAGACCATATATGTCCCATATCAGACCCTTTGTTGACGGGCCACTTTTACATATCTTTTCAAACTCAGTAGGAGAGGACAACTTCAGGGACCCAAACAAAGAAACTGCAAAAGATTTAATCTGCATAAATTGAAAGAATTCCCTGTTTGTTATTCTAAAGTTAGCTTTAATGTCGTCAAAAGTGTGTAATTCCAATGAGGTTCCATCTAGCAGGTCTGCAAATCTAAAAAGGCCTGCCTTTATCCATGGGAGCACCATGTCCGAGCTCAAGCTATTTGAAATTAGCGGTTGATATATGAAGGATATCATTGGCGATCTTGGGGAAGTTAGTTCAAATCTCTTACCGCAGGTCTGCCATATTTCCCTTGTGAACCTGATAGGACCCAAAAGGGGACGACTTATCTTTAACCCCTTTAAAGCCCATGATTTACTAATACGCGTCTGTGCCTTGGGACTTAAGAGCCTGACCCGTATTAGTACATCATCGCCATCGCGCGCGCACACAGGCTGTGCGGGCTCGATCGCCGCCGGGTGTCAGCTGATTGTCACAGCTGACACCCGGTACTATGTGCAGGGAGCGGTCCCGCACTGCTCCCGGCACATTAACCCCTGCAATGCTGCGATCAAAGTCGATCGCAGCATTGCGGTGGCTAAGGGGAGGTGATCGGTATACTCACCTCCTCTTCCGGCCTCCAGCGCTGTCTGCCGCGGCTTCCCGGGTGTTGCCATGACGACCCGATGTCGTCATGACAACATCCAGGTCACCAGAGAAGCAGGAAGATTTTTTGGTCATGCGCAGTGCATGACCAAACAATCTTCTCACTGTGCAGCGCTGACTGCCTGCATGGCACAGGGATGGTGCTCCATCCCTATGCTATGCAGGCGATCAGAATAAAAAAAGTGAAAGTCCCATAGTGGGACAAAGTAAAAAAAGTAAAAAAACTGTCAAAGTGAAAACATTTTTTAAAAAAATAATTGTATAAATATTTAAAAAAAAAATAAAAAAAAATAATCCACCAAAAATAAAAATATAATGTATCCATCAATAAATATTATTATGGAAAAAAACCAAAAACAATAAAAGTACACATATTTGGTATTGCCGCGTCCGGAACGACCTGACCTATAAAATTGTCCCACTAGTTAACCCCTTCAGTGAACACGGTAAAAATAAAAAATAAAAAACGAAGCAAAAAACAATGCTTTATAATCATACCGCCAAACAAAAAATGGAATAACACACGATCAAAAAGACGAATATAAATAAAAATGGTACCGCTGAAAACGTCACCTTGTCCCGCAAAAAAACAAGCCACCATACAGCTCCATCATCCGAAAAATCAAAAAGTTATAGCTCTCAGAATAAAGCGGTGCAAAAAAATTTTTTTTTCTATAAAATATCTTTTATTGTGTAAAAGCGATACAAATGTGGTACCGCTGTAAACGTACTGACCCGAAGAATAAAGCTACCTTATCAATTTTACCACACGCGGAGTAGAATAAAAAAATTTTAAAAAAAAACAATTCCTGAATTGTTGGTTTTTGTTTATTCTGCCTCCCAAAAGATGGAATAGAAAGCGATCAAAAAATGTCAGTGCCTGAAAATGGCACCAATAAAAACGTCAACTCATCCCGCAAAAAACAAGCTGTCACATGACTCTGTCGGCCAAAATATGGAAAAATTATAGCTCTCAAAATATGGCCATGCAAAAACTAGATTTTACAAAATATGTGTCTTTTAGTGTGTGACAGCTGTCAATCATAAAAACCCGATATCATTCTGGTATCTCTGTAGTCGCACCAACCTGAAGAATAAGGTCGTCTAATCACTTATACCACACTAGGAACGGCGTAAAAAATAAACGCTAGGGCTGGGGTTGGTGTTAGGGTTGTGCTAATGTTAGGGTTGGGGTTAGGGTTGGTGTTGTTTATTTTTTTCAAAAGTGAAAAAAAAAAAAAAAAAAAAGAAAAGATGACGATATGGAGACCAGAGTTGAGCGCAAGTGCTCGCTACTTGAGTTTGCATTGGGTGCTCGGGTATGCATTGAGTATCGCGGGTGCTCGAGCCTCCGCCCCATATGCTTTGCGGCCAAAAAAACCTAGCGGGGATTGCCTGCCATGCACGAGCGATCCCCGCATGGTTTTTTTTGGGTGTCTAATAACCGTGAAACATGCGGGCGGGGGCTCGAGCATTTCACTTGAGCACCCGTGATACATGGTGCATACCTGAGTACCCGATGCAAACTCAAGTAGCGAACACTTGCGCTCAAGACTAATGACAACTTATTCAATATGATGACCTAATGTCATCACATTCTGTGTCGTACCTCTGGGTTCAAAATGTTCACTATACCCCTTGATAAAATTTTTGAGGGGTGTAGTTTCCAAAATGGGGTCACTTGTGGGGGGTTTCCACTATTTAGGCACATCAGGGGCTCTCCAAACGCAACATGGCGTCCGCTCTCAATTCCAGCCAATTTTGCGTTCAAAAAGTCACACAGTGCTCCTTCCCTTCTGAACTTTGCCGTGCGCCCAAACACTGTATTTTCTCCACATATGGGGTATTGGCGTATTCAGGAGAAATTGCACAAAAGTTTTTAGGGTCCATTTTCTCCTCTTACCCTTGTGAAAATAAAAAAATTGGGGCTAAAACATAATTTTTGTGGAAAAAGTTAGATTTTTTTATTTTCACGGCTCCATGTTATAAACTTCTGTAAAGGACTTGGGGGTTCAAGGTGCTCAACACAAATCTAGATAAGTTCCCTGAGGGGTCTAGTTTCCAAAATGGTGTCACTTGTGGGGGGTTTCCACTGTTTAGGCACATCAGGGGCACTTCCGCTAATTATTCAAGCAAATTTTACAATCAAAAAGTCAAATGGCGCTCCTTCCCTTCCAAACCCTGCCGCGCGCCCAAACAGTGGTTTTGCCCCACATATGGGGTATCTGCTAACTCAGGAGAAATTGCACAACAAACTGCATAGTGCAGTTTCTTCTGTTACCCTTATGAAAATGCAAAAGTGGGGGCTGAAAAACATTTTTGTGGGAAAAATGTGAAAATTTTATTTTTACGGCTCAATGTTATAAACTTCTGTTCAGCACCTGGGGGTTCAAGGTGCTCACCACACATCTAGATAAGTTCCCTGAGGGGTCTAGTTTCCAAAATGGTGTCACTTGTGGGGGGTTTCCACTGTTTAGGCACAGGAGGGGCTCCCCAAATGCAACATGGCGTCTCCTAATTCTTCAAGCAAATTTTACATTCAAAAAGTCAAATGGCGCTCCTTCCCTTCCGAACCCTGCCGTGCGCCCAAACAGTGGTTTTCCCCCACATATGGGGTATCTGCTTACTCAGGAGAAATTGCACAACAAATTTTGGGGTCCATTTTTTCCTGTTACCCCTGCGAAAATAAAAAAAACTTGGTCTAAAGTAACATTTTTGTGAAAAAAGTTAAATGTTAATTTTTTTCTTCCACATTCCAAAAATTCCTGTGAAGCACCTGAAGGGTTAATAAAGTTCTTGAATGTGGTTTTGAGCACCTTGAGGGGTGCAGTTTTTAGAATGGTGTCACTTTTGGGTATTTTCTGTCATAAAGACCCCTCAAAGTGATTTTAAATATGATGTGGTCCCTAAAAAAATGGTTTTGTAAATTTTGTTGGAAAAATGAGAAATCGCTGGTCAACTTTTAACCCTTATAGCTCCCCAATAAAAAAAAAATTTGGTTCCAAAATTGTGCTGATGTAAAGTAGATATGTGGGAAATGTTATTTATTAACTATTTTGTGTGACATGTCTCTCTGATTTAAGGGCATAAAAATTCAAATTTTGAAAATGACAAAATTTTCTACATTTTTGCCAAATTTCCATTTCCATTTTTTTCACAAATAAACGCAAGTGATATCGAAAAAATTTTACCACAATCATGAAGTACAATATGTCACGAAAAAACATTCTCAGAATCAGGGGGATCCGTTGAAGCGTTCCAGAGTAATTACCTCATACAGTGACAGTGGTCAGAATTGTAAAAATTGGCCTGGTCATTAACGTGCAAACCACCTTGGTTGTAAAGGGGTTAAGGGTCTACTGGTCCAAAGCAGGGCATTTGGATGAATGGGAGCCAGCCATAACTTCTCTATTTCAGTCCATTTATTGTATGCCCATAACGAAGCCCACGAGGGGACCCTTCTGAGATGAACCGCCCAATAATATTTAATAACATCCGGTACTGAAATACCTCCCTGGTTTCTGTGAGTGGTTAAGATTTGTTTGGCTATTCTATGTCTTTTATCATTCCATATAAATCTCATTATTGCTGCTTGAAGGGATTTGAGTTCTCCCATAGGGACTCTCACCGGAAGGGTCTCAAAGTGATTAATTAATTTAGGGAGGAGGGTCATCTTGACCGAGGCTATTCTCCCCATCATGGAGATAGAAATAGATTTCCATTTTGTTAGCAAGTTTTTCAGCTCTCTAAATAAGGGATGGGAAATTCCTAGCATATAGGGTGTTATAGGATGAGGAAAGGTTGACTCCTAGATATTTAATTTCATCTGTTTTCCAACGGAATTTGTAGTTTGATTTCAGATGATCAAGGGCTTGGGGGATAAAGTTCAGGGGTAATGCCTCCGTTTTAGCTGTGTTAACTTTGTATCCTGACATAAGCCCATATTCCTTTAGTGTGGCCATAAGGTTGGGAAGTGATACGTGAGGAGAGGTTAGGGTCATTAGGACGTCATCCACGAACAGTGATATCTTGAAAATTTTCCCCTTAATCTCCACACCAGAGATACTTAATCCTTACAAATTTGATATTATAACACATTATAGATACATATGATGGGCTTCTATACATAACTTATTTCTTTATCTTTTCCTTAGGACCTTTTCACACTGCATTTATGCAGTATATCTATGGCTCTCCCAGGGTTTCCTTATTAATTCGTGATTAATGTGATTCAGATAGAACTCTTGACAAAGTCATACATTCAATTTCAAAGGTGTAAGAGATGTTTGTCATGTTGGATTCTATATGACTGAGTTGCTGTATGACAGAGCTGTTCATCCCTAGAACTTACCAAATGGATATTTTCAGGTAATAGTTATTAAAATGTTGCATTTTCCTTTAAAATAAAGTATTAAAGTTTATTTGTAGGCAGCTTACCAGAAGTATAATATTAAATGTACTACAGATAGCAAAGAAGAAAAAAGTAACATTAAATGGCACCTGTCTGCAAAAAAAAAGGTATTTACCTGCAGTCATGGTTGTAATCTGTAGGTAAATATCAATGAAAACATATGCAGGTGTCAAATTGGCAATGCAGGTGCAGGGAGAATATGAAGTCATATTCTCCCTGCTGCTGCTCACTTTCAGTCATTGGGGTGGCGCTGGGGGTGTAAGCAGTCAGTGCTCATTAAATAACATGCTGTAATTAGTCCCCCTGCTCCTTGACTGACATCCTGCACTGCACACACACGCTGCACACGCACATGCTGTAGAGCAGTTTATCAGACAAGGTGACCAGTGTGTCACAGGGATACTGCTACAGAGAGGGGCCAGAATATCATGACGTATTGTTTCACGAACTCCTGCACTGGTTAGAAGTACTTCACCATCTTATTAAACAGTGCAGGTTTTTTCCTTTCTGCCATTGCAATTGTTAATCTGTTCATTTGAAGTTCTTGGATCTTTCCTACCTGGATTGTCTCCGCTGTTCAGTGTTGGCCACTCCCCTCTAGTATATATGCTTGCCTCTGGCACTTAAGAATTGCCAGTGTTAGTTCTTACTGCCTGGTTAGGAGTTGGAGGGAGGTATAGTTTGTGGTTGGAGTAGGCGTTTGTCACGCAAGGTGTAGGGAAGACTAAGTGCAACACAAAGGGAAGAGGGGAAGGGAGCCCAAACTCTAGGGAAAAGGGGGAGTGGAGACCTCCTAGGCTGATCTGATATCACCCTGTCTCCCCCGACAGTCCCTATATTGGTTCCTCACCAATAGCTGAACAGGAACTTAGACCCTGTATTTCCCTAGCACTTGGCCTGGATAGTGAAGGGGGGGGGGGTGAGCACTAGTCTATCCCCACTAACAACTAAAGACAACAAGGGAGACAAACACAGGGGAAAGTAACTTAGCTTTAGCCGACTTCAGAGAGATAACTCCAAACGTCCTCCTAGCCCCACAGAAGAAGTTAGCAGTCTGAGAGCTCCAAGAATTCACAAGGATACATGTAAGTATCACCGGCCCCTCCCTGCTGCAAAGTGAAACTATTTATACACCCAGACCTGGCTGTAAATTAGAGCAGGAGGGAGGTAGCCGCTGGGTCCTAGCGTGAGACAGATTTACGAAGGTGTCTGTAATGCCAAACGAAGAGATCTCCTGCAACTAACTACAGGGTGACTCTCTGTCAGATTCTTATGGTCAGTAATAACATTAATAGGATGGACAGCCCCTCCAACCAATGTCACCATTCTTCGAACGGCAATTTGATTGCTAAAAGTTCCCTATTACCCATGTCATAATGCCTTTTAGCTGAAGACAATTTTTTAGAAAAGAAAGCGCATGGACGCCATTTAACAGGGGACGGACCCTGAGACAACACAGCCCCAACCCCCACCTCTGGTGCATCAACTTCCACAATAAAGGGCTGGGAAACATCTGGTTGACTGAGTATAGGTGTCATGGCAAAACAATTCTTTAAGGAAGAAAAGCCTGGAGGGAGGCTTCCGACCATTTGGAAAAATCAGACCCCTTCCTGGTCATGTTAGTAAGGGGTTTCACGATTACCAAGTAATTTTGGATGAATTTCCAGTAAAAATGAGTAAAGCCCAGAAAACGTTGAAGAGCCTTCAGGTTCTCGGGGCGGTGCCAATCAAGGACTGCACAGATCTTCTCTGGGTCCATCCGAAAACCCGAAGAAGACAACAAGTACCCCAAAAACTGCACCTCCTGAATGGCGAAAACACATTTTTCCAGTGTGGCACATAGTTTGTTATCCTTTAGTATCTTCAGCACCTGTCTAACATGCCCCCGATGTGTCTCAAAATCAGATGAGTAAACCAAAATATCGTCCACCACAAACGTCCCCACCAAATGATGAAAAATATCATTTATGAAATGCTGAAACACCGCAGGTGCGTTGGTCAAACCTAAAGGCATAACCAGACTCTCAAAATTTCCTTCAGGGGTACTGAATGCAGTTTTCCATTCATCCCCTTCTCTGATTCTAACCAGATTGTAGGCTCCCCTTAAATACAACTTGGAGAACACCTTAGATCCCACAACCTGGCTGAAAACATCTGGAAACAGAGGAAGAGGGTATGGATCTCGTATGGTAATTTGATTTAATTCCCAGAAATCTAAACAGGGACACAGGCCGCCATCTTTTTTCTTTACGAAGAAGAACCCTGCCGCCACGGGTGAAGATGAGGGCCTGATGTGTCCCTTCTCCAGAGTTTGCGCAATGAAATCCTTCATGGCTTGTCTCTCGGAGCCAGAAAGATTACACAGTCTGGACTTTGGTAGTTTAGCTTCTGGGGGTCAGTTTAATAGGACAGTCATATGCATGATGAGGATGCTGACCCCCCCTCTCAGAAAAAACGTTCTCAAAACCAGCCAAAAAAACAGGTAGTATTTCCGTAGAGACTGTAGCAAGGGAAATATCCAAACAGTTCTCATGGCAGTAATCTGCCCATTCAACAATTTCCCTGGCTTGCCAATCCACCAACAGGTTATGTTTCACCAACCAAGCGAGACTGCCAGGACATAGCAAGGGATTATCTCACAATGAACCGACCCCACCCTCAGTTTTACATTATATACCATCTGAGTTAGTGCTTTCTGTGCAAGTGGCGCTGAGTCGATGGCAAAGATGGGAATAGGCTTAGCTAAAGTACAGCAAGCAAGACCATGAGTTTTCACAAACCCAGCATTAATCATGCTGGCTCCAGCACCACTGTCAACAAACACAGAAATTTTCTCGGTTCTGCTCTCTAGCACCACCTCTGCCGTCAGGACCAACCAGGAACTGCAGGTTAGCGAAAAGAGCACCCCTTGCTTATCCAACTCCAGATTACCAATGGTTAAGCAAGTCTCCTTTTGCTTAGGGATTGAAGGACAGACCCCAATAAAATGTCCCTTTGTCCCACAAAAAAACATACGCCTTTTTCTTGCGAATCTCCGGGAAACTGTATGATGCAGAGGCAACCCCCAACTGCATGGGTTCCTCCACCTCCCCCAGCACTAGTTCACCGCCAGACCGCTCCCCTGGCAGAGGTACACAACTCCGACAAGAAGACCCCGGAGAAAGTGGTCTCACCCATCTATCCCAAAGCCATCTATCCATACATATAGCCAATGACATGGCAGCCTCCAAGGACCCAGGAGTTTCATATACTGCCAAAGCATCTTTCAACCTTTCAGTAAGGCCCTCACAAAATTGGCTTTTAAGGGCTGCATCATTCCATTTAGAATCCGTTGCCCATCTACGGAATTCAGAACTGTACGTCTCCACTGACCGATTACACTGCTGAAGGCGACGTAGCCTAGACTCAGCCAAGGCGACTCGGTCAGGATCATCATAAATGAGGGCCAGGGCCCCAAAAAAACCCTCCACAGACTGGAGATCGAATCCTGTAGTAAAGAAAAAAAACAGGATTGCGGATCTCCCTGCAGCAGTGATATCACGATTCCCACTCGTTGCTCCTCACCTTCGGATGAGTAAGGATGAAGTTTAAATTACAACTTGCAGGCCTGTTTGAATACAAAAAACTTGTCCCTACCTCCTGAAAACCTGTCCAGGAGGGCAACCTTGGGTTCAGGCTGGACTGGCCTACCTGCAGAGACCCCCACATTAGCGACCTGTAGCCTCTAATGCTGTTGCTGAACCTCACCACGGAGGTCATTTAACTCCAGAGACAGACCGTGCAGCCGCTCTGTGAGCTCCGCCTTTTAACCCATACCAAAGGAGAAAGGAACAAAAAGAAACACGTCCAAAAAAAACCACACAAATAAACCAAAGTGTCAGTTTTCTTTTTCCTTTCAAAATGTGCATGGCCGGTGATAATGTCACTCAAGGTATAGGAAAGACTAAGTGCAACACAAAGGGAAGGGGGGAAGGGAGACAAGACTCTAGGAAAAAGGGGGAGGCGAGACCTCCTAGGCTGATCTGATATCATCCTGTCTCCCCTGACAGTCCCTATATTGGTTCCTCACCAATCGCCAAACAGGAACCTAGACCCTGTATTTCCCTAGCGCTTGGCCCTGGATAGGGAAGGGGGGGGATGAGCGCTAGTTGATCACCACTAACCACTAAAGACAACAAGGGAGCAAACACGGGCGAAAGTAACTTAGCTTTAGCCGACTTCAGAGAGAGCACTCCAAACGTCCTCTTAGCACCATAGAGGAAGTTAGCAGTCTGAGAACTCCAAGCATTCACAAGTAAACATGTGAGCATCACTGGCCCCTCCCTGATGCAAAGTGAAACTATTTATACACCCAGACCTGGGTGTAAATTAGAGCAGAAGGGAGGTAGCCGCTGGGTCCTAGCGTGAGACAGGTTTAGGAAGGTGTCTGTAATGCCAAATTAAGAGATCTTCTGCAACCAACTGCAGGGCAACTGTCTGTCACATCTGACACACCCATGACAGCATTTGGATATTTGTTCAGGAGATTGTTGGTTGGACTTTTGTTTGTGCGCACATCCTCATCCTCTCCTATTTGGTTTCTCCTTCCTTCAACTCCGCTGTGTTCCACTCTGTTGTTTGGTGACTGTTTTTTTGTATGATAGTTATTTTCATTTACCCCTGTCCGTCTTCCCTTGTTTTTCTGGTTAGGGTTATCCTATACACTTTGGCTTCCCACCTCCCTGGGTGCGGGATGGGACATATAAGGGTTGCTATAGAAGCATAAAAAGACACGTGAACCCGGCATCTCCACTTTCAGGAGTAATCCGGGGGACAGGGATAGACTAGGGCACCCATAGCTCTAGGGACCTGGTTAGCGCCCACAGTCCCAAGGCACTGCGTGACTGTAACGGGTCCGGGAGGCGGAACCTCTGAGCTACTATACAAGGGGGCGGCCCTTGTAAGGGAGCGGGTGGCAGTCTCTGGGTGAACGGACAGGGAGTTACGGCAAGTGATCAGGGCAGTCTCTGGGTAAGGGGTAGGTACGACCTGTGATGGCGGAGCCTCCGGGTAGGCTAGCAGGCAGATGGTAGATGTGTGCTCCCAGGTGAGCAAGCGAGAGTCTCTGGAATAGCAGGTGGTCACGGCACGTGACGGCGGAACCTCCGGGCTGGCAGGCAGGTAGGTAACGGAGAAGCGCTCCCAGGTGAGCGGGCAAGAGTCTCTGGAATAGCTGGTGGTCACCGCACGTGACAACGGGACCTCCGGGCTGGCAAGCAGGCAGGTAACGGAGATGCGCTCCCAGGTGAGCGGGCAAGAGTCTCTGAGATAGCTGGTGGTCACAGCACGTGACAACGGAGCCTCCGGGCTGGCAAGCAGGCAGATAACGGAGAAGCGCTCCCAGGTGAGCGGGCAAGCTGGTCCATAGACAGACTGACCGGAGTAGTAAGGCAGACCGTTGGACCTCAGGCAAGCAGGCAGGTAGCTGATATGCGCTCCCAGGTGAGCGGGCAGGCTGGTCCTTTAGACAGACTGACAGGAGTAGTAAGGCAGACCGTCGGACCTCAGACTGGCAGACAGGTAACAAGTATTCAGGCAGGAATCAGGCAGGTAACTAGCAGGAAACTGGCAGGAAACTGGCAGGTAACTGGCAACGGGACCTGAGGGCTGAAGCACAGGTGAGACACAGGTGCAAACAACATTGCTCGGGCACCTCCATTTTGGAGGAGGTGCCTTATATATGATGAAGTCCTCCGGCCATTGGCCGGGGACTCTTTAGGGTGGCGCGCGCGGCCCCTTTAAGAGGAGGGAAGCGCGCGCGCGCCCTAAGCACAGGGGCCGGGAAGGAGCGCGCGCTGAGAGCAGAGCAGGAGGAGGACGCCGGGACGGAGCGCGCGCTGACAGCAGAGCAGGAGGAGGACGCCGGGACGGAGCGCGCGCTGACAGCAGAGCGGGGAGAGGACGCCGGGACGGAGCGCGCGCTGACAGCAGAGCGGTGAGGGGAGCAGCGTCCCTGCCTAGCAGAGGGCAGGGACGCCAGCGCTACAGTACCCCCCCCTTTAGGCCCCCCCTTTTTTAGGCCAGACAGAAATTTAGCTAGGATGAGAGGGGCATGGATATTCTCCCGGGGCTCCCACGTTCTCTCCTCAGGACCAAACCCCCTCCAATCTACCAAGAAAAAGGTCTTTCCTCTTACCCTTTTGGTGGCAAGAATGTTCTCTACCTCAAACTCGTCCTCAGCAGAAACCGGAGCAAGAGGCGTACCTGTAGACTTAGAAAAAGAGTTAAGTACCACAGGTTTGAGGAGAGATACATGGAAGGAGTTAGGGATCCGTAAGTTGGCCGGGAGTTTCAATTTATAGGCCACCGGGTTGATCTGACTGATAACCTCCAGTGGGCCGATGAACCGAGGCCCCAACTTATAGGAAGGGATCTTGAGCCGGACATATTTGGACGAGAGCCAGACTTTATCCCCAGGACGGAATTGAGGAGGATCCAGACGTCCTTTGTCAGCGTGCCTTTTCATACGCTCGGATGACAGAAGGAGTGCGGACCGGGTACTCTCCCATATGGAGGAAGACTCGCTCTTGTGATTGTTGTACGAGAATTCGGCCCATGGCAGGAGATCCACCCAGTCAGAATGGTGAGCATTAACGAAGTGCCGGAGGTAACTGGTCAGGTTCTGATTGATCCGCTCCACTTGACCATTAGACTGTGGGTGGTAAGCGGAGGAGAAGTCCAGAGTGACGTCTAGCAATTTACAAGTGGCTCTCCAGAAACGAGAAGTGAACTGTACTCCTCGATCCGACACGATGTGACGGGGCAGGCCATGAAGACGGAAGATGTGGCGGATAAAGACTCTAGCCAGCTCGGATGCAGACGGAAGACCTGGCAGGGGAATGAAGTGAGCCATCTTGGAAAAGCGGTCAGCGACCACCCAAATGACCGTACAACCGGCAGAGACGGGCAGATCAGTTACGAAGTCCATCGCTATATGCTGCCAGGGGGCAGCAGGTGCTGGCAGAGGAAGAAGGCGGCCGGCCGACAGGTGTCTCGGAACCTTGTTGCGGGCGCAGGACACACAGGCAGAAACAAAGTCCATAACATCCTTGTGCAGGTTAGGCCACCAGTAGTGCCGGGTAATAAGCTGGAGGGTCTTTTTCTGACCGGCGTGGCCAGCTAGTTTAGACGAATGACCCCAGTGTAGGATCCTCTCCCGATCAGGTACCGATACGAACGTCTTACCAGGAGGGAGACAATTTAGACTCACGGGGGCCACCTGCATTACTCTGGCGGGATCGATGGGGCAGTCACATGGTCTATGAGGTGGTAATGTCTCTGCCTCCTCCATATCAAAGACATCAGCACAAGACCAATAAGGAATCGGAAGTCCAGGTAGATTAGCTGGGATAGGAGAGGGACGGACGGAATGGACGGGAACCAGACAGGTTTTATGACAGTCTTGTCCCCAGCGAAGGACTTCTCCGGTTTGCCAGTCAAGCACGGGTGCATGTCTCTGGAGCCAAGGCAGACCTAGCAAGAGGGCGTGAGAGAGTCCAGGCAGAACGTGAAGGGAGATACTCTCTGAATGCAGCATACCCACTTGCAGAGTAATGGATTCGGTGATGAATTGGATGGGGCGAGATAAGAGGCCCCCATCCACGGCAACAACAGACAAGGGTACAGCCAGAGGTTTGGTGGGGATGCGGTATTTCTCCACCAGGGACAGTGAAATAAGATTTCCGGCTGCTCCAGAGTCAAGTTGGGCTAGTTCGGAATAACGATTCTCCCCGCAGATGATTGAGACAGACAGCAGCAGGGATGGAGAGGATTTATTTTTGTCTAGATCAAGTCCTCTGAGCGAACCTAGACACAGGCGTTCTCCCGACCTCTCCGGGCAGGCACGGATCCGATGCTCCTTACTGCCACAGTAGAAGCAGCTCCCCTCGGCACGGCGAAAGTCCTGACGGGATTTGACCATCTTGGTCTGGTCGACCTGCATAGGCTCAGGAGAGTGTACCTGGGGAGAAACGGAAGGAGTGACGGGTTTCAGAAAAGTAGGAACCAGACGTGGAAGCCCCTTTTCACGGGTGACCTCTTTGGCACGTTCCTGGAACCGTAGGTCAATCCGGGTGGCAAGAGTTATTAGGTCATCGAGAGTGGTAGGAATGTCCCGACCAGCAAGTTCATCTTTAATACGGCCGGACAGACCCTCCCAGAAGACGGATACCAAAGCTTCGTTATCCCAGGCCAGCTCCGAGGCAAGGGTACGGAACCGTATGGCATATTGACCCACGGTGAGGCTTCCCTGACGGAGGCGTAGCAGAGATGATGCGGATGAGGTCCTCCGTCCGGGTTCGTCGAAGGCTTTCCGGAAAGCCGTGAGAAAGGCAGGCAAGTCGGACACCAGGGGGTCTCCTCTCTCCCATAGAGGATTTAGCCAGGCCAGAGCCTCCCCGGTGAGATGGGACATGATGAATGCAATTTTGGCTCGGTCGGAGTTAAACTGGTGGGACAATAGTTCAAAATGCAGGGTGCACTGATTTATGAAGCCCCGAGCCAGGACGGAGTCGCCTCCGAAGCGAGGAGGTGCAGAGAGCCGGGGTCCGGAAAAGGATACCAAGGTACTGGCCGTAGTTGCAGGATCAGACAGGGTGTTCAGGCGAGTATTAACATTCCGCAGATGACCCAGGATGGCCTCCTGTTGGGACTTCTGACGGGACAGTTCAAGACAGAGGTCCGAGAGCGAGGGAGCTTGGGTGCCACCGGGTTCCATGGCCCGAGCAAACTGTAACGGGTCCGGGAGGCGGAACCTCTGAGCTACTATACAAGGGGGCGGCCCTTGTAAGGGAGCAGGTGGCAGTCTCTGGGTGAACGGACAGGGAGTTACGGCAAGTGATCAGGGCAGTCTCTGGGTAAGGGGTAGGTACGACCTGTGATGGCGGAGCCTCCGGGTAGGCTAGCAGGCAGATGGTAGATGTGTGCTCCCAGGTGAGCAAGCGAGAGTCTCTGGAATAGCAGGTGGTCACGGCACGTGACGGCGGAACCTCCGGGCTGGCAGGCAGGTAGGTAACGGAGAAGCGCTCCCAGGTGAGCGGGCAAGAGTCTCTGGAATAGCTGGTGGTCACCGCACGTGACAACGGGACCTCCGGGCTGGCAAGCAGGCAGGTAACGGAGATGCGCTCCCAGGTGAGCGGGCAAGAGTCTCTGAGATAGCTGGTGGTCACAGCACGTGACAACGGAGCCTCCGGGCTGGCAAGCAGGCAGATAACGGAGAAGCGCTCCCAGGTGAGCGGGCAAGCTGGTCCATAGACAGACTGACCGGAGTAGTAAGGCAGACCGTCGGACCTCAGGCAAGCAGGCAGGTAGCTGATATGCGCTCCCAGGTGAGCGGGCAGGCTGGTCCTTTAGACAGACTGACAGGAGTAGTAAGGCAGACCGTCGGACCTCAGACTGGCAGACAGGTAACAAGTATTCAGGCAGGAATCAGGCAGGTAACTAGCAGGAAACTGGCAGGAAACTGGCAGGTAACTGGCAACGGGACCTGAGGGCTGAAGCACAGGTGAGACACAGGTGCAAACAACATTGCTCGGGCACCTCCATTTTGGAGGAGGTGCCTTATATATGATGAAGTCCTCCGGCCATTGGCCGGGGACTCTTTAGGGCGGCGCGCGCGGCCCCTTTAAGAGGAGGGAAGCGCGCGCGCGCCCTAAGCACAGGGGCCGGGAAGGAGCGCGCGCTGAGAGCAGAGCAGGAGGAGGACGCCGGGACGGAGCGCGCGCTGACAGCAGAGCAGGAGGAGGACGCCGGGACGGAGCGCGCGCTGACAGCAGAGCGGGGAGAGGACGCCGGGACGGAGCGCGCACTGACAGCAGAGCGGTGAGGGGAGCAGCGTCCCTGCCTAGCAGAGGGCAGGGACGCCAGCGCTACAGTGACACAGTGACTGTTACAGCCCCCGCACCACCACAACGACTGGAAGTGAGCGGCTGCAGGGAAAATATAACTTCATTTTCTCTCTGCAGCTGCACTTCCAATTAGGCCTCTGCACATGCTTAAAATAGTATTTACCTGTAGATTTCCACTATGGCTGCAAGTAAATACCATTTTCTATTGCTCACGGGTTCCCTTCAATGGTTATCTTTTGAATGCCGATATTAGCATTTTGTTTTGAAGATTACAGCCAGCCCTGCTCCTATTAACATTATCCCTTCTGTGGAGAAATATAGTCTAGAAATGTCTGCTTTGTTCCTGCTGATTCAGCGTTCTCTTTCGGATAGACGACAGTTTATGAATGGAAGTACAATTGATGATCCTGCTGTTACAACTAAGTAGACTTCATAAAGTAATAGGCAGTGGTTACTCTTATGCTTCAAAAATTGACTTTTTTGTACAATAATTGGATCAAATCAAATGACAAAATATGTTCCGGATTTGAATCTTCTGCAGGACTGAGACATATTCATGTCCACATAAAATAATTCTTTCAAGGGTATTTCTTACTTCTGGAAAAAATCTAAATCTAAAACAAATATGTATAGTGCAATGTTAGAATAAACACAATGCAAAAACAATACTGCTTCACATCAAGATTAACAATCCGTTATAGTTCCAAAAATAATAGACCACATAGTTCTCATATACATGTATACAGTGTCCAAATAAGAAGTATTACATAGAGGCGTCTGATAAATTTTGTACATAATTCATATAAATTGTGCTATACATGCCCCTTTTCATTTTCTGTCCTATGTGCCGTATAGCAGGACTATACACTGCCGGTTCTCACCTACTGTCACTCCATCTTTGAGTTGGCTGTTCTCGCCTTTACTTTCTGGGTTGAATCTATTCCCAAAGGATTATAGTTTTTATTAGTTAGCGCGTATCAGCAATGCATGTAAACAATATTAAGAAAGGTTACATTTTCAAAAGAGATTATTTGAAATGTTGCACATGTTTTGCAATGTAATATACTCAAACACAGGCCAGATTTAGTTAAATTCACATAATTATGGTAGACTTAGAGGGGTTCTCCCCTTTCAGGAAACTTTGGTCAATAGGCTGCGGAAGCTATAAAAAAAACAACAAAGTGAGTATTATTTACCTTCCTCGGCAGATAGCATGCGCCGCTGAGCCCGCTGATTGGCTCCAGCACTCTTAACATGATGTCAGCACTGCAGACAAACGCAGAAACCAGAGCATCAGCAGAGAGCTGGCGCTGGACCCAGGGAAGGTAAGTAATACTTGAGTTGTTTTATTTTATAGCTACCACAGCAGGGTCAGACACTGACAGCTTGTGGCCCCTGTGCAAGAAATGTGTTTGGGCCCCCCTCTTTTTATGGCAACTGTGGGCACAAAGGGCCCACCAGAGTTGATGTGCAAAGCCAGATTAGAGGTGTTGTGATGAACAAGCTTGGATGATCGATATAGCACCTAAACGCAAGGTGTCCAGCATTTTATTAAATGCTGGTGGGAGTTATATACACCCCTGGGCAGAAAGGGCTTTATGCCAAGAAGCTAGCAACTTTTTTGTGGAATTTAGAGATAGATGTGTCTAGGTGTCTGGTCTATTATTATTATTATTTATTATTATAGAGCCATTAATTCCATGGCGCTTTACATGTAAAAAGGGGTATATGTAGCAAACAACAAGTACAATAATTTGAATAAAAAAGAGTCACCAACTGGTACAGGAGGAGAGAGGACCCTGTCCGCAAAGCTCTAGCTTATCTTTAACAAAAGCTGCATCTACCAAAGCTTCTTGTAAAGTGAGATTATGATCTTTTATATCAAAATTGTAATCGCGTGTTTTCTACTAGTATAATCTTTATGAAAATATAAAAGGATATGTATACTCATTTCTGAGGGATGTGTCTTTTACAGTGAAAAGTGTGAATCCAGTTGGCTCTTCCTTCTAACTTCACGGAAGTGTGATCAGCAGGACTTGGTATGGACCGTCGTATCTAGGCTCCAAAGATTTTCTGATGTGTCTTTTTACCATAACCAGATATCTAGGCTTTAGATCATGGTCCCTTCTAGACTGCTTGGGTCTGGAATGGAAGAAAAGACCTTCTTGTGCAGAGATGTTAACTTATTGTGTAAACTTTGAAGTATGATGATTTGTTCTGTTATGTTCAAAGTAAGAACCAGAGAAAAATTCAATCCTGTATTCCCTGCCCTCCCGAAGAGTATCTCAAAGGGTGTCAATCTTGTTTTTTTATTCGGGGTGTGTCTTACAGAAAACAAGGCAAGTGGTAAGCGCTCTGTCCAGGGCTTCCCTGTCTCTGCCATTGCTTTCTGTATCTTCAGTTTCAATGTTCCATTCAGCCATTCCACCTTACCGGGGGATTTACCTAGCTGAGTTCGTCCGAGCCTGCCTGCAGATGAACTCAGCTAGGAGTTTCTTAGCTGAATGTTTTGCAGTAGCCTTGGTTATCGGATATGCCTCTGCACATCCTGAAAACAGATCAATGCAAACCAACACGTCTTCATAAGTACCTACATTAGGTAACTATATAGTCTATTTGTAGCCTTTGGAAACGGTACTGACTTTTGGGTGTGCTCTTCTTAGGTGTTTTTACTACTTGGCCTACATTGTGCTGAGCACACACCAGACATGACTGGACATATTTTGCTTCCAAGGTGCCAAGTCCGGGGGCTACCCAGGTTGTCTTTGCCAGATCACAAATAGCCATTTTGGATACATTGGTTGGGCCATACACCAGCGCAGCCATCTGGGGATACAGTGTCTTAGGGAGGCAAGTGCTTCCCTCCTTTTGCTATAGCCTATCTTCCCTGCACTCTGACCCAAAGTCTGACCACTTTTTCCTCTCCTCCTCCTCAGTTTGTGACTGAAGTTTAAGAAGAAGCCTAAGACTTATTGGCATGTTGACTCTGGTTGAGCTGGCTGGGTGGCCTGGGCTGATAGGAACTCAAAATCTGAGTAATCTAGTGCATTACTCTTGGCCTGTGACATTTTGGCAGACGTATGGGCCTTTTCTTTGATTATGGCCACTTTGCTAGGATTCGTCAGTGCTTCCATCAGTTCTATAACTGTCTGCATGTTTTTAATGGGTTTTCCCATTGCTGTGAGGAAAGATCTAGCCTTCCATATGGGTCCATAGTCATGTGCTATTCTGCATCCGTATCTGCTATCTGTAGGAATGATATAAAAAGTTCCAGGGACATAATTGCTCAGCATAGGTCAGATCATTATAGACTATTAAATGCATGTGAGCTTCAACATACACCTCTCAGCATACTATTAATTCAAGGAGAAAAACAGGAGTATTTTTAAGCTTAAAAAATTACCTTTATTTCATTTACATGAAAAAACTCCAAATGGAGTGTTAGACAATTGACATCACAGTGGTAACATACAATGAGGGATTACATCCAATGCACTTAGGGATATTTTCATGTAATAGTACATGGAGCGAGTGGGAAAAGGTGGAGGTAGTATAAAATCATTTGAAAGTCAGACCGTGAAGACTCCTCACCAATATTCCCACCAATAAGCGTGCCAGTTTACACATAACTCTTATCCATAATGCAGGGGAGAGCCCCTCGTGCTCATGCAGTTGGAACGAAAATCCCTGACGCGCATTTCGCGTACCAGTCTCCTCACTTTCTCAAGGGGAAGTGAACTTCTTGCACTGGCCTGTTTGCATTAACAGGCCAGTTATTGGAAAACTAAAAGTGAGCGTATGGTATATACCCCTCCGGATTCCAACACATGGAATATATGTATATACCCCCGTACGATAACTGTTAAGTTCAAGATAACCCAATAAATATTATTAGCTGCCACCACCAGTCGGGTTTTATACTGGCTGACTGGATGCCTGGTTCTGGTAGCATATGGCTTCGGGCGCAGTTTACAGAACAAAAGGAACAGAACTATTAAATTTTATATTTAATCCAGAACGATAAGTAGTGTTTATAAAAATACACAAAAGATTTTACAAAGGGGACAAAACAATACAGAATATACAGTTACATAAAATAAAAGGATAAACCAAGAAAATTTACTAGACCTGTCGTCACCGCAATGGCTTCAGGTTTATGGAGTGAGGCTATCCAGAAAAAACGGACAGCACCTACAGTGAACTGTGCCTCCACGTACGAACCACCCAAAAGTTGTCATTTGCCTTTTATTAGCTCCTAAGTTACACCCACACACCACAGCTTCATGGCTCCTACAGGGCTGGACTTTTCAGTTTCAGAAAATTATGAGATTCCCTAAATGGACTATATCTTTGCTTCGGAGAGTCGCATGTGCTCGATATCAACGTTATATTTTGTATCATGATTTTATCTCTACACAAAGACCAAATATCCCAGGTGTAGCCTCATCTATCAGGTCCGTATTCAATTGACAGGATTCTGGTCATCGCTTAGCGACTTGAAACTATGCTTTGTATTCGTCACTTCATCATCACGTTTACGAAAATATGATTTTCCTATATATTGGATTGATGCAGTTCATACAAACCTCCCTTCTTACTTTTCTAGTAAACAGACAAAGACATCTCAGATCTTTACATTACTCGACGTGAGCCCCCTGTTTGAAGTGGCCACAAACATCAGAGAGAGAGAGCCCCATGGCCTTACTCTAGCTTATATCTCCCTTGGGTAACTCTCCCCCTGTCCTCTGGGCTGAACCTGAGTCCCCTCCCAATGCCTCTGGCAGATAACTCCAAAACTTCAGATGGGTCATAACTACTTAATGGACGGTCCTAGGAATGGGGTCCTGGTGTCATTGGATCCAGCCGGGCTCCTGTTATGCGTGGAGACTAAACACAGCTGTACTTTTTCCTACCAGATATTCTGCGCATCTCCACATCCTGTGAGGCCAGAACGGATCGGGACACTGGACGGTGTGTGGTCCAGTTTGGGGATCTCTGACATGTATACGATGTACGGCTAGGACATACGATAAGTTCATATTCTCTTTATGAAATCAAAGCTGACTCAGACCACATGGTTTCCACATTGCAGCAAGCAAGTCCTTTGTTCTGAGCTGAGCTGGCTAAGGTGTGATATCTGTCACTCACAGTCTTTTGACTGCTGACCCCTCCCCCCTGCTGCTGCTAACTGTTCTGTTACAACTGCACACTGAAGGGGTGCTTATAAGCCCATGCCAAATAGGATACAAATGATTGACATGGAATTATATCTCTACTATTCTTCACAGACAGTAGTACATTTTTTGAAAGAAAGAGAAGGGGGAATAAGCAATGCACACTGAATATGTCTGGCCGTGGATGTTTGGGCTGGACTTGGGACAGAAATCAATGTATGTCATGTGGTGTATGAATGACAGTTGGAAAATCAAGAACAATGGAGGCTGCCTTGTGAATTATTATGTTAACAGCAGCAATAGCTCTGATGCATGAAGGAGCATCTCTTGCTACTGGATCAAGGTGTGCCGAATAGTACGCACTAGGGCATTGATGGGAACTATTGGTTTGGGTCAAAACTGCTGATGCAAAGCGTTGGAACTCGGCACAATAAAAGTTAAAAGGAATCTCATAATTGGGGATACCCAGTGCTGGTACAGACATGATGGCATGTTTAAGAGTGTAAAAGCTATCAAGAGCGTCCTTGGACCAAATGAAAGGGTAACCTAATTGAATCATAGAGAGGCTTCATATGTGTAGCAGCATTGGGGATCCATTCTCTACAGTAGGAGACTAGGCCCAGAAAGGTACAGAGCTGCTTGACAGATGTGGAGACAGAAATGGATTGTATGGCCTGGATGCAATCAGGAGTGAGGTGCCTGGTGCGTCCATGCAGGCATTGACCCCAAAAATCAACCTTTGGATTACAAAATTGAAGCTTATTCTTGGAGGTCTTACATCCATTTTGTGCTAGAAACTGCAGGAGACTTATGGAAGCAGTCCCACAGCTCTCAGAATCTGGTGTACAAATCAACAAATCATACACACACTGTAACACCACTACTGAAGACTGTGTGGGCATCCAGTTCTGACGGACTGACTGCAGCGCTGTTGAGTACTGTGTCTGGGAATTCTGGGCACCTTGTGGCAACACTGTCCAAGCATATTGTTTTCCCTGAAAGGTAAAGCAAAAATGTACTGACAATCTGGATGCAATGGATGCAATGGTACAGAGAAAAAAACGATAGCAAGGTGAATAACAGTGTACAATCTAGTGTCTGCTGGAATTTGTGCCAAAAGGGTGTGGGGGTTTGGTACGATTGGAGTAATTAACTCCGTAGCTTTGTTCACTTCTCTCAAATCATGGACCATCCTTTAAGTGGAAGGCTGGCCTGGGGCGTTTTTTTTCTTCACTTGATGAAGAGGCGTGTTACAGGGAGACGTCACAGTGACCAAAGCTCCAGCCTGTAGTAACTGGGTGATATAGGCCCTTATGACATCCTTCTGTGCTGGGGAAAGAGGATACTGGGGGAGGCGTGGTGGTCTGACTTCGTCCTTCAGTTCCACTATAGCGAGGGCCACTGGAAGCCTGCAAATGTCCATTAGCCCATAGACTGTCTAATGCTTTTGTCAGTTCCTCTTCATTATACGGTATGGAATTTATGTCAGGGAAAGCAATCATGGCTTGTACCACATAACTTGGTTCTGGATATTGGAACACTTTTATCCCTAATGACCCATTGGGTCTAAAATAAAGTGAGGTTTTCAATGCTTTTAAAATGTCTGCTCCTTTTGAGGTTTTTGGGAGAGTTGTGTATGACTAAAAACCTGGTTAGAAGCTTGTGTTAGGGTGAGATGTGCAATGTAATTGGTTTAGTCAAATAAGTATTTTCCAATTTCCCCTCTACATCGAAATAGTTGTCAGAAATGTCCAGTGGATCAACATTTGATGCATGCACCATAGATTTGGCTGCTCCAGTATCAATTAAAAAATCTAGTGGTTTAACATCCTCCAGGGCAAAAGTTACCATATGAGTTGGTCCTGGGTTGGCAAGGACCACTAGGGAGTGCCTCTACATCTGTGTCTGCAGACAGCTTCAGTTGGGATGGTAGCCTATAGTTTCTTTTGATGTACCCAGGTTCCCCACAATTGAAGCAGATTATTGGCTTCCGCTTATAGTTCCCATCCGAGGCTGCCTGGAATTTAATTCATTTCCTCTGTGCATCTCCCCTTCTGCCTCTGGCATTTGCTTGGGTAGATTCTACTTCCTTTTGCAACTTTTAGTAGATGCCCTGGACTCATCCTCCTCCATTCTTGTCGGAACGCTATAAGGTCTACCCTGATCCTATCCTTGAAATCCTATCCTTGAATCCATCTACAAATTCTGAAGTTAGTATCTTCATCTCTATAGGGTTGTAAACTGAAAATTCCATGTCAGACCAAACCATCTGCAATCTAGCAAAATATTTTTCAACTGTTTCGTCCTTCTCTTCTTCTGTTGTGTAAAGTCATCTGTTTTTCTTCCGCCCACTTCTTTATTAGTTTGCAAAATTCTTTGCCACTATCTCTGGTCAGACTATATCTGATGTAGTCTAGTGGCCGGGAGTTGGTAGTCACATAACTTAAAATGATGTGTCCCATCACGTCTCCTGCCTTTGCTTTAGCCAAAGATTCTAAATCCCTTCTGGTACAGTAATAGGTCACTTGTATCTGCTGTAAGCATCTGGCAAATGCTGTCTGGCTCTTTTCAGGGCCTAGGAGCTGGTCGCCTAGGCTTTATGGACAGTATTCAGTGTGTGGTAGAGGTGACACAAGAAAGGTTAGGGTGTAACCTTTCTTGTGTCACCTCTACCACACATCCGTTTGGGTATCTCATAAAAGGTCAAGGTCTCACCCTTCACCTCTCCATCATCTGCTGGCTGTCCTGTCTGATCCAGGGTTTTCATTTTTGTAGCAGTGAGAGAGGAAATGTCTAGTCCAAGCTGTGGGGAATCTGTTTTTATGACATTGGTCTTAGAGTACAGTGGGTACATGTCCAGTATTTGTCAGAGTCGGGTATACACCTTTCGCCATCTTATGTCGAGGAACACCACAGACAGAGTGTCTCTGCAGTCTGGGTTCAGTTGTCCACAGTTCTAACATGTCCATCCTACAGGACCATTGAACGAAGGAGACACCCAAGGAGTAGGGCTGGCAACAAGACCACTAGGAGTGGTAGTCAGTTGAATCGTTCATGGGTCATACACATGATAACAAAACATATTGCCCTTCTGAACTTCTTTGTAACCACCATGCTTCACATTTGAAACTTTCAACCAACTCTGGGAGTTGACCTCCAAGCCGTAATATTTCAACCAACCACCATTATCTGTATAAACCTTTCCCATTTAATATCATTTAGAACAACACTCAAAGGTCTTCCTGCCCTTTCCACATTTCTTCACTGCACCCATCCTTTCCTTTTCTGCTCTCAACTATCTGAAATGCAATTCTGACAATTTTATTCTCATCCCCATCTTCTTCCTTCTGCACATTGATTTACATCTTGCTCGCTTTCAGGTATAGTAGCGGAGCAGACAACAGTTAGTCATCATTCCCTATACTGTGAGTGTTGGCTGTAATGACTCCCTGATAATTTGATTGACAACTTGCTCTGCAGTGTGCAGAGCATGCTGTCAATCAAAGTGCAGGGGAGTGAGTACAACCGCCATGATTAGTGACTTTAATGTCTCTCTGCACCGTCCCATTGTGAGAGGGAGATGTGTGGACATTGCTGCGGTATCTGCCTCCGGCCACAAGAGGTCTCTCTTGCCTCAAAAAGTGACTCTATGGTAAACTTGATGGTGTGTGAGTCTGCAAAAGCAAGTATTGAAGAGAGGAAGGAGATTGTGGTGCTGCATCCTAAGAGCTCGGTGTGTGCAGCGTGCTGGGAGCTTAACAGAACCTGGAGTGAAGGTGAAGCCTTGCCTGTGTCTCTGGCCAAAGACAAAGAATCACTTTGGGGGAACGACTACTATTGGATGCAGAGTTGAATGCCCCCCAAGGCATCTGAGTGACGTGAAGGGCCTTCTGCTAGTCTGACAAACTGAAAACTGCGCTCCTGTGACAAGGTCAGGAACCTCTCCTCAGTCTCCCAGCTAAGTGACCGGTCGGACGATCATACAGCTTCTTCAGAGAACAGTTACCGGCCGGTAAGTCCTAAGCTCAGGCCCCACCACAGGGATCCCGGTGGATATATGAACGCAAATAGCACTAAGAGTTTGGCACCAAACTTTTCCTATCAATTAGAGACATTGGTTGTAGGCAGGTTTAGGGTGAACCTTAGCTAGAGACTCCCCCCAGTGGTGAGCTTGTGTATAGTTAGAATAACAGCATTGTAAATGTAGAGAGTTGTTAAGTTTGTAAACTGTTGTCGCCTTATGCACCCATCTGATTGCATCATTGCTCTGGGTAACACTTGGTTACCGCATTAGGCGGAACCACTCGGTAGGCAAATTATAGTTCTTCTGTTAGTACATCCTGGTCCTGTCAGTTGTGCAGTGCAGGGGTCCTAGCTGTCCCGAGCTAGGTGTGTGTGAAGTTTATTTGTGTTCCTTTCTTGTATTGCCGGGGCAACCCAGTTCCTGTTCTTAGTAAAAAGGTGTTCCCCAACAAATTGTATGCTAGTGTCCTTTGTCCTCGGCCTGCTATATTCTGAGAAAGACCTCCTCGGTACACGGTCTACAACTTGGTGTAGTCGGCAGGATACTGTGATTGCCTTGGACGGGGACATGGAGGGAGACAACCTCTTAGCAGCAGTGGCCCAGGTACTGAATCCACCTCCCACTGCTTCAGTTTCAGCGGGATACCTTCCAGCTGGGGCGCTATTACAGCATTTGCCGAAATATGACGGTAAAAATATATTGTTGCAAGATTGGACAGAAAGGGTGCGGAGTGTGATTAAAATATGCAATTTGATCCCGGAGTTGTGAGCAGAGATAGCTTTGAATGCACTAGAGCAGGGGTCCTCAAACTTTTTAAACAGGGGGCCAGTTCATGGTCCCTCAGACCATTGGAGGGCCGGAATATAGTTTTTAAAAAAAACTATGAACAAATTCCTATGCACACTGTACATATCTTATTTTGTAGTAAAAAAAAAACAATACAGGAACAAATACAATATTTAAAATGAAGAACAAGTAAAGTTAAATCAACCGGTATTTCAATAGGTAGGTAACTGTACCCAATAGGCAGCATAGGTCCTCAATAGGCAGGTAAATGTCCCCAATAGGCAGCATCGGTCCTCAATAGGCAGGTAAATGTCCCCAATAGGCAGGTAAATATCCCCAATAGGCAGCATAGATCCCCAATAGGCAGGTAAATGTACCCAATAGGCAGGTAAATGTCCCAAATAGGCAGGTAAATATCCCCAATAGGCAGCATAGGTCCCCAATAGACAGGTAAATGTCCCCAATAGGCAGGTAAATATCCCCAATAGGCAGGTAAATATCCCCAATAGGCAGAATAGGTCCTCAATGGGCAGGTAAATGTTCCCAATAGGCAGGCTGTTTCCCCCTTATAATGCCATATGCAGGCTGTTCCACCCCTTATAATGCTCCATGCAGCATGTCACCCCCCCCCCCAATATAATGCCCCATGCAGCATGTCACCCCCCCATATCATGCCCCATGCAGGATGTCACCCCCCATATCATGCCCCATGCAGGATGTCACCCCCCCATATTATACCCCTTGCAGGATGTCACCCCTCCATATAATGACCTATGCCTCCATACATAAAAAAAAAAAAAAAAAAAATCCAATACTCACCTCACTTCTCACTTGCTGCCGCTGCTCTACTCTGGTCTGGACTCCAGCGTCGCGGCGTCGTCGTCCCGCTCTGCGCTGCCTGTGACGGCACTCGGGAGGGCGCGGTGTAAAGACGTCACCGCATCCTCTGACCTGTGACGTCACAGGAAGCGCAGAGCAGGAAGACAGCGGATCTGCAGAGGCACGGGGAGAGGTAAGTATCCGCCTGCCGGGGCCCTGAGCAAGCGGGGGGAAGGGCAGGCAATGGCACCGCTCTCCTCTCCTCCGCCCATAGCCCGGCGGGCAGGATAAAAGTCCACATGCCCGCGGGCCGTAGTTTGAGGACCCCTGCACTAGAGGGTGACGCCAGGCGGACAGTAATGGTCCCACCTGAGCCTTAACGAGACACCTTAAATAAGATACTTGCACTGCTGGAGGGAACGCAACTGTGAAATTCCTTCTTTCATCGGCCGCAGTGAGAGGGCAAGACTCTAATGCAATACTCCAAAGCCTTGCAAGAAACGCTGAATGAAGTACAGTGGCGGGACCTTTAAACCATGGGAGCTTTCCAGGAAGTGAATAGGCTGTTGCGGGACCAGTTCATTTCCGCATTAGCCAATAAATTCCTACGGGACAAGTTGCAGGAGATGTCCCGGATGACAACCGACATGAGCTTCTACCAGATCTACCTCGCCGCAATAGAAAGAGAAGAAGAGTCCATGCCCGTGACCGAGAAAGTAGTGAATAGCAGGTGACAGAAAGCCGGACAGGACCCGAAGACTTGGATACTTTGAAAGACATGGTGCAGCCTCTGCGTGCAGAATTGAAGGATCTTCGACTGGAAGTGTCCCAGATGCAGACGAGATTCGTGCAACCTCAAGAGATGACACTACCCTCCTGAGCTTCTCCGTCGGTCCCGACTTGGCCACGGAGGCGGAACCAAGGAAGCGCCCCTGGTGCTCGAAGACGCAGGGGGCGCCTCTGTTGGAATTGTCAACAAATTGGCCATCTTGCCATGGACTGTGATGCCTGGACTGACTCCGAGGTGGTGGCACCAGCGTTAAACTACCGACCGCTGCAGTAGCTGGGCGTCCAGCAACGTCCCCCAATCAGCCAAGCCCTTCACGTGGAGAATGCGACTTGTATTCCTGCAGTCCAGTGTTAGAGGCTGATTTTGAAGGACAGAAAGTTAGGTGTTTGGTGGACACCGGGTCCGAATGCACCATCATGCCCCTCGAGGTCTTTGAGAGTCGTTTCGGCTATGTGATGGAGCCTGAAGACGGCAGCGTTATTCGACTTACAGCAGCCAACAATGGACAGTTGCTCGTGAAGGGAATTTTGTGGATGAGAGTGATGCTATGCCGCCAAGACATTGGTACAAAAGAAAAGGAGTAGTCCTGGTCGATCATCCCCCTAGTAGAGGAATGGACGTAACCTTGGGGATGAACATATTAAGAGATCTGGATCACCGTCTGTTCACTAAAGGAAGGACTTTGATACTGGCAACGCACTACAACCCACCGGCCAACCCAGAGGGTCCTTCAGCGGATGGTGAGAAGTTGTGGCTTTCAGAAAAGTGCCACGTCTGGTCGACCGGGAGGTCTTATCAAGGTTCCCTCCCGTGCACCAGTGGTGATCACACCGAGCAGAGAACAACTTCTGATGTTGCCTGTGGGAACCTCACGGAGGCTGAAAGGTCTGGAAGTACTGATTGAGCCAATGTTTGGCGAATCGTCCCAGACGAAAACCTTTGGTGGCCGATGCACTAGCAATAGTGAAATATGGCTGCGTGCCCGTCCGTTTCATTAACGCGCTGGATAGGGAAGTTACTATACCCGGCGGTACGTTGCTGGCAGAAGTCTATGTGCCTGACGGAGAGATACTCCGAAGAAAAGGGTTCGAACTCCGGCCCGATAGGAGGTCAGCCTGGACTTATGCTGTTGAACTGACCAGGAAGGAAGACCGGACTGATGAGTGGAAAGGCCAAATCGTGATGGATCGAATGGGAGTGGATAGGAGGACCCTGACTCTTGCCCAACAGAGGCTCCTAGAAGACATGCCCCCAATTCGGGAACGTTATCGGCAGATCCCTCCGAAGATGTATCAAGAAGTACAAAACATGGTAGCCAACATGCTGGACAACCAGGTCATACGAGAGAGACAGAGTCCATAGGCAGCGCCAGTGGTCTTAGTACGTAAAAAGGACGGGTCCCTTAGATTCTGTGTCGGTTATAGAAAATTGAATGCTAACACTGTACGGGATGCCTACCCTATTCCCCGGACTGAGGAATAGCTATCAGCACTGGGTCGAGCTAAGTACTTTTCTACCCTCGACTTGGCCAGCGGATACTGGCAAGTCCCGGTGGCTGACCAGGCAAAGATGGCGTTCATCCTACCCATGGGACTCTATGAATTTAACAGGATGCCGTTTGGTCTTTCCAATGTGCCAGGAACCTTTCAGCCACTAATGGAACATTGCTTGGGTGACCTGAACTTCGAGTCAGCGTTGATCTACCTTGACGATGTGGTGGTGTTCGGAACATCGTTTGAGGATCATCTTCAGAAGCTTCGGCAGGTCTTGCAGCAATTTTGTGACCATGAATTCAAGATCAAGCCTCAAAAATGGCAATTGTTTCAAGACCGTATCGAATACCTGGGTCATGTGGTGACTCCCGAAGGCGTACAACCAGCTGCCAGTAAGGTTGAGACTGTCCAGAAGTGGCCTCAGCCGAGAACATTGCGAGAGGTGAGAGCCTTTTTGGCACTAGTGGGATACTACCGATGGTTTTTCCCCAAGTTTGCTCATATGGTTGGTTCCTTGAATGAACTCCTGAATGGCACAATTCGAGAACCCAAGAATCGCCCCATTCAGTGGAGCTCTCAGCAACAGAAGGCCTTTGAGGAGGTGAAAGCCGCCTTAACCAGCGCACCGATCCTGGCTTATGCCCGATTTGATGCTCTGTTCCTGCTCTACATCAATGGGAGCCTGCATGGTTTGGGAGCAGTGTTGTTGCAGGTACAAGATGGCCAGGAGAGAGTGATCGCATATGGAAGCCGTTCCCTAAGAGAGACAGAACGTAACCCTGTAAATTATAGTTCTTTCAGGCTAGAGTTGCTGGCCTTGGTTTGGGCGATGACCGAATGATTTGCGGAGTACTTAACAGGGGCTGAAGTGGTAGTCATGATGGATAACAATCCACTGGCTAACCTGGAGAACGCCAAACTGGGAGCGCTGGAGCAGAGGTGGATTGCACGGCTGACTAAGTTCAACTACCATATCAAGTTCAGATCAGGAAGGGAGAATGGAAACGCAGATGCACTATCTTGGGTTCCGATGGGGCTACCGAACGGGAATATCAACGATGAACTGGAGGACACTGAGACGCCTCGCCTGACCTGGGCCGACTGCCTGTCTTCCGGAGCGTGGTACATTCAAGTGGGGTGGCCTCTGGAATGCCTACAGTGCTCAGGAAAACGACTGCAGATTGGGAGCAAGCCCAGGAGGAGACTAGAGATGTAAGATGTGTGAAACGCTGCATCAAGGCTAATATATGGCCCCGGCCAGAGGAGCGGGAGGGATTGTCCCCGGAAGGTGAAAAACTGCTGCGTCAATGGAATAAGCTGAATGTGGTGCAAGGTCTCTTGTGTCATCTGATTTACCTACCCTCAGAGTTGCAGCATCGCCAACAGGTGGTGATTCCCATGACGTTGGGTCCAGTTGCCGCTCTAGAGGCCCATGAGAGAGGGGCTCATTTCAGGAGCGAGAAGACTTACAAGTGGCTACAGAGAATGGTATATTGCCAACACCTAGAGAAAATGGTAGTTGAAGCTTGTCGAAAATAGCGAGCGTGTGGGCTGAGCAAGAGTCTGGAAGAGCGAGCTCCCGTTCAGACCCTCTGTATGTCTGCTCCGTTGGAGATACTCATGATAGACTATGTACAAATAGGGTACTCCAGCTCGGGACACTTGTATTGTTTGGTGATGATGGATCATTTCACTAACTACGCAGTGGCGGTACCTAACAGAGACCAGACTGCAGAATCAGCCGCAGAGGCAGTATGTCGCCACTTCATCCAAGTGTTCGGGTGTCCCCGGCGGATTCATTCTGATCAGGGAACGTGCTTCCATGGCGCCTTAATGAAGGAACTTTATTGCCTTTTATGGTATTGAATAGTCTAGGACGACGCCCTATCATCCGCAAGGCAACGGAGCATGTGAACGTTTCAACCGCACGCTCCTGCAAATGCTGCAGACCCTGGAGAATGATCAAAAAGTGCGCTGGCCTGAGTACCTATCGGAACTGATGTGGGTCTATAACAATCGGGTCCGCAATACGACAGGGTACTCGCCCCACACGATGATGTTCGGGAGGGCAGACAGGGAGATTGAAGATCTACATATGCCTGATCCCATGGCAGACCCTCCTCGGACCACTACTGCCTGGGCCCAGGAGCATCAGCGGCGCCGTGGGTGAACTGTTGAGACAGGTGACCCATCATGATCTGAGATCGGTGCAGCAGGAAGTATTTGCCCCAGGGGAAAGAGTGCTGGTCCGAGTGAAAAAATGGTCTGGAAAGTTAGATGATCGGTGGGAGGCGGTGCCGTATGTGATAAAAAAAAAGAGAGTAGGCGTCGATATCCCTGTGTATGAGGTGGAACCGCTGGGAACTGGGAGGCCTACGAGAAATCTCCATCGCAACATGTTGCGACAGTGTTAGTTTAGAGAACCAACTATCTTGACTGCGACTCCTGAACCTGAGGCGAGGGAAGTGGACCCGCCCATGGATGCTGATGGGTGGGTGCCCTCCACAACCTGTGGTTCCCCCCAGAGACAACATGCAGGAAGAAATGACTGCCCCCAGCAATAATGCGCCAAGGGAGTCGACAGCCCCAGTCCTGTGAAGGACCACTCGGACTACTGCAGGCATACCCCACAACGCTATGCGCAGGACTACTTCATCTGGGAAGGTGTGTTGAGGACGCCAAGCTCTAGTGGGGTGGCATGTGAGAGGGAGATGTGTGGACATTGCTGCGGTATTGGCCTCTGGCCACAAGAGGTCTCTTGTTGCCTCAAAAAGTGACTCTATTGTAAATTTGGTGTGTGAGTCTGCAAAAGCAAGTAGTGAGGAGAGGAAGGAGATTGTGGTGCTGCATCCTAAGAGCTCGGTGTGTGCAGCGTGCTGGGAGCTTAACAGAACCTGGAGTGAAGGTGAAGCCTTGCCTGTGTCTCTGGCCAAAGAGAAAGAATCACTTTGGGGGAACGACTACTGTTGGATGCAGAGTTGAATGCCCCCCAAGGCATCTGAGTGACGTGAAGGGCCTTCTGCTAGTCTGACAGACTGAAAACTGCGCTCCTGTGACAAGGTCAGGAGCCTCTCCTCAGTCTACCAGCTAAGTGACCAGTCGGACGATCATACAGCTTCTTCAAAGAACAGTTACCAGTGGGTAAGTCATGAGCTCAGGCCCCACCACAGGGATCCTGGTGGATACGTGCACGCAAATAGCAGGAAGAGTTTGGCGCCAAACAAAGGTTATCAATTAGAGACATTGGTTATAGGCAGGTTTGGGGTGAACTTTAGCTAGAGACTCCCCCCAGTGGTGAACTTGTGTATAGTTAGAATAACAGTATTGTAAACATAGAGAGTTGTTAACTTTGTAAACTATTGCACTGCACCACTGCACGGGCCGCCTTGTGCACCCATCTGATTGCATCATTGCTCAGGGTAACACTCAGTTACCACATTAGGCGGAACCACTGGGTAGGCAAATTATAGTTCTTCTGTTAGTACATCCTGGTCCTGTCAGTTGTGCAGCGCAGGGGTCCTAGCTGTCCTGAGCTAGGTCTGTGTGAAGCTTATTTGTGTTCCTTTCTTGCATTGCCGGGGCAACCCAGTTCCTGTTCTTAGTAACAACAAATTGTCTGCTAGTATCTTATGTCCTAGGCCCGCTGTATTCTGAGAGACCTCCTCGGTACACGGTATACACCATGATATAGTTAATTTTCTCCATGTAGCCGTGCTTGCAGTAAGGCAGGATTTCAACTCTATGTTCCTGAAGATTTACCCTATATATTCATGTAAATAGCATTTATTACATAACAGGTTCTCTTTATTGAAGATTAATTATAAAGTTGCTTTACTTTGCATTTAGGAAGCAGGTGAAGAAGAAGAATAAAAGAGTACTAAGCAAAGGTGTACACATCCTGTAAAGAAAATTGTTCCTTGCACTCTGTAAACTTCAAGGTGTGAATTAGACACTGGAATACAGATGATCTGTAAAGCCAGTTTACTGCAGAATGAGTGTGATATAACATGGGCAGTTTTGTAAAATTGTCACTACATTTGACTTTTTTACATTGCCAATAACAGTGTTTTAATTGTTATTATGTTTTAATTACATCCATCTGTCTATCTATCTATTAAGAAAAGAAGGCAGCACTCCAAAAATGTGATGAAAACAGTGGGGTCTTTATTAGTCCATCAGATGTGGCAATGTTTCGGCTGAACACAGCCTTTCTCAAGCTTGAAATTTTTGGAGTGCTGCCTTATTTTCTTATTGAATATATAATACGACAACTGAATCATTGTCTGGGAGGCCATGCACCCATTCAATATATGACTGGTGCTGTTCCATTTTCTTAACTATCTATCTATCTATCTATCTCTCATAGAAGCAGCACCATCACCGTACAGGGTGCAAATTCAATTCAGACCACAACCAGATCCACAATTGATATTATCCAAGAAAGGCAGCACTCCTCCCAATGGTTGAAAAAAATGACATGCCATTATTAGTGCATATCCTATAGCAATGTTTCCGTTCCTCTTCCCTTTCAATTTTCTATTTATCTATCTACAGTATATATACATATATAAGCAGTTGCAAGTAGCATGAATTTAAAACGATTTTTGTTTTTATATAAAGATTTCCTGGTAAACAAAAGGTCATGTTTATTGTTCTCTCTGGAAGAAATAGAGAATGGATATAGCTAAATGTTGACCTCTAGTGGACGAATAATATTTTCTGCACAATAAAGGGGTTGTCTCAAGTTCATAAATGGGTGAATTTGAAAAGTGCTAGAAAAAAACAAGCAACTTTACAGTTTATCCTTCTTTGCACAAGCAGACTATGCTTTACAGTCTGTTTGCACCACTGTGAAGTTAGCTTGCTTGCTTAGATTACTAGACCTGGCCAGCTTTAGTCCTGCACTTCTCCCATGCTATAGAGGTAAAACTGTCTTTGTTAGCAGCCTGGAAGAAAGCAGTTTGAAGCAGAGCTGTGACCATGAATCTTCAGGAATGCAGTGCACTACCCCTGGCAAAGCAAGAAGCCAGGGGCTGGGAGATGAGAGTTCCTGAACATTTATTTTGAGAAAACCCTGTTAAATAGGTGTAACACCCTGTTTTCATGATAAGAAAAATAGTTCCAAACAAGAAAGAAAAATATTAAATGAAAAATATATGCACGGGGGCATAATGATCATAAACGGGCCCTTGGAGGAAGGGGGCCAAACAATGAGAGCAATATTTTCACCTAAATGTGTATCCGATGACTAACGTATAGGACCAAGAATGAGACACATTATAACTGTATGGGAGATAGGAAAGGGGACATTATTAGTGTACGGGGCTTTATTACTGTAGGGGGGCAAATGAGGGATACTATTATTGTTTAAAGCCAACTGGGGGACATTATTACTGTGAGAGGGCCAGAAAGGGTATTGATAATATTCCCCATTTTGGCCTCAACGTTAATTATTAATATATGGAGCCACAATTTAGGACAGGGGCAGACCCCAAAAACAATTCCTGAATTGCTGTTTTTTGTTCATTCTGCCTCCCAAAAATCTGAATAGAAATCAATCAAAAAATGTTATGTGCCAAAAAATGGTACCAATGAAAGTCAGCTTGTCCCATAATAAACAAGCCCTTACATGACTCTTGTCTGCAGAAATATAGAAAAATGAAAGCTCTCAAAATATGACTATGCAAAAACTTTTTTTTTTTGCAAAAAAAAAGTATTTTTTATTGCGTGATAGTGGCAAAACCTAAAAAAACTATATAAATCTGGTATCGCTGTAATCACACTGACCCGAAGAATAAATCTGTCTAATCACTTATACCACACAGTGAACAGCATAAAGAATAAATAGAACCAATTCTTGACATGCTGTTGATTTTTTCATTCTGCCTCCAAAAGATCGCAGTAAGGCTCTGCTCACATTTATCCTGTGCTGTACGCTGAGCGTTTACGCTGGGATATATGTGTAAATCTCTGAAATACATGATTCAGATGGAAGATTCCCCATTAATGAGGCAGATGGAGACACTGTGGATGCCACTGAACAGAGGCCAGACAGAGTCCAGAGTAACTCTGCTGCCTCATTTTAGTGAATGGATCCCTCAGGGGTTTCATCTGAATTACGTCATTCTGAGATTTAGATGGAAACCCGATCTAAGTGCTCGGCCTAGAGCGTGGGTTAAATGTGATCTCAAACGTTATGTAAAATGTTCCCCATAAAATCTTCAACTCAATCCACAAAAAAAGAAGACCCCACTCAGGTCCATCATCTGTCAATAGAAATATTGGGAGCTTTCATGTTACTGGGAGCCCAAAGGCTCTGGAAAAGCACAATGGCTCCCCACCCCCCAAAAGAAATCCAACAAATTCTGCGTTCCCAAAACAAAATGCCCCCTCCTTCTGAGCCCCACAGTGTGCCTAAGCCACATTTAGCGTCCTCATGTTTGGCATTTCTGTGGTTATTAGAGCCCACTTAATTTACGGGTCCATGTCTACAGAAGCACAAGCTGGGCATAATGTACTAAAATGTATTGGGCACTACAACATACTAGGCACTACAATGGCAGATTTGCAACTTTCACTCAGCAACATCCACGGCTGCGTGTTTCTGGAAAACACCCATGGAGTCAAATCGTTACTACATCTGTATATAAATTCCCAGAGGGGTACAATTTGTTCTCCAAGAGTCAAATAGCGCTCCTTCCTTACCGTATAGCTAAGCAGTACTGTACAGCCACATATGGGGTATTTCCACATTCAGCAGAAATTGTGTGACACATTTTGGTGTCATTTTTACCCATTTCCCCATGTGAAAATGTAAAATCTGGGGTAAACCCGTGGTAAAAATGTAATATTTTTTTCTTTACTACACCTGTCGTGTTAAAATGATCACTGCACCCTTAGATGAATTCATTGATAGGTGTAGTATGTAAAATGAGGTTACTTATGCTGTGCTGGCACCTCAGGGGCTTTCCAGTGAGTCATGGCATCCGCAAACCATAACAGTAAAATCTGCACTATTAGGCTGCTGTGAGATGCTATTTTTAGCCTGGGAAGGTGCCATTTGCAAACATGGTCCCTGGCCATAATTAACATCTCACAGCTGGTTCATTAGCCACTACGTCCCCCCGATCAGCACTCAGCAGCGATTGGGACGCAGCATATTTTTGTTGCATCCAAAACACGGTGTTCTAATGCGGCACTTTTGTTATTGGTACATGTGAATCCACCGCATATAATGACACTTCAATCAGTCAAAATCTGCAGTGGAGACTAGCGTGTCCACTACAGAAATTGACATTCTGTGGGTGAGTTTGGGTACGTGGCCACGGTCAGGAGCCGTTACAGGATTGACGTTGCGTGCTTATGCAGCATCAAACCTGCAGCATCCAGGTGTTACAGCATAGTGGATGGGATCTCTAGAAATCCCATGTCCACTATGCATGCATCAGAGGCTGCGAATCACCCGTAAACAATGACATGCGGCGCATCTTTCAGGACTGCAGCATGTAAAATTCTCTTGCGGAGTCGCTAGTCTGCGCAACAGAAATTTGACGATTAGAAAGTATTGAATGTGGTAAATCTGCATGGTTCAGTGAACACATGTGGATTTACCTGCGTTTAATAGAATTTAAAATTTTGGATGCAGCAAAAAATATGCGTCCAAAGCGCTGCTATGTCCGCATGGGCCCAGAGCCGAAAATGTAAAAAAAAAATGGCTTGGGCTCCCGCGTCATTTTTATAACCAGCAGAGGGAAAGCCAACTTCTGGGGGCTGATATTAGTAACCAGGGAAGGGGCCATTATCCAACAATGTTCCCTGGCTATTAATATCAGCCCACAGCTGTTTGTTTAGCCTTTACTGGCTATATTACAGGGGGACCCCAGAAAAAAATTGATGTGGAGTCCCCCTATAAAATCTAACCAGAAAAGGCTAAACAGATAGCTGTGCGCTGATATTAATAGCCAGGGAAGGGGCCGTGGATACTAGCCCCCTCCGCGGCTAATAATATCACCCCTCAGCAGTCCCAGAAATGGCTCATCCATAAAATGCGCCAAATCTGGTGCTTAGCCTCCGCTCTTCCCACTGCCCTGTAGCAGTGGCGAGTGGGGTTGAGGTTCACGTCAGCCTTGTATTGGCAGCTGACGTGAAGCCCAGGTTAGTAATGGAGAGCATCTATAAGACGCCCCCATTACTAACTACGTAGTAAAATGGTTGCCGCTTTTTCAATAAAAGACATGGCCAGAATAAAGTATTTTAATTAAATAAAAAACGCACGGTTTAAAAAAAAAATTATTGTACACCTCCGCGAAGCCATCGATCTCCTGAACAAAAAAGTAAAATAACAAACAACCATATTCCTCACCTGTCCGCCGTCAACGATTGCAGGAAGGAAGGTGAAAACAGACTTGGTGGTAAAGGGGTTAATATATCATAGGGGTCACAAAAGGGAACATATTCATTAACTCCTTCACCCGTGGGCCAGTTTCCATTTTTTGCTCCCCTTCTTCCTAGAGCCATAACTTCTTTTTTTTTGTCAATATGGCCATGTCAGGACCTATTTTTGCGGAACAAGTTGTACTTGTGAACTACACCATTGGTTTTACCATATCGTGTACTGGCAAATGGGAAAAAAATTCCAAGTGCGGTGAAATTGCAAAAAAAAAGTGCAATTCCACAGTTGTTTTTGTTTTTGGTTTTTTAACCATGTTCACTAAATGCTAAAACTGACCTGCCATTATGATTTCCCAGGTCATTATGAGTTCAAAGATACCAAACATGTTTAGGTTCTTTTTTATTTAAGTGGTGAAGAAAAAATAATCCAAAGTTTGTTTAAAAAAAAAAAAGTAACAATTTTCCGAGACCTGTAGCGTCTCCATTTTTTTGTGATCGGGGGCTCGGTGAGGGCTTATTTTCTGCGTGCCGAGCGGACGTTTTTATTAATACTATTTTGGGGTAGATACAATGTTTTGATCGCCCGTTATTGTATTTTATTTCAATGTTGCGGCGACCAAAAAAACGTAATTCTGGCGTTATGATTTTTTTCTCGTTACGCCACTTACCGATTGGATAAATTATTTTTTATATTGATACATCAGGCGATTCTGAACCCATCGATACCAAATATGTGTATGTTTGATTTTCTTTTTATGGTTTTATTTTGAATGAGGCGAAAGGGGGGTGATTTAAACTTTTATATTTAATTTTTTTTAATATTTTTAAAAACATTTTTTTTTTACTGTTTACATGCTTCAATAGTCTCCATGGAAGACTAGAAGCTGGGATGTTCTGATCGCCTGTGCTACACATGATCAGATCACTTGTGTGTAGCAGAATTGCTCACTTGCTATGAGCGCCGATCACTGGACAGCACTCATAGCATCCTGGCTATGACAACCGTAGAAGTCTCCTGCAGACCTGGGTTGTCATGCCAACCCATCCGCGACCTGCGTTCATGTGACACGGGTGCCGATGGGCGGAACTTATGACTTCCTTCCACCGCAGCCATGTTAAATGCCGCTGTCAGATCAGCTGTTAGTGGTCAAGAAGCTTTCCTGGAGCTCCACGGTCGTCAAAACAGAACGGCAGCGCAGCTCCAGGAGAGCTCCCTCCGCCTACTTTTGTGTCGTGCTTTCTGACAACGGCGCATGCGCGATGACATCATCGCGCAAGTGCCAGCATGTATGCGTTGGCTATCAGAAGTGTAGCTGCAGAGGATGGAATGGAGAGGTAAGTATGAAAAACGTTTCTTTTTAAATAAAATGAATTAAATGGGGGTGAGGTGGCAAATGATGATGAACTATGATGAACTGAAGGTGGGGGATGGGGTACAGCAAATGATAACGAATTGAGGGTGGGGAACAGCAAATGATAATGAATTGAGGGTGAGGTACAGTAAATTATAATGAATTGAGGGTGGGGGATGGGATACAGCAAATGATAATGAATTGAGGGTGGAGACAGCAAATAATGAAGAATTGCGGGTGGGGGTGGGAGAGAACAAATGATGATGAACTGAGGGTGGGAGTTGGGAGAGCAAATGATGAATGAGGGTGGCTGAGCATATGATGGGTGGGTGAGCAAATGATGATGAATAGAGGGTGGGGGATGGCAAAAAAATGATGATGAATTGAGGGTGGGGGATTGGGGAGAGCAAATGATGTTAAATTGATGGTGGGGGACAACTATTAATGATGGATTGAAGGTGAGTAAATGATGACGTATTGAGAGTGGGGGACAGCAAATGATGATGAATTGAGGATGGAGTGTTGGGGGAGAGCAAATGATGAATTGAGGGTGGGGGATGTAAGACAAAATGGTGTATTGAGGGTGGGTGACAGCAAATGATGATGAATTGAGGGTGGGGGAGAACAATTTATGATGAATTGAGGGTGGGGGTGGGGTAGAACAAAGGATGATTAATTGATTGTGGGGAGTGGTGGAGAACAATTGATGAATTGAGGGTGGGTGAGAGCAAATGATAATGAATAAAGGGTGGGGGTTGGAGAGCAAGAAGACATGACATAATTAATTGGGGCGGAGGGGTGTATGTAAATATAATGAATCGGGGGAACAGGAGGTACAGAGTGGTGGGGGCGTTGAGGATACAGGAGTGTGACTGGTAATAAGTTGGAGAAAAGAGTACAGGGGCTAATTAATTTATATATTTATTGGGTGGGGGAAAGGTCTCTATTTAGAGTTAGTGGGGGGCACAGTGGTGGATTACCAATTTACTTTTGTAATAGTGGGTTGCATAATGTCTAATTATATATTAATGGTGGGTGCACGTCTGTATTCAGTGGAGCAGTGCGGGGGGATTTCTTATTCAGGAAACATATGTGTACATATAAGTGACCTTTTTTATTTTCAGGGATGCAGTGATTAGTGCAGTAAACTGCAATGACCGAGTCCTGGTGTTAGGACGTCGACATGAACGTTTGACAAGATGAAGAAGACAAAGGCTTGAAATCAGATGAGATGTCAGCGGTGAGTTACTGGATGTATATATTTATTCTGTATAGGGGCATGTTTATACAGAGCCACCAGCGACACTAAACGATCATAAATCGGTAAACCATTACCGATTGGCGGTCATTTACTGTGATCTGTCTGTTTAAACAGGCTATTAAAGGGGTCATCCGAAACGAAATTTTATTTAATGTCATAATCCTTTTTTCAAACATACTTTAATTAAAAAGTCCCTATCCTTCCCTAACTACACTATCTAACTGCTTTAATTTTTTCTACTACTTCCTCTTTGATGAGGCTTTATTTGAGAATCTCAGTGAATGCTGGGATACTCAAAGTGTCAGTGACGGCCGCAACCTCTTCCACCTTTCTGAAACGAAGCATCATCAGTAAGTCTGTTTCAGGGGCCTGGGCTAGTCCCTGCTCTAATGCGTCGATTGTCAATTCCAACGGGTACTCAGTAGAGTCCTGTCACTGTGCACTATTCTACCCAGTGCAAAGTGACAATGTGCTCTGTCAACGGCTCTGATCAGAAGTGACATCACTTACGGGGGCGGCGCTTGTCTCCGCTCGATCATTCTCTCCTTACAATGTGCACTGACCGTGCGCTCTGTTGCCAGCTCGTCACTTCTGATCAGAGCCGGCGAGAGAGTGCATTGTCACTGTGATCTGAGAAGAACAGTGCACAGTGACAGGAATTTGCTGAGCATACGTCGGAATTGACAACCAACGCATGCTCAGTACAGCAGGGACTAGCCAAGTCCCTGAAACGGAGGTCACTGATGAGACTTCTTTTCAGAGAAGGGGAAGAGGTTGCGCTGGTCACTGACTCTTCATTTGAGTATCCCAGCATGGGATTCTCAAATGAAGAGTCAAAGAAGAAGTACAATAAGGAGTTCAAACGGTTTTTCACTGCTTGTCATCCACGTGGAAAAGACGTCTCAAAACAAAAGATTCCAATAAGGATTTTTTATTTTTGTTTGTTACAAATTAAAAATCTACGCGTTTCAAAGTCTCTCCAACTTCTTCATCAGGATGGGGTATAACAAACCTGGACGTTCATCAACATTGTTATGCTCTTCAAGCAGAGCAAAAAAAATGTGGAGGGTTCAAAGGAAACACATAATTGGGCAAATGTCAAAGTTCAACATTCACAATATAATGCATTCTAAAATCCATAATAAAACACCAGTTTCAACACGTCCAATACATATTATATCGAGATCTTTAATGCGCTTAAACAGGAAAAAAAGGATAATCTTATAGCTAAAAAAAAAAAGGGGGGGTGTATCATCTCTCCCAATTCTCAAACTTGCTGGTTGAGAATTGCTATCCTGCTAAAACAGCTAGCGATCACCTTGCAGTGCCACTGAAGAGATTTATGCGTACTAGAGAGAAAGAGAATAAAGAGTGCCCAGAGGCACCGTTTTCAGGTAAGTGTGAATTTTTGCAGCCAATAGGGCCTTTTCCACAGAAAAAAGTAAATAAAATAAACTCTTAATGATGCAGCGATGAAACCTAAAAATGATGCGGGGCAGAGGCGATATACAAAAACTATAATTAACCCCTTCGCGACCTTGGTATTTTCCATTTTTGCATTTTGGTTTTTGCTCCCCTTGTTCCCAGAGCCATAGCGTTTTTATTTTTTGGTCAATATGGCCATGTGAGGGCTTATTTTTTGCGGGACGAGTTGTACTTTTAAACGCCATTACTAGATTTACCATATCATGTATTAGAAAACGGGAAAAAAATTCCAAGTGCGGAGAAACTGCAAAAAAAATGCAATACCACAGTTGTTTTTTGTTTTTTCTATCCACGTTCACTGGATGCTAAAACTGACCTGCCATTATTATTCTCCATGTCATTACGAGTTCGTAGACACCAAACATGTATAGGTTCTTTTTTACTTAAGTGGTGAAAACAAAATCCAAAGTTTGCTAAAAAAAAATGGCGCCATTTTCCGAGACCCATAGCGTCTCCATTTTTCGGAATCTGGGGCCGGGTGAGGGCTTATTTTTTGCGTGCTGGGCTGATGTTTTTATTAATCCCATTTTGGGGTAGGTACGATGTTTTGATCGCCCGTTTTTGCATTCTATTGCAATGTTGCGGCGACCAAAAAAACGTAATTCTGGCGTTTGGAATTTTTTTCTCATTACGCCGTTTACCGATCGGATTAATTCTTTTTTTATATTGATAGATCGGGCGATTCTGAACGCGGCGGTACCAAATATGTGTATGTGGGGTTTATTTTTTATTATTATTTTATTTTGAATGGGGCAAAAGGGAGGGTGATTTAAACTTTTATAGTTTAATATTTTTAATATTTTTAAAAACATTTTCCTAAAACTTTTTGCATACTTCCAATAGTCTCCATAGGAGACTAGAAGCAGCAACTGTCCGATCGCCTCTGCTACATAGAAGTGATCAGCAGATCACCTCTATGTAGCAGAAATGCTCCTGTACTATGAGCGCCGACCACTAGGTGGCGCTCATAGTAATCTTTACATGACAACCACTGGAGTCTGCTGCAAACCCAGGGTTGTCATGACCACCCATCGGTGACTCGCAATCACGTGACGGGGTCACAGATGGGCGGGGCTAATGCCGCGCTTCCGGCGCGGCGATGTTAAATGCCGCTGTCAGAGATTGACAGCGACATTTAACATGTTAACAGCCGCGGGTGGATCGCGATTCCACCCGAGGCTGTTGCGGGCACATGTCAGCTGTAATAATCAGCTGACATGTGCCCGGTTCAGTGCGGGCTCACCGCCGGAGCCCTTACTGAACCGTGTGTGATGGCCTGGGGCGTACTCATACGCCCCAGGCCAATAAGGGTTAAAGGAAGACTATATAACAAGGAATGTCAATAAATTATATATAAAAAACTATAAACTTTGAGCGGATTAGCTGCCCGATGGGATCCGAACCTATTGACTAGACCACTAGTTATACTATTGTGATTATGACTGTTAGCTTGAAGGACCACATACAAAGTGCAATGTCGCCCTTAAGGAAACTTGAGACTCTGCCCAGGCCCCACCCCAGCTCCGCCTCCATCCCTCGAACCTTCCACAGTCCCACCGCCCATTCTTGGAAAAACTCCACTTCTGCACCACGTACTCACCAATCACACATTAACAGTTCCCACTGAACACCACATCACATACATGGCCATCAGGTTTTGTTTTGGACAAAAGATTTTTTAAGCCGCTACCACGACAAGGTAGACTCTTCTAGCTTGACCATACTGTACTCTAACCTATTAAACATTTCTTAAAATATCCAATACTCTTTAGCTATAATTTTTTTAATTATTTTTCTTTAAGGGAATGTGTCACATACATTTTTTAAAATGACCAATAATATCACATACAAGGGACAAATACCGTCACACCATGACCAGACCACATATTACCACCACATAGGGACCAAATTATACCACATACAAAGGAACAAATACCGCCACATGACCAGACCACATAGTACCACCACATAGTGACCGAATAATATCACATACAAAGGAGAAATACCGCCATACCGTGAGCAGATCACATATTACCACCACATAGTAACCGAATAATAGCACATACAATGAACAAATACCACCACACCGTGACCAGATCACATATTACCACTAAATAGTGACTGAATAATACCACATACAAGGGACAAATACTGTCACACCATGAAGATAGTGCTGCCTTGCACAGTAACAGGACCCCCCTTGACTGAAAACAGTATCCTCAAAAATAAATTACAGCAGTAATAATATCCCTTAATTAGCCCCTACAGTAATAATGTCCCCATCCTGCCCCCATGTCACGATCCTACCCCAATGTCTCTCCTTCCTGTCCCAATATCTCCATCCTGTCTCCATCCTATCCCCATTGCCTCCATCCTATCCCCATTGTCTCCATCCTGCCCCAATGTCTCTCCATCCTGCCCCCAATGTCCCCATCCTGCCCCATGTCACCATCCTACCCCAATGTCTCCGTCCTGCCCCTTGTCTCTCATTCCTGCCCCAATATCTCCATCCTGTCTCCATTGTCTCCATCCTACCCCCATGTCTCTCCATCCTGCCCCCATGTCTCCATCCTGCCCCCAATATCTCCATCCTGCCCCCAATGTCTCTCCATCCTGCCCCCATGTCTCTCCATCCTGCCCCCATGTCTCCACCCTGCCCCCAAAATGCGGCTTTACAAAAAATAAAAAATAAATAAAAAGTTTCTCCTTACCTTGCAGCGCTCCATCTGAGGCACGGTTGCCGGCACATGACAGTGATGTCATACGCTGGCAACGTGCGCGCTGACGTCAGTTGCCGGCCTGTGATTAGCTGGCAGCTGTTAACTATTGAGGGGCAGGATGTTATGAACTGCTACAAGCACTAAGGAAAGATAGGAAAACTGTCCCTACAATAGGACTAAGCTGATTCCCTACGATGCAGCGGGGGACCTGTTCCTTGTGAACAGACCCGCCTAAGTCCTCGGCTAGTCTGAACGCAGACCTACAGATATAAGGGAGGGGTCCCTACAAGAACTAAGGACTGGGATATAGTTGGACACCTCCTAGCAGAAATTGTAGCAGAGCAAAGACAAACAAACAAAAAGTACTAGTGGTCCAAAGACCAAGCAAACTACAGAGTTAGGTACAAGGCACCTGGCTAGCTTAAGAGTAAATGTAACACTGAAGTCCAGCAAGGCCAGAAGGGCGGAGCTGGATTATATAGGCAGAAAGTCATGTGACCAACAAAATAGAAAAAGAACAGGAGGGTTCTAACACGGGAAGCTTCCCGCACAGCAATAGATTTCTACTGAACGTGTGATGCACGTTGAGCAACTGAATCGGCAGAATGGTGCCGCTGGGGCCTCGTGAGCAGAAGAGGGGGGCCCCGATCCGGGCCCCATACGCCAGTAAGGGCAGTAATGCCCTGATGGCGGCCCTGTCTTCGGGGGCTGTACAAATTGTACACTAACTCCGCCCACAAAGTATGTCCTGACGCTGGCACTAGTGTCAGGATGTAATCTTTCATTGCTCGCGCCTCAGCATTCAGCGGTGTGCGTGCTCATAGAGCTAGAAGAATTAAATGGGCCGGCGACTGGCAAAATACAGCTGCCAGCCCAAGCACTGCCGGATAAAAGGTAATCAAGGGATGTAAACTGCCCGCAGGCCTGAGCTTCCCCATATCTGCTGTAGCACCGGCGTCCCTGCCCTCTGCTAGGCAGGGACGCTGTTCCCCTCACCTCTCTGCTCCGTGCCCGGCGTCCTCCTCCTGCTCTGCTGGCAGCGCGCGCTCCTTCCCGGCCACTGTGCTTAGGGCGCGTGCTCTCCCTCCCTCTTAAAGGGGCCGCGCGCGCCGTCCTAAGGAGTCCCCGGCCAATGGCCGGAGGACTTCACCATATATAAGGCACCTCCTCCAAAATGGAGGTGCCCGAGCAATGTTGTTGCACTGTTCACTACTCTGCTTCAGCCCTCAGGTCCCGTTGCCAGTTACCTGCCAGATACCTGCCAGATTCCTGCCAGCTTGCTGTCTTATTCCTGCCTGATTATCTGCTACCTGCCTGCTAGTCTGAGGTCCGACGGTCTGCCTTACTACTCCTGTCAGTCTGTCTAAGGACCAGCCTGTCCGCTCACCTGGGAGCGCACTTCAGCCACCTGCCTGCTTGCCTGAGGTCCGACGGTCTGCCTTCCAACTCCTGTCAGTCTGTCTATGGACCAGCTTGCCTGCTCACCTGGGAGCACACATCTGCTACCTGCCTGCTAGCCTACCTGGAGGCTCCGCCGTCACGTGCTGTGACCACCTGCCTGTCCAGTGACTCCTGCCCGCTCACCTGGGAGCGCTCATCTGCTGCCTGTCTGCTAGCCTACCTGGAGGCTCTGCCGTCACGTGCTGTGACCACCCGCCTGTCCAGAGACTTCTGCCCGCTCACCTGGGAGCGCTCATCTGCCGCCTGTCTGTTGGTCTTCCTGGAGGCTCCGCCGTCACATGCTGTGACCACCCGTTCATCCAGAGACTCTCGCCTGCTCACCTGGGAGCTCACGTCTATCATCAGCCGCCACAGGTCGTACCAACCCTTTACCCAGAGACTGCCCCGGTCACTTGCCATGACCATCTGCCCGTTCATTCAGAGACTGCCCCGGTCACTTGCCGTGACCATCTGCCCGTTCATTCAGAGACTGCCCCGGTCACTTGCCGTGACCATCTGCCCGTTCATCCAGAGACTGTCCCGGTCACCTGCTGTGACTCCCTGCCCGTCTTCCCTGGTCGCCACCCGCTCCCTTACAAGGACAGCCCCCTTGTATAGTAGCTCAGAGGTTCCGCCTCCCAGACCCGTTACACCTGCTATATAGTATTGCAGAGCTACTGTGTATAATGTCACCAGTGAGCATTGTATTACCTGTACTCCTATAATATACACCAGTGTTCCCCTACTCCAGTCCTCAAGGCCCACCAACAGATCATGTTTTTAGGATTTCCTTAGTATTGCACAGGTGATGGAATTATTGCCTGTGGAGGTGATGGAATTATCACCTGTGCAATACTAAGGAAATCCTGAAAACATGACCTGTTGGTGGGCCTTTAGGACTGGAGTTGGGGCACACTGATATACACAATATACTATTGTGTGGTGGAATTTATCCCTTTTATGTGGTATTATTGGTATTTTGGTCTTGGTATAGTGGACATGATCTGTGTTTACACCGAAAGTCATCATCGTTCAAAGGGACAGCGGGACCGCTGGAACTTGTGATTGACTGGCATGATCAGGTGACTTCAGCAGTGAACACTGGCGAACACAGACAGAAAAGGGCCCCTGTGCAATATCAATATAGAGGACTTTTGCAGACCAATAGTCCATCATATTGCACATTTCCACATACTTAGAAGGTGGCAATGGACCCCTTATATCTTGGGCCCCTTTGTGGTTGCTCCAATGATATGTCCTCCCCTGGCAGTGAATTCAACGATGATGTGGTGCTAAAGACAACTGACAAAAGCGGCCAATCACAGGTCCCAGTGGTCCAATTGTCTTGGTGTTCTGCAACAACGAAGCAATAAGCAGACCGGAGCAAAGGCAGAGGGCCGGTGTTGGACCCCATGAGGTCAAGTACTCTCTCTTTTTGTAGTTTTACATGTCTCCTATTTTTTTGGGGCACCATGGTTTTCAAAGTGGAAAATCCCTTAATATAAGCTTTAATTTGAAGTTTAGTTTGAAAAAGAAAAACATGTTCTTACTAAGCAGGTTCTCATTATAACATTATTATTGCATTTATTCAGGCTTATGTAGCTTACCAAGTATGTAACAAAACTCACTAAATCATTGAGTCAAATAGCTGTCATAACTCCTGTCTTGTATTTATTTCTAGTATATTCACATTCTTATATAACATCTTTATTTAACTTGCCTTTACCAGGTTAAACAGCTCTTTCAGTTTTTGTCTCTGGGTAAGAAAAGTGCAAAGGCATAATTGTTTTAAAATATTTTTGTGAGGTATACACATAGTTAAAGGGATTTTCTCACCATCAACTTTTAGAGTAATGTCTTAATTTAGAGAGCACATTCTTACTAAACAGGTTCATATGTCAATGCTGTAATTGTATTTGTTCACTCCCTTTTATTTTGTGTTATTGGGTTGGAGAAGGATAATTGCATAATTGATATATTTTTGTTATTAGAACACACAGTCAGGAGACCTAGATCTGGATCTGGCTTAGGTTCACATCAAGAATTCACATCCTATCCTTCACTAGCTACACTATCTACTTGCTTTTATATTTTTTATTTTGACTTCACTTTGCAGGGGTGGCACTGGTCTCTGCTCACTGGGTATTCGTCTTACAACTCGCACTGATAGTGCGCTCTGCTGCCGGCTTGTTAATTCTGATCAGAGCTGGCGAGAGAGCGCACTGTCATTGTGCACATTGCACAGTGACAATAATCTACTGAGCATCCATCGGAATTGACAACCGACACATGCTGAGTAGAGCAGAGACTAGCCCAGCCCCTGAAATGAAGTTCACTGATGATGCTTCGTTTCATGGAGGGGTCAGAGGCTGCCCCCATGATGGCTCGTTTAAGTATCCCAGCATGCACTAGGATTCTCAAACAAAGGGTAATCAAAAAGGAAGTAGTAAAAAAACACAAAAATAAATCAGATAGTGTAGTTAGAATAGGATAGGGACTTTTTAATTAAAGTATATTAGAAAATAAATTTGATAATGGCATTAAATAAACAGGCATTTAGAATGAAAATTAATTTGTGTTTTGCAACACTCTTTTAAGTGTGATAAATGTGAATCTATTTTAATACATGTGGTGAAGATAAGGAAAGGTTCACAAGCTTAGTCCCATGGATGTATTCTATGAAGGTGGATAAAATAGGCACCTAGTTTGCTACATTGTCACTAGATGGCAGAAACAGCTTATCTTTGTGTTGGGAGCGTACTGAAGACGTTGTCAAAATGTAACTTGTTTCTAAGTGAAAGTCATTGCACCAATTGAAATGCATAATGGAATCACCATGGATTTAGTGTCTGTTAGGTGACAATAACCGATGAATACATAAATTGGAGTTTCATTCACTTTAGGTATTTAAAGAGACTGAACTAGTAACTGGTAATACGTCGCCTGTGTAGCCAGCAATCAGCTGCAGTGGTCACATCTATGTATCATATGGTAAAAAAGTGCTAGTTGTTTCTAATATAGTAAAGAAAATAAGAATTTAGGCTATTTTTACCATCAGAGATGTGTCTGTCAGAAGTATATTTCCGGAGTATTTTCCAATATACAGTATACCACCTCCTATTAAACTCACCAGGTGAGGCAGTCACAAAGTTGAAGGTCAGGGTAGACACATGGACCCAGGGTTTTGGCACAGCAGGCAGGAAGGCACATGGAACAATAGGACTTGGACAACATGATATGTTGGACAGTAGGCAAACAAGAAAAGCAGTACACATCGGAAGCCACTAAATCAGGATGGCAGAAGTCAATGGGTGCGTGTGAAACATCGGACTACACTCAGATGTCACCAGAGTGCAGTCCGATTACCGCAGACACAGACAATGGAGAAGATAGAGAAATTAAGTGCACAGTCTTCTCCGCACCTGTGATATTATTCTCTCATGCGTGATAATCTCATCACACTAAGATGCCACTCAGATCAAACTCTGATAGAGTTTGAGCCTTGTGTCATTAGCATAATCGGCCCAATTCTCTCGCATCAGAGAATCTATGCCAGTGTGAGCGAGCCCTGTGGCAATCTGTTCTCTGATTGATAAACTATTGATTAGTGTCAAGCATGGCATTCAGGAATCAACATATAATTCAGTGCCATTGTTAGAATCACAATCATTGACGTCAACAAAATGTTGTTTAACTGTCAACAGTCTAACAAACCAGTTTATATTGAGAATAGCGCTAAATAAATAATATTGGCAAGGTACATAATTAAGACCTTTCGATAATATCTATTCAGGTAAAACAAATGGAGATAACAAAATAACGTTATTACAGTCCATATGAGTAATGATATCACCTTTGTCTGGCGTCTGCTTGTGGCTTGGTAAGAATTTCATTGGAAGTTTTCTTCTCTTTTCATTTTTACGTTTTTTGACTGTATAGAGGTGTAACAGTACTCTTCCTATGAAGAATTTCCTAATCTAGAATTTTCAGATTCAGATAAGGGCTCTTTCACACGTCAGTGTGTCTAGTACGTGTGGTGACCATTTTCACACGTACTGGAGATACTGACACACACAAACCCATTCAAATCTATGGGTCTGCGCACACGTCAGTGTGTTTCCGCGGACCGTGGGCTCCACATGTAGACATGTCTGTTTTTTACAAGCTCCACGGTCCGCAAAATGTCCCACGCTAAATACACACGGATGACATCCGTGTGTCATCAGTGTGAAACGTACCAGCGCCCTGGAATCAGTGTACAATTAGCGCTGTTCCCAAGTGTCGGGTGCTGAACGCTGCCCTCATCATTGTCTCTTGCTTGCGCTGTGAACAGCACTAGCAAGGGACAATGTTGAGAGTAGTAGTCTGCTCACGCAGTGTCCATGTGTAGCACTAAGAATAAAATCCTTATACTCGCCTGTATGGAGATGACCCCCGCTGTAATTCTCTGACCGCTGACGCCAAGGAGCTGGGGAGAATGAGCCGCCCCAGCGAGCGGAACTCACTGAGTGACAGGACACCGCTCCTGAGCTCTGCGCAGCTCCGGGGCCCGCTCGCTGGGGCGGCTCATTCTCCTCGGGCACGTGAGTATAAGGATTTTATTATTTTATTCTTATTTTTACACATGGACACTGAGGGAGCAGACTACTACTCCCAACATTGTTCCCTGCTGGTGCTGATCACAGCGCGAGCAAGGGACAATGACGAGGGCAGCGTTCAGCACCCGGCGCTTGGGAACAGCGCTAACTGTACCGCTGATTCCCAAACGCTGGTACTTGTGCTCCTGGTGCGACACACGTGTGCCACACAGGTTCACATGGACACGGATATCTCGGGTACTGGTTTTTCCGGTACCGGAGAAATCAGGACATGTGAAACTGGCCTAAATCTGTCACAGGTGTGTTAGATGTGACAGATAGTCGCCCTGCAGTTGGTTGCAGAAGATCTCTTCATTTGGCATTACAGACACCTTCTTAGATCTGTCTCACTCTAGGACCCAGACCCTACCTCCCTCCTGCTAATTGACACACAGGCCTGGGTGTTTAAATACTTTCTGTTTGCTACAGGGAGGTGTCGGTGATAATCACATGTTCCTTTGTGAAGGCTTGGAGCTATTGCAGTCTGCTTACTTCCTCTCAGGTGCTAGGAGGATGTTTGGTGTAATCTCTCTGAAGTCTGTTCAAGCTAAGTTACTTGTGTAACACACTGTGTGTGTCTCCCTTGTTAATAATAATAATCTTTTTATTAATATAGCACCAACATATTCCGCAGCGCTTTACAATTCAGACAATTTACAAACATTATCGGCACTGTCCCCATTGGGACTTACAATCTACATTCCCTATCAGTAGGTCTTTGGAGTGTGGGAGGAATCCGGAGAACCCGGAGAAAACCCACGCAAACACGAGGAGAACATACAAACTCCTTGCAGATGTTGTCCTTGGTGGGATTTGAACCCAGGACCTCAGCGCTGCAAGGCTGCAGTGCTAACCACTGAGCCACCGTGCTGCCTCTTGTTGTCTTTAGTTGTTAGTGGGGACTGACCAGTGCTCATCCCCCCTTCCCTATCCAGGGCCACGCTCTAGGGAAATACAGGGTTTAGGTTCCTGTTTGGCGATTGGTGAGGAACCAATATAGGGACGTTAGGGGAGACAGGGTGATAACAGATAAGCCTAGGAGGTCTCCACTCTCCCTTTCCCTAGTGTCTGGGCTCCCTTCCCCTCTTCCCTTCGTGTTGCACTTAGTCTTTTCTACACCTTGCGTGACAAAATCAGTATTGGAACTTGGAACAGTTTATATCTGCAGACGTGAATTCCAAGTTGACTGTGTGGATTGTTTGAGTGCCTTCCAGCTCTGCTTCTCTTGAGGATAGATTTGGGAAACCAGGGTTGGGGGCATCTCCAATTATACACACATTGTTTTCTATCATCCTATTTATCTCTCAAGTTTTTTTTTTGATGTGCATAATATCATTTTCCAATTTGGCTAGATTGTCCCTCATTTTACACCGAGAAGACTCCAACTGTAGATGAAAACGTACAATTAAAGATGATTCCAAAGTAGCAAGTTGCATTTTGATGTCTGATAACTTAGTTTCTTTATGGTTTACTATCAAGTCCATAGGTTTGAGAGATCACGGAGTTTCCAAATAATCATCAGAAAAAAACGTATGGACTTTTTTCAACCTTAGTCCTTGTGATATTATATATATTTTTTATATACATTTTTAATGAGTGGTGATCCCACCATACTCGTAGTTCTTGACTTCTGAGATTTTCAAGCTTATATAAGGTGTCTTTCAAAGCAGAAACATTAATTTCACATTCAATGTTGCATCCTAACACCTCATCCAATTTGGCTAGGTGTTGTTCACATTCAATGAAAATCTGATCACGCAAGTGTACACCCGATGAAATCATCAGAGACATATATATAGTATCGGGAGAGAAATAATACAAATAACAGTTCAGTTATATTTGCACTAATTGCAGGGCAGATTCATTGACAACAATAATATTCTGATGTTCATTCCATAATAAGGGAGGGATATTCCGAGCCAAACAAAGCAATTCCTAAATAGGAAGAACTCGCCACCTTTTATCCTATTGTCATTTATTGTGACATAATAGTGAAATCATCCAGTGTAATGTCCTCCTTATAATCATAGTTGTAAAAGTAACTTTGTAATGATGGAAATTCCACCAAGTAGACCTTGCAAATGAGCCCTTTGCATTCAAAATATCCACTCTTAAAGACCTTTCACCAAATTTTTCATGTTGAACTGGACACAATATATAATAGCTGTAGTAGAGCAGAAAAATGTAGTTATTTTTTTTTCTTCTCCATCAAGGAGATATTAGCAATCAAAGTATTTGGCACCTAATGAGATAACTAAAGTTAAGTCCAAGTGGACGTTTTCACTGGGGGCATGACATTTTTCTCCCTGTATGAGTTGCTATTAGTGATGAGCGAACGTGCTCGGATAAGGGGTTAACCAAGCACGCTTGAGTCCTAACCGAGTAGCTTCGGTGTGCTCGTATACTACCGTTCAAAAGTTTGGGGTCATTTAGAAATTTCATTATTTTTGAAAGAAAAGCACATTTTTTTTCAATGAAGCTAACATTAAATGAATCAGAAATACACTCTATACATTGTTAATGTGGTAAATGACTATTCTAGCTGCAAACGTCTTGTTTTTATTGCAATATCTACATAGGTGTATAGAGGCCCATTTCCAACAACCACCATGCCAGTGTTTTAATGGTACATTGTGTTTGCTAACTGTGTAAGAAGGCTAATGGATGTTTAGAAAACCCTAGAAAACCCTTGCACAAGTATGTTAGCCCAGCTGAAAATGGTTTGGCTGATTTGAGAAGCTATAAAATTGACCTTCCTTTGAGCTAGTTGAGAATCTGGAGCATTACATTTGTTTGTTCTATGAAACTCTCAAAATGGCCAGAAAAAAAGAGAACTTTCATGTGAAACTCGACAGTCTATTCTTGTTCTTAGAAATGAAGGCTATTCCATGCGAGAAATTGCCAAGAAACTGAAGATTTCCTACAACGGTGTGTACTACTCCCTTCAGAGGAGAGCACAAACAGGCTCTAACCAGAGTAGAAAGAGAAGTGGGAGGCCCCGCTGCACAACTGAGCAACAAGACAAGTACATTAGAGTCTCTAGTTTGAGAAATCGACGCCTCACAGCTCCTCAACTGGCAGCTTCATTAAATAGTACACGCAAAACGCCAGTGTCAACGTCTACAGTGAAGAGGCGACTCCGGGATGCTGGCCTTCAGAGCAAAGTGGTAAAGAAAAAGCCATATCTGAGACTGGCTAATAAAAGGAAAAGATTAATATGGGCAAAAGAACACAGACATTGGACAGAGGAAGATTGGAAAAAAGTTTTATGGACAGACGAATCAAAGTTTGAGGTGTTTGGATCACACAGAAGAACATTTGTGAGACGCAGAACAACTGGGAAGAGTGCCTGACACCATCTGTCAAGCATGGTGGAGGTAATGTGATAGTCTGGGGTTGCTTTGGTGCTGGTAAAGTGGGAGATTTGTACAAGGTAAATGGGATTTTGAATAAGGAAGGCTATCACTCCATTTTGCAACGCCATGCTATACCCTGTGGACAGCGCTTGATTGGAGCCAATTTCATCCTACAACAGGACAATGACCCAAAGCACACCTCCAAATTATGCATGAACTATTTAGGGAAGAAGCAGGCAGCTGGTATTCTATCTGTAATGGAGTGGCCAACACAGTCACCGGATCTCAACCCCATTGTCACGGGTGTGTCGCCACGAAGATCGTCACGATTACACAGCCTGACTTCTCGCAGCTGACTTTTTGGTGCTTTGTGTTTTCGGCAGTGAGGGAGTTAATTCTCTCTCTCTCTGTGCTAGACGAGGTCCAGCCTCGCCCAGCTGCAATCAATGCTGCTGTAGTGAGACTCCTTCAAATGCCTGCTGGTCTGTTTGGGAAGTGTCGGTGAAAGCATTTCATACAGACCAACAGAGCGGATCGTGGTATTTGGAGTTTCTGAGATAAGTGTATTTGGAGTGTTTTTTCCCTTCCTCGCTTTATCATTTATCTCCTTTCCCGTTGGTGTTCCCTCTGTTGTAGTTGTGTAGTTTTTGTATGCAAGGTGGTTTTGGTTTTTCCCTTGTACTGTCTCGTTCGTCTAAGTACTGTGTGTGGGCATATTATTACTTGTCCTCTTTTGTTGTGATCGGGGTCCTTCTCAGGACTAGATTACTTAGGTGCAGGGATCCTCAGGAGGTAGGGGTTACGCTGGCGGCCTGGACCTCTGTACCTTTAACAGTACCTCCAGGTTGAGGGATTAGTCAGGGCCCCAGCTTAGGGTCAGCTTAGGCCCCCTACCTTCAGTATACAGAGACAGCGTGACACCCATTGAGCTGTTGTGGGAGCAGCTTGACCGTATGGTACGCAAAAAGTGCCCATCAAGCCAATCCAACTTGTGGGAGGGGCTTCAGGAAGCATGGGGGGAAATTTCTCAAGATACCTCAGCAAATTAACAGCTAGAATGCCAAAGGTCTGCAATGCTGGAATTGCTGCAAAGGGAGCATTCTTTGCCGAAAGCAAAGTTTGAAGAAGAAAATTATTCTTTCTAATAAAAATCATTATTTCTAACCTTGTCAATGCCTGGACTATATTTTCTATTCATTTTGCAACTCATTTGATAAATAAAAGTATGAGTTTTCATGTAAAACAAAATTGTCAAGGAGAGAACAAGGAGAGAACAACGGAAAGGACACCATTGTAGGCATTTACTACAGGCCACCTGGGCAAGCTGAAGATATGGATGAACTCTTTATGTATCAAATGACCAAGTTCTCCAAAAAATATGACGTAGTGGTCATGGGAGATTTCAACTATCCAGACATTTGTTGGGAATCTCTCTCAAGTAAAACTAACAGGTCAAGCAAATTCTTATCCTCACTTGCTGACAACTTTATCTTCCAAAAGGTAGGGGAGAAAACAAGGGGATCTGCTACTTTGGATCTAATCCTTATAAACAGGGAGGAAATGGTTGAGGAGATAAAGGTGGCTGGGACCCTAGGAGGCAGCGATCATGCTATTATAGAATTTTGGATAACTAGAGGAGGAAGACATGTGAAGACTCAAACTTCAAGGTTAGATTTTAGAAAGGCAGATTTTAAGAGACTCAGAAAGAGAATAGGAGGGATCCAATGGCTGGATGTCCTTAAGGACAAAAATGTCCAGGAAGGATGGGAAATTTTTAAAAATGAGATTCTCAAAGCACAATCGTTAACAATCCCGAAAAGTAGGAAGAATGGGAAGCATTTAAGGAAACCAGGATGGATGAACACAGAACTTAAACACATGCTAAAAAGAAAGAAAGAAATGTTTATTAAATGGAAAGAGGGAGGCATATCTAAAGAAGATTATAATGCAGTCTGCAGATCCTGCAGGGCACGTATCAGGTTAGCTAAAGCTGACAATGAATTAAGGCTTGCAAGAGATGTCAAAAGCAATAAAAAAGGATTTTGGGGGTATGTCAAAAGTAAAAGAAAAGTCAAAGATGCTATAGGATTTTTACAGGATGAAAATGGAGAAATGGTAAGAGAGGATGTTGAGAAGGCCGAACTTTTTAATTCCTATTTTGCATCTGTTTTCTCTCAGAAAGAAAATGTAACATCAACTAATCTTCACTGTCCTTTTAAAGGAATAGAGGAATCCAAGTTATCTGTAAACAGAAAGATTGTGAGGGAATATTTAGCTAACATAAATGAGTTCAAGTCTCCAGGTCCAGATGAATTACACCCCAGAGTACTGAAGGAGATCGTAGAAGAAATTTTAAAACCACTCTCCATAATCTTTGAAAATTCTTGGAGAACAGGAGAAGTCCCAGAAGACTGGAGAAGAGCAAATGTTGTTCCTATCTTCAAAAAGGGGAAGAAGGTGGACCCAGGGAACTATAGGCCGGTGAGTCTGACTTCTATACCAGGAAAGATCTTTGAACAAATTATTAAACAACATGTATGTAAGTACCTGGATAAGAATGAAGTGATTAACCAGAGTCAGCATGGGTTTGTAACTAACAAGTCATGTCAGACTAACTTAATTTCCTTCTATGACAGAATCACTGACTGGGTGGATCAGGGAAATGCTGTAGATATAGTATATCTTGACTTCAGCAAAGCATTTGACAAAGTATCTCACACCATCCTTATTGAAAAAATGACCAAGTATGCAATGGACCAGGCAACTGTTAGGTGGATTCATAACTGGCTTAGTGATCGGACTCAAAGGGTGGTTGTAAATGGCTTCACATCCAGCTGGATGAATGTCTCAAGTGGGGTACCACAGGGCTCCGTCCTGGGACCTGTATTGTTCAACATCTTTATCAATGATTTAGATGAAGGAATTGAGGGTAAACTGATTAAATTTGCTGATGACACAAAGCTAGGAGGGATAGCTAATACTAGAGAAGAGAGAGGGAAGATTCAAAAAGACCTAAATAAACTGGAGCAGTGGGCAGCAACCAACAGAATGGTTTTTAACAGGGAAAAATGCAAAGTACTACATCTGGGCAATAAAAATGAAAAAAGCATATACAGAATGGGAGGAATAGAGCTAAGCAACAGTACATGTGAAAAAGACTTAGGTATACTAATAGATCATAGACTGAACATGAGTCAACAGTGTGATGCAGCAGCAAAAAAGGCAAATACAATTCTGGGATGTATTAACAGAAGCATACAGTCTAGATCACGTGAAGTCATTATCGGTCTTTACTCCTCTTTGGTCAGACCTCATCTGGAATACTGTGTACAGTTTTGGGCACCACATTTTAAAAAAGACATAGACAAACTGGAGCAAGTTCAGAGAAGAGCGACCAGAATGGTGACTGGTCTGCAAACCATGTCCTATGAGGAACGGTTGCAGGATTTGGGAATGTTTAGCTTGCAAAAAAGAAGACTGAGAGGAGACTTAATAGCTGTCTACAAATATGTCAAGGGCTGTCACATTGTAGAAGGATCATCTTTATTCTCATTTGCACAAGGAAAGACTAGAAGCAATGGGATGAAACTAAATGGGAGGAGACACAGATTAGATATTAGAAAAAACTTTTTGACAGTTAGGGTGATTAATGAGTGGAACAGGCTGCCACGAGAGGTGGTGAGTTCCCCTTCAATGGACGTCTTCAAACAGAGGCTGGACAGAAATCTGTCTGAGATGATTTAGTGAATCCTGCTTTGAGCAGGGGGTTGGACCAGATGACCCAGGAGGTCCCCTCCAACTCTACCATTCTATGATTCTATGATTCTATGATTCTATGATTCTATGTCTGGGTGATCCCAAACTTTTGAACGGTAGTGTATATTATGTTTGAGTCCCTGCGTTTGTATGATTTACGGCTGTTAGACAGCCTCAACACAAGTGAGGATTCCCTAACAAATGGGCAATCCCTGCATGTGTTGAGGCTGTCTAACAGCCATAAATCATGCAGATGCAGGGACTCAAACATAATATACAAGCACACTGACGATACTCGGTTAGGACTCAAGCATGCTCGGTTAACCCCTTATCTGAGCACGTTTGCTCATCACTAGTTGCTATCTAATGACACCCACTTAGACTTAACAAAAGTTAACTCATTAGGTGACAAATACTTTGATTACCAATATCTCCGCAACGGAGAGGCAAAATAAGGAAAAAAATATGTTTTATTCCGCTCTGCAGCATCTATTACATTGTGTGTACAGCTCAACATGAAACATTTGGAGAAAGCTACTCTTTAAGTTGAAAATTCTGCTTTATATCACTTGTCTTATTTATCAGGCAAACCGTTTTCAGCACAATTCTGGAATAAAACTGATCAGGGGTGGATTAAGAGTAGCAAGGGCCCCGGGCAGTTTAGAAGGCGCCGGCCCCCCCCCACCTGATTTATCACGTGACATGTCACATGATCCCCTGTGATAGATCATGTGATAGTTCACGGGAAATTAATTTGGCACAATATTAATTGTGCTGCCTCATCTGAGAGCAGCACAATATTGGAGCAGATACCGTGATTCCAGCGATGTGTCACTTTTTCAGCTGCTTGTTGTCATTTTGAGAAAATCACCGTTTTATCTGCTGCAGATCTAGCAGCTCTCTGAATGCTGCGCTCTGTATAGCCCCACCCACACCACTGATTGCAAGCTTTCTGCCCATGCTCAGTGTACACAGAAATCTACTGATCAGTGATGGGGGTGGGGTCCTATAGAACTTACTAGTCATCTAGTGATAATTACCTTCTGACAAATCAATGATTTTATCAAAACAGCACTAAGCAGCCCAGTAAGTGACACATTACTGGAATCAGTGCCTCTAACGCTACATTATGCTGCTCTCAGATTAGGTGGCAAAAACCTGATGACAGATTCCCTTTAAAGGAGCTGTAAAGACAAAAAAGTTTGTATTAAAAAAAATACAAGCCATTTGTGAAATTAACTTTTTTTCATTGTTAATTCACATTAGACTGTATCTTCAACACTTTTGTCAGCAGGTCTTATTACAGACTCTGAATAGGGCAGCTCTCTCCCTCTCCCTCAGCAGAAAGTCACAGCTTGGTTAAAAAACGGGATCTTTTATGATTTTCTCATAATAAATGAAAAAGGACATGCAAGTCCTCCAAACTATTTTCCGTTTCTCTATAGGGGAGGTCCTAAATCTTTCTTGTTCTTTAGTTGATCACATGTCAAAAAGGCAAAGCATTTACTATGAACTCGCCTAAAAAAATATACACTTGGAGAGTAATATCATCATCTGCATGTAAATATTCCTTGACTCTAAGGGCTCGCTCACACTGTCGTATAACACGGCCGAATGCTATGTGATGTTTTATCGGATAGGACTCGGCCCTATGTTATACTATGGGACAGCGCAGATCTGCTATTATTGGCATGAGAAAATAATCTCATTCGATATTCGGACCATGTGCACCCATACAAGTCTATGGGTGCACGTAAAACATTGGACTGCACTCGGATGTCATCCAAGTGCAGTCCGATGAACACTCACAGAGACTATGGAGAAGATGGAGAAATTAAGTTCTCCATCTTCTCCATATCTGTGCTGCGAGAGAATCGGATCACACTCAGTTGAAGCTCTGACAGAGTTTGAGCCGAGTGTCATTAGCATAATTGGCCCTATTCTCTTGCATGAGAGAATATATGACTTAGTGAGTGGACCCTAAAACTGAATAGTAGTGACGGACAGGCACCTCACAAGCGGGATCCATGTAGCTCTCAGATGTCATGTAGGTATGGCTTCATTCCATGGGGTAGGGCTTAATTTCAAGGTATATAAAAAAAATGGACTTCAAATAAAAATTAAATGAACACAAAAAGCACTAATTTAATTATTTTTTTCGTATTTATGTTTGCAGCCCCTTTAAAAACCCTTTGAGGACCAAGGCACATATATGTCCCATAGTTTTAAACTGGAAAAAAATTTGATTGAATAAAATTTAAGGTCCTCGAAGGTTTAAGTAGGTCATAAATTCATATGAATACTTGCTCATACAATTGCACATGCCAAAAGATGAAGAAGAACAGAATCAAAAATATGACATTAAGTGGAGCACTTACAGGTATTCAAGGTGAAAGAGACCAGCAAAGGCATCGTCTCGAATGACAGTAAATGAGTTAGAATTCAGCAAGCTGAAAATGAAAACAGCAGGTTAGAAGCGAACCAGACTTTATGGTGCTCAGAATTAGTCAAGCAGAATTTATTGACTGCTCTTGCAAAGCACTGAGACTCCCGCTGTGTATAGATGGCGCCGTGCGGCCTCCCGCTGTGTATAGATGGCACCGTATAGATGGCTATGTGCGGCCTCCTGCTGAGTATACGTGTATAGATGGCTACGTGCGGCCTCCTGCTGAGTATAGATGCCGCACGGCGCTCCCCCCAGAGACAGCAGGAGGCCGCACAGCGCCATCTATACTCAGCGGGAGGCCGCATGTAGCCATCTATACATAGCAGGAGGCCGCACGGCAACATCTATACTCAGCGGGGGGCCGCACGTAGCCATCTATACACAGCGGGGGGCGCACGTAGCCATCTATACACAGCGGGGGCGCACGTAGCCATCTATACACAGCGGGGGGCGCACGGCACCATCTATACACAGCGGGGGGCCGCACGTAGCCATCTATACACAGCGGGGGGCCGCATGTAGCCATCTATACACAGCAGGGGGCCGCACGGCGCCCCCCCCCAGAGACATCAGGAGGCCGCACGGCGCCAACTATACTCAGCAGGAGGCCGCATGCAGTCATACACACACACACAAACATATACAGACACGCATAAACACATTTGAAACACAAAAATACATTCAAACAGACATCACACAATGACATCTGCCCACACACACACACAAACACACACACATACACAGACAGACATCACACACACATACACACACACCTGCCCACACACACATCTGTGTGTGTATGTATAGTGTGTGTGTGTGTATGTATAGTGTGTGTGTGTGTGTGTGTATTTTTTTTTAAGTTAAAAACAAGTAAAATGCATGTGGCATCAATATCAGGACTCCAGATATAAGGGCCTATTCACACTGAATTTTGCAATGCATTCATCTCCTCTTTCCAGGCTTCTATCTAAATCCCTGAAAAATGGCATTCAGATGGGCCTTGACATAGCCATTGATTTGAACAAAGGCAAACCGAGGCTAAAGTCTGAATCTTTAGGCTCCATTTGCTCTGCTTTCAGATGTCTCATTTCAGACAGCACAATCCTGAATTTCAGGGATTCAGTTGTAAGCCTTGTGTAAAGACCTGAATGCAGCGCTGAATGTAGTGTGAATAGGTCCTTACATCCTACACCACCTCAGGGGATTGTTGTTATGGAGTATTGCCCCTGGGTGGCTGCAGTTATGACCACCACCAGGGCTCGCGGTCACCCACCCTAGCTTTGGTATTCTGGGGAGCTGGTATAATGAATATCAGAAAAGAGCCCTAGAGAAGCAAGAACATTGGAGAACCAAGAGGTGGTGGCCTCAAGTCAGGTGTAGTGTTCAACAGGGTGAGACTTTCTAACCTGCCCACACACACACACACACACACACACACACATCTGCCCACACACACACACACACCTGCCCACACACACACCTGCCCACACACACACACCTGCCCACACACACACACCTGCCTACCCACACACACACACACACACACCTGCCCACACACACATCTGCCCACACACACACACCTGCCCACACAGACACACACACACAATCTGCCCACACACACACACACACCTGCCGACACACCTGCCCACACACACACACACCTGCCCACACACACACATACACAGACACACACACACCTGCCTACACAGACACACACACACACCTGCCCACACATCTGCCCACACACACACACACATCTGCCCACACACACATCTGCCCACACACACACATCTGCCCACACACACACATCTGCCCACACACACACATCTGCCCACACACACACATCTGCCCACACACACACATCTGCCCACACACACACATCTGCCCACACACACACACACCTGCCCACACAGACACAGACACACACACCTGCCCCCACACACACACACACCTGCCCACACACACACACACACACACACACCTGCCCACACACACACACACACACATCTGCCCACACACACACACACATCTGCCCACACACACACACACCTGCCCACACACACCTGCCCACACACACACCTGCCCACACACACACCTGCCCACACAGACACACACACCTGCCCACACAGACCTGCTCACGCAGACACACCTGCCCACACAGACACAGACACACACACCTGCCCCCACACACACACACACACACACCTGCCCACACACACACCTGCCCAGACACACACACACACCTGCCCACACACACACCTGCCCACACACACACACCTGCCCACACAGACCTGCTCACGCAGACACACCTGCCCACACAGACACACCTGCCCACACACACACACCTGCCCACACAGACACACACCTGCCCACACACCTGCCCACACACACACACACACCTGCCCACACACACCTGCCCACACACACACCTGCCCACACACACACCTGCCCACACACACACCTGCCCACACACACACCTGCCCACACACACACCTGCCCACACACACACCTGCCCACACACACATCTGCCCACACACACATCTGCCCACACACACACACACACACACACACCTGCCCACACACACACACACACATCTGCCCACACACACATCTGCCCACACACACATCTGCCCACACACACACACTCACCATCCCCCGGCTCCATTCCTCCTGCTTGCTCTCTCTCCTCTCCGGTGGTAAGTAGCAGTACAGGCCGGGCGCGGACTGCGTGACGTCACAGCTAGGAGACACGGCCGCGCACGGGGCCGTGTCTCCTAGCAGTGACGCGGCCGGGCCAGCACAGGGAAGTTAACTGCTGCAGTGCTGGCCCGGCCGATGAAGAAGTAGCGGCGGCCGCTGCTGGGGGAGCGGTCCGGGGCCCCCCCTCCCGCCACTGCTACCGGTATGTTCCGCGGTGGCCCGCACATATAATGAGGGCAATCCGGCATTAGACACCCCGCCCGGAGCCGCGGGCCCCCTGCAGGCTCGGGGCCCCGGGCGGTCGCCCGGATTGCCCTCATTATAATCCGCCTATGAAACTGATAGCTGGGCAAAAATTTTGCAACTTTTGGCCTTTCTCAGTCAGTCCCAGCAAGGTCTGCCAATTTTTTGAAAATTGGGGGAAACTTATAAGAAAGGGGACGTGGTAGAGCACAGCCAACAAATGAATCATAATTACCATCAAAAAAGTGACAAATTACTACAGATATGTACTCCTGCCACTGTAGAAATATACAGCCATGGAGTACATTTCTTGCAGTGGCGTACATAAAGTGAAAGATTTTTATTTAGTCCAGCGCACTCTTCATCAAGATTGGTGTTTTGTGCACAAGTCATAATGAATCTTGGCCTACTTCTTTGTAATTTTGTATATAATATTGTGTACCATGCCTGATAAAACAACATAATTAGTGTTGAAAACTTGCAACTTATCTTTTAACTTAGCCATTAATAGTCATCAACTACTGAGGATTCTCAATTCTTAACTTTTGAAAGCATCAGTGAATATATACCCTGAATTTCCATCAAAAAGAGCATTTTATGAAAAGTGAATAATCATGGAACGGCCCTATCACATTTTTGGGAGTCACTTCACATCTGTAAGTGGTTGCCTCACAAAACAAATAGAAAAATGAACTTTGTACCGAAAGTCTACAACATCTGAATCACAGTTTTATCTTCTACTGTTAAAATAAGAAATAACTTCATTGCTCATAAATTATTGACTATTAATAACCATCATGTTTAGAGCAGAAAATGTATATGTAACTTCTGAAAAATCTGATTCTAATTTTTGTCTATTTTTGTATTCATAAGGATAGGTACATGATGCAAGGTTTGAAATATATAGAACATGTCTTGTATAGTGTGTAATGAAATGTATAATGTATACTGCACCCAACTTTTAGTTTAACCCCTCCCCGAAATTTGCCTTATATATATGGTGGGTGTTGAATGCACATGCAGGGAACAAACTCAGGAGTTTAGACGACTCCAAACATGGCAGATATTGGTTGTATTATACAGCAGATACTGACTGGCCACACACATAGGAGGAACGTTAATTCAAACTCTTCTATTTCATAGGGATAGATTATTGTCCCTGTCTAATGTGTATAGTGGCAGCCTGACAGCTTTCAACAGCACTTATCAGTGAATTAATAGGACATACTTAATTTTAGGGGTCCAAATACCTTAGATAACTATATACTGAATGATATATAGCTTTCCACGGAAAGGTGTCTGAACAGTGGTGCCTGTATCCTGCTTGCCCTTATCTACATTGAGGTTTGGCTGGCACAAGGTGAAGTTTTAATACTAGAGATAGTATAGGACCGTCCGATTGGGTACACCTTGTTGCAGTGGGATGGCTTTTACACTTTTTTGACCAAAATAGCGTTAACTAAGTACCCCATGTTATTTACATGTACTATTACTATTTACTTATTTACTAACTAGACGGTATATGCTCATTTTATTCTTGGGTTTTGTCTGTGAAATGGCCACAGTGTGAACGTGCTTCTATGCATTGCTAGTATACCAACTTATGGTCTGGCTTATTTCTTTGGTTTTGTTATAATGTTATCTGATGAACACATGAGAGATGTTGCTCTGCATATTGAATGTATTGTGGTAGCTTTCTCTTACAGTGTAGCTCAGTATTATTTTGGTCTCTATTATGTGCAGAATTGTGACAGGGAATGAAGGGTCTTGTCCAGGGGCAGGCAGGTTCGGTAGACCGAGCATTCTCCTTCAGGAAGCACTGTACCTCGCTCTGTCGCTCTACTACGCCTCATTCACAAGTCTGTATTTAAACACATACATGAAAAAAATGGTACCGGTGTCATCAGTGTTTTGGATCAGTGTGTCATCCACAGAATACCCACAGTTTAGTCGCACGTTTTATTAGCTGCTCTGGTCAAACAAGGGTAACATTTCTTCTTTATTACAACTGTTTGTTCTGTTCATTAAACACTAGCACTATTACATTTATTATCTGTTTGTTTTGTTTTTTATTAAGAGGAAGTATATTATCTCCAGATATGGTACTTTACATACCGGTTTGTATAAAGCATGGCCTTTTACAACTTCATATGAGGTCATCTAGGGTCTGCATCAACAAGTATGTAAAGTAAAGCCATAATACTGTACTGGCACTCATAGTAACCACTGCTTTTTAAAGAATGTGTTTGGCGGTTAAATTTTTTTTTACAAAGTCCTCAAAATGGGTTTAAAAAAAAAAGACCCAATACTTGTCCCACCAATCCCCACTGCTCCCATTTCAGTGCTGACCAGTCCCCACTGTCTATATCCTACTGCACTGATGATAATCAGAAACAAGAATATGTGACCACTGTAGACAATGATTGGCAGCAGTCTTAAGGCCCTACGTCAGGACATGATGTCATGGCTGCAGAAGGAAATAAACACTAGCAGGGGACTGGGAAAGCTTGGTATTAATGAGGTGACTTTTGCTTCCTTTTTTTATCCCTATTTATTTTTACTCACTTACTGTATATAGTGCCAATAATTCCACAGCACTTTACATAAATCAGCATCACTGTCCCCATTGAGACTCACAACCTAAATTCTTTATCAGTATCTCTTTTGGAGCATGGGAGGAAATCTGAGAACCTGGAGGAAACCCACACAAATACGAGGAGAACATACATATTCTTTGCAAATCTTGTCTTTGAACTCAGGATTTCAGCATTGCAAAGCAACAGCGCTAATCACTGAGCCACCGTGCTGCCCAAAATAAAGAATTTACATAATTTTAATGATTGGGGAGTGCCTTGTTCACTTGTGCTATTGCATGTTGGAACTCTCTACTATAAATTTAGAATACACCTCACCAGGTTAGCCCTAACAGTGCTGAAATGAGTCAAAAGACGCTGTTGTTTTGTCTTGCACTTAAAGGGATTTGGTCAGCACTGGATGACTGTTCAAACCAAGTACAGGCGCTTGGTGCATTAAGGCATGACCAATTATTTAAATACACCTTCCCACCTGCCTGTTTTCCATCTATGTCCACCATTTTCTGGCTCTATGAATCCAAAGCAGTCAATCAAAGAAGAGGGGAGAGTGGAGGTTGAGGGAAAACAAGCAGGTGGGAAGGTGTATTTAAATGATTGGCCACGTCTTAGTGCAACGAGTGCCCGTAGTTAGTTCGAACAGTCATCCTGTGCTGACAAAGTCCCTTTAAGTGCAAGACAAAACAACAGCTTCTTTGACTCATTTTAGCACTGTTAGGGCTTACCTGGTGAGGGGGATTCATCAAGCTGCAGATTACATGGACCAAGGGTGATAGCACAGCGCTCAGAACACGAACAGGCTTTTCTGTACAGCTAACCAGCAAGTGGAGCAGGACCACGCTCGAAGCCACAGAACTATGAGTGTAGACAAACACTGGAGAGCAGGTGAAATGTTAAACAGCAGGTCTCAACCAGGATGTAGATGAAGGTTGTAGAACCCACAGGAATTTTGCAGAGATAATTGCAATGTAGTGTGAACAGTCTCTATTTAGCAGTCTGTAATGCATACAGCAGGTGAATTAACGGCAGATCTAAGGAGCATTAGATGCAAACTGCAGGAGCGACAGGAGTTTGTAGAGAATATTGCAGCAGAAGAAACTGGATTTTGGCAAATTCCAAACAGTAACTGAACACTACACTGACTAAATAGTCATGGATAATGATGTTAGTGAGGCATGCCAAGCAAGTAGTGAAACCCGATATGGAACATAGCAAAGGTGATAGCCATAAGGAAAGGGAACGGAGCCCAATCCTCAAGTCAAGATAGATGTGTAGCAAGCACCATGTCTGTGATACAAAGAACAAACTCCATGGAGTTTCCTATTGATCCTTTCCTGACCATTGTTGCTGCTTAGCAAGAAACCACTAGATAGGCTGTTGGGTAGAGGAAGGAGGAAGAGAGAAGCAGTGTTATACTGACAGTGTGTAGTACAAGAGGGACTTGCTGCATGTATTACAGAGCAGCAGACCTGTTTATAATTGCAACATACAAGCCCAGTCAGCTGAAGCAATAAAACTGGTGAACACAGAGTCTTGGCGGATTAGTGTAGGGTAGACATAGAACACACCTGCCCAGGAATCGATTGAGCAATGGACAAGGTATCTAGCTATACTTTAACAAACAACATAACTTATTCTCCCAACCATACAAAGTGACTGGGATAGTAAGGCAAAGGAAGGCTGCAACTAGGCGCACGATGTGAGGCATGTGCCCTAGGAGGACTGAGCAGTGGATGACATCGGCCACCTCTGCCATGATGCTAGATTAAAATCTTGCATTTTGTCACCGTCGCTTGGGATTGGAATTTGTCCATTTTCTGAGCCAGTTGTTAAACTGACAGCTGTCTCAGAGAACAAGTACAGTGTCGGTCCCCTGCTGTCCATTATACTCATGACTTTCAGACATGAATACAATTGAAGCTCTGACTTCCGGCACTTCTGGGTCAAGGCGACATACAGCAGTGTGATGAGATCACTTGATCACTCTGACATCACTCCTGCACCACAGAGGAAGAGAATACAGTGGGAAGGTAAGCACTCCAATAGAGTCAAAAATTACTGTGAATTTTCATTGGGGGGAAAATAGTGTGCGGGAACAGTATGGGGATGAGTATGAGGTGGCATAGTATAGAGGCATGGCAGTGTAGGGGGACATTATAGAAAGGGTGAAGCTTGGGGGGACAGTGTAAAGGGACAGTATGGGAGGGAGTTTGAGTTGAGAAGAGGGCATAATATGAAGACTGAGCAGTGAGAGGGGGACACAAAGTGAGGGGACAGTAAGCAGGGTGGAGTGTGATAAGGGGCACATTATGGAGACTGGGCAGTATGGGGATGACACCCTTTGAGTGGAAAGTATGGGGCACACTATAGAGATTGAGCAGGATGGGGCATAGTGTCAGGGTACAGAATGTGTAAAAGTATGCAGAGAGGGAAAGTGTGAGAAGAGGCAAAGTATAGAGACGACACAGTGTGAGGGGACAGTAAAATGTAAGGGGCCAAGTATGGAAAGGGGGCAGTGTGGGGGGACACACACTGAGAATAGGGACAGTGTGGTGGATATAGCTAATAGGGGTGGACAGCCTGGTTATTACAGTTCAGAAGGGCAATCATTGCGGCGGTTATAGTTCATAAGGGGGACAGTGTAACGGATATAGTTCATCGGGGGGGGATTGTGTGGAGGCAATATTTTATAGCAGAGAACAGTATGGAGGCCATGCACCATAACAGGGACTGTTTTTATTCAGGGACATTATAATGACACTTATTTTTAAAGGCACTGTGATAGGATGTGCTGCGGAAGTCCAGAGAAAATGTAAGACTGCAGAGAAAAGCTTTGGATGTGAAAATTCATCTTGGCATCTGGTCAAGATGGCAAAGGAAAGAAAGAGAATGCCTCCAATCAGAGAAGATGTCACCTGTAGGTTCCTGGATGTAAATGTTTATTTGTGATACTGAATACGTCTCATCAATACTGTGTTTCCTGTATGGTACGCAGTCTGATGATAATTGTTAACAACTCCGAGGTACTCTTTATCATTGTTAAGGACGTACTAGGAGTTGTAGGTTCATGCAATAAAATTTTATATGGGGCTGACCTGATATTGCAATTGATTGCTGTACTATGCTTGACGATGTATTCATGTACTGATGGTGGTTCTGATGATGTGTGTATGCACTGATGATGTATTCATTTACTAATGATGGTTCTGGTGCCGTATTCATGTAATGATGCTGGTTCTGGTACTGTAGTCATGCACTGATGATGATTCTGATGATGTATTCATGTACTAATGATGGTTCGGGTGCTGTATTCATGTAATGATACTGGTTCTGGAACTGTATTCATGTACTGATGGTGGATCTGTTGCTGTAATTCTGTACTGATGGTGGTTTTAGTGCTGTATTCCCATACTGTTATTGGTTCTGATCCTGTACACATGTAGCATCCCATAACTAGTCAGATAATGTAATAAATAGGGTAAGGTGGTTGTTAGACACCTAGTGCTTGGGAGATAAACTTGAAGTAATGCTTTAGTGCATATAGGACTAATAGGGGTTAACTGGCCATGACAGGTTAATTATGAGCAGCTGAAGACCTGCTCATCATATCTCCACCCCTGGGTGTGATTCACTGGGTAAATTGAGAGCTGTTTGTCTCACACATGTTGTACTTATGGAGGTTTCAGATCTCCTGGACTGAATGCCTTTACTAAAGGAATGGAAGCTGGACTCTAAGCCAGGCGGGCTAACCAGCACTATTGTATGGACTTGATACCTTATGTTTTACCTTGTGCCGGACAAAGGCTGTATTGATGTACCATCACTGCCATCTTTCTGAGCTTAGTGGGAAGAGGCATTGCCTATGCTACAAAAGTGGCATAAAATGATGACATAAATGTACTGCAATCCGCAACTGTAGTATATTTTTTACAGTTGCAAACTTAAAATTCATTAAGAGGGGCATGCCTCTTAATAAATTTTGCACATATTGTTCTAGTGCACCCTTCTTCAAGACTGACATACAAAGCACCAGTCTTCATGAGTCGGAGCGGCTTTTAATTCTTCAACATTATTATTCGTTTGCGGTTAGTGAAAAAGAACATTCTTCTTTACATTTAGAGACAGCAAACCTCAATCTTTGGTCTGCTCTCAGCTAACAGCGAAAACCATAAAATCATAATCTCACTATTTTGAAGGGAAGGCTAACCTCTTCTATTGTTCTCAAGAATACTTGCTACACCCCTGGGCCATGCACAGAAAATACAGCATATAGTGTAAATAGGTATGATTCATACAGTGTCTTTCACATAAATCATGCATTTTTCCTGCAGGACAGTATGCATTTGTGTCTGATAAATTCCCTTTGTAGCCCTTCTGGGTCACCTTTTAACTATTTGCATTTGCTTAGTTTTTATGACATCAAAATGAAATGACTTTTGTTTTATTTAGACCCAGTGAAAAGTAAAATAAAACAAAATGGTGTTGTGCGTCAATCATTCTATTTCTGAAAAAGATACAGATACATAAAAATCCCATTTTGTTCAGACACTGTTTCACTGGGGTTACTATTATCCTAGATTCGGGCCTACATCTTCCTTTGTTTGTCTTGCTACTCTATCAATTCTTTTCTGCCTTGTCCAGGTGTCCCATATATCCCAGTTCTAAAAATGCCATTCTACTATATATGCCCATTTCTCTAGGGTATTTTACCTCTCATTCCGCAGCACTTCACTATTTGTAATTCTGTCACCAGGTTTTTGCCACCTAATCTGAGAGCAGCATAATGTAGGGACAGAGACACTGATTCCAGCGATGTGCCACTCACTGGGCTGCTTAGTGTAGTTTTGATAGAATTACAGTTTTATCAGCACAACATTATCATTACAGGACTAGTAAACCTGCTGGCTGGTAGTCAAGCATATTCATGAGCTCTGTATCACCCCGCCCTCACCACTGATTGGCAGCTTTCTAAGTACAGTGTGTACATGGGCCATCGATACTCTTTTATTTGAACAGAGCAATGAATAAGATCGCTTGATCGAAACGTGTCTGCTTGCATTTTAAATGGTTTTATGATTGCGATTTTTGCATGTCCTATGGATTTAGAATAAAATGGACTTCTAATTGAATATTTTTTGGATGCTGGCCTTCTCTTGTTCCTCTTAATCCCTTTGCTGCACAGGAAGTGTCCAAGCAATCAACTTCAATAAATTCTAATCTCTCGTAAAAACAAACAAACAGCCAAATCGTAGACAAGTCGCAGTCCCATACAAACCAGAAACAAAAAATCCAACACATTTGGAAACATTTTGGACTATACATCACCATAGGTCACAGGTCGCAATGTGACAGCATAGGTATCATTAGAGGAAATGTCACAAAGCGACGCCGTGGTCTCAGTGTGGTACGACACATAAACGTGTGCTCTTAAGCTTACTGGCAAATGTTGGGGAAAAGAATTAGCTGCCATGTCAGATTTCAATGTGAGAAGTACTTTGTTCCCCTTGTTTGAGGGGAAACTCACCTGCCCAATCGGATGCTGGGGCGTGCTGAGCTGTCAATGTCTTGAATAACAGATTAAGTGTCCAATGAGAGTTAGGGTGTTGCCTGACCTTCATCCATGTGTGTCTCCTGTTAGGATAATTACCTGGTTATTTAGCCATCTCTCTGCCTCAGACTAGTGCCAATTGTAGCTTCTTGCTCACTGGTGTATGTTTGCCTTGTTTCACTGTGCTCTGATCTACTGCCACCTGACCTAGGACCACCTTCGTGATTGTGGTATAACTGAGTTTGTTTATTGCGAGACTGACCAGATGATAGCTGATGTTATGACAAAGCCACTTCCAAGAGCCAAGTTTGAAGAATTCAGAACCAAAATGGGACTAACAGGATAAGTAGTTGTTGAGTGCGGGTGTTGGAATAATGCTTATTATTGTATTATATTGCAACAACTACTATTTAATAGTGCATGAGTTTCTGTCTCCAGCAATAGTGTTACATTGCCAGGAAGTTCCTGTTCAGTGTGTGTAGCTGGAGCACACTTTACTTTCACTTTGCAAGCTGACAGACAAGGTGCTAAGATCCTAAGCTATAAGAAATACCAGTTGTTAGCTGTGTTATCTTTGTTCCTGAATAAACATATAGTCACTGTTGAATGGCTGGACAGTACAGAGATTAATATGCTGCTAACAATGATGATGATGATGATGATGAGAGCCTGTGCGGAGAAGGGGGTGGTGATGATGGTGAGGGGTTGTGCAGGGAAGGGAGTGATGTCACTTGTAGGTGCTGCATGCTGGGAGACTGTGCAAGGAAGGGGGTAATGATGCATGATGGTGTGCTGCGTGAAATTGCATGCTTAGAGGCGGCAAAGGGAATTTGATTATGTCAATCATGTGGGGCTGCACGCTGGGTGGCTGTGCTGGAAAGAGTGATGTTACTCGCGTGGGTCTGCATGCTGGGTGTCTGTGTGGTGAAGGGGTTTTTTGTCACTAGCATGGGGCTGTATGCTGTGCGACTGCTCAGGGTAAGGGTGATGATACTTGCGTGGGGCTGCTTGGCTGTGAGGTGAAGGGGTGATGTTGCTTGCCTGGGGCTGCATGTGGTGGGCTGCACAGGGAAGGAGTTTATTTCACATGCATGGGGCGGGTGTTCTGCACAGGGAAGAGGCAGGGGCGGACACAGACTGTAGTGGGCCCCTGTGCAAGAAATTTTTTGGGGCCCCCCCCCTGCGCTTCATAAGGCAACAAAGTTATGTAAACATAACCCCCCCATGTGCAGCTCTCATCCCCCCCCGTGCATCTCTCACCCCCCCATGTGCATCTCTCACCCCCCCCCATGTGCATCTCTCACCCCCCCATGTGCATCTCTCACCCCCCCCATGTGCATCTCTCATCCCCCCCATGTGCATCTCTCATCCCCCCCATGTGCATCTCTCATCCCCCCCATGTGCATCTCTCATCCCCCCCATGTGCATCTCTCATCCCCCCCATGTGCATCTCTCATCCCCCCCATGTGCATCTCTCATCCCCCCCCATGTGCATCTCTCATCCCCCCCCATGTGCATCTCTCATCCCCCCCCATGTGCATCTCTCATCCCCCCCACTCCTAGTTAATTAATTGTATTTAAGAAAAATAAAACTTGTTATACTTACCCCCATGCGATCCCTGCAGAATCCTGGCACTCGTCCATGTCGCTGCCACCAGGTTCTCCTGACGTTCGGCCATGTGACGGTGCCACATACATAGCCAACAGCTTTTGTTTTGGCCAAAAGATTTTTAAAGCCGCCACCACGATAAGGTAGACTCTTCTGGCCGGGCCCTACTCTAACCTATTAAAATTTTCTTAAAATATCCAATACTCTTTTTAGATATATTTTTATTTAGTTTTCTTTAAGGGAATGTGTCATATACATTTTTTTTTAAAATGACCAATAATACCACATACAGGGAATACCGCCACACCATCACCAGACCACATATTACCACAACATAGTGACCGAATAATACCACACAGAAGGGAGAAAAACTGCCACACCATGACCAGACCACATATTACCACCACATTACTAATATTACCACCACATTACTAATATTACCATAAGTGTCATTATACACGGGAGCTCTATACATGGTATGTATAATGTAAGTGTCCAGGTAATCTAGTGATCACCAGTGACATTATACACAGGAGCTCTGTATATAGTGTCAGTGTACAGGTAATACAGTGATCACCAGTGACATTATACACAGGAGCTCTGTATATAGTGTACAGGTAATACAGTGATCACCAGTGACATTATACACAGGAGCTCTGTATATAGTGTCAGTGTACAGGTAATACAGTGATCACCAGTGACATTATACACAGGAGCTCTGTATATAGTGTACAGGTAATACAGTGATCACCAGTGACATTATACACAGGAGCCCGGTACATAGTATATAGTGTAAGTGTACATGTAATGCACTGACTCACTGGTGACGTCTCTAGGTGAAGTCCTTCAGCTACGCTTTTCTCCTTCATCCAGCACAGACCGCCATCACGTCTTCCAGCCAGGACTCGTCTCTGCATAAAATAACACAGTTATCTACAGCACATTCCCCAACTTCTACATTACGCAGCTGAATACAGACGTGCATCCACCATCAATATATGGTTAGTTATTATGCAACCTACCATTCCAAATATAAATTGTAATCCACCACGGTGCCCCCATTAACTGTAAATAGGCACTTAATATATAATTTAATTAGAACTTCTACTCTATACTTCCTGCTCCCCGCATTCATTATTTACATGCACCCCCTGCCCCAATTCATTATATCATGTCCGTGCTCTCCCCACCCCATCGTCATTTATCATTTACTCTCCCCCACCCCACATTCATTATGTGCAGCTCATTATCCCCCTACTCCTAATTCCCCGATGTGCAGCTCATTTTCTCCCAATTCCCCCATGTGCAGCTCTCACCCCCCCATGAGCAGCTCTCACCACCCCCCCATGTGCCCCTCTCTCATCCCCCTCCCCCACATGTGCCCCTCTCTCATCCCCCCCATGTGCATCTCTCATCCCCCCCCATGTGCATCTCTCATCCCCCCCACATGTGCACATCTCTCATCCCCCTCCCCCACATGTGCACATCTCTCATCCCCCTCCCCCACATGCATCTCTTATCTCCCTCCCCATGTGCATCTCTTATCCCCCTCCCCATGTGCATCTCTTATCTCTCCCCCATGTGCATCTCTTATCCCCCTCCCCATGTGCATCTCTTATCCCCCTCCCCCATGTGCATCTCTTATCCCCCTCCCCCATGTGCATCTCTTATCCCCCTCCCCCATGTGCATCTCTTATCCCCCTCCCCCATGTGCATCTCTTATCCCCCTCCCCCATGTGCATCTCTTATCCCCCTCCCCCATGTGCATCTCTTATCCCCCTCCCCCATGTGCATCTCTTATCCCCCTCCCCCATGTGCATCTCTTATCCCCCTCCCCATGTGCATCTCTTATCCCCCTCCCCCATGTGCATCTCTTATCTCCCCCCATGTGCATCTCTTATCCCCCCCCCACATGTGCATCTCTTATCCCCCCCCACATGTGCATCTCTTATCTACCCCCCACATGTGCATCTCTTATCCCCCCCACATGTGCATCTCTTATCCCCCCCACATGTGCATCTCTTATCTACCCCCCACATGTGCATCTCTTATCTCCCCCCCATGTGCATCTCTTATCTCCCCCCATGTGCACCTCTCTCATCCCCCTCCCCCCACATGTGCACCTCTCTCATCCCCCTCCCCCCACATGTGCACCTCTCTCATCCCCCTCCCCCCACATGTGCACCTCTCTCACCCCCCCCACCCCATGTGCATCTTTTATCATCTCCCCCCCCCATGTGCATCTCTTATCCCCCCCCCACATGTGCACCTCTCTCATCCCCCCCACCCCATGTGCACCTCTCTCATCCCCCTCCCCCCACATGTGCACCTCTCTCATCCCCCTCCCCCCACATGTGCACCTCTCTCACCCCCCCCACCCCATGTGCATCTTTTATCATCCCCCCCCCCCATGTGCATCTCTTATCTCACACACACACACACACACACACACACCTCCCATTCCCCCCACTCCTAGTAAATTGTATTTTGAAAAAAACAAAACTTGTTATACTTACCCCCATGCGATCCCTGCAGAATCCTGGCACTCGTCCAAATCGCTGACACCAGGTTCTCCTGACTTCCGGCCATGTGACGGCACCGTCACATGACCGGAAGTCAGGGGAATCATGAAGGCGCAGCGCTGAGATGTCCCGGACCGGCGCTTAGCATGGGGCCGGGGGCCCCATGAGGAGAGAGACTCACAAGAGGGGGCCCCCAACGGGGCTCCAAGGGGGCCCCTACCGGCTGGGCCCCACACTGGAGTCAGGGCAGACATGCCCTGATGGCGGCCCTGCTGGAGCCTGGAGGGGCCCCCTCTCCCTCGGGGCCCCCGTTCAATGAACGGGCTGCACGGGCGGTAGTTCCGCCCCTGGGAAGAGGGTGATGTCGCTCATGTGGGAGTGGGCGCTTGCATGCTTTTTGCTTTCATCTGCACTTATCTTCAATGCGGCTTAATTCTACATATTGGTTTGTAAAGTTCATTGCTATACATTTATATGTATGCATATATCATACCTCCCAACTTTTGAAGAACAGAAAAAGGGAAAGATTTTGGCCACATCCCAATCCACGCCCATTTACCATTTCCTTCTCCCTCAGCAGGAGGAGATGTCAGACGGACAGTGGCAGGGAGGGAAATTCAGCAGACGGCCGAGACCAGGGTGTATTCTCCCTGTAGAATACAAATACATATATAGAACTACAGTGCTGTGTACAATCTGTATAATCTGCCTGTGGAGTCAGAGCCTGAAATACAGATTAAGTACACAAAATTCTCACCATTAAATCATCAGAGTTTGTGGCTCAGTAGCTTAGGCTCCTGCCTGCAATTTTAAAGTTGTGGGTTGGAGACCGGGCGACTCAGAAAAAAGTGCTATTTTTGTGATTACTTATTATTTTTACTACTTTTATAGGAGCAAAAAAAAATCTTTTCTTCTCCTCAGTATACAGGGACCATAGCAATACATTGTTATATATATACACAATATATCTCTATGGACATGTATAATCTGCTTCCGTGTTCATTGCCTGCAATAGAGGTTAATATTACCAAATTCTCCTAGCTACATCTTTGTGGGCTGTGGCCCTTAGGTAGCGCAACAGCTTGTGAACATGGAAATGGGAGTTCGAGTTCCAGGGAGACCGGAACAAAGGAGGGAGAAGTGCACAGAGCAGCCCCGCCCCCGAGGAGGACAAAATTTCTGACGTGATGGGACAGTCCCGCTGTCTGTGATCATTTTGATCTCACTACATCACGTCTGCTGTGCAGAGTGTTATTGCACGCAGGAAAAAACAGAACAGAGAGCTGGGGGAACGAGAGAAATTAGTCTTTTTGTGTGTGAATATGTGGGGTCTCATACTGTATATGGGGGGGCTGTGGTGACCATCATACTATGTATGGGGGTCCTGTGAGAACCATTATACTATGGGTGTGGCTGGATGTGAGGACATTATACTGTGTTTGGGAGGGCTGTGGGGACATCATACTGTGTGTGTGGGGAGCGGTTTATCAAGGTACAATGGCTGAATAACATGAGCATATGATTTGTAAATTTTATAAAAAGCAGTGAATTATATGGTGTTGATTCGCTGCTACAAGTAAGGGTGCAAGTTACAATAAACCTAACATAACATGGAGCAGCATGTCAGTGAAATTAATTCTGCTCAGTATTAAGTGATACAAATAATATAAAATAATAATAATAATAATAATATTGAGCAGAATTAATTTCTGCCTATTAGTTCGGCCTCCACAAGTCACGGTCTCTCATGTGGCCCCTTGGGAAAATTAATTGACCATCCCAATAAAATCTTACTATGGGGGAAAACTGTAACAGTGCTTCCAAGCATGAAGCTGATTTTGACAGTTGACACCCAGTTTGACAGTCCCACACCGCTCCCGGAACATTAACCCCCAAAATGATGCGATCGAAGTCGATCGCAGCATTTCCGGGGCAAACAGAGGTAAGAGTACCCCTCTTACCTTGGATCGGAGATAGGACGAAATCCGGGTGGGTCACGAGGCACCAGGAAGTTAGCAAGATCGTGTGCAGTGCATGATCTAACTTGAGCCAGTGCAGAGCTGACAGCCTGCATAGCACGGGGATGCTGCTGCATCCTGCAAAAAATGAAAGTCCCATAGTGGGACAAAGTGTAAAAGTGAAAGAAATTGTCAGAAAGTGAAAAAATATATATATATATATATATATATATATATATATATATATATATATATATATAGTACAGACCAAAAGTTTGGACACACCTCATTTAAAGATTTTTTTTTTTCTGTATTTTCATGACTATGAAAATTGTACATTCACACTGAAGGCATCAAAACTATGAATTAACACATGTGGAATTATATACTTAAAAAAGTGTGAAACAACTGAAAATATGTCTTATATTCTAGGTTCTTCAAAGTAGCCACCTTTTGCTTTGATGACTGCTTTGCACACTCTTGGCATTCTCTTGATGAGCTTCAAGAGGTAGTCACCGGAAATGGTCTTCCAACAATCTTGAAGGAGCTCCCAGAGATGGTTAGCACTTGTTGGCCCTTTTGCCTTCACTCTGCGGTCTAGCTCACCCCAAACCATCTCGATTGGGTTCAGGTCTGGTGACTGTGGAGGCCAGGTCATCTGGCGTAGCACCCCATCACTCTCCTTCTTGGTCAAATAGCCCTTACACAGCCCTGGAGGTGTGTTTGGGGTCATTGTCCTGTTGAAAAATAAATGATGGTCCAACTAAACGCAAACCAGATGGAATAGCATGCTGCTGCAAGATGCTGTGGTAGCCATGCTGGTTCAGTATGCCTTCAATTTTGAATAAATCCCCAACAGTATCACCAGCAAAGCACCCCCACACTATCACACCTCCTCCTCCATGCTTCACGGTGGGAACCAGGCATGTAGAGTCCATCCGTTCACCTTTTCTGCGTCGCACAAAGACACGGTGGTTGGAATCAAAGATCTCAAATTTGGACTCATCAGACCAAAACACGGATTTCCACTGGTCTAATGTCCATTCCTTGTGTTCTTTAACCCAAGCAAGTCTCTTCTGCTTGTTGCACATCCTTAGCAGTGGTTTCCAAGCAGCTATTTTACCATGAAGGCCTGCTGCACAAAGTCTCCTCTTAACAGTTGTTGTAGAGATGTGTCTGCTGCTAGAACTGTGTGTGGCATTGACCTGGTCTCTAATCTGAGCTGCTGTTAACCTGCGATTTCTGAGGCTGGAGACTCAGATAAACTTATCCTCAGAAGCAGAAGTGACTCTTGGTCTTCCTTTCCTGGGGCGGTCCTCATGTGAGCCAGTTTCTTTGTAGCGCTTGATGGTTTTTGCAACTGCACTTGGGGACACTTTCAAAGTTTTCCCAATTTTTCGCACTGACTGACCTTCATTTCTTAAAGTAATGATGGCCACTCGTTTTTCTTTACTTAGCTGCTTTTTTCTTGCCATAATACAAATTCTAACAGTCTATTCAGTAGGACTATCAGCTGTGTATCCACCAGACTTCTGCACAACACAACTGATGGTCCCAACCCCATTTATAAGGCAAGAAATCCCACTTATTAAACCTGACAGGACACACCTGTGAAGTGAAAACCATTTCCGGTGACTACCTCTTGAAGCTCATCAAGAGAATGCCAAGAGTGTGCAAAGCAGTCATCAAAGCAAAAGGTGGCTACTTTGAAGAACCTAGAATATAAGACATATTTTCAGTTGTTTCATACTTTTTTGTTAAGTATATAATTCCACGTGTGTTAATTCATAGTTTTGATGCCTTCAGTGTGAATGTTCAATTTTTATAGTCATGAAAATACAGAAAAATCTTTAAATGAGGTTGTGTGTCCAAACTTTTGGTCTGTACTGTATATATATATATATATATATATGTGTATGTGTATGTGTGTGTGTGTATTGCCACCCCTGAAATTCTGTCAGATAATACTCAGTTTCTTCCTGAAAATGATTGCAATCACAAATTCTTTGGTATTATTATATTCATTTAATTTGTCTTCAATGAAAAAACACAAAGAAAATTGTCATAAAGCCAAATTGGATATAATTCCACACCAAACCTAAAAAAGGGGATGGACAAAAGTATTGGCACTGTTTGAAAAATCATGTGATGCTTCTCTAATTCGTGTAATTAACAGCACCTGTAACTTACCTGTGGCACCTAACAGGTGTTGGCAATAACTAAATCACACTTGCAGCCAGTTAACATGGATTAAAGTTGACTCAACCTCTGTCCTGTGTCCTTGTGTGTACCACATTGAGCATGGAGAAAAGAAAGAAGACCAAAGAACTGTCTGAGGACTTGAGAAACCAAATTGTGAGGAAGCATGAGCAATCTCAAGGCTACAAGTCCATCTCCAAAGACCTGAATGTTCCTGTGTCTTCCGTGCGCAGTGTCATCAAGAAGTTTAAAGCCCATGGCACTGTGGCTAACCTCCCTAGATGTGGACGGAAAAGAAAAATTGACGAGAGATTTCAACGCAAGATTGTGCGGATGGTGGATAAAGAACCTCGACTAACATCCAAACAAGTTCAAGCTGCCCTGCAGTCCGAGGGTACAACATTGTCAACCCGTACTATCCGTTGGCGTCTGAATGAAAAGGGACTGTATGGTAGGATACCCAGGAAGACTCCACTTCTTACCCCGAGACATAAAAAAGCCAGGCTGGAGTTTGCCAAAACTTACCTGAGAAAGCCTAAAACGTTTTGGAAGAATGTTCTCTGGTCAGATGAGACAAAAGTAGAGCTTTTTGGGAAAAAGCATCAACATAGAGTGTACAGGAAAAAAAAAGAGGCATTCAAAGAAAAGAACACGGTCCTTACAGTCAAACATGGCGGAGGTTCTCTGATGTTTTGGGGTTGCTCTGCTGCCTCTGACACTGGACTGCTTGACCGTGTGCATGGCATTATGAAGTCTGAAGACTACCAACAAATTTTGCAGCATAATGTAGGGCCCAGTGTGAGAAAGCTGGGTCTCCCTCAGAGGTCATGGGTCTTCCAGCAGGACAATGACCCAAAACACACTTCCAAAAGCACTATAAAATGGTTTGAGAGAAAGCACTGGAGACTTCTAAGGTGGCCAGCAATGAGTCCAGACCTGAATCCCATAGAACACCTGTGGAGAGATCTCAAAATGGCAGTTTGGAGAAGGCACCCTTCAAATATCAGGGACCTGGAGCAGTTTGCCAAAGAAGAATGGTCTACAATTCCAGCAGAGCATTGTAAGAAACTCATTGATGGTTACCGGAAGCGGTTGTTCGCAGTTATTTTGGCTAAAGGTTGTGCAACCAAGTATTAGGCTGAGGGTGCCAATACTTTTGTCTGGCCCATTTTTGGAGTTTTGTGTGAAATGATCAATGATTTGATTTTTGCTTCATTCTCTTTTGTGTTTTTTCCTTGCAAGCAAATTAAATGAAGATAATAATACCAAAGAATTTGTGATTGCAATCATTTTCAGGAAGAAACTGAGTATTATCTGACAGAATTGCAGGGGTGCCAATACCTTTGGCCACCACTGTACATACACACACACATATATATATATATATTAAAAATATTTTAGAAAAAATAATCCAAAAAAATAAAGATATACTGTATCCATAAATAAATATTATTATGAAAAAAAAAAACCACTAAAATTACACACATTTGGTATTGCTGTGCCCGAAACGACCTGACCTATAAAATTGTCCAACTAGTTAACCCCTTTGGTGAACACGATAAATAAAAAACGAAGCAAAAAACTATGCTTTATCATACCGCCAAACAAAAAATGGAATAAAACACTATCAAAAAGACTAATGTAAATAAATGGTACCACTGAAACCTTCATCTTGTCCCACAAAAACAAGCCGCCATACAGCTCCATCAGCCAAAAAATAAAAAAAGTTACATCTCTCAGAATAAAGCGATGCAAAATTTTTTTTTTCTATAAAATAGTTTTTATGGTGTAAAAGTGCCAAAACATAAAAAACAATATAAATGTGGTACCGCTGTAAACGTACTGACCCGAAGAATAAAGCTGCCTGATCAGTTTTACCACACGCGGAACGACATAAAAAAAAAAAAAAACAATTCCTGAATTGTTTTTTGTTTATTCTGCCTCCCAAAACTCGGAACAGAAAGCAATCAAAAAATGTAATTTGCCCGAAAATGGTAACAATAAAAACGTCAACTTGTCCCGCAAAAAACAAGCCGTCACATGACGCTGCCGGCCGAAATATGGAAAAATTATTGTAAAAACTAGTCTTTGCAAAAAAAAAAAAGCGTCTTTTAGTGTGTGACAGCTGCCAAACATAAAAACCGGATATGAATCTGGTATCGTTGTAATCGCACCGACCCGAAGAATAAAGTCGTCTAATCACTTATACCGCACGAGGAATGGCATAAAAAAAATCTTGGGTTGTGCTAGGGTTGGGATTTTTTCAAAAGTAAAGAAAAAAAAAAAAATGATGATGATATGGCGACTAGTGTTGAGCGCAAGTGCTCACTACTTAAGTTTACATCGGGTATGCACCGAATATCGCGGGTGCTCGAGTGATATGCTCGAGTCTCCGCCCCATATGTTTCATGGTTGTTAGACACCCAAAAAAAACCATTGCCCGTGCTTGGCAGTCAATCCCCGCGTGTTTTTTTTTGGTTGTCTAACTGCCGCGAAAACATGCGGGGTGGAGACTCGAGCACCCGATGGAAACTCAAGTGGTGAGCACTTGCGCTCAAGACTAATGGACAACTTATTCAATATGATGACCTAATGTTATCAAATTCTGTGTCGTACCTCTGGGTTCAAAATGTTTACTTGATAAAATCCTTGAGGAGTATAGTTTCCAAGATGGAGTCACTTGTGGGGGGTTTCCACTATTTAGGCAGAATCAGGGTCTCTCCAAACGCGACATGAAGTCCGCTCTCCATTCCAGCCAATTTTGCGTTTAAAATGTCACACAGTGCTCCTTCTCTTCTGAATCCTGCCGTGCGCCCAAACAGTGTATTTTCCCCACATATGGGGTATCTGCGTACTCAGGAGAAATTGCACAACAGTTTTTAGATTACATTTTCTCCTCTTACCTTTGTGAAAATAAACAATTTGGGGCTAAAGATAATTTTTGTGGAAAAAGTTTTTTTTTTTTTATTTTTACGACTCAATGTTATAAACTTCTGTGAAGCACCTGGGGGTTCAAGGTGCTCACCACACATCTAGATAAGTTCCCTGAGGGGTCTAGTTTCCAAAATGGTGTCACTTGTAGGGGGTTTCCACTGTTTAGGCACATCAGAGGCTCCCCAAATGCGACATGGCGTCCGCTAATTATTCAAGCAAATTTTACATTCAAACAGTCAAATGGCACTTCTTCCCTTCCAAGCCCTGCTGTGGGCCCAAACAGTGGTTTTCCCCCACATATGGGGTGTTGGCGTGTTCAGGAGAAATTGCACAAAAATTTTGGGGTCCATTTTTTTCTTGTTACCCTTGCGAAAATAAAAAATTGGGTCTAACATAACATTTTTGTGAAAAAAAGTTAAATGTTCATTGTTTTATTCCACATTCTAAAAATTCCTGTGAAGCACCTGAACGGTTAATAAACTTCTTGAATGTGGGTTTGAGCACCTTGAGGGGTGCAGTTTTTAGAATGGTGTCACTTTTGGGTATTTTCTGTCATATAGACCCCTCAAAGTCACTTCAAATGCGATGCGGTCCCTAAAAAAAAAAATGGTTTTGTAAATTGTGGGAAAAATGAGAAATCGCTGGTCAACTTTTAACCCTTTTAACTTCCTAACAAAAAAAAAAATTTGTTCCAAAATTGAGTTGAAGTAAACTAGACATGTGGGAAATGTTATTTATTAACTATTTTGTGTGTCAAATCTCTGTGATTTAATGGCATGAAATTTCAAGTTTTGAAAATTGCGAAATTTTAGCCAAATTTCCAATTTTTTCACAAATAAATGCAAGTCATATGAAATAAATTTTTACCACAATCATGAAGTACAATATGTCACGAAAAAACAGTCTCAGAATCAGCGGGATCCGTTGAAGCGTTCCAGGGTTATTACCTCATAAAGTGACAGTGGTCAGAATTGTAAAAATTGGCCTGGTCATTAACGTGCAAACCATCTTCGGGGGTAAAGGGTAGTTTAGCAGCAGGTGGGCCCCTCTGAACATGGGGCCCGGGGAAACCGCACTCTCTGCCCCACCGGTAGCTACACTACTGATCCAGATCCTTCTCTTTCCTCACACTTTCAAAGGAAAGTCGGGAGGCCCCCATACTCATCAGATTTATGGCTGAACCTACTGAACTTAGCCTTATGTGCATGGTAGTCTTAGTGTTACCTGTAGTATAGATAGTACTGTGTGCACAGAAATCATGACCCTCCATACAGCAACTCCGATCTGATCATCGCTGTAGTGAGACAGCTAGAATGGAGTTGCTGCAGGGAGCTTCATTATTTCTAGGGAGACAGTTACTCAAGATTACAGCCCTAATACAAGAAGACCGGCATTTTGATAGAATTTGAATTTGCCTGTATGTACGCAAGTCTCGGCCAGCACCACCATTTTGAAGAGTGGAAGCAGCTTTGCGGGGAAAGGTGTGACCGTGATGGAGAGGAGCCGACAGAATCATAATTCACACTACAAGGGGCATAAATGATGACAGAAATCTCTTCCAGTGACCCCAGAAATTTCTGTCATAACTTACGTCACCTTTATGTTGTAAACGATGATGATCCTGACGGCTGCGCTCCATTACGCCTCTCCCTAATGGTGGGGGTGCTGAGACTTGTGCACATACAGGAAATGTCGAATTCTGGCAAAACTGAACAATCAGGGTTATGTGTACATTTTTTATATTACGAAAAGCGATAAGAAAAATGCACGTTTTATTAATCAGAAAAAAAAACAGAATTTTGCAGAATTTGTCGGCTGCATAGAAATACATAAAAAAAAAAAAAAAAATAGAAAAGTGTAAAAGAAAACCCTCATGTACAACTTTTGATTTGTACTTCATTAAAAACTTGAACAATAACCAAAAAAGCCACGAAATCTTTAGTCATAAAGCCGCGATAATATAGGTAGATATAAAACCTCCTGTAATATCACTATTCCTGAGCCTCATTAGCCCCCTCACTGCAGACACTCCAGCCCGTTCTTAATGAGGTGGCAAGGATGGAGACATGAGGAGCTCCAGGAGCCACCTCCACTCCAGTCCCGTCAGGGCTGAGCCGTCTATGTGGAGCTGCTGGAGGGAGAAACACGGAAGCCGCTCCTCTCTACACGCACACCTCACGGAAGCCTATCCGCTCCGCTCTACACCACACCTCACGGAAGCCTATCCGCTCCGCTCTACACGCACACCTCACGGAAGCCTATCCGCTCCGCTCTACACGCACACCTCACGGAAGCCTATCCGCTCCGCTCTACACGCACACCTCACGGAAGCCTATCCGCTCCGCTCTACACGCACACCTCACCAGCTGCTACTCGCTCATTGTGAAAACTCGTAAAGTACACGATCTAGTAGCAGGTGGGCGTGTCCGGCAGCATCACGTGGGACTGCAGCCAGCGAATCACAGGCGCCTGTGCTGATCTCTCAGCTGTAGCCTGCGGAGAGCGGTGAGAGCCTCCAGTATATCGCCGGAGATCGCAGAGAGAAGAGCGGCTACATGGACTGAGCTCTGGCAACATGACACAACAACCCAACGGGACTGTCAGCAATGGCGTCAAGGATCCGAGCAGGAGCCGCGACAGGGGCAAGAAGGAGGTGAAGATTGTCATAGTGGGAGATGGAGGCTGCGGGAAAACTTCTCTGCTCATGGTCTATGCCAAGGGCTCCTTCCCTGAGGTGGGTACTAGCCGGGCACAGCCCAGGATCTGATGGTACATGACATTGCCATGCTTGTCAGCAGCTGTATTGTGTGATTAAGCTGTTGCTGGCTCTATAGTATTGTGCTGGCACCTACATGTTTCACTGATTTATGCTATACTTTCTTGCTTGTTAGATTATCCTTTTTTTTTGCACCAGACTTACATATAGATAATTCACTGCCACAATCTCTGTATTTAGTTACCTTCTTGCCAGCCCCAAAAAGTGAGAAAAGCTTCCTGATGGCATTATCCCAACCCCGGCAATGGATGGCGCTGAGTACACGGCTTATCTCCATGACACATGAGGCGCTGCCTGTTTCTCCCTATCGCTTTCCTAAATGAGATCCACATTAACTGGATCAGTCGTCTTAAAATGTGACATCTAGTTAGGACGCCTCAGGATTTGTGATTACGTCTCCTTTTTCAGTCAGGTCTACTCATCTGTCTGTGTGGGTTTTTTTTTTTTTTTTTTTAAATAGTCTCAGAAAAGACTCTGACTACTTGCCCACGATCCGTAATAACGGGGTTTTGGATGCTGCTCACCTACGCTGCGTTGTACAGTAGAAGCACAGCGGTGGATTTATAGAGATCTATGCCCACTGTGCTTCTATTTGACGCCAAGAGAGCGAACGTGCTCTGTCGTGCATCGTTTTGGGGAGGATACACCTACTGGAGGTGGACACTCAGACAAAATCTACTACATCTGAGTGTCTGCCTCCCCTAGGCATTCACGCTCAATAATGATAAATAGCAGAGCGCACGTTCGCTCTCTTGGCATTATTGTCTATGGCCCCATCAGTGCATATGCCCGAATTCCTTTTTGGGGAAGATTTGAACGTGAACCCCCAATGGGGCCACTGAACAGGTGCCTGAACTCAATGTGAAAGTACCCTTAGGCCACGTGCACACGTTCAGTATTTTACCTCAGTATTTGTAAGCCAAAATCAGGAGAGGAACAATCAGAGGAAAAATATAATAGAAACACGTCACCACTTCTGTATTTATCACCCACTCCTGGTTTTGCTAACAAATACTGAGGTAAAATACTGACCGAATACTGAAGGTGTGAACATAGCCTTACAGGACAGCTTTTCCTACCCCTTAGGTTCAGATGTCAGGACACTCTCTGAACTACTTTCTCTCCACCCTAACTAGGATTGTAAAACACTCATGCCCTGGTGAACATGTATAAGGTGTCTGGCAATATGGTACATTTCTTGCAAAAATTATATTTCCAGTAACTAATTTTCAATTTTTATAGCCAACACTGCAGATACTGTTACATGCAAACATTTTTTTAATCTGTCTGCGCACACTGTATATTGTTGATGGATTTAATCAGTAATCTAAAGTGTGTTATAAGTTCAGCCTGACAATCTCTCAATCATACACCTTTTGGGGTAAAAAAGGAAAAATACAGTTCCGACATCTATCTATTCACAGGTGGTCAAACTGCTGATTTTGCCAGGAAGAGCTGGTTGCATTGAGGTTTTGTGATGCAGCATCAAAAATGCATTTTATTTTTATTTTTTTTTTATGGGAAAAAAACGATGCAGCTTTACCTTGATTTTTTTTTATATCATAGTGGAAAGTATTCATTTTTTTTTTTTTTCTGTAATTTTAAAACCTGCAATAGATAACTGCATGGTAGCTGCAACATACAAGCAAAGCCAATAAATAACTAAAAATTGCCTATCAAAGAGGACACAGAAGCTGATTGGGCTTCAGTAGATAACAAATGGCTATTTTGTAATTATAAGGTATAAGAAGCATGCTCTTAAATGAAACCAAACAACCCCTTTAATTCAGAGTGTTGCAATTTATTAAAGGGTTTTAACAGTTATTAAAGCTAGTTTCTAGCCAGTTTATTTGCATAGAAATAGTGTACATGATATTTTTCATACTAAAATGGTAGAAAAAAACTACAAGTTGTGGCAGATTTATAAACGCTTGTAAAACATATCATTTTCAAGTTATGTATATGTGATACACAGATTCTCATGGTCAATGCGGTTTTGATGAGAAAGTTTAGGTGATTTATACAGTCAGTTCAAGTAGCTCAGTTTCTTCCATAAAAGATATAAAGTTATGAGTCACGTTTTACAATCAAAATTCTCAAAAATGCAATACGAGTGATAAGTCACCAGTTCAGATGCATGAGCAGTAGCGTAACTTGGAGCTTGTTGGGCCCCAATGCAAAATATCCAACAGGGCCCACAACTGTCAGAGGTTTTAAAGGGTTTGTCCACTACTTGGACAACTTCTCATCCCTCATGCTTGGCCCCAATAAAAAAAAAAAAAAAGCCTATACTCTCCTCCCGTGGTGTTGGCACTTACTCTCCCTGGGGCTTTTGGGAGTCAGTGTGACAACAGCACAATCAGTGCTGGCTTCACGGTCTCCTCCTTCAGACAAATCAAACATGAAGAGGAAGTCTGGGCTGGCCGTTGTAGTGGCTGGGGCTTGGTACTGGACATCCGCCTCCTATTCAAATGAACAGGAGGTGGATGTATAGTACCCTGCGGCAGCCACTACAAGTAGACAGCCAGCTCCTCAAGTAAGTTCTTCCGGACGGTGCGGGTGGCGGACCCCGGCCGATCAGACATTGATGACCTATCCTAAGGCTAGGCCATCAATATAAAAGTAGTGGACAACCTCTATAATACTTCGTACATAAGCCTTTGTTGGTGATGACAGCTTCAAGACGCCTCTTGTATGGAGAAACTAGTCTCATGCATTGCTCAGGTGTGATTTTTGTCCCATTCTGCCATACTATCTTCAAATCCTAAAGGTTCTGTGGGCTCCTTCTATGAACTCAGAGCTTTAGTTCCTTCCATAAATGTTCTATTGGATTCAGATCAGATGATTTTCTGGACCATTCTAGGAGCTTTATTTTCTTTCTCTGAAACCAATTGAGAATTTCCTTGGTTGTGTGTTTTGGATCATTATCTTGCTGCAATGTCCACGCTTGTTTCATCTTCATTACCCTGGTAGAAAGCAGAAGATTTTTTTTATCAAGAATGTATCATACATTTGTCCATTCACCCTTCAGTGAAATTAAGTTTGCCAGTGCCGTATGCGGAGACACAGTCCTTTGCCATCATGTTTCCACCTTCAAACTTCACTGTTGGTATGGTGTTTTTGAGGTGATATGCAGTGCCTTTTGGCTTTCAAACATGGTGTGTATTATGGAATCCAAAAAGTTAAATTTTTGGTCTCATCTGACCAGACTATATTCTCCCAGTACTTTGCAGGCTTGTCTAAATATTGTTGAGCAAACTGTAAACGCACTTGAACAAGCTTTTTGTTCAGCAATGGAGTCTTGCGTCATGAGCATGCATACAGGCTATGGATGGTTGAGTCCATTTCTTATTATTTTCTTTGAAACAACTGTAGCTGATAATTCCAGGTCTTTCTGTAGCTCTCCACAGGTGGTCCTTGGCTCTTGCACAACTCCTCTGTCTGAAATCTTGAAGGGAGCACCTAGTCGTGGCCTGTTTATGGTGAAATGTTTTTTCCATTTATGGATTATGGCCCTAACTGCTCACTGGAACCTTCAGTAACTTAGAAATTCTTCTGTAACCAATGCCATCAGTATGTTTTGCAACAATAAGGTTGCAAAGGTCTTGAGACAGGTCACTAGTTTCACCCATCATGAGATTCTTCTTATGTGGCACCTTGGTAATGAGACCTTTTTTTTTTCTTCTTTTATAATCCATCTGTTGAACCAGCTGATATTATTTTTCAGTAAATGGCAGAATGGAATTCTAATTACCGATAGACTTCAGTTGGTGTCATGACTTTCCATGGCTCTTCTTTCTTTCTTCTTCTTTCTTTCTTCTTCTTTCTTTCTTCTTCTTTCTTTCTTCTTTCTTTCTTCTTCTTTCTTTCTTCTTCTTTCTTTCTTTCTTCTTTCTTTCTTCTTCTTTCTTTCTTCTTCTTTCTTCTTTCTTCTTTCTTCTTTCTTCTTTCTTCTTTCTTCTTTCTTCTTTCTTCTTTCTTCTTTCTTCTTTCTTCTTTCTTCTTTCTTCTTTCTTCTTTCTTCATTATTACACTTAATTTATGGACATCTATGGTTTGATTTCTTTGCCTGTATGGATTGGATGGGTTATTACCGACATCTGGTGAGAATTTCATGTCAATTGTATTTTCCGGACTATAAGACTCACTCCTCTCCCTACCACCCCCAATTTTGGGTGCGTCTTATAGACCGAATGTAGTGTCTAAGTGGTGCTGCGGGTCCTGCGCTTGGAGGATGGGGTGTCCAAAGGTACGACGCTGCGGGGCGATGCTGGGAGTCTCAGGGTGGTATGAGGGGGTGTTTGACGGTCCTCAGCAATACTCGCACCACTGACATTTTGTGACAGTCCAGAGCCCCTGCACTTCCATGTTTTCTATGCGGTGGACTTCGGGAAAATGGCCTCCAGAGGCAGCGCCTGCGCTGATTGAGACATCGTACTGCGCAGGCGCAGGAGTCCACCGCATAAAAAAAAAAATGAAAGGGTGGTGGCTCCAGACTTTCACTAAATTTGGCAGTGCGAGTATTGCAGAGGACAGTCAACCCCCCACCTACCACCCTGGGACTCCCAGCATCGCCCTGCAGCGTCATACCTCCAGACACCCCATCCTCCAAGTGCAGGACCTGCAGCATCACTCGATCGCTACATTCCGTCTATAAGACGCACCCCAATTTTCCCCCAAAATTTGGCCCCACTCCTGCCACCGAGCACCGCTGAGCAGCTCCTTCTTCCTTCCTGGGATGGGACTCGCAGCATCACCCCACATCGTTGCACCTCCTGTGTCCCTGCTCCACCACTGCTGCCGCCCCTCACCGGTAAGCTGAATTAGGATTGTAAGACGGACCCCCATTCGACGCTTTTTATTTTTCCCTATTTTCCTCCTGAAAATTTGGGGTGCGTCTTATAGACCAAAAATACAGTATTTTCTTAGAAAATTGGTGACTTGTTCAATACTTATTTCACCCATACGGCTCCAGTGTTATGGACCTTTTTATTTAGTGTATATTTTTATGGTCTTTGCCAAGTGGAGTGCTCTTAGGCTGCTTTATATAATCACCCTGTGAGCAATACCCACTTGGTGAAGATGGTAGTAATTGGTACTAATTACTAAATACATCTATGGGTGGGTGGATGACAACACAATACTAGGGGGCACATTGGAAATAAAATAAGAACAAGAATCACTTTTGACCTGGTGATGGGTCCTCTTTAAATGTGACATTTTTAATTCTTCTGAACTGTCTCGCTGCTCCTTTGCCCCTAAGTATCAGGTGCATTTTATGCAGGAGAGTGAGGAGGGAAAGCGATATACAGATGATTTTACATGTATTAAATAACATGGCTGGTTGATAAACTATCAGAGTGAGCATGTCTGCGTGTGGGGTCTTGTCTGTTTGTGGTCCCTCTTACACTATAAAAACAAACTCTTATGAACTTGGTATGAGTCTGAGACGGAAATTTTACTGATTGGTACTGGTGACGCTCACAATCTCTGTAAAGTTCTCAGCCATAAATGTTATAAATGTGAGGTGTAATTTTCGCTAGTCATGTGACCCTTAAACAGTGTCTGATAGTAAAAGCATTCCGCCATAAGTTATGTTACAGGGAGATGCTGAAGGAGACTAGAGTTGTAGTAAAATGGTGCATAGTGGCACAATATGGCGGCACGCCATACTCTGATCATCTTTTGTCCAGATGTGGCAGATTTTTTTATATGGATATTGCAAAGCAAACTACAGTACAATCCAATTGGGGTTTTGAAAATGCCATTCACAAGTAGCAGACGTTTTCCAAACCTCCTGCGGCTTTTCAGTTTCACAGATGTGGAAATTATACCGATTCACATGTAACCAATGTGGAATCACTGTGGATTTGTAGAAAGTTAGAAAGCAGAATATTTCTGTACTTGGCCCAAAGTTTAAAGTATACTGCTCAAAAAAAATAAAGGGAACACTTTAAACAGAATATAACTCCAAGTAAATCAAACTTCTGTGAAACCAAACTGTCCACTTAAGAAGCAACACTAATTGACAATCAATTTCCATCTATTGTCTATTCCATTTGCACAACAGCATGTGAAATTATTGGCAATTATCAAGACACCCTCAATAAAGGAGTGGTTCTGCTTGTGGGGACCACAGACGACATCTCAGTACCTATGCTTTCTGGCTGGTGTTTTAGTCACTTTTGAATGTTGGTTGTGCTTTCACACTCGTGGTAGCATGAGACGGACTGTACAACCCACAGAAGTTACTCAGGTAGTGTAGCTCATCCAGGATGGCACATCAATGCGAGCTGTGGCAAGAAGGTTTGCTGTGTCTGTCAGCATAGTGTCCAGAGGCTGGAGGCGCTACCAGGAGATGTGGAGGGGGTCGTAGGAGGGCAACAACCCAGTTGCAGGACCGCTACCTCCGCCTTTGTGCAAGGAAGAACAGGAGGAGCACTGCCAGAGCCCTGCAAAATGACCTCCAGCAGGCCACAAATGTGCATGTGTCTGCACAAACTGTTAGAAACCGACTCCATGAGGGTGGTGCTCACAGCCCAACACCGTGCAGAACGCTTTGCATTTTCCACAGAACACCAGGATTGGCAAAGTCGCCACTGACGCCCTGTGCTCTTCACAGATGAAAGCAGGTTCAAACTGAGCACATGTGACAGAGTCTGGAGACGCCGTGGAGAGCGATCTGCTGCCTTCAACATCCTTCAGCGTGACCGGTTTGGCAGTGGGTCAGTAATGGTGTGAGGTGGAATTTCTTTGGAGGGCCGCACAACCCTCCATGTGCTCGTCAGAGGTAGCCTGACTGCCATTAGGTACCGAGATGAGATCCTCAGACCCCTTGTGAGACCATATGCTGGTGCGGTTGGCCCTGGGTTCCTCCTAATGTGGGACAATGCCAGACCTCATGTGGCTGGAGTGTGTCAGCAGTCCCTGCAAGATGAAGGCATTGAAGCTATGGACTGGCCTGCCCGTTCCCCAGACCTGAATCTGATTAAGCACATCTGGGACATCATGTCTCACTCCATCCACCAATGTCACATTGCACCACAGACTGTCCAGGAGTTGGCGGATGCTTTAGTCCAGGTCTGGGAGGAGATCCCACAGGAGACCATCCGCAACCTCATCAGGAGCATGCCCAGGCGTTGTAGGGAGGTCATACAGGCACGTGGAGGCCACACACAATACTGAGCCTCATTTTCACTTGTTTTAAGGACATTTACATCAAAGTTGGATCAGCCTGTAGTGTGTTTTTCCACTTTAATTTTGGAGGTGACTCCAAATCCAGGCCTCCATTGGTTAATTTGATTCCCATTGATTTTTGTGTGATTTTGTTGTCAGCACATTCAACTTTGTACAGAACAAAGCATTCAATGAGAATATTTCATCATTCAGATCTAGGATGTGTTATTTGAGTGTTCTCTTTATTTTTTTGAGCAATGTATATAGTTTTAACATTTTGCAACAGTGTTTTTAAACAAATATATCAGGAATAAAACCTAAACGGTGAGGAAACATGTATTAATATCTCATCTGTGTTTTAGACACACTCCAGGTTTAGGCATACAAATACTATGGCAGTATTTGTCAGCATTTTACAAATCGGTCAATTTTAATATGATGTTTTGTTTGCATAAAATATCATTGTTGGTAGCGGATCTAATGATTTTAAGACACATTTAGACTATTAGTGTTTGTCGGATGATTGCAGACATGTTTATACAAGCCGGTAATCAACAAACGATCAAAACTTATTCATCTGGTAATTGTTTCTTTCATTCCGGCATTAAAATTCTCGTTATTGGAACATCATCATTATCCTGTGTGAAAAGGAATTGTGGTGCCAAAGATATTCTATGCGCACAGGACGACCCTGGTCTGCAAGTGTTAGTGGGGCTTTGGTCCTCATTCACACATTTTTATTCTCGTACATAAAACGTGACATCTGATTTTCAGCAATATTTGGTCCGTATCAGTTTTTACCATTAGCTTTTAATCAGTGATTTTCACTGCTGAAAGAATAAAATGACAAAGTTTCTGATTCCATCCATGTGCTGTCTGTGATTTTCAGAGCCATTGGGTAATTTTAATCTTATTCAGATCAAAAATGGACATGATGGTGTATATATTTTATTTGTTCTTGTGTTAAAAAAAACCCCAGCCCTTAGACTATAATATAGTTGTTTTATCTGAGAAAAAACGTGTATGTGATTCACAGAGGTCTGAACGAGGGCTGCACAGCGAGCTATGTCGAGCGATCGAAATTCCTTAGGTGATGCTGATGCAGTGCAATATAAGTGAATGGGGTCGCATTGTGACCATCTCTCCTCCTCCCCTTTCCTATACCCCGAGGGTACGGCGACCACGACAAGTGAGTCTCAAGAAGTCAAACCGATTTCTTGCGACCTGCTTGTGATAGTTGCTGCACTCATAAGGTTGCAATGTGATCTAATTCATTTGCATTGCTCTACAATGTAGCAGCGACACTTGCCTAACTTTGGTCACGTGACAAGTCTCATGGCCAAAGTTGCCATTTAGCCCCAGCATCAATGCTGGTGTGAACAATCCAATTGCCTGATGAGCAAGTGTTTTACTAGTTAGCCTGCTGCTTTCTGCCATGTTTACAGAAGCCATTGATTATGGAAAGGTCTGAATAGACCCTGAGGTCTGGACTGAAGATACATTCACATGCTGGTGTTTGCTGCTTTTTTTAAAAGGTGTTTCCTGCCCTTTTTACACAAAATGTAGAAGAGAAAAAAATGCAGTAAGTCTTCAAGCATGCTGTGAAAGCAGATACCTTTACAGAACTGTATAATGTGCATTGGCCATTGTGAATTTGCCTTTTGGCCTATAACTAAATATAACACGCGATGATCCTGTGCTGTACACTAAACAATACATAGCCATTTAGTTGGACACTTCCAAACCATTTTGTGAAGTCAAATTGTTTTGCTACTTAATTGCAAGCTTATATCGTCACCCAAGTCATGTCGTCTTTTCATAAATACATCTTTCAGGTAGGTGCAGTATTCAAGGATACATTGCATGACAAAGAGTTAAACAGGGCAAGGCATTTTGCTAGCTGCAAGGCACAGCCTAACACCTAGCAAATTACTGGTATTTGGGAGAACACTGCAATTTAACTGCCTTCTTTTCCTGCCCCAGGAATGTATTACATATACATTTCTGGCTGTGTGGGTTTAGCGTCATGCTACATTCTGCACGTGTTATGGTGCTTTGTGTTACACGCGGTTAATGTAGCACAGAGACATTGCTTATAGAGAGACGTATACAAAAATCACAGCTGGGATTCTGCTCCTTCCAAAAAAGCTCTGCTTTGTCGACACGGCAAAAGGAGGTTTATTATGTGAAACTTTATGTGGAAGGCAAGCAATTTTTCTTTCATATTTCCCAGCATGACGGATAATTATAGGTTACTTGTCAGCTAGAACAGCGGATATAAACCTGGCGTTAAATGTGCCTCCCTTGTTTTATTAGATGTGTAGGTTAAACTTCTATCAGATGACAAACTACATGATACATACATTTCATCAAAATCGCTTTCCTTGCTATTGAACTGTAAAACTGAACTTTAAGTGAGCCAAGTGTTAATCCTTCCATGTTTCAGATAATATAAACCTAGCAAGAAAGTTCACATTCACCAAATATAAAGCAAAGTCATAAAATAATTGAATAATGAATTGTGAAGTTATATAATTTTTGCACTTAATTATAGTGAATATCCTTTTGCAGATCCACTTCATGGGTTTTTTGTTACCCTGACCTACTTATACCATATTCTAGTTTGACATCCTAATTACGGGTATAATTCCTAGTGTCCATGCAATGCTTTTGTCATTCACCATTCTGCTTTTGTTTTTTAATCACCCCTTTCTTTATCATGTTCAAAAGTGCTTGATTATACAATTAAAAAAGAATCATGACTTTCTTATGTTTAGTGCATGTGAACTTTCATTTATAGGTATAAATTCTTGTAGTGCGAATCAGTTACTTATCTCCTTAATATGTGGATGTATATGTAATAAATTATATAGATTATATATTTCCTTTGCACATTGTTCTTCATTGGTTTATGTTTCAGATAATGTATGCCCATTGGAAGAGGACAAAATATAGTGGATCCTGACATATTTGTATGGTCACCTGCTCATATAGATTACTGATTGAGAACAGCAGGAAGCGAAGTTCAATGTCGGTGGAGATGAGATTCTTATCACAGCCTGAACTCCATTGAAGTGTTGTAGCTTTCAGTATCTGTTGCATTCATAAGAATTTTCTGAATGCAGATATTTGACTTATTGTTTTCTTTGATGTGTGGAGGTGAAATTACTTCACCAGACCATTACCAACTTACTACAAAGCTCGGGATTCCGGAAGCTGACGTTAGGACTGTATGTTCTGCGCATTGCAGGGAAGTTGCGCAGCAGGTTTAGGTGACAGGTACACCTTTATCTCTGGAGAATACAAATCTTTTAGATTTGCATTCCTCATTGCCTGACGTGCTGATCCATTATACAGCTGTTATGAAAAATGTTTTGATTATATTTTTTCCTGCCCTGTTACCAAGCGAATAGATAACACAATTCATATGTGATACTATCTATACTTATGATGTATTTTTAGCCAGAATTAAAGTAGAGTATATGGTTCAGGTATCTTCATATAATGTGCGGTGTATAACCTGAAAAGATCAATATCCCAGTATAAATCGTGTGTATTTATATACAATGATCAACTATAATATTTAAAAAAAGAAAACCACTTAATATTGTGTAGTCGCCTCTCATGTCACAAGAACACCTCTGGCCCATTGAGGTAAGAACTCCACAACATCTATGATATTGTGTGGTATTTGGCACCAAGATATCAACAGCAGATCCTTTTGTCTTGTAAGCTCAGCACTTCCTACAGGTTCTCAATTGAATTGTGACCTAAGGACTAAGCCCCCCCCCTTCCCAACAATCATCTCAGCTGACACACCCATACACCAAAGTGATTAACTAACTGGTCAAACGCTCCAAGAGAACAATGCAATCGACATCTTTCCTGACCATAAGTCGTCCGGCACACACTATACATATTAGACTGTCTCCTAAATCTTTCAAAATGTGTATAGGGGCCTTCAGTCTATCTATCTCTTGGTTGTTGGCCGACAACCATCACAGCCGACACTCCCGTACACAGGAGCTTTCACTCGGCCTAGCGCTCTTGTATTCTCTGAGAAAGACACCAACTAACACGTCGCCCAGCAGCTTATCTCGGGGAAAACAATAAGATCTGCAGTCCGAAGTCTGACATGCACAATCAACATCTCTCCCAACTATCAGTTGGCCGGCACCCCCATACACTTTAGACTGTAGGCCGAACTCGTCGACATCACTGGGTTGGCTCAGCTGACACTACTGTTTTTGGAGGCCTTAAATCAACAGCTTGAATGTTTTTTTGTTTTCCTCATCTCTGAACAATTTTTACAGTGCAGCAGGACATGATGGCCAATTTTATCATTTGTGTTGTTTTTTTTTTTTTTATTTTTTTAGTCTTTCCTATTTTGTATATTGAATATTGCCCAGAGCATCACATTGTCACTGCCGGCTTGTCTTCTTCCCATAGTGCATCTTTGTGCCATTTCTTTCCCATAATGGTAAAGAACACTTGCCCAGCCATGCAGTTAATATTAATGAGGACGATTCATCTGACCGGTCATGGTCCAGTTCTGATACTCACACATCCATTGTAGGCACTTGTGGCAGTGGTTAGGAAGGGAGAAGGCCACGTCCAAAAGGGATGAACAAAGACAAAAATGTGGTAATGAAAAACACTTTATTATAAAACATACAAGTGGGGTGGAAAAGGAACATGTATACAGATGCCCATGTGGAAAACACAGAAGCACACGGCGAAAAATCTCAATGGTAATAAATACATATGGGGCCCCAACCATCGTTACCGTGGAAGAAAATCAATAATGTGTACAGCCTTCATATGCACTATAGATAGGCAAAAGTATGCTAGCTAGCGGTCACCCTAAAAGAATGTTTATGTAGATATTGTTATATATCCATGTGGCACATAGGTAAATTACGTGAGGTGATAACAGACCGCAATGCCGGCACAGCCACTGGTGCTACATGGGGGTTATAGACATTATTTAAGAGTGACCGCTAGCTAGCATACTTTTACCTATCTATAGTGCATATGAGGGCTGTACACATTATTGATTTTCTTCCATGGTAACGATGGTTGGGGCCCCATATGTATTTATTACTATTGAGATTTTTCTCCATGTGCTTCTATGTTTTCCACATGGGCATTTGAATATATGTTCTTTTTCCAACCCACTTGTATGTTTTAGAATGGTGTTTTTCATTACCACATTTTTGTCTCTGGTTCATCCCTTTTGGCCGTGGCCTTCTCCCTTCCTCTCTGCTTGTTATGATGAACCAGCTATATGCTGTGTCTTAGGTAGGCGGTACTTAATATGGACTTTAATATTTATATACTTTATATGGAGTGTACTACTTTTCTCGAAGTCTCCCTTATGTAACTTTTGGCAGTTGTCAGTATGGGCACTCTGGTTTTACAATACGCAGGAACATACACAGCAAGCTGCCATGCACGGTGTTCTGACAACTTTCCATCATAGCCACCATTAAGTTTTTACATCTTTTTAAAATGCTGTTCTTTAGTAGCTCTTTCAATGCGATTAAACCATATTCATCGATGAGTCTTGGATGCTGAGAAACAAAACATCATGAGACAGTGACTTTTCTAATAAAGAAGAATTTGGAAGGAAGAACTGTAATACCACCAGCTTTCATAAGTCATCCTTCCCCTTTAATTAGACATTGACCATGACGTACCAGTTAGTTTCAAAAGATTCCAACATGCAGCTTTCTAGCTGGAAAACTTTAATACAGCAAGTGTAGAAGAATACTTGTTTGTAAAATGCAATACAGATTACAGCATTAAGGATATAAGATTGTCTTTTTTTTTTAGGTGAAATTTGTTTTATGCCGTTTCGTTACCAGCAGCGATCAACCATAAGACCTTCATCTGAAGGGACACCAAGCTAGAAGAACTTCCTGTGGCTGCCGGTTGCTGTGACCACAGACGTTCGCTCCTCACACGGCTTGCACAGATGTGTACAGAGCTTCTCCTATATAGACCGCTTCTAAGCTAGACTTCATACACCTTAAATAATTGTCGAACACCCCGAAATGTCAGTAAGCAAATCTAACACTGTCATACCATCTGATCTGTAAGCATGGTCTTGCATCGGCTGTGAAGGCTAATTCTTAACCTGCTGCTTCTGTCCCCGGGATTCCAGCTGTCTGTATCCTGCTCACCTGACTTTGGGTTTGACCTAATTACTAGCGCTCACTTGTTAAAATGGAAATGAAACCAACAAAACTTGTAAGGCCGTTCTTTAGACAAAGCTCGTTCTGTCTTCCCATCATCAGTAGCAACGGAAGTGCTTGTGGCCTGTGGGGTTGGTGTTTGTACCTTGTAGATGAATCTCCTTAGCTTATGTTTCTTCCGTGGAGCTTTTTGTACAGTAATATGGAAATGTATTAGTTTCCATTACTGTTTATTCCACTGACTGTTTCCTAATACTGAAAATTTCCTGGGCTTCTGGTGTGTCATTAATGATGATGGTGCACATGATCTGAAACCGATCTACTCAAACAGTCAATCAGAGGACTTTGATCCCACCTTCCTGTAATATAGAATAATAAACTTACACAGGGTATCAATATGGACTAAAGGTAGCTATACTATTAGCCGATAGATAGCAGTCAGCGAACAATCTCCTCACCCCAACCATACACATGCACGCTCAGCCAAATAAAGTGCACATGTCTTTCTAAGGGACTCTGTCATCACAAAATGACTGTTCAAACCAAGCATAGGCACACTGTACATCATGGTGTGACCAAACATTAAGTACAACTTCCCACCTGCTTATTTTCCCTCTATCTACATCCACCCCCCTTTCCTTTGACGGCTATGGTTTCATAGTGGTAGAGAGGATGGTGATATATGGGAAAAGAAGTAGGTGGGAGGTGTATATAAATGATTGGCCTTGCCATGATGCACAGATTGCCTGTTTGGTTAAGTCATTCGTTGCTGTCAGTCCCTTTTAAATGGAAGGAGGGAAGTTAGCTGCTACCAGATTACCAGCAATGGTTCATGTCCCTGGAGAACAAAAAGATCAGATGTTTAAATGTAGTAATCCTTTTTTTTTTTCCCTGAAAATCTGCTAAATGATTTTGATTTAATGTGTATGGTTGTCCTAACTTTTTTTTTTAACCTCTATTACGTGCTCGGTCACAAAACTGTTGTGTTGCTGAACCTCCATGGGTCAGTTTGCCCCAACTTTTGATCCTTTTGTCCTTGACCACTGAGTTTGACAGAAGCCCCTAAAGATTGGTTATCCACCCACCTTTTGCATGGGGAAGCATTTGCCCCTCACCACCAGGTTGCACCATAATTATTATATCAAAAAGACAAACTAAGAGAGAGGAGAGTTGGGGTCATTCAAGGCTTTTGAGGCCTTTTTCAGATGTCAAAGTTGGAAGCTTTGGGGGCGATTCATTAAGAAAAGCGATTCTGTCAATAGGGTGGGGGTTCATGTTGGAGTGGACTCTCATGATTCATTTGAGGTGCACACTTAAGGATTCAGGTGAGACGTGTAGTGACGTGCTCCCCTATGTGCGCCTTGCCACAAATCTTACTCCAGTCTCTGCTGGAGTAAGATTGGTGACATGGCAGATGCTTCCACTCGTCGTGAATTTGACGAACGGGGTCGCCAAGAATAGAGTGAAAATAACAGAAGTCGCATTTTTTTGCACAACCTCACATTGCACACACAAATGCAACTTTTCAAAGCTTCGTTTGCCAGAAATTTGGTAAAGAAGCTTTGAATCGCCCCCTTTATCTTGCATCATTCATGCACAAAATTTAGATTTATTTTCTCCTTTTTTTTTCCTCTTCCCCTGGGTGTGGTCAGCCAGATGTAGTGTGTTTTGTTTTTTTTCCTACATTTTCCAGCAGGGGTGAAAAAAAAAATTAGAAGTTTTCAAACACTGTGCGACACTTATAAACTTGACGCAAATATCAGCACTGCAGGCTGCAGTAAAACTGATTTCAAATATCCCTTGCTTGATCAATCTCATTCAGACACCAATTTTTCATGCATGTGTTCCATCTATGGTTTTCACGGACAGAGCTTGTACTCTTTTTAGTCTATGAAGCTGTTCACATGTCCATGCTTTGCGGATTTATCTACTTTTGATCCACCTTACAGGAAAAAACATTACAAAAAAACCAAACACCGATAACACTCAGACCACGCTGTGGTTTCTTTTTTTTTGGAAGACTTTTTGATTGCCCTGTATATGCAGCTGAAGGTGAAGCTGTGCTTTTGGATTTAGATGAAACAAACTGTTGAATTTGAGGTATGGAGCTGATAGTTCTGTCATACTCTGGATGTTAGAAGAAAGGAAGAACTTATTTTTTTTTCTAATCCTTCATCAAACTTTTGTAAAACTACTTTATTTGCGCTTCTGTAAGGGTGTTGCTATGCAGGATATCGAGCCATCCTTTTGGCGTACTAGAAGAAGCTTGAAATAACTTGAAGAAAACATTCTCTTCAATCCAAAGCAAACTCTGCTAATCTACAAGTGTTTTCTTATAGAACAACAAAACTCATTTGTATGGAAATTAGATGTATCGTTTCGGCATGTCTTGTTTTCATTTTTTTTTTTTGTTGTGAATTACCTCACAATTCATCGGCCTTTCTGGATCTCTTCTGTGCAAAGCTTTATTTTCTGAAGTTAGGGTGAGGTCTGATGCCAGTGTTATCTACGTTTAAGACTTGTGTGAAAATTAGAAGTAGTTTTAGTTCAAATCTATGAAGAAACATTGAAAGTTTGTGAACCCTTCAGAATTTACCAATAACACTGTAAATTAGAAGAACCAAATAAAACCAATGAGTCAAATATTTACTGTCATTTTTTGCTCCTAAATGAGGAAAATGATTCAATATCATGAGTCTGATGGTAGCAAAAGTATGTGGACCTTTACTTTCAATATCTGGTGTAATCTCCTTGTTCAGCAATAACTGCATCTAAATAATTGTTGATTAGTCCTGCATATTGGAGAAATTTTAGCCCATTCCTCTCTGCAAAACAGCTTCTTAGGTTGGTGGGTTTTTCCCCTTGAACTGCTTCATTCAGGTCCTTCCACAACATTTCTATACTTTAAGATCAGGGCTTTGACTTCACTATTCCATAACTAACTTTATTCTTCTTTAACCATTATTTTGTAGAATGTGTGCTTTGGGTTGTTGTGTTTTTTTGTATGATCCATATTCTCTAGAGATTCAGCGCACGGACAGATGTCCTGATCGTTTTTCCTTTTTTAGAAATTTTTTTTTTTTTTGGTATAATTTAGAATTCACCGTTCCATCAATGATAGTAAGTAATCCTGACCTAGTTTCAGCTAAACAGGCTCAAGATGACATGCCACCACCGTGTTTCACAGATGGTATGAGGTTTTTATATGTTGTAATTTGTTTTTCATTCTCTATACATAACGCTTCTCATTTAAACCAAAAGGCTCTATTTTTGATCTCCTCCATCCATAAAAAATTGTTCCAACAGCTTTCTAGCTTGTCCAGGTGATCTCTAGCAAACTGTAGACAGGCAGCAATGTTCTTTTAGGAGAGCAGTAACTTTATTTGCAATCTGCCTTGCATGAACATTAGGTAATGAGTGAGGCCTTTTAGATGCTTAGAGGTTATATTGGGTACTTGTGTAACTTTGGGGAGGGGGAAGTAAAATGTTTCACCCCCCCCCCCAATCATAATAGTTTTTATTTTTTATAGCGCCAACATATTCCGCAGCACTTTACAAATTTTATCCACATCATGTCTGCATTAGGAGGTGCATAATGTAGTTTTCAGCTCCCCAAGTGAACTTGGGGTGTGTTGGATAACCCCTGCAAAGGTTGAGATCGACCTTATTACATCGATTCTAGTACTGGGATTGTATAGAATTTATAAGTACTTGGATACTTTGTGGCAGAGACCGCACGATACCTGCCCATGGGTTGTGTATAAAGCTCCGCTTCATTGAGCGAGGATTTGTTTTGGAAGACGGCAGCATTATTGTTCTAATTTTATACAATGGTTTTGTAAGATGAAATCTTGTTCTATTTTTATGGGGGTTTTGGTACACCATTCTAGTAATGCTGGAATATCAACAATATTTCATTCTTTCCAGTATAAGAAAAGTATCATTATTTACAATCCTGCTCATTGCTTTTATATTACGTATATTAAGCTTTTGACTATTTTGTTTCATCTTACAGCAATATGCCCCATCTGTCTTTGAAAAATATACCACAAGTATCACAATTGGCAACAAGGAAATCTGTCTGCACTTGTATGACACGGCAGGTAAATGGAATATCCTGTGTTACCTATTTTTAAAATTGTAAATATGACGTGAATTTATACTTTATCCTATATCTAATTTCTACCCATGTTTTACATTGAGTAAGTGAAAGAAAAACTGTAACCATGAAAATGCCATCCAATCTGCAGGCATCATGTTATAGAGCAGGGGGAGCTGTGTAGATTGACGCTTTGTGAGAAATTCCATATAACCTGTGCTTTAAAGTTTTTTTAAACCTCCTTTTTCTGGGATGTTTGGTCCAGTGGGCAGTTCTATCAGTGACTGACAGCCAACTCTATATGCACATGTATGCAAAGAAAGCTGTCAGTCACTGATAGGACTGCCCACTGGACCAAAAATCCAAGAAATGAATAAATCAAAGGATATACTGAATGTTTTCTCACAAAACTACCGCATATATCAATCAGTTCAGCTCGTCCTGCTTTATCACATAAAGCCTGTAGATTGGACTGCGTTTTCATGGCGACAGATTCCCTTGTAAAGGTTTCTCCCATTTTTATCTTTGGTGGCCAAGACGAGGATGACTGCTTGCATGACTTCCATAAAAGTAAAAACTGGATTTATACCAGTAGCGTAGCTTGCATTGCTATGCTGTTTCTGTAACTTTCATTCATTTTTATGGGAGATGTGCAAACTGTAGCACCACTGCGCTCTGCCAAGGGAGGTCTGCACTTTGGCCATGTAAGTAGGAGATGGGGAAAGCACCTTCACTTCATGAAGTATAAATCCTGCAGACGTGGCTTATATTACACATTTTAATACTCTGAGCACTACTGCAATGTCCATCAATGATTTTCATAGGTAAATTTGGAGTGAAATGTTTTGTGGAAACATGACTTTTGACAGTCCTACTGTTGTGGCAGTATAGAGAAGTGTTATTACTGTGGCTAAAATCAAACATATTCTATAGAATGGAGATTTACGGAAGATGTATAAATTGCAGTGAAGATGTGTTTAAGGAGTTGTCTGGCCTTGGACTACAAGTCTGCAGTCACTCTGTGTCTGCAGACTTGTGAATTTTCACATCGTGCGCACTAACTGTCAGGATTCTCCGGTGCGGGCAGTCATGTGAGCTCAAGTATGTTATATGTATACATGCGGTCATTTGCTGACTAGATGGGCACTATCCAATACAAGTATATTGAGTGAGGCCAGATACGTCTAGTCAGCACATGACTGCATGTATGCACATCACATGTGTGCTCTCACATGATTGCCCACTCCTGGCACTGGAGAATCCTCAGTGAACGTGATGTAAAGCTTCAGGTTTGCAGTCACAGTGACTACAGATTTTTAGTTTAAGGCCGGACAACACCTTTAAGATGGTGGGAATGGCATCACAGAATTGCACTATGCTAGTAATATGCTGGGGTTTTGCAGTGGTAGCCTTCATAAAAACATGTCCTTTCCTGACAGCAGTTCTGTGAAATTCTTAGCCTAAAGTGTTTAAAATGGTGTGTATGGATTGCTTCAGGTTTCTACTACAAAAGGGTTTAAGAAACCTCTACTTCCTCCTAAATATATTACCTAGAATCACACGCCATGCGAGAAAAACATGTCTGAAGTTGTGCATTTTTTTTTGTCATTATTGTCTTGTTCTTATGTATATATTTTACTGGTAAACTATATGTGGTTGTTAATCTGCAGTAATGGTGCTAGACCAGAAATACCAGTCTAGGAAACATGTATGGTAGGGACATAATGATTTGATTAATACACAGGTTTGTTTTATCACTCTCTGTGGAAGTATAGCATAGTAAGGGCTTGTTCACACATTACGTTTTTGACCTGTTTTTCACCATGGGGAAAAAAGTTTGTTTACAGGACCAGCCAAGTGAATGAGATCTCTGAAGTCTCACGCACACGCTTCTTGTTTTTCCCTGGCAGATTTGAACCTTCAGTGTTTTTTTTTCGGTTTAATTCTGCAGCGTGTCAATTCTTTCAGTGTTTTTGCAGAGTTGTTTAGCCATTCAAATTAATGGGGTAAATGAGTATCAAGAACGCTCGTAAAAAAGTGCGTATTTTACACAGCGTTTTTCCTCCCAACACCATCGCATTTGCAGCAAATTTTTTGTCTGCATCAAAAACCTCAGTGTGCACATATAACCCGTGGGTCACCCAGAGTGGAGGCATGTCCACTATTGCTGGTGTCTCACCTCTAGTTACAATGTGTTTGTGAGTATTTTTTGTTTATTCCTGTACTCAGTTACATGTGTAACGACTGTCTATATTTATATGACTTAAAGTGCAATTGGCAGTGTAAACCAGTCAGTGCAATATTTTCTGGCTTTTCCACTGCTTAGCTGATCTTTAATGTCAGACCTGACTTGTCTGGGTTAATGTACTGACTAGACAAGACATTTCCTCGAACGGTTCAGCAATACAAGCACTGTAACTAGCAAGTAGGTAAAGTTCCTTGTACCCTAAAGAAAATAAGCAACAATTCATTGTAAGAAAAAAAAACACTTGTTAGAAATCATAGTTAATCAAAAATGTAAAACAAATATTAAAACTTTAGAAGGAACAAGTGATTATTGTTAGAACCTAAGCAAATGTTTTTGATTACAGCCTACAGCGAAGTCTGTTGTGCACAAGAATGGTGATCTACAGCCTTGTGAATGATGCCACAAGAAGACATCTTGTCAGTAGTAGTGAAATACGATAGAAACTCTGAATGACTAATGAACAAAAAAAATATATAATATATATACACACACATACATATGCACATATATACACACACACACCTTCTCATTTAAAGATTTTTCTGTATTTTCATGACTATGAAAATTGTACATTCACACTGAAGGCATGAAAACTATGAATTAACACATGTGGAATTATATACTTAAAGTGTGAAACAACTGAAAATATGTCTTATATTCTAGGTTCTTCAAAGTAGCCACCTTTTGCTTTGATGACTGCTTTGCACACTCTTGGCATTCTCTTGATGAGCTTCAAGAGGTAGTCACCAGAAATGGTCTTCCAACAATCTTGAAGGAGTTCCCAGAGATGCTTAGCAGTTGTTGGCCCTTTTGCCTTCACTCTGCAGTCCAGCTCACCCCAAACCATCTCGATTGGGATCAGGTCTGGTGACTGTGGAGGCCAGGTCATCTGGTGTAGCACCCCATCACTCTCCATCTTGGTCAAATAGCCCTTGCACAGCCTTGGAGGTGTGTTTGGGGTCATTGTCCTGTTGAAAAATAAATGATGGTCCAACTAAACACAAACCAGATGGAATAGCTTACCGCTGCAAGATGCTGTGGTAGCCATGCTGGTTTAGTATGCCTTCAATTTTGAATAAATCCCCAACAGTGTCACCAGCAAAGCACCATCACACCTCCTCCTCCATGCTTCACAGTGGGAACTAGGCACGTAGAGTCCATCCGTTCACCTTTTCTGCGTCGCACAAAGACACGGTGGTTGGAACCCAAGATCTCAAATTTGGACTCATCAGACCAAAGCACGGATTTCCACTGGTCTAATGTCCATTCCTTGTGTTCTTTAGCCCAAGCAAGTCTCTTCTGCTTGTTGCCCATCCTTAGCAGTGGTTTCCTAGCAGCTATTTTACCATGAAGGCCTGCTGCACAAAGTCTCCTCTTAACAGTTGTTGTAGAGATGTGTCTGCTGCTAGAACTGTGTGTGGCATTGACCTGGTCTCTAATTTGAGCTGCTGTTAACCTGCGATTTCTGAGGCTGGTGACGCGGATAAACTTATCCTCAGAAGCAGAGGTGACTCTTGGTCTTCCTTTCCTGGGGCGGTCCTCATGTGAGCCAGTTTCTTTGTAGCGCTTGATGGTTTTTTCAACTGCACTTGGGGACACTTTCAAAGTTTGCCCAATTTTTCGCACTGACTGACCTTCATTTCTTAAAGTAATGATGGCCACTCGTTTTTCTTTACTTAGCTGCTTTTTTTTCTTGCCATAATACAAATTCTAACAGTCTATTCAGTAGGACTATCAGCTGTGTATCCACCGGACTTCTGCACAACACAACTGATGGTCCCAACACCATTTATAAGGCAAGAAATCCCACTTATTAAACCTGACAGGGCACACCTGTGAAGTGAAAACCATTTCCGGTGACTACCTCTTGAAGCTCATCAAGAGAATGCCAAGAGTGTGCAAAGCAGTCATCAAAGCAAAAGGTGGCTACTTTGAAGAACCTAGAATATAAGACATATTTTCAGTTGTTTCACACTTTTTTAAGTATATAATTCCACATGTGTTAATTCAGTTTTCATGCCTTCAGTGTGAATGTACAATTTTCATAGTCATGAAAATACAGAAATTTCTTTAAATGAGAAGCTGTGTCCAAACTTTTGGTCTGTACTGTACATACATACATACATACATACATACATACATACATACATACATACATACATACATACATACATACCTCAAAAAAATAAAGGGAACACTCAACACATCCTAGATCTGAGTGAATGAAATATTCTCGTTGAATGTGCTGACAACAAAATCGCACAAAAATCATCAATGGAAATCAAATTTATTAACCAATGGAGGCCTGGATTTGGAGTCACCCCCAAAATTAAAGTGGAAAAACACACTACAGGCTGATCCAACTTTGATGTAAGGTTCTTAAAACAAGTCAAAATGAGGCTCAGTATTGTGTGTAGCCTCCATGTGCTTGTATGACCTCCCTACAATGCCTGGGCATGCTCCTGATGAGGTTGCGGATGGTCTCCTGAGGGATCTCCTCCCAGACCTGGACTGAAGCATCCGCCAGCTCCTAGACAGTCTGTGGTGCAACGTGACGTTGGTGGATGGAGCGAGACATGATGTCCCAGATGTGCTCTATCGGATTCAGGTCTGGATAACGGGCGGGCCAGTCCATAGCTTCAATGCCTTCATCTTGCAGGAACTGCTGACACACTCCAGCCACATGAGGTCTGGCATTGTCCTGCATTAGGAGGAACCCAGGGCCAACTGCACCAGCATATGGTCTCACAAGGGGTCTGAGGATCTCATTTCAGTACCTAATGGCAGTCAGGCTACCTCTGGAGAGCACATGGAGGGCTGTGCAGCCCTCCAAAGAAATGCCACAGAACACCAGGATTGGCAAAGTCACCACTGGCACCCTGTGCTCTTCACAGATGAGGTTCACACTGAGCACATGTGACAGAGTCTGGAGACGCCGTGGAGAGCTATCTGCTGCCTGCAACATCCTTCAGCATGACCGGTTTGGCAGTGGGTCAGTAATGGTGTGGGGTGTATGTGTATTGTGGGGAACTTTACTCTGATTATGGTTTATAGTCTACAGTCTGAAATGTATGTTCGGCCCATAGCTCAGTGCTGTTAAAGCCTACATGGTTTCCTACAGGGATGAGACAGATGTAACGATTTCATACATTTTTATCTGTTTTTATTTTAAACCTCTGAGTTTACCCTGAATGGAAACTGATTCTAAATATCCTGCGCTGTATGTGATTCTTACCTGGAACATCACATTGAAATTAAACTTGCCTAGAGCAGGAGCCAAGGACTTGGACAAATAAAGAAACTGATAAATCCGTGTTTGAATTATGCAAATGAGAATGAAGATCTATGGTAGATCTGAAGCCTCTGTCACTCCAGCTCTATTCCCTGCGCTGCCGCCTGACTGATGGCTCCTTTGCCTGAAGTCGCACAGTTCTACAGCCTGATTTACATATCAATTCAAATGCTGAAGAACTCCAAATATATAACAAATCCCTTGTGGAGCTCAGGTAGCCTGTCTTTAAATATTGAGCTTCTAACATTGCAGTATATCCCAGTAGATAAGTATGTCTTAGGTCATGAACATCAGAGGGGTATCCCTCAGTGGGGAAGAAGGAGCAACTCTCCAGTCTGCGAGCAGAGTAGACACAGGCGTGCCCCTGATGAACCCCTGGGATGACCATAAGAAGGGGGGGGCATCGGACTTTGCTGCAAAGTAACAAGTGTTTAAGTTAAGTACCATCTAATTACAGGCCACTCAGGCTCAGTTTGTGCTTTTTTCTTGCATGTCAATCATGTGTAATCTACTGATGTTCACTAGCAGGCTAGTTTTTGGTTTGGCATTCTTCATTGAGCGGGGACGCCACAACGAGGAGGGGTGCAGAGCAAGACACGTCACAGGAGGAGCAGGGGAAGGGGGGGGGGGGGGATATGGTAATGTAGCACAGAGGTGGCAATTTAGGGGAATAGTAAGCAGATAGGAGGGGTTTGCTTGGTGTCCCCCGGATGCCAAGCCTCTGTAAAACAGACTTTATAAAATCAGATTTCTCTGCAATCAGACCTCTACCATGGGCCATACAGGTAAGTATAGATTTACTTTTCTATACCCTGTATGGCCATAGTAGAGGTCTGATATCGCCCAGGGGTGTGACACATTCCCTTTAAAGGAAACCCGTGAGCAGGGTTTCCCAAAAAGATAACTGCTCTACATGTGTCTTTTAAAGACGCTGCCATATAAATTTTACCGAGATTGGACACAATGCTCAGAATGACCACGGCTCTGCCAACCTGAGCATGACGGCTGCATAGAAATATATGAAGCTGTCACACTTGGGTCAAGAGAGCAGCCAGTCCTTGCATTGTGGTCTGATTTCGTTCCAATTTATACAGCCGTCTGGATATTAATTTGTGTTGGGGCATAGTTCTCTGCATTTTAGCAAAAATTGCTACGTAATATGTCGCCATACATGCTAAATGCCAAGATTGCTTAAGACGCTTGCACTCAGCAATATGTCGCTCCCCTTATGTCAACACTGCACCCACAGAGGTGATTTAATTCTACTTGTGTTTAATTCTCAGATATATTTATATATATTTTTTCCTGAGTACAGTGTTGCCTACTTTGGGGGTTTTACAACATACAGGCCCCTCAAACAAGATCCCATTTTAGAAATGGCACCTTTCAAAGGATGTCCTAGCCATGCACTCTCCATATCCTCTCTGTGCCATAACAAATGTGACTTTGGGCATTCCCTGGAACTGTTCTTCCCAGAAAGCAGTGGTACATAGGCAGGAGATAATAGAAGGAGGAAGTTTCACCAGCTCACCTGAGCGAGATCGTCTTGAAGCACGGATGCGAGGAGATGACCAGCCTACCGTCAAGTCTGGTATTCATCATATGTGGTGCTGCGATAATAAATAGCAATTTTTGCCAAAATGTAGGGGAATTTGTATAGAAGCTGGGGATAGTGGGAATCAAAATTTAAAGATGAATGCCGCCTTGTTAGGTTATAGGGGTAAATCCTCCTGACAGTTTCCCTTGAAAAGAAGTTGTCCTAGTAGTGGACAACCCTTTTAAAATCTGAATGTTTGCCTCGTTAAAATATAAATGCCTATACTCCTCACCCGTGCCAACGCCGTTCCCGGGCTCAGGAGAGGTAATGTCGTATGAGCCCTGCGCCCAATCAGCGCTGGCGTCACTGTCCCCGCCTTCAGACGTATACGTAATCGAGGAAGTGAGCGGCCAGGCTTATTTATAGGTTTAGCTTTTTTTTGTCTGGTCCTTCAGGTGATTGCCAATATTGATGTATAAACATGGTATATCTGTCTATGAATACCCATACTGTGTGTTCTGGCTCTGGCTACATGGGATTTGGAGCCAAGAACTGCATTTGAGGCAAAATAATGTGCCAGGCTGACGACCATAAGATTTACAATAAACAGTGAAGACAAAGTCCATTAGCTGATATGTATCGTTGTGGCATCTTGCACATCCACATGTTACGTAGGACACTGTATGTACCATACTCTGTTCATTTACGATTATGAATATTTTAAAGGAATCTGTTAGTGGGATCAACCCTCTTAAGCCGTCTATATGGGCATGTAGGCCATTGAATGCTGAATAAAATGATACCTTGATATTTCCAATCCGATGTCTTGTACCAGAGAAATGTTTTTCTTGTATGCAAATGAGCTGTTAAAGGGAACCTGTCAAACAACAAAACACTATTAACCTTAAGATATGGGGTTAAAATTGTTCTAAAAGCCGTGCTGCCACTGCACTGTAAGCCTGACTGCCAGGAGGAAATGAACTTTATTCCTCCCGGCATCCTGATGCTTTCAGTCAGAGGCATGGATTTATATAGTGTGACCGTAAAAATAAAGCTATACTTACCCCCGATGCCCCGCCGCGTGTGCTGCAGCGCTCGTCCTGGCTTCTTCCGGGTTGCCGGCATCTCGCGAGACAGCCTGCGGTCACATGACCACGACGTCATCTCAGGTCCTGGAAGGAGAAGCACTGCAGGGGCAGGTTAATATAAACTTTATTTCTTCTTTTTTTTTTTTTTTTTTTACAGGTACAATGGTACCCAGGTCTGGATGAGAGTCTTCTCTCCTCCAGAACTGGGTACCATCCACACACTGAACCGCATATAATCCGCGTGTACAAATGTACAGACACGGATTATATGCGTCTCAATGCAAGTCAATGGCGGCCATTCCGCTGCGCTTCCGCAAAATTAATGAACATGCTGCGGATTTATGAGCGCTGCAGAAACACTGCAAAAAAATCCGCAGCATGTGCATTGACATTGCGGAATGCCATTGGGGACCATGGGGTGCGGATTACCAAGTGTTTTTGATGCGTTTCCGCTGCGGAAATTGCGCAGCGGAAACGCATGAAAAACGCATCGTGGGCACGCAGCCTTAGGCTATGTTCCCACACATTGTATTTTGCTGCAGATTTTTATGCAAATTTTCAGCTGTGTTTTGCAGTACCAGCAACGTCTATGAGAAACCAGAATTCTCTGTTCCCACATCTTGTGTTTCTTTTGCTGCGTATTTTGTGTCTTGGTTGTGTTCTTGGAAAATAGTGTCACTTCTTTCAGCGTTTTTTTCACCCATAGGAAGTAATAGGTGCTGAAAAAACGCAGGTGGTATTTTTTTATTTTTTTTTTCCAGCATTGTTGACAGCAAAATAGAATGGGGTTCTTTTTTTCACAGAACTTTATGTACATGCATAAATAAAGACAGAAGGACAGTGCAAAAAACGCTGAAAAAATGCATCAAAAAACGCAGATTTGACGCAGCTGATTTCCTGCCAGAGATCCGTTTTGCTGCAGATTTCTGACTGAAAAAAACACCATGTGGGAACATAGCCTTAGTGTGCATAAAACTGCTATAACATGGATATCTGTGGATTTTATACAGAATTAATCTTGCATGAGTAATTCCTCTGAGGTTGACTGCACACAGACCAACATTACTTAGCAATATGCTTCCTCCTTATGATACAGGAAGTATATGGTCAGCTTGATGAGTGTGGCAAGTTCTTGCAAAATGTGCCTTGCATCTCAGCATGCTCACATTAATGACTATTCCTTTTTATGTCACATTCTGCATATTGTTTTTACTCTATACAAGCAAAGGCAGATTCAATTTCAAATATAATTACTGGGTACTTTATATAATCCTTCATATACTAGCACTTTCTGTTCCATCCCAAATGCTATGAATCCTGCTAATTATGAGAACCGAGGGGCTGAAATAGTGATGTGACCCCTTTTTATAGTTTTCCTTGCCTGTTGACACTCTGGGACATCTGCTATGCAAGGACCTCCAAAACCGACTGCTGCAATTCACAGCCAATGGTCTGGAGAGCAGCTGTGCGTGGAACAACTAAATGGGCCACAGCACTAAAATAACACTGACTGCTTCATTCTTAGAATCAATGGGGGTCCCTGGAGTTGGGAATGTGATGGTGTTTCATAGTGAAAAGAAAAAATCCTTTTCAAGAGTGCAAGCACTTGTTGCTCTGACTCTTCTGCAGTGGATCCGGATAACTCTTAGGCTGTATGCCCACTATGCGCTTTTTAAGTGTTTCCGCAGCGGCAATTCCGCCTGCGGAAACGCTTAAACGCTTGGTTTAAGGCCTGCCATGTTCCCCAATGATAATCTGCATGTGCTCTGCACATGCTGCGGAAATTTCCGCTGCGGATTATCATTGCGGAAAAATCCGCAGCACTACCAATTATTTTGCAGAATCGCGGCGTTTTAGCTGCCATTGACTTGCATTGGACCGCATGACTACACGTGCACATGCGGTTCAATGCGCGGATGGTACCCGGGTCTGGAGAAGAGACTCTCCTCCAGACCCAGGTACCATGGTACCTGTAGTTAAAAAATAATTAAAAAAAACCAAAAACTTATACTCTCCTTTCCGGCACCCCCCGATCTCCTCTGAGCGGCGCTGCTGTCTCCTTGGCTTCCGGCGGTGGTCTGCAAGGACCTTCTGTGACGGTCACACGACCGCTGGCGTCAGCGGTCAGGTGATGGTCGCGTGACTAAATGACGTCATGGAAGGTCCTTTTTAGAGCACTGGGAGCCGCTGAGGAGACCGGGGCCATCTGAAGGTGAGTATGTTTTTTTTTGTTTGTTTGTTTTTACTATTGATGCTGCATTTGCATGGATTTATATAGTGTGACCAAGTTGTCAAGCACTTTCCAAGTGATGCTAAAATCGCTTGGAAAGCGCTTGATAACCTGCATGAGAAATTGCATGATCAAAACTGTTCACAAACGCTTCTACCTGGCAGAAAAAAACACATGTACAATCCGCATGTGTTTTTTTTCTGCCAGGGAGATGCAGAAATGCTCAGGAAAAATCCAGAGCATTTCAGCATCGTGGGCACATAGCTAATGTAACTGGATTTTAGTAAATATTCTCAAATTGCATAGACCACCATCCAAGTACCTTTTTAAGGTGGAGCCACCTTTTGGGATTATGATACCAATGGCCTTTTTTTTTGGGGGGGGGCATTGCCCCTTCACTCAGCTGATTTGTTCGGGGTGTCACAATTGGGATATACCATCCTTTTAGTCTGAGTCCACAGTGCCTTGTTCAGTGATGATCCAGTCTTATTATTTAATGAGCAATTGTTACGTCAAGAAAGACCTGTGAAATCCCTGAAAAACAAGTGACAACCAAGAGGCTTAATAAAGGTTTAGTATTCCCAACCCTATTTTCCTGTTCTCTCCACTTTTTTCCCTCAATAAAAATTATTCCTACCCAATTTTCCTCAACTTACCTCCCCCCTCTTTTTTTTTTTTTTTTTTTTTTTTCCTTTCCCATTTAATTATTTAATAAAAATTATTGAAAAACAGAAAATAAAGGTTTAGTCACCAAATTCTGCTATTACTACAGCTAGCTACTGTACATAATGAAGTTGCAAATAAGTTGATGAAGATTCACTAGTGACTATGCTCCCCCTCCAGCCTCATCGCTGCAGTCTCTACACCACAGAAGCCTTGCGCAGGGGATTTTCCACGTTGGCATTGTGTCTTTTACTTTCACATTACTAAGTTAAGTCTGGATAACCTCTTTATTATTCAATAGCCTCTTGTTGAAGCCCTTGAATGAAGTGTTCAGTAGACTCGCTATATTTCTCTGTTTTGCTTTAACAGAATTGCACGATTTGTCATTACGGTGTACATAAATTGTAAATGTAATTGCATACGTTGTGCTGTAATTTTGGATTGGGGAGTCCTGCAGTGACTGCACATGATGGTTCTGGCAGGTACCAATGCACATGGACATAGTAGCTAACCCTGAGAATGCTAGTCAGCTAAGAGGAGGTGCCAGCATCAGAGACCACCCAGGAAGAGCCTGATGCACCTCGCCACAATGCTGATAAACGTGGCAACAAAAATGGATAAAAGTGAGTGGTTTGCTTGGAAAACTTTGTATTGGCCCATGTAATTGCTAGGCCAGTGCTTTTGGAAGTGTTGGTAGGCTGGAGGACAGAGCTGCTTGTTTAGCATGGAAGTGTTAGTGAGCTGGAATCTGAAAGGGATGAGGAGCCTGCCCAAATGCTGTTTAGTGGTTAATCTGATAACATTTGGAGATCAAGTGCTGGAGAAGATTACCATTTTTGACGTATTATATTCTCCTCCCAACTCGGATTTAATGTCCGTGCAGATCTTGAGAGCCCAAAGCTTTTTTTTTTTTTTTTTTATCAGGTGAACTGAACGTTTCTTTTTGCGATTAGTAGTTCATCTACAGAATAGTGGTAATCCTTAGATGACAAGTGCCAACAAGGTGTTTCCTAACGGCAGACAGCTAAAGGCGAGAACTGTTGCTTCTTGAAGTAGTGAGCCAGTAGTGTTATCTCCCCTGGTAGATGATGGTTTGTTGTCTGAGAATGTTGCCAGCCCTGAAAGAAGTCTGCTTTGAGAGATCTGAAGGAGTTGATGAGGTTCATCAGTTCACAGGAAAATTATGGTAGTTTTAGTAGGGAGCGACTTCAACCCTGGGAGGCTATAGCTGGGATTAGAGGGAGCTGTGCAAGACGTAAGTTGGGAGGACGAGAGACTAGCATATAGCAGAAGACTGCCACAATGCCTGTAAATTGGCCTGCATAGTTTGGTAGTGTAGTGGACTGTACAGCAGTGATAGTGGTTGTACAAAATTTGGAAGTTATGCCCTGCCCAATTGCGCACCTCAGCGTCATTCAAGTCTAATCATGCTGAAGACCATCTGCTCTTGCTCATCTCTACTGGTCCCATTAAGAATTAATAAATGGGAGATGCGCATGATCGACCACCACTCCATTCACACAAGACTCTCTAAAGAGTCCCAGTTCTTGGGGTCAGACTTCCAGCGATCATGAAGTTATTGCCTATCCTATAGATGGGAGATAACTTACTTACTTCCATTTCGGTGCTGAGTTTTTTGTTTTTTTTGCCTACATGTTTGGTGGGTGAGTCTCTAAATCTGGGCTGCCATGATATACAGTTGTGCTCAAAAGTTTACATACCCCAGCAGAATTTTTCCTTTCTTGGCCTTCTTTTAGAGAATATGAATGATAGCCAAAAAACTTTTTCTCCACTCATGGTTATTGGTTGGGTGAAGCCATTTATTGTCAAACTACTGTGTTTTCTCATTTTAAATCTTAATGACAACCAAAAACATCCAAATGACCCTAATCAAAAGTTCACATACCCTGGTGGTTTTGGCCTGATAACATGCACAGAATGACACAAATGGGTTTGAATGGCTACTAAAGGTAACATCCTGATCTGTGACCTGTTTGCTTTAATCAGTGTGTGTGCTTAAAAGCTGAGTGAGTTTCTGGGATCCAGACACTCTTGTATCTTTCATCCAGCCATTGACGTTTCTGGATTGTGAGTCATGGGGAAAGCCAAAGAATTGTCAAAGGATCTACGAGAGAAGGTAGTTGAACTGTATAACACAGGAAAGAGATACAAAAAAATATCCAAGGAATTGATAATGCCAGTTCAAACTATGATTAACAAATGGAAAATCAGGGGCTCTATAAAATCCAAACCACGGTCAGGTAGACAAACAAATTTCGGCCACAACTGCCAGGAAAATTGTTTGGGATGCAAAGAAAAACCCACAAACAACATCAGCTGAAATTCAGGACTCTCTGAAAACTAGCGGTGTGGCTGTTTCAAGATGCACATTAAGGAGGCACTTGAAGAAAAATGGGCTGCATGGTCGAGTCGCCAGAAGAAAGCCATTACTGCGCAAATGCCACAAAGTATCTCCGCTACAATACGCCAAACAGCAGAGACGAGACTCAACTTCTGGAACAAGGTCATTTGAAGTGACAAGACCAAAATTGAACCTTTTGGCCACAACTGTTAATGTTACATTTGGAGAGCGGTCAACAAGGCCAATGATGAAAGGAACACCATTCCTACAGTAAAGCATAGAGGTGGATCGCTGATGTTTTGGGAATGTGTGAGCTACAAAGGCACAGGAAACTTGGTACAAGTTGAAGGAAAGATGAATGCAGCACGTTATCAGCAAATACTGGAGGCAAATTTGCACTCATCAACCCAGAAGCTGCGCATTTGACGTACTTGGACGTTCCAACATGACGACAATCCAAAACACAAGGCCAACTCAACCTGTCATTGGCTACAGCAGAACAAAGTGAAGGTTCTGGAGTGGCCATCTCAGTCTCCTGACCTCAATATCATTGAGCCACTCTGGGGAGATCTCAAGCACACAGGTCATGCTAGACAGCCCAGGAATTTACCGGAACTGGAGGCTTTTTGCTAAGAAGAACGGGCAGCTTTACCGTCTGAGAAATTAAATTAAAGAACCTCATCCACAACTACCACAAAAGACTTCAAGCTGTTATTGATGTTAGAGGGGGCAATACACAGTATTAAGAACTGGGGTATGTGAACTTTTGATCAGGATCATTTGGATGTTTTTGGTTGTCATTAAGATTTAAAAAGAGAAAACACAGTAGTTTGACAGTAAGTGGCTTCACCCAACCAATAACCATAAGTGGAGAAAGGGTGTTTTTTGTTATCATTCATATTCTCTGAAACAAGGCAAAGAAAGGAAAAATTCTGCCAGGGTATGTAAACGTTTAAGCACAACTGTATACTTCTAGACTTCAAATTTTGATTTATCGGTCGACCATGACAGCACCACGAGAGAGGGAATCCGCCCACCAAGGACAGGAAACCTACAGGCTTAAAAGGGGGCGGCCCTCCCTCTCGCCTCAGTTTGGTTTCCTGTCCTTGATGGAGGAAGCCGGTCACAGGCGAAAAACATGGATGGCGACGGCTGTGATCCTGCGCCCCTGTCTGGGGACAGCAGCTCCAGCGTTGGCCGATGCTTGTATTCCCCTATATGGGAGAGGCACAGTATGCTGAGGCACTGGGGTTCTTTTTTTTTTGTTTGCAGTGGGGCTGTGCCCCTGTCTGGGGTGGCATCCCCTTTTCTGCCTCAGCCAGGTGCGCCTCCCGTGGGAATGTAGGCCCTGGCTGGGCCCCAAAAGTGCGGTGGGGTCTGCATTCCAATGGGGGTGACAGCCCACCATCACCCTCCGTAAGTATGGGGAGGGGGGGGGCGAGGGCCAAGGTGATTGTGTCCCCTCGCCTTGCCCTGGGTGAACGCAGCGCGGTACATCGCGAAAGCGCGGCTTACCTGTGGAAGCGCTGACAGCATGCATCCTCGCGCGAAGCTCGTGCGGCGCATACTTCCGGGTTGCGGTAAGTCGCGGCCCGATGACGTCACCGCGACTCGGCGATCATGTGCAAAAGAGCGCGAAATCCCCCCCAAAAAAATGGAGTGTGCTAAGGTGCTGCTAGAGGGGAGGAGCCAGTACCTATTTAACCTATCAGGTAACATGGCTCAGTGCTTCCCAAACCTTCATTCTTTCATTATGGAGTCTGAAGGTGTTCAGTTGCAGCAGCAGCAGGTTGAGCAGCCGCCATCTTCACCATCTCAGCGGCTGTCTGGGGAGCCCCAAAAAACGCATCGCGCACGTGGTCCTGGTAGCCGGTCCTCAGGAAAACGGAGCTCGGGGTCTAGGTCTGGTCACCATACCTCTGGTAGAACGGACGAATCTGCAGCCTCTAGGGAAGGTCCCCCGGCTGAGAAGGGTCCATCCTCCAATCCGGTACCAGCTGTTTTTTCTTCCTGAGCCGCCTGGGTAAGTGATCTTCGAGTAAGTTCACTTAGTAATATGGTATCCCTTCTCCCCTTCCATATTTTATCAGGGGAAGAAATCTACCGCCAAGACAAAGCATATACAGTGTGCGCTATGCAAGTCTCCTCTTCCTGATGGATACCCTAAAAAGCGATGTCAGTTGTGCATAAACCAGACACTGGCAGAAGAGGGTCCTGCTCTAACTTCTGCTTTAAAAACCTTAGTTAAAACAGAGATTCACAAGGTCCTCTCCAAGAGAGTTAAAGAGAAAATGAACTCTGACTGTGAGATCCCATTAGTCTTGGATGACCCCCTATCCTCTCCCTATGAGTCAGATTCAGATAGGAAGCAGAGGAAAAATCTGCACTCCTCTGATAGTGGTGTGGGACAAAATTGCTTCCCCCTTGGTGAAGTGGACAGATTGATTAAAATGGTTCGGTCCACCATGGGCATCACAGAGGCCAGGCAAGAGAAGTCAGTCCAGGACGTTATGTTCGGGGGGGCTGGGTCAAAGGAAGAGAAGGAGTTTTCCGTTGAACGAAAAAATCCAGGGCTTAATCCTTAGCGAATGGAAAAAAACGGAAAGGAAGGGCGCTCTACCTCCATTCTTCAAAAGGAAGTACCCCTTTGAGGAATCTGCCCCCAAGATTGATGTGGCAATTTCCAAAGCCTCTAAGAGTTCCTCCCTTCCTTTTGATGATATGGGAGCTCTTAAAGACCCCCTGGATAGAAAGGCTGATTCTTTCCTTAGAGGGACCTGGGAGACTTCGGCGGGAGCCCTAAAACCCACGGTGGCAGCTACTTGTACCGCCAGGTCCCTAATGATCTGGCTGGACCAGCTGGAAGCCCATCTTAAAAACAATACCCCCAGGAAGGAAATCTTGGAGGACATGTCTCTTCTTCAGGGGGCGGCAGCCTTTCTGGCGGACGCATCAGCAGATTCCGTCAGATTAGCAGCAAGGTCGGCCGCCATGTCTAACTCGGCCCGGAGAGCCTTGTGGCTAAAATGTTGGCCGGGGGACATTCATGCGAGGACAAGACTCTGCGCTATCCCTTGTGAAGGGGGACATCTCTTTGGGTCGGTTCTGGATGAGCTACTGGATAGAGCAAGTGACACAAAAAGAGGCTTTCCTAACCTATCTGCCCCCACGTACAAATGTCCTTTTCAGAAAAGAAGGTTTCTACGTAATAAGCGCCAGAAGGGTCAGGATAAATGGGAAGACCGTAGACCGAAAGGTAAAGGGCTCCTGTTCGGATCCTCTTCTGCTAGCCAAGGCCCCCGAAAACCGAGCCAATGACTCGCGGCCCAGGTAGGGGGGAGGTTATTGGGCTTCTTACCTGCCTGGACAAATATCTCTTCTAATAATTGGATCCTTGGTCTGGTAGGTTTCGGCCTGAGACTCTACTTTCAGCGAGTCCCTCGTGGGAGGTTCGTCCTGACCCCAAACCGGTCCTCAACACGGGAGCAGATGGCCCTACAAGTGGAGGTCCTGAATCTGGTCCATAAGGCCGTCTTAGTGGAGGTCCCGATAGCAGAAAAGGGACTGGAGTTCTACTCACCGTTGTTTTTGGTCACTAAACCTGACGGATTCTTTAGGTGTATTGTTAACCTTAAGGCCCTGAATAAATTTTTGTTAATTCCTACCTTTAAAATGGAGTCCATTAAGTCTACTATAAAACTATTGTTCTCAGCCTGTCACATGGTAGTATTGGATCTAAAGGACGCATATTACCATATACCTATACACAGAAGCTTCCAAAAATACCTTAGAGTGGCCTTGGTCATAGGGGATGAAATCAGACATTTCCAATTTGCGGCCTTGCCATTCGGTCTCGCTATAGCCCCTAGAATATTTACGAAGGTGATAGCGGAGGTGATGGCTCATGTACGGGAACATAATGTGTTAATTATCCCTTACTTAGATGATTTTTTGATCATTGGAGCCTCAGCCTCTCAATGTCTCTCCCATCTTAAATTGGTCTCCTCTATTCTGGAAGGCCTGGGCTGGATCCTAAATCTGGAGAAATCCATGGTAGTCTCTTCGAGAGTACAGCAGTTCCTAGGTATCAAGCTAGACTCAGACCTCCAGATGTGTTTCCTTCCAGAAGCCAAAAAACAGAAGGTCAAAAGGCTGGTGGAAGGAGCTCTTGCGAACCCGGTCATGTCCCTTAGGGCTGCAATGTCCTTACTTGGTACCCTGATATTTTGTCTGCCGGGGGTAATGTGGGCACAATACCACTCCAGAGTTTTACAGTGGGATGTCCTACAGAACGAGGTCTCGTTACATGGGCACTTGGAGAGACGGATGTTCCTATCTCCCCGGTCTATTGACTCTCTACAGTGGTGGGTGAATTTAGAAAACTTGTCTCGAGGAGTTCCCTGGGTGGTCAGAATATCTGAAATAATTACAACTGACGCAAGTCTACATGGATGGGGAGCTCACTTGGGGGATATGATTGCCCAGGGGTTCTGGTCGGACGCTGAGAGAGCTCTTTCCTCTAATACTAGGAAACTACTGGCAGTTGATAGGGCTGTTAATCATTTCTTACCATTCCTTCACAATAAGAACATTAGGATCCTGTCCGATAATAATATAGCAGTAGCTTATATTAACTATCAGGGGGGTACTCGTGCTGGATCGCTAATGAGAGTGGCGGATCATCTCTTTCAGATCTCGGAACACCATCTCCTCTCTTTAACAGCCCTCCACATCAAAGGGAAAGAAAATTCAAAGGCAGACTTCTTAAGCCGTCATTTTTTAAGGCAAGGCGAATGGGAACTAAAACAGGACATTTTTTTCCTATTAGTCCGGAAATGGGGTCTTCCGGTGGTGGATCTCTTCGCCACAAAGCAAAACCGGAAGACAAAGGTTTTTTGCTCCCTAGATCCGAGAGAAAGGCCCCTGACAGTAGACGCTCTCCAAATCCCTTGGAACTTCAGTCTGGCCTATGCCTTCCCACCGTTAAACCTTCTGCCTATGGTGCTAAGAAAGATCAGAGAGGACAAGGCAAGGGTCCTCTTGATCGCCCCCTTTTGGCCCAAAAGACCTTGGTTCTCATGCCTGAGGAACATGTCCATCTCGGACCCTTGGGTCCTGCCCGAAGTTCCGGATCTCCTCAGCCAGGGTCCAGTGCTCCATCCGCGAGCTCCGGGCCTCCACTTGACGGCATGGAATTTGAGAGGTCCCTGCTAGAACTTAAAGGTTTTTCCCAGAGTCTAGTATCTACTTTATTACGTAGTAGAAAGCCTGTCACTACCAAAATTTATGCAAAAGTTTGGAACAAGTTTTTATCTTTTTCTAAATCTTCAGTGGATAAGGGAGCGCCAATTGGGAAGATTTTAGAGTTCCTACAAAGGGGCTTCGAGCTGGGGTTAGCAACGAGCACCTTGAAGGTCCAAGTGTCGGCACTAGGTGCCCTCTATAACGGTGTCCTCGCAGAAAACTATTGGATTTCCCGCTTTATAAAAGCAGTAGGTAGGTCCAGGCCGGTTACCAAAACTAATGTCGTTCCATGGGACCTAAACCTGGTTCTGAAAGCGTTAGCTGGGGCACCCTTTGAACCAATAGATTCTGTATCCCTGAGATCTATTACCCTCAAAACAGCGCTTCTTGTAGCCCTAACATCTGCTAGGAGGATTGGTGATATTCAGGTTCTGTCCTGTGGCCCTCCATTCACCCAGGTTCTGGACGACAGAATAATTCTTAGAGCAGATCCAGCATACTTGCCTAAGGTAGCTTCCCGGTTTCATAGACTTCAGGAAGTAATATTACCCTCTTTTTGTCCGAACCCTAGTAATCAGATAGAAGCAGATTTCCATGCTTTAGATGTCAGAAGGTGTGTGGTTAGGTACCTTGCTGTCACTCAGCCCTTTAGGAGAGAGAGTACCTTGTTTATCTCCTATCAGGGGGTTAGGAAGGGGCTTAAGGTCTCTAAATCCACCATAGCTAGATGGATTAGGGAGGCCATTACGCTAGCCTGTGTATCCAGCGGAGAGGAAGCACCGCGTGGCCTGAAAGCTCACTCTACCCGGGCGGTGGCAACCTCATGGGCAGAGAGGTCTGGCGTCTCGATGGAGGACATATGTAAGGCAGCTACCTGGTCTTCTCCCTCTACCTTCTATAAGCACTATAGACTAGATCTGGGTGCTTCGTCTGACCTCACATTTGGGAGAAGGGTGCTCCAAGCGGTGGTCCCTCCCTAGAATCTTCATCTCTGCAATTCTCTCGTGGTGCTGTCATGGTCGACCGATAAAGAGATTAGTTTCTTACCGGTAACGGGATTTCTCGGAGACCATGACAGCACCCTTATATTCCCTCCCTTTACCCCTTTTTGGGAGCACTTATCTGTTTTCATTCTTTATTCTCACACACTGGTGTTGTAAGAAAATGTATATACTGTTTGTTTCATGATTATGTTGCTATGTCTACTAACCGGGCGGTCCTCTCAATGCTCTGTAATCCAAACTGAGGCGAGAGGGAGGGTCTCCCCCTTTTAAGCCTGTAGGTTTCCTGTCCTTGGTGGGCGGATTCCCTCTCTCGTGGTGCTGTCATGGTCTCCGAGAAATCCCGTTACCGGTAAGTAACTAATCTCTTTTCATTGCATTATTTATACATTTTTCTATTGGCATGCCATCTTGCTTCTACTATGCACATCTAAATATTCATTGACTATGCCTTCTACTTTCCACTAAGATTATCTTTTTCATTACTTTCAGGGGTGTCTCTCCTTCTGGTTCACCCACCAACTTGTTTCAGTTGTCTTGTGTTGGAATATTGTTGTCTTTTTTAATAATTTTTGAAATAAGAAGTTTTTTTTTTTTTTTTTTTTCCATTTTATTGCTCATTTTTTCTGTGCTGCACTTTATCATTATTGGTCTTCTTTCCCAGGACTGAAAAACAGGCACAAAAAATAAAAACTAGACAAAGTAAAAATGCATTAAGGAATCGGGCTCTATATCTTTGACTACTTAAATTGAAGAAGTTGGCGTGAAGACAACATTTAATGTTTTTGTGGAGTTAACATTGATCTGCTTGGCGTTTTACCATATCTTCAATTTGTGTTTTTTCTTATTAATATTCTGTGTCAAGTTACATTTTAAATCCTGTTAATACAAACTATAATTCACCTCTGGTCTAATTTACAAAAACCAATGGCATGTACTGCCTGCCTTTTATGAAACCTGGCATATAAAAAGCAACAAAATGTACAAGGTGTCTACAAGTGTGTGAAATTCTCCACTTCATCTTTAGGGTTTAGCTGCAAGATGAGTTTCCGATGTGGTCACGTTCTTGGATGATCAGACTGATAATACAAAGGACATTGTGGTTGTTTTGAGCACATACTGTATGCACTCAAATATGATACGGTATCTTGGCAAATATTTATCTGTTTTCTTTTTAAACAATATGTAAAATCAAATGGTTATCTTATGTTTCCTTAATGGCTTAACGAAGCCTGTCCCTTTCTCTTGTTAGTCCAGTTTACCTCAAACTGACCAGCACTTCTGTCCATATGATGGCTGCGGGTGGAGAAGCAGTGACCGGACCTGTCCATCAGCCTCCTTCAATAGAAAAGCAGCTTTTGCATGTGAGGTGTTTTACAGTTGGAGGAGGCTGATGGACCCCTCTGGTCACTGATCCTCCATCAGCAGCCATTGTCTGGACAGAAGTGCTGGTCAGTTTGTGAGGTAAACTGCACTAACAAGAGTGACCCGCTTCTTTAGTGAAATCGCTAAAATCAAGGCCTGACAAATCCTGAGAGTCAAGTATTCCTTGAACATAGAAACTGATGGTGCCATAATTCTCTAAAGGCATTGCTTTCTTTCAGCAGGATATTGCACCCTCCAATTTGTATTTTCCCTTCAACTGTTCCTGAACAAGGTTCACAAAGTTCTAGGTGTTGGCCTCCAAAGACCTTAGATCTTAATCTGACAGGGAATCTATGTAATATGCTGGTAAAACAAGTCTAAATTCACACTACACTTTAAATAGCTATCAGCCAATCTATGGTTCGGCTGATCGTTTGGCCGGCAGCTATCTCGCCTGAGTCTCCCATAAACGGGAGTGCTCCTGTGTTCTCTGAGAGCAGCTGTTAGACTCCTGTGGCAGAGGCTTACCTCAGAGTACAAAAGGATTGGCAGTCTAAAATCAGACGTGCAAGATCCTTATTTCCCCCAACATCAATCTGGGTGGTCCCCATACACAGTTGACCAAACCTGTTGATATCGGCGGGTTCAGGCGATGTTAGTCTAATGTATGTGGGGGGCCTTACTTCTTGAATGCTACAGCTCTCAACAGGATCTGCTGCTAACATCTGAGTGACATATCACATGACACCCAAAATCCATCCCCTCCACCCCCCCCCCATACCTATTAAAGTGATCTGAACCTGCTGACAAATGTCAGAGAAGATGACAATCGGCAATTTGGATCCTTTTGTTCTCCATGTACATAGGCTGCAACCAGGGAGAACACATGACCTATCATCTCCTGCATATTTTAAGACTTTTACATCGCCTTTTATTAGATTTCCTTAAAAGAAAAGTGGAAGTTTTTACACTTGCTGATGCTGGATTGCTCTGCACCTCAACTTTGTAGACATTTAGCCCGTGAGAGGCGTTTGATATACACTGCTCAAAAAAATAAAGGGAACACTCAAATAACACATCCTAGATCTGAATGAATGAAATATTCTCATTGAATACTTTGTTCTGTACAAAGTTGAATGTGCTGACAACAAAATCACACAAAAATAATCAATGAAAATTTAATTTATTAACCAATGAAGGCCTGGATTTGGAGTCACCCCCAAAATTAAAGTGGAAAAACACACTACAGGCTGATCCAACTTTGATGTAAATGTCCTTAAAACAAGTCAGAATTAGGCTCAGTATTGTGTGTGGCCTCCACGTGCCTGTATGACCTCCCTACAATGACTGGGCATGCTCCTGATGAGGTTGCGGATGGTCTCCTGTGGGATCTCTTCCCAGACCTGGACTAAAGCATCCGCCAACTCCTGGACAGTCTGTGGTGCAATGTGACACTGGTGGATGGAGCGAGACATGATGTCCCAGATGTGCTCAATCTGATTCGGTTCTGGGGAACGGGCAGGCCAGTCCATAGCTTCAATGCCTTCATCTTGCAGTAACTGCTGACATACTCCAACCACATGAGGTCTGGCATTGTCCTGCATTGGGAGGAACCCCGGGTCAACCACACCAGCATATGGTCTCACAAGGGTTCTGAGGACCTCATCTTGGTACCTAATGGCAGTCAGGCTACCTCTGGCGAGCACATGGAGGGCTGTGCGGCCCTTCAAAGAAATGCCACCCCACACCATTACTGACCCACTGCCAAACCGGTCATGCTGAAGGATATTGCAGGCAGCAGATCGCTCTCCACGGCATCTCCAGACTCTGTCACGTCTGTCACATGTGCTCAGTGTGAACCTGCTTTCATCTGTGAAGAGCACAGGGCGTCAGTGGCGACTTTGCCAATCCTGGTGTTCTGTGGCAAATGCTAAGCGTCCTGCACAGTGTTGGGCTGTGACCACAACCCCCATCTGTGGACGTCGAGCCCTCATACCACCCTCATGGAGTCGGTTTCTAACCGTTTGTGCAGACACATGCACATTTGTGGCCTGCTGGAGGTCATTTTGCAGGGCTCTGGCAGTGCTCCTCCTGTTCTTCCTTGCACAAAGGAGGAGGTAATGGTCCTGCTGCTGGGTTGTTGCCCTCCTATGGCTCCCTGAGCATCTCCTGGTATCTGCTCCATGCTCTGGACACTACACTGACACACAGCTACCCTTCTTGCCACAGCTTGCACTGATGTGCCATCCTGGATGAACTGCACTACCTGAGCAACTTCTGTGGGTTGTACTGTAGACACTGCCGCATGCTACTGTACCTCTAGGGGTGAGAGCAATGGCAAAATGAAAAAGTGACCAAAACAGCCAAAAAGGATGAGAACACAGAAATGGTCTGTGGTCAGCACCTGCAGAACCGCTCCTTTATAGGGGGTATGTTGCTAATTGCCTATCATTTCTACCAGTTGTCTGTTCCATTTGCACAACAGCAGGAGACATTGATTCACAATCAGTGTTGCTTCATAACTGGACAGGTAGATTTCACAGAAGTGTTATTGACTTGGAGTCACATTGTGTTGTTTAAGTGTTCCCTTTATTTTTTTGAGCAGTGTATATTAGGTTTAGTTTGCTACCAGAGAAAAGTCACCTTAGTATGACTGGTTTGGACACACCAATTGGCATATTTATAAGCTAAATACCTTCTTTTTTTTTTTTTTTTTTTTTTTTAAAGTATATTCCATAAAATAGTAATGCAGTATAAATTTCATATATTCAATGTTTGCACATATCTTGGTGCATAGAGTGCTGCTGTATTCTTTGTTTTGTATATTATGCAGGCATAGCAGCTTGCACCTGTTCACATTTGCTTTTTGTTCAGAGATGCTGGTCAATCTGAGGTGTATGAACAGCTTTTGTGGTCAGTAGGTAAATTGTCTGTATGTAGAATGTAGTTGTGAATTTTTCTTGGCTTACTGCATCAAATAAGGCTTCTTTTCCCCCAATTATGACATAACTAATTCTTTCAAACGCTCATAGGGCTGAAGGAAAGTTATGAATGGCATCTGCAGTGTATTATATGGATTATGATCCATTGTGTAGAGCAGGTAATTGCTGGATGAAGCGCAGCAATGTCGGATGACAGAAGTGCACCACCCTGTGCTATGTTTACCAGGCCGAGTCCTGGGGAGGGCTTGGTGACATATTTACAACTTCTCTTGTACTTTGTCACAAAACTACATATTTGTTGAAGAGAAAACAAGATTTTCTACTATGAGACTCCCATTAAACAATTGTAAAAGCACGCATGCATATGTATTTCACCCCAAGATATCACAAGGAACATATGAATCAGTTCATGTTGATTATTCTTGTATCCCTTCTTATAGGTAAGGATTGAAAACCATATATTCTCCTCCACAATGAAAGTAATAGCTGGTGAAGGGAAAGCGTCTGCCATTCCTACCGTAACATTCACTCCTGAGGCTCGACCTGCAGCGACACCATGCACATAAACCTGCAGCGAGCACTTGTATGCACACTGAGTTGATCAAGTGAATTTACTGAATTGAGAGAAAGAAAAATCTTCCAGACTTTGGCACCTTTTTGCCTTTTCCATACACTGTGACATACTAGACAGTAGTTATGTCAGTCTGAGCACAATCTGCAACTTTTTCCCGATCTCCACTTCACTAACTTGTTGTTCAGACTGTAAGTGCTTCAGTATAAGTGGTGCTTAAAATTCCTAGACCTCTGAAGCAAGAACCTTGAAGGACATTGAGCACCAGGGTTGTAATTATGCAAGTCTATGGTGGAGAATATGTAACGTACCATTAGCAATGAACTATGATATAGCCCATTGTGGGTGCACAAAGCTTTAGAAGGGACACCATTGGGAAAAATGCTTTCTTTTGACTAGTATGCTTTCTCACATGTAGGATATTATGCTCTGTGCCAAAAACATAAATTTAAGCTAATGTTTAACAGAACACATCTGACTCTCTCGGATGTCCACTGTCCACTTCTCACAACGTGCTATCCGTCTCTGTGATCCATGGACTTTCTTTGACTTTTACCCCAGTGCCGACACTACAATTTGTCAAGTAGCATTGGTCTGAGGTTTCTTGGGCCCATTATTCAGAAAGTCAACCAGGGTTTACAACTCCAACTCCAACTTTTTTTTCTGGACAGCTTCTCAAATAATCACGGACAGACCATATTTTTTGCAAACACCTTGGAAAGCCATAATAAGAGTATAAGTGATAGATGTGTACCGCCCATAATTCTGATATTAAGACATTATCTGCTTTCACTGAACTGTATGATTACAGTCAAAGTAATTTTGTATAAGTTGAACTTCAAAAAAAATCAATCTTTAAATTTTTTATTTTTTTTTTACTGACGGGGCAAAAAAATGGCCTATTCCTACAGACTGTCTTGGAATTTCTGGATAGAAGGCAATTCTAGGGACAACACTTCATCTATATGTCCAGATACATTTAACTGCATTATTAAAGGGGTTATCTGGTCCAGATCGATAAGTCTGCCATCACTGTGTGACTGCAGACTTATGAATCCACCCCCCCCCTTCCCAGCGCATGCACTGTGCACTGCATGGATTTGCCCGTTTCTGAGCTTGTACCAGATGCTATGTATGCGTTGTACATATTCCCTGCCAGAGTTCATCCAGTGGACACTGCCTCGCTCCATACATTTTGTATGGAGTGAGGCCACGCCCACTGAATGGCCACGTCACTAGTTGGGTGTGGCCTCGCTCTATACAAGTAAATGGAGAGGCCACACCCACTAGACCAGCTCAGGCCGGGAGTATGTATAAAGCATATATACCCTCCAGTCCCCGCTCAGAAATCGGCGAATCCCTGCAGCGCACGGTGCGTGCTCTGGGGGGATTCATAAGTCTACAGTCACACAGTGACTGCAGACTTATCGATTTGGACTGGACAACCCCTTTAATGTTGTTATACCTTCATACAGTTAATTTATAAGGTCTGATAAACGAATAGGGAAAAGTTTAGTCTTCGGCAGGACATCAGGGGCTCGGTATTAGCGGCAGCACTAATTCCCTGGGTTCAAACCCCCACCAAAGGATGCGATCTGTTTTTCATGGGTTTCCTCCCACCAATGACCATCTGCAAGGAGTTTATGTTCACCCTGTGTTTTGTGTGGGTTTCCTCCGTGTACTTCAGTTTCCTCCCGTACGTCAAAGACATACTGATGGGGAAGTTGGATTGTGGGCCCCTTGGGGATGATTGATGATGATGATGATGAGTATTGTAAATAAATTGTCACTGTTGACCTTCTATAACAGTTTGTCACGATGACTATACTTATCCTTCATTCTTTGCTTTAATCTCTATAAGAAAAATATCCTGATTTTCTACATACTTTTGTGCCATAGTCTACTCACACTTGCTCCAAGACTTCCACTTCACAAATTCCTCTTATTCCATCCATCAGGTTTCCATGTATTTTTACTAGGTATAAGAGCATGGTTCACTTGGCTATTTTGCTCCTCCGTGGCCATAGACACCTGGCAATACAGAACCTACCTATCTGCTGGAACAAAAGAATTCTAATAAAATGAACAGACGTGGAACTCGACAGAACAATGTCAGTTTGAACATGGCCTAAGATTAGCGGATCGGTCGCATTTACCCATAGAAACGATCCAACCATCACTATGCATCATTGGCAGATTAGGCAGGCCGCTTACAATAATACAGTGGGCTCCTGGAGAGGGCCACATGGTTATCTGAATGTCGTGTTTACATTTTCAGTGGACCACTGCAAAAAAAATAAAATCCCCTCCCACATGATCATCATATACCATTACAAAGCCTGCAGATCACGTTAGTTTTACTCAATTTTCAGCCCTTGAACAACTGATGCTAAATGCAATTAAACTTGTGTTTATTGTGAAGGACTTCTTTTATTAGAAAATCTAATTATAATACAAAATTACTTTTTATAATGATATTTTAATGAATTCATAGCTAGCCAATCCCAATATTTACAGGATTAGATTCTGAATGAATACATTGCTTACAACATGTTTGTCACAGACCAATTATTTTGTGTTATTTATATACTGATGCTTGCCAGAAATAGGCTCCGGTAAATGTTGTCAAGCAAGTACAGTTAAAATTAGGAAAGGAAAATCAATTAAGGACTAATTCACAAAACTGTATAGCAGCCATACTTTATCATCTGCAGGTCTTGGGGCCCTAATTCCTGTATTTTGCACAGAACTTCATTAACTATAGCCTATATACGGTACTTTTACACCATAAAAAGGATTTCTCAACATCATAAATTATTAAAATTGCAAAGTTGCTTGTTTTTACAACCACTTTGCAATTTACTTATTTAAAATATATGTTAAGAATGGAGGCATTTGTTTCATTTTTATGGCTTACTACTCGTTGCCCAAGTTATCAGCCACTGCTGCCGTTGATCAGCCGTGCCCTGTCCCCAAAGCAAGAAGCCGAGTGTTTTTAGATGCTCTTTTCTAACCAAATAAGAGCTCACTACCCTATGGCCTTCTGGCTGTTCCAGTCCGGCCCACGGATGACGACAAAGGGCTTACTGGCTGCACCATGTCCTCTACCACGCGCTTCCCAATGTCACCGCTAACCGCATCCTCAGGATGCAGATAGCGGTGAATACATTGGAAGACTGAGCTGCCAGCTCCTACTGCCTCCGATCAGCGTGTGTGACTGAGCCAGCAAACTGTCACTACGTCACATCTTCTGTGCAGAGAGTAATGGGAGCGGGGGTGAATGTGTTGAGAGATTAGATAGAGATGGAAAGATATAAATGTCCTTGTATATAGGAGGGCTATGTGGGAGGAGGGGGGCCTGCGTGGGGTCCCCCTCATGCTGTATATAGGGGGTCTGTGTAGGGGGTAAGGGGCCCCTCACACAACATTGATGGCATACAGCAGTACTGAGCAGTGCATATGTGAATCCTGCATTGAGCTAAACCGTTTTTAAAAAAACCGTAGAAGAGTCTGCGTCTTTCAATCTTTCATCTTTTTCTCACTCTGCTACTCCCTCTCTCCCTAAACGTCCATAGGCTGCTGTAACCTGATCTCTCAGTGAGCTTGCAGTCTGTCTTGTTTTGACCAAGATGGATATCGGCAGCTTTTTAGAGTGCATGCTGAATTCAGGAGAATGGTCTCGTGAAAAGGGAGCATATTTCTTGAAATATATCAACAGCAAGAAACATTATAATATCTTATCAGAGTTTGTTAAAACGACACTGACCATTTTCAATCAATATGAAATGCAATCAAGATCTGAAACCTAAATGTGGTTCGATTCTGTGCAGCAGCACATGTATCACATGAAGAAAGCGTTCAATGACAGGTTATAATACATTATATAATACATGTTCTCTTTATTACAGGGCAGGAAGATTACGACAGACTACGTCCTCTTGCTTATCAAGATGTAAATTTGGTTTTAATTTGTTTTGATGTTACAAATCCTACAAGCTTTGACAATGTTTTAATAAAGGTGAGGCTCCAGAAAACTAATGTTTGTCCTATGTGCAGTTGCGATGGCTGAAGCAGCAACTATCCAAGCAATGACCTTCAACAAGCTGTTACCCCCCAAAACTCTAAACTATTAGTCATATAGAGGACTTGGGCTCTAAAATAAAATAAAAAAATCATGCCTGTACTATAGATTTTAATGTTCTTGCAGTCCAGGAAAAAAAATGTATTAATTAATATGTAAATCAAGGAGGCTTCTCATTGCATCCTTTGCCTGACCAAGGGCTCCATGCACAGTTCCACCCCCCCCTTCAATTAACATGGGTGTACTGCCCCTTGGCTTGATTGACAGTGCACTCCTGTGCACCACTGACACTGGTAGTGTGTGGGCTTGCTACATTGATACACCCATCAGTGTAGTGAGCCACGTCCTGCTGTCCTTCACTCCTATCACCGGGTGCGCATCGCTGGGCTCCGGAAGTGTCAGTGGTGCACAGGAGAGCACTGTCAATCAAGCCTATGTTTAGTTCACCCTACTTTGGACATTTTGTTTCCTTATTTTACAGCACATTCTATGCTGTTTTCAAGGACATCATTATTTTTTACCAGCTTGCCCCAAAATAAAGCCCTCATTTGGCTATGTCGAAGGAAAAATAAAATTTATTGCTCTCGAAATGAGAAGGAAAAAACAGAGCGCAAAACCAAAAAGTGTGCTCTTTAAGGGTTAAAGCACTAAACACACAATTATCCCCCAAATGCCATCTTTGTTTTTTTTTTTTTATTATCCCTTCTTGTTCCATAGTCGAATTAAAGGTGTGTGTCCTGCCGGTATGTCTGTAAATCTACTGTGCATGTATCGGTATTTATAATGGTTATGGAACTATTGATTGGAAGGTGTTTTTCAATACATTACTGAAGATCTTTGAGGACGGTCATTTATTGTACAGCTGCAGCATATTCTGCTTGTCATTGGAAATGCGTATCAGGAAGAAAATAGGGTGTGTGCTGTAGAGACTTTGGTATGGTATGTGTCATGTCATGTCTGTCATTGTAGCAAACTATTTGCTACTATGAGAGTAAAACATTGACCAGGGCTTGTCAGACACAACACACCATTTACTTCTAAAGTATAGTTTGTTTTTCTGAATAACCCTTTGATCTGGAGGTTTGGGCCTTAGAACTCTGAGAACTGGTCACTGTAGCCACCTTCTGAGCGGAGTGGATGTGCAGATATGCTGCCTTGGCTCCATTTAATGTCTATGGGCCTGCTATCGGCAGTGCTCGGCTAGTCCCATAGACAATGACTAGAGTGGAAGCCGTGCATGGGCATCTTCGACTGGGCGTTTTAGACTGGGCCAGCTGAGCTCCGCTACTGTGGTTCTTAATCCCTGATGTCTGGATCACTGTGGATCCCAGTGGTCAGACCCACAGCGATCAGCAAGTAAATCCCCATCTTATGTCTCCCCCACCCCCTTAAAAACGCACACCTATTACCTGTACATAACTGTTTTAAACATAGTGCTACAGATGTCCTCTTAGTACAATGTTATGTGTAACTACATGCTTATCTGTGGTCTTTCCAGCAGTGCTTGGCCATGCAGGGCAGCTTTTACACATAAACTTTTTTTATCTTAAAGGGAAATCTGTCACCAGAGACCCTGATTACAGCGATGTGTCACTTACTTGGCAGCTGGCTGTAGGTTTGATAAAAATCACTGTTTCATCAGCAGGATAAGCAATGTATGTATATAAACAGATATCACTTATAGGACTAGTAAACCTGCTGTCATGTAGTCCTCCTTATTTGAGCTCTGTATATCCCTGCCCCTACCAGTGACTGACGGCTTTCTGCCTATGCATAGTTTACACACAAGCTGCCAATCAATGATGAGAACAAGGTTATACAGAGCTCAGCATTCAGAGTACTGGTAGATCTGCAGCAGAGCAAACAGTGATTTTTATCAAAACTGCAGCAAGCAGCTAAGTAAGTGATACACCGCTGGAATCAGGGTCTCTGCCCCTACATTGTGCTGCTCTCAGATGGGGTAGCAATAACCTGGTGTCAGATTTCCTTTAAGGTGCCCATACACATTAGATAAATGTCACATCAGAGGTGTCTGGTGCATGCTCAGCAATGCCGTTTGTTCATATGTTTATGGGAGTCCTAAGAAAGAACTGTAGGCTAACAGTTTAAAAAGGTGGCCATGCACCTTGGTTGTGTTCTTTTTGTCTCATTGCAAATTGTCTCTTCAGAGAGGAAGAGGACTTGAACGCTAGCACCATGTATTGGAAGTAGCAATCCTACAAGTCTCTGAAGAGACAATTTGCATATTTGTTTTCCCAGAGTAGCATGCAAGGCGTTAAAGGTCTCCTCATATTGGTATGCGAGGCCTGGCTTGTCACTCTCCACAAGGAGAAACCTTACCTCTTAGATCCCTTTTTGTCTAATTAGCACAGTTCTAGCCTTTGCCTGATGTACTAAAATGCAGATCTTATAAGATTATGGTCTTGTATGTTATCATCCAGAAATCCAAAACTTTATCAAATTTTTCTGGTTTTCTTGTACCTTAGTGGTATCCTGAAGTGCATCACTTCTGTCGAGGCGTGCCCATTGTGCTGATAGGATGTAAAACAGATCTGCGTATGGACAAAGAGCGACTCCGTAAGCTGAAAACGTCACAGCAGGAACCGATCACTTATTTCCAGGTAATACAATACTATATATGGCTTTTATGTATACCTACCAGTTCTAGATCTGTAAAAGTGCAACATTATGTAATAATATTTCCATCATAGACTACATAATCCTTACAGAAGAGATATGGAAAATGGATCATAAACTGCACTAGGACAGATGTGATTTAAGCACATTCCTTAGTTAATAAGCACTCCCGTCAAAGTTTTTAGATTCTTAATATATTGCAGTCATCATATTATATAGCACTATGTACTTACAATTGCTCATTTTGCCTTTCTACCCAGCTAATTCTTCCTGTTTCTACAAAAGGGAGAGAAGAGAGAAGTGTCTTGTCCCTGCATTTATCATTCCCCTCTTCAACTTCTGACCCAGCTGCTCTGCTACGCCCCCCCCAACCCCTGGCAGGGACTTTTGCATTGACTCATGATTCATACAGGAAAAATTGACCTCCTGATTCTACATAGAGATTAGAAGGATTCAGCTAGTCATTTTATAGACTTAATGTAAAAGAGAAGAATTAGCTGCGTAGAAGGGTAAAATAAGCAATTGAAAGTACACAGTGCTATATAAAATGATTGCAATATATTAAGAGGATAAAAATTTTGATGGGAGGAGGGCTTCTTTAATACAGCACATCCCATATTGTTACACTGTGGATGGTGATACTCCAATCACAACAGCCAACTGGCACTAGGATTTGTAAACTCTTGTGCAGCTCCAGCTTTAGGCTATGTTCACACATTGCTTTTTTTCTGCAGCAAAACCTGATCTCTTGGCAGGTAAGAAGCTGCATTAAAAATGCAGGTTTTGGTGCATTTTTCAGGATCACAAATGTCAGCTTTGCTTCCACCACAGAAGCATGAACACTGGTCACCAATGCAAGACATATGTGAAACCATATTAACCAGAATTTCAAATGTAACAGTGGGGGAGGTGAATTGTTCAGGAATAGTTTACATAAGACACTGGCAGTGCATTGAGTTTGTATGACACTATTTTCTTTCACACTATGGTCTGCCATTGAATTGCTCAGGGCATTGTTCTATTTAATACCTCCCTGGGCCACAGGTATTGTTCAATCTCACACATAGCTCAGCCAATGTTTACACTCTATACATCACTAATTTAATTAAACTCTCCTAATACAAACTACCATCTCAGTGACCAAGACAAGATGATAAAATCACAAAAATAAATGTTTCACATACTGCTCTACTTGCTTATTTTCACTAACAACCCAGCAAAACCTGATAGTGTGAACGTAGCTAAGTGTTTTTTCACTACCCATTACTTCCAATGGGTGAAAAATGCTGAAAGAAGTGACATGCTCTATTTTGCCAAAAAAACATGCAAAACATAAAATCCTGATTTAAAAAAAAAAACAAGATGTGTGCATGAGATTTCCGGAAGCTCATAGACTTTGCGGTTACTGTAAAAAGCAGCTGCAAATTTACATAAAAAAAAACGCATAAAAAAACCCAAGATGTGTGAACATAGCCTTATTCAGATGACAGATCTGTCAGACAGACAAATCCTGCCTCTTCATAAAACACTCTACATTGTGTATGGTTATTAGGCAATTTGAATTTTTTATTGTATTATTGAACAACTGCAGTCCTGTTGGTCAGTCGAAAAGGTTAATAAACCTGAATACGTTTACATAAAAGTGAGATTTTGTGTTTCTTAGGAGAACATCTGTGTGTGCAGAATTGCTGGCCAACTATTAGTTTGCAGTACTATGCAGCTAAATGAAAAATGGACATTTTCCCATCTCAGTTGTTTTTTTTTCATCTGCTAAAGTGAGCATAACTGAAAGTCAGTTCATACAAGGACTGTGGCACCAATCAGTCAAAATACCACGTGTTGTGTATTTCCCCGCTATGAGCCTCTTTCAGCAACCAGGATGGTGGTGGTGCTATTCCTCAAGCATGAAAATGAAAGCCAGGTACTAAAAAAGAGAGAGCAGCACTCGCCATTCCTTATATACAAAAATTAAAACGTCCTTTATTCCATCAGATGTCCAAAAGACTGATGGAATAAAGGATGCTTTAATTTTTGTATATAAGGAATGGTGAGTGCTGCTCTTTCTTTTTTTGTGCCTTGTTTTCATAACTGAAAGTGTACAAAAAATAAATGTAAAAATGTATACCATTGACCAACATAGGCCCCCTTTTTTCAATAAGTCATAAGCCTTCCATTCATGGAGTCTGTCAGATTAAAACTGAAAATCAACTTTTTGGTCAGCACCAACCAGAGCCTCCTAGATGTTGTTCATACCGGTGTACTGTTTTTGGTTTTTTGTTTCCTTCAACTTAAATCTCCCATTTAAGAGGGCCCACAAGTTCTCAATAGGATATAGGTCAGGTGAGGAAGGGGCCATGTCATTATTCTGTCATCTTTAAGGCCTTTACTGGCAGCCAAGCAGTGGAGACTTCAGTGGAGCATTGTCCTGTGTAAACATCATGTGTTGAAAGATGTAGACTTTTCCTTGTACCATTGCTTTATGAAAGCATTTTCTAAAAACTGGCAGTAGGTTTGGGAGTTGATTTTGGGTCCATCTGCAACTCTAAAAGGTAACACTAGCTCATCTTTAATATTAGCCCTTAGTCTGAGTGAATTGGAGGTCTGTGCCAGGAACTGATCCATCCATGGGCCCATCCATCTGGTCCTTCAAGAGTCACTTTCATTTCATCCATTCATGAAACCTTTGAAAAATCTGTGTTCAGCTAGAAGTTGAACGAACAAGAGCTGGCCAAGAAATGTATGTGTCTTGTTCAGTGGTGGTCGGTTTCAGCCTCCCTTACCTTCGCCATGTATCACTGAACCCCTTGTACTTCTGGGCTCTCCAGGGGAGGGTCCAGCTCTGGAATATGACATCACTGGAGGATAATGGCTTCCTGGTAACTTCACATTTAATTCTTCCGAAACTTTAGCAGTTAATGTGCGTCTCTATTTCTCAACACATTTTTTGCCACCCTGTGGACTATATGCAACAAAGCATTTGAAGATTCTCTGATTATGCCCCAATATCTTGGCAATTTCTAGAGTGCTGCACCCCTCTGTAAGACTTGTAACAATTTTTGACTCTTCACAGTCAGTAAATCTTTTCTTTGGCCCATTCCGCCTGCCGAAAACAACCTGCCTAATAATTCTGCACACCTTGATAAAGGGTGGCAATTAGTGTTGAGCGAACATGCTCGACACTGCTCGGTACTCGCCCGAGCATCACGCTACTCGGGATGTTAGGCGAGCACCGAGTATTTCCGGGTTACTCGGGCGGGAGCTCGGGTCTCCGCCCTGCATGTTTGGCGCTCTTTACAGAGCCAATGAACATGCAGGGATTGCCAGTCACTGTAATGCTGCAGCCATGTTGTTTGTGGGCATTACAGTGATTGGCTGGCCGCACAGCGTCACCTCGAGTATTTAAAACCGGGCGCCGCCATCTTGGACACAGTCGCTCTGGATTAGACAGTGTAGGGACAGCACTCCTGATTTAGGGAGAGATATAAACTGCAAAATAGTTAGTGTAGGGTCTGTAAAGGCTGCCAGAACAAATAAACAGTCCTTTTCAGGACTAATATCCATCCCAGATACCAGGCAGGCTGTATAGGAGACACAGTGGTTATACCAGCAAACGCTGCATTACAGTCCTGTGTGCTCCTGTTGCTGAAATTGCTAGACTTAGCACCAGGTGTCGGGGGCCAGGAAAAATCCTTTTTTTTTTCATCTAAATCCTCCTTTTTTTTTCCTCCTTCACACTGTACAAATACCAGTCTTATTAACCTTTTGGTGTGTCCCCCCCCCCAAAAAAAAAAAAAAAAAAAAGCGTGTCTCTGATTTTTTGGGCCATTTGTATCTAAAAAAAAAAAAAAAAAGCAGTTTGAGTGTGTCGCTCACTGTTCAGCCGCAAATCTATATATTTAAAAAAGTGTGGTATACCCCAGTAAACAATAACTGTGGTTTTGCCATCCCACGGTAAAACATCTCTATTATTCAGGTTTTGGTATATTTTCCGTAAAGAAAAACAGTAGTGTCTCCTGACTGTTGTGACACAAAAATATATCTGTTGAAAATAGTCTTGTGTAGGCCCGACATCCCAGTGTGGTTTCGCAGTTACACGGGTCAAATCGCTGTACTATCCAGTTTTGGGCCTTTGGTATCTAAAAAAAAAAAAAAGCAGTTTGAGTGTGTCGCTCACTGTTCAGCCGCAAATATCTCTATTTAAAAAAGTGTGGTATACCCCAGTAAACAGTAACTGTGGTTTTCCTCTTCCACGGTTCTAATCTACTCTTTATTACCCTTTTTCCATTGATAGTGCAAGTGTAAGCTATTTTACTTCATTTACAATGGGCAAGGCGCGTGGCAAGGGACGTGGAAGTGGACGTTCTGGTGATGGTTCGTGCAGAGGACGGGGCTGTGGCCAAGGTGAAAATGTGCCACAACCAACAGCCACATCTTCTCGCTCCCACTTCTTGACCGAATTACTAGGGAAGCACAGAACAACACCAGTATTGAGAACTGATCAGTGTGAACAGGTTATTAATTGGATAGCAGATAATACTTCCAGTTACCTGGGCACCACCACCTCCGGTCTGTCTTCCACACGGTCAACTCTTAGTAGCCGTGAGTCTCGACCGCATACTCCTCCTCACCCTGATACTCCTTCCTCCCACCATGCCGAGTGTTGTCAGACAGCAAGTGATCCCACACTTGGACACTCTGAAGAGCTGTTCACTGGTCCATTTCCATATTTGGGCCCCTCGCCTGATACGCTTGAAGTGGTGGAAGAGGAGATCCCATGTTGCGATGCCCAAATATTTGAACAGCCACGGCCACAGGAAGTCGACGTTGGCAATCTGTCACAAGACTTGGACGATGATGAGACACAATTGCCAGGAAGTGAGGAGGAGGATCGTGGTGCGCAAGTGGAAGAGGAGGAGGTGGTGGATGATCTAGTAACTGACCCAACGTGGAAGGAGGACATGCAGAGTGAGGCCAGCAGCACACAGGGGGAGGGAGGCAGAGTAGCCCAACAGGCAGGAAGAAGCAGTGTGGTGGCCGCAGACAGAAGGCAGGCAACCGTTCCCCGTAACACCAACACGAGGGACGTTGCCAGTACAAGCGGTAGGTCTTCCAGAGTCTGGAATTTTTTTAAAGACTCTGCTGATAACCCCAAAAAGGCCATATGTTCCACCTGCCATGCCAGCATCAGCAGGGGTGACAAAACTACCAGCTTGACCACCACCAGCATGATCAGGCACATGGCAGCAAAGCACCCGACTTTGTGGGGCGAAACCCAGGGTCCACGACCAGTGTCAGCGGGTGTCACCACTGCTTCTTCCACTGTTGTGCGTGCAATAGAACCCCCTGTTGTGTGTGCAAGGCAATCCCCTGTCCATACTGCATGTAAAGATGCCCCCTACACTCAGTCTTCACTTGTTATGGCAGTTTCTCAAGAAACGGCATCAACGTCCACGTCCCACCGCAGTGTTCAATTGTCCATATCCCAGGCTTTGAACGAAAGCGGAAATTCGCAGCTAACGCCCCACAGGCCACAGTCCTAAATTCGCACATTTCACGACTGCTTGCATTGGAAATGCTGCCTTTTAGGCTGGTGGAGACGGAATCCTTCAGCAATCTTATGGCGGTGGCCGTCCCTCGGTACTCGGTCCCCAGCCGACACTATTTTGCCCGGTGTGCCATCCCCGCACTACACAAGCACGTGTCCCAAAGCATCTGCCGTGCCCTCAACAACGCAGTTACTGGGAGAGTCCACCTGACAACGGACACGTGGACAAGTGCTTGTGGCCAGGGACGGTACATCTCCCTGACGGCACACTGGGTAAACCTAGTGGAAGCCCGGACCCAGTCGGACCTTGAAACGGAACACATCCTCCCCACACCGAGGATTGCGGGCCCTATGTCAGAGTTGCCCCCACAGTGTACAGCTCCTGCGCCGCCTCCTCCTCCTCCTCCTCCGTCTCATGTTCAGCCTCCATCTCAGATATCACCACATCAGTTACAAGCTGGAAGCATTGCAGTACTGCCTCCGCCAAGCGGCAACAGGCTGTGCTGAAACTCATAAGCTTAGGTGATAAACCTCACACTGCTTGGGAGTTGTGGACAGCTGTGAAAGAGCAGGCAGATCTGTGGCTGAGACCGCTGAACCTACATCCCGGCATGGTCGTGTGTGACAATGGCCGTAACCTGATGGCGGCTCTGAGGCGAGGTGAGATCACACACGTACCATACCTGGCTCATGTGCTTAACCTCGTGGTTCAGCGGTTTCTTAAATCGTACCCCGAGTTGCCAGATCTGCTCGTGAAAGTACGCCACTTGTCAGCTCATTTTCGCAAGTCTGCTACAGCTTCCGCCGCCCTTGCTGTGTTGCAGCAGCGTTTGCAGCTTCCGGCACACCGACTGGTGTGTGATGTCCCCACACGTTGGAACTCTACCCTCCACATGTTGCAAAGGATTTGTGAGCAGAAGAGAGCAGTTGTGGAGTACCAGCTGCAACAAGGCCGTCGATATTCAGTTCAGACTCCACACATAAGACCTCAGGAGTGGACCTGGATGTCTGACATATGTACCATCCTGACAAACTTTGAGGAGGCCACCAAGATGGTGAGTGGCGATGACGCCATCATTAGTGTCAGCATCCCACTTGTCTGTCTTTTGCAACACTCTCTGCAGAGAATTAAAGAGGAGGCATTGCAGCCAGAGTGTGATGAGATGGATCAAGAAGCCGTAGCGGGCGATTACACACAGCCCAGCCTCATCTCATCCCAACGTGCATTGGGGGACAATGAGGGAGAGGAGGAGGAAGAACAGGAGCTGCTATCATGCGTTGTAGATGGTAGTACCTGTACAAGTGTCATACCGTCGGTTCAGCGTGGGTGGCCTGAGGACAGGGGGGGGGGGGAAGAGGAGGAGAGCATGGTCCGTCGTCATCTTGGTGAGGACACGGAAATCTTGCCCGTTACCAGTCTGGCATGCATGGCTGACTTTGTTACGCTGCCTTAACCGTGACCCTCGCGTTGTCAAAATGTTGGGTGACAGTCATTACTGGTTGGTGACACTTGTAGACCCCCGCTACAAGGAGAACTTTCACTCTTATTCCTGAGGTGGAGAGGTCTACAAAAATGGGGCAGTACCAGAAGGCCCTTGCTGCAGAACTCTTAAAAAAAAATTCCCATCTGAACACGCTAGCGGCAGAGGTCACAGTTCGTTGCCCAACCAAGGCGTACAAGCGAGAGAGATGTAACTCCAATCCAGCAGAGGCAGGGGAACACTGTCAACGTTCTGGGACAGTTTTCTGACACCCACCCAGCTTACAGGCCCTGAGGCGCGGGGTACTCTCACAAGGAGTGGAAAGTTTCAAAGATGGTGAGGGAGTACCTTGCCGACCGTACCAGCGTCCTCCGTGATTCCTCTGTGTCTTTTAATTATTGGGTATCCAAGCTGGACACTTGGAATGAACTCGCTCTGTACGCCTTGGAGGTCCTGGCCTGCCCTGCCGCTAGCGTGTTATCGGAGCGTGTTTTTAGTGCCGCTGGGGGAATTATAACTGATAAGCGCACTCGCCTGTTAACTGACAATGCTGACAAGCTGACCCTTATCAAAATGAACAAGGGCTGGATTGGGCCAGACTTCTCATCACCACCAAATGACAGCAGAGTAACAAAGTCAAATCCACTGTGTTATTTCGGGAGGTGTATTCACATGCACCGCTTCACACCCACACATGGGTATACGCTTCCTCATTTCAGCTGTTTTATGTTCTTCTCCTTATCCTCAGCCTCCACCACCACTATACCACCAGGGTGCCAGCATTGCAAGTTCCTCCGTCCTTATTTTTGGCAGCTTTTGCTTGCAAGGCATAAGCAAATACTATGGGACACCCACTCCCCAATAATGGGACTTATGTTTGTAATATGCTGTACTGCACGGCTCTTGTAAGGGGCATTGCAAGTTGCTCCGTTCTAATTTTTGGCAGCTTTTGCTTGCAAGGCATAAGCAAATACTATGGGAGACCCTCTCCCCAATAATGGGACTTATGTTTGTAATATGCTGTACTGCATGTGACGCGCCCCCTGGGCCGTGTGTACAGGTGTGTGGGATACCCGGTGCCGGGTCTCTGGGGTCTGTAGTCTCCGTGGCGGTGACCCGGTCCCGTGGCTCAGGCTGGTCAAACCAGTGGCAGTCTTTCTTAGGTTTTGAGGTTAATTGTCCGACTGCGCCACCCGTGGATTGCGGTCAGGGAGTACCACCGCTGCGAGGCAGACCGCTGAGGCTGGTGTTGTGTGCGCAGCAGAGAATGGGATAACTCCCCACGGGAGGAGTATAGCCTCAGGGCAGTGAGTGTGGATGATGAGGGTGATGGTGCACGAGCGCAGCAGGAACGACTCAGTCTTTGCAGTGCAGTTCAGGGTCTTTACTGATGATTATAAGGTAGACCCTCCCGGGAATACTGGCTAGCATAAGAGGCCTGGTCAGTCTGTGAGCAAGCAGGAGTTCCCCTGGCCAGGTGGAGTTGTAGGCCTCCCCGTCTGTCTGTACTCTTCCTGGCTACCTTGCTGTAAGCGGGTAGAAGTAGCCCACGTCCCTGAGTGTACCGTGTAGTGCTCACCCGTATGGCTGGTGACTTGGGGCCTTCTGTTAGCCTCCTCTCCACGACTGCGGTGCTGGTCCCTTGCTTGTGACTGAGCCTCTGGGCTTCTATGGCCAGAGGACCTGAAATCCCCTGCCGGCTGGTTTCTGCTGCTGGATATATAAATCCTCACAGCCTCGGACTCCTGTGTCCGGTTCCTATTGTCTTCTGCCAGGGCAAGCTCTGCTCAGCTTCCAGACCCTGGTCTTTAGCTCCTAGCTCCTACAGAGCTCCTTGCTGTTACTTTCCCTTGCTCTCACTCGGACTCTGACTGTTCTCTGTTCCCTGACTCACTCAACCCCGCCCCAGATCCAGTTTATAAGGGCAGAATTCTCCCCTCCCAGGACTGGGGCAGGAGGATGTTGCATGTTTAAGGGATCCTGACCAGGAAACCTCCCACTTGCTCTCCGACGTAATATCTCTATTACTGTGGTGACCAGACCCCTGGGGTGCTACACATGGCTCTTGTAAGGGGCATTGCAGTTCCTCATTTTTGGAAAGCCTTCCATTCACTGCTTAGGCCAACAGTGCACAGGAGACCCAGATGCTATAGATGGAAAAAAAAGGTTTAGTTAACGCCCTCTGACCTCCATGTCATTTCCAAGGGGCATTGGAGTGCCTCAAAATTTTTGGTAGGCATTGCACTCACTGTATGCCCTATAACTGTGTAGCCGAACCGCTCCTTTTGTTACAGAAACATATCCTACAAGACATATCTGGTTGACTGGCCTGATATTGATGTGAATGGTCCCTGTTCCTCCTGCTCTTTCTCCTTTGCCACTACCTCATCCATCATTTATCACCTGAAGCTTTGTTTTAACGGGAGTCATAGAACTGGGATAGTAGCAGGAAAACATCCAGCAATCCTCGGAGGAGGTAGGATATGCGCCAAAACGCTGACCACCTCAGGCCTAGCCGCTACTACATACATGCGCTTGCATTACAACAAAACAAAGCAGATGCTAACTTCTATCATCCTCATCATGCTCCTCACCTTGGCACTCTCAACTCCCCTGATGGAGAAGCCAGGGCCCACTGGAGGAGTCTGATAGTCCGGTGGGCTCGGCCAATGCTGCCCTAAAGCAGGCCAGGCTAAGAAAAGTGCGGGAAAGGTTACCGGGACAAATAGGGGTGACTGGGGACCGAGTATGGACACCCGGCCACCCCCTGGAGGCTGGGGAGCAAGCGGGGACACCCGGCCACCAGGCGGCTGGGGACTGAGTATGGATACCAGGCCGCCGACACAGCCATGGCGTGGTGGCCAGATTCCGCCTCCACATGCCTAAAAGGCCCAATTTAAAGTGCAAGCAAGCAGTATGGTATTGCAGCCTGGGGGTGGGTGGGTGGGTGGGTGGGTGGCAGGCTGCATACTTGCGCTTGCATTGCAAGGAATGGGAGAGGTACAATTGAACACTGCCCTGGGACAAGGACTTGAATGGGGATAGTTGCAAGTCTGCAACGACAGGTGCAAGGTGGGAGGCATCTTCGCATGTACCATGAACAGGGGTTTGGCATGCACACACTACAGCGGAATAGGCTCTCCTTCCCACTAAATGCACTGGGGAGGGCACAGGTAATGTTTTGGTATACGCGCTTAATCTTATGTATAAGGCACACCAGGACAAATAGGGGCGGCTGGGGACTGAGTATGGATACCTCGCTGCCGAAGCAGCCATGAGGTAGTGGCCAGCTTCGGCCTCCTCCAAACTAAAAGGCCCCATTTCAAGTGCAAGCTAGCAGTATGGAATTGCAGTCTGGGGGTGGGTGGGTGGCAGGCTGCACACTTACACTTGCATTAAAAGAAAACATAGCAGATGCTAACTTCTGTCATCATCATCATGCTCCTCACCTTGGCACTCTCAACTCCACCGATGGAGAAGTCAGAGCCCACCGGAGGAGTCTGGTTCTCTGGTGGGCTCGTCCAATGCTGCCTAAAGCAGGCCGGGCTAAGAAAAGTGTGTGGGGGGGGATGTTCCAAGGAGAAATAGGGGCGGCTGGGGACCGTTTATGGACACCCGGCTGCCCCCAGGCGGCTGGGGACGGAGTGTGGACACCCGGCCGTGGGGCGGCTGTGGACTGAGTATGGATTCCAGGCCGCCAACACAGCCATGACGTGGTGGCCAAATTCTGCCTCCGCATGCCTAAAAGGCCCAATTTCAAGTTCAAGCAAGCAAGCAGTATGGTATTGCAGCCTGGGGGTGGGTGGGTGGCAGGCTGCATACTTGCACTTGTATTGCAAGGAATGGGGGAGGTACAATTGAACACTGCCCTGGGACTAGAACTTGCATGGGGATAGTTGCAAGTCTTCTGATGCGGCAAGGATCACTTATGATGGGCACACTTTTAGACAGTGACCTGGGAGTCAGAGATGCTTCCAGGGGTCTTCCCCCATACTGTTCCCATGTCTTTTCAGCACTTTATGCATGTGTCACACAGCACATGGCCAGATAAGGTTGTAAAATGTTAAAATGACATTTCCCGGTGAATGCATTTGTCATAGTTGAAAGCAATACAAAAGTGCAAAAAACGCATAAAAAATGCTACTTGTGAACATAGCCGAAGGTGTGGAGGAGTATTTTTGTTTTTGGTCATTTATTTTAACTTGTACACAAGTCTTTTCCCTGGAAAGGATGTTCCTTAACATATTTCACAGGAAAAAAGTTTCACTTTCGTTTTTGAACGTTTTATTGTGAGCCCGTAAAAGTGGCTTAATACCTCTGACCACGTTGTTGACAGCAGTGACCTGGGGGTCAGAAATGCTTCCTGGGGCGATCCCCTTGCTGCCCCCATGTTATTTGAGCACTGTCACTATCGGTTTGGGCACTTGTTAGGCTTTTAAAAAACTGCCAGGGGTGCCACCGCAAAAATGCTCGAGTCTCCCATAGACTAACATTGGGCTCGTTGCTCGGGTCGAGCACCCGAGTATCACGGCGAGCTCGGCCCATGCTTCGAGCACCCGAGCATTTTAGTGCTATCTCAACACTAGTGGCAATATCTTCAGGCCTCACCCTCCTTCATTACACATCACCTGATCTGATTCATCCAATAAGCATTCAAGTTTATACAGCTTGAAGTTGGGAAATCTGCATAAAAATGAAATGGCTAAAATACTCACTTGCCTAATAATTGTGCACACAGTGTATGGAGTATGGGTGTTGCAGTATATAAAGGTTTTTTGTGTTGTATACAATGTAAGGCTATCTTGTAAAACTCTCATAGAAGCACACGAGTAGTTGTGTTGACGTGAGAGATGTGATCCAAAAGCCTGGTAAACTGGAATGCAAGGGGAAGTTCAGTACTGGATTCTTACTGGAATTGCCTAGATTTTCTGTCCAGACTTTCATATGAAATATCCTCAGTGGACTAATGTAACAGCAAAGATGACATTTGCATCTCAATAACATGCTGCAGACCTTTTCTGTATTAAAAAATGACCAACAGTGTGGATTTTTAACTCCGCAACACTTCATTTCCAGCCATGGATTTGTTGCAGATTGTTCCTATTGAGTTCAGTAGTGAAGACAAAATCTGCAACTACCTGCTGATCCGGTGCAAAATCTATTAGAGCTAAAATCACAAAAAATCTAGTTTTTGCATTAAATAAATCTTCTTACTCAGCTCCTTTTGCAGTGCATCTCTTGCCTCCTGCTGGGTGGCCAAAAACCTGCAGAGGACCATAGAGATATTGGCATGCAAGTGCCAGGGAAAGTGACTATTGTGTTTACAGTACGACACCGTATGCGGCTGTTATTGCAGTTCAGTGATTTCCACTAGAAAATGTATAATTAGTGGAAATTCTCCTGCTTATGGCAACGCACAAAATATATGGTATCAGAAGAATAAGGTATTTCATATGTAACCTGGGTAAGGCTGTGCTTATTAGATATCAGTCTGAAGCAGGGGTGGATTAAGAGTAGGGTCTCGGGCAGTTTAGAAAGTGTGGGCTCCCCCCCCCCCCCCCTGCTCTGGCGCACATCTGTAGATTAAGAAAGACAGCGCAAATTTTTCCCATGTGTACAGCACTATACATAATACAGCAGGGTGGGAGATCAATTTTCCCAAGGGGCCACATGTGAGACCGTGACTGTTGTGGAGGCTGAACCAATAGGTTGAAATTAATTCTGCTCAATATTAATAAGATTAATTATAATTATTTGTTTACATTAATTGTATGACTTTAATATTGAGCACAATTGAGTATGATGACATCCCCTATATACAGTATGAGCTCCCACATAACCCCCTACATACAGTATGAGTCCCAAGATATAGTATGAGCCCGCACGCAGTCATGTATGCACATGCAGACATAAACACAATCATACATGCACGCAGACACACTAGGGGAATTTTTACATTTGGAAGCAGTCACTCACCATCCTACGGCTTATCTCCCATCCATCTCCTCTCTGGTGGTAAGCAGCGGAGCAGGCTGGGTGCACTCTGTGACGTCACTGTAGCAGACACAGCCACCCACAGGGCTGCGTCTGCTAGCTGTGACGCAGCCGGGCCAACACTCAAGCAAGTTTTAAAGGTGCAGTGCTGGCCTGGTCGAAGAAGCATGCAGCCCTGCACAGCTGCTGGGGGAGCGGCCCAGGCCCCTCGGCCCAGCTCGCCCCTGCCTGCTGGGATATGTGTGGCGCACAAAACATTATAATGAGGGCAATCTAGCTATGCCCCCCCCACACTCCCCTCCCCGGAGCCTCGGGCCCTGGGCAGCAGCCCAGATTGCCCTCATTATAATCCGCCTATGATCTGAAGGAGCCACTTAATATTAAGAGCTGTGGACTTTTCTGATATATGAATATGGGATGATCTTGGGGTCTAACACTTTTACGAAAACTTTCTGCAGGCAGCTTGTTATATACAAGATGAGTGCAATGGGGTATGATGTAGCTACATGATCCCTCAATGCTCAGTGGTCCAGATTTAGTAGAGGTATCAGTATAATAGTCTCTGAAGCTTCATGTGGATTTCAGACCAGAATCTTGGATGTGGTAGAATCCAAAATATGTTGAAGCATCAAGCAGTATGTTTATGGGGTGCTCCCTCTGTGTAGGGGCGGGGTGGTTCACTTCGATTTTTAAGCACAATACCTGCATTGATGGGAACTTTCATAAGCACAGTAACACACAACCACTCTTACCTGAGGCACCATGACGTCTTGCCCAGAAAGAGGCAAGGGATCCCTAATGTAAAGTAAATGACATGGGTGGATCGTACATCAAGTTTTTACAATGCAGCCTTTTGTCTTTATTCTTTTGAACTAAATTAATGATAATGTAGGACATGGTTTCACTAAGCCAAGGTCTGGTTCATGTCATCCGAAGTAACTGGCCAAATTATGCGGCCATTTTCTTCTCTATGCATTTGTGATGGTGAAACACAAAGACAAAGTACTTGGTTAAGCTGGCCAACTGTGAATTATTGCTCATGATTTGTATCAAAGTGTGCATACACTGGGCAGTTTAGGTGCTGATACAAAACACTGATCCAATTGGTGTGTGTGTATATAATATATTATTATAAATCTGTTACTATTCAACACTAATGAGGATGATAATACTTGTTTTATTTCTTAAAAAGGGTGAAGCAACATGTAAAAGTATACAAGCCCAAGAGTACCTTGAGTGTTCAGCAAAGTTTCAGGAGAATGTCGAAAATGTTTTTCGAGAAGCCACATTGATTGCACTTGACAGCATGAAAAAAGAACAGAAGATGAGGAGGAAAAGTAAAAGTTGCCTGCTTCTTTAGGCCTATTTTGAGATGAACTACTAATCCAGTCATTTACAATCTGCCACATTGAGACTCTTCTCAGACTGCAATTTCTAATGGACCTGAACTGTTTTTATTGTAAATAGATTTTATTTTAATTGTACTAGAATACCAAATCCAGGGATGGTATGTGACGTCACTTTACTCACTGTTTTAGGTTAAAAGGTTTTAAATCTTGTTAAGTTTGTTGGTAGCAAGTGACTGCAGAAACTGAGAACAATGCCTGCGCTCTCCATGTATTTAACTTGCATACTGATGGGGATGAGAAAGAAAGGGGGCAAGCAGATCTTTAAAGAAGCACTCCCATGAAAATTTATATCCTCTTAATATATTGTAAAAATCATATTATATAGCAGTGTGTACTCAGTTGCTCATTTTGCCTTTCTACCCAGTTAATTCTTCTTTTTCATTAGGTCTGACGTGATTAAAAACTGATTAACTGAATCCTTCTAACTTCTGTGTAGAAAAAGAGGTAAATTTTCTCTGCACAAGTCATGAGTCACTGCAAAAGTCTATGGCTGAGTGGAGCAGCCCGGTCAGCAGTTGAAGAGGGGAATGATAAATGCAGGGACAAGATACTAACTGTTTCTACATAGAGCGGAGAGAAGAATTGGCTGGGTAGAAAGGCAAAATGAGCAATTGTAAGTACACAGTGCTATATAATAATATGATGACTGCAATATATTAAGAGGATAAAAACTTTGATTGGAGTGCTTCTTTAACCATAACTACCATCACATATCAGTTCCTTGACTGTCAATGTTGTCCTTGCCATAGGACATCAGTATATGTATGGTTTGGTAGGTGTACCAAAACTCCCAGAAAAATATAGTTTACATTTATGAAGGCATCAAGTTGTTAAAAACAACAAAAAAAAAAATCATTATTTGTATTTTAAAATAAGTAAAAAAGAAAGCTAAATTAGTAATCTTGCAATTTTCACTCTGGCCAATGGGGCTAGTTTAGAGTCATACTTTCTGTCCTTTCAAGAGTTTTCAGCAGGCTTCTAATCAGCAGAAACAGGATTACAGTGACAGGTAAATACCTGTATACACCACTGATGACATAGGATCTGCTATTCACCATAGGCAATGTTGCCACTTACCCTGCTCCTCGTCCCTTCATAATGTTTGCACATACTCATTAGATGCTTCAATACAAAAATTAGTCAGTCTATAGCTGCTAATGTACATGTGACTTTACTGAAAGTATGAATCTGATGTCAGTGTGAAAATTACAAGATTTTATTTAATAAATTTATAGAAAAAACTGCCTTTAAAATTATATTTGATCCAAAAATATTATTTATAAAACTTTCCCTTTTAAGATCCAAGAATGTTGCATCAATGTGGTGTGCAAAATAATTGTACTTGAGGGAAAAAAACAAAACCGTCACACCAGTGTTAATGAAAGGGCTTGCTGGAGATGCATGATATTTTATGAATTGGGCATATGTCTTAACTAGCGTATGCCTCTGCCAGAAATGTACTCCAGTCAGGGACTAGAGTACTTTTCTGGCCACTAAAGTGGCATCATTTTTTTTTTTTTTTTTTCCATGTATTTGATGGGTGGGTGTAGCCACTCCCCGTCCATATTGCTGTAGCTGGCCAGAACTGGCGTGAAACTACCAAAAGTTGCAATACTTTTGCACAACTTCCAAACATTCTAAAAAGTATTGTGAATTAAGGGTTTTTTACCCTAGAATTCTGGTGTAAACACCTTAATGAATTGGCTGCCTGATTGTAATCTCTTAATCAGCAATATTTGCATAGTGCAAGAAATAAAATTACATTCTGCACTGAAAATGTAATATTTTTCTGACTGAGGAGGTTAGTGTAAAGCGTCTATTAGTCATTAAAGGGGCTGTCCTGGCTTATGATATTAATGATTTATTAATTGAATAACATTTTTCAGCTCCACCTGGATATAAACAGTGAATGGAGCCAAAACAGCACTTGTTCCCTACACTGTGTATTGGCTTTTGCTGAGAACTACCGCTCACATACTATTCAGTTGATCGTTTACATCACCCACTGCCAGAGCTGAAAACCATTGATCACGGAGCGTGCCGTCCATTGGACTCACCCTGGTATCCAGGGTTGGACACAGAGCAAAGGGCACCTGTGCAAGAACGATGTATGGGTGCCCCCCACCTCTAAAATGGGTCTTCCATTTTCATTTTTTCTTTTCTGCTCATTGGCAAGCGCTATGAAAAAAATAATAAATTTAAGTTGCTCCTTTTTCACCTGGTTTAGTGGTCTGTCTATGTCACACGTGACTACTTGAGCCAATCACAGGGCGCAGCAGCTTGTTCAGCCTAATTTGGCATGACTGCTGAGCTCAGGGATTAGCTCCAGTACTCATCATGGCTGCCGCCTGAAATCAAAGTCAAGTGCAGTAGCAAAGAGAAATTGCTGGCTCTAAGTAGCATGAGTATCCCTGATTTTGGTTTTCTCTAGTGCAAGCCTTAGGGCATTAACATTATTAAAACAGGAAACCTCTTTAACATCATTTGACACAACAAAAACAAGTCATGTCATATAAGCACCAAGTACACTGCGCCCACATCACATCAGTACAGCGCATACATCACATCAGTACAGCGCATACATTCAATACGTTACACAAGCAGAGCACACACATCCCACAAAGTGCACATATCGGCCACATCACACGAGTACAGTGCACATATAAATCCCACATGAGTGCGGTACACACAATGAACACACACTAATTACTGCCCAAACTACATCATAAACCAGTCCGTCACACTGCTAAGACTATTTGTCACATACACACATACTATATATACACACAGGCACATGCACAATCTAAATCTAAATCTATATGCCACAAAAAAAAAAAAAATTCAACTAGTATAATTACCTCTCTGTTTCTTCATAATTTGAAGACCCCCCTGGAGTTTGTGTCCTCTACTGCTGTGTCTTCTGTGGCCAGGAGCAGTGGACTGGATGTGGAGCTGTACGATCGCCATCTTCTTGCTGTCCACTCAGCCCTGATCTCCCTGCCCTCCGATCCTGCAGGCCTGTCCTCATCAGTGGCTGCAAATGCTGCAGCCTCCATCCTCTCCTGAGCAGTGATTCCAGGCCATGCTCTTCCCCATGCTCTCTCAGCTGGGAGAAAGGTGGAGTATATGAAGAGAACTGCAGGCGAACGTTTCAACAGGTTTAAGGATCCCATCGGGATCTTCAGCAGCAGCCCGGTGAGCCATTCAGACCCCCAGATATACAATATTTAATACAGAGCTGATGGCCCTTTTCTAGTTGAGAGAGCCCCTCTCCCTCTGGGCCTTGGTGCAGCTGCACTGGCTATATGTCAGCCCCTGCTGATATCCGAAGGATGGGTCATCAATATATTATCAAGTTTAAAAGCCTGGACAACACCTTTTAAACTAATTCACCAGTTAACTTCCCAGAAACCTGCACATTTTCCCATTCTGTAATATGACTGTTGTTTCTACAGCTTAGCCATTACTAATAAATTGGCAATTTCATGATGCCCAAGCCAATATCTGTCTTTGACTGACTACTGTTGAGGATTCATTAGGGTACTTGTAGACTTTTGTCATGACCACTTACTGGTAGCAAAAGAACAAACCACGGGCGCTCTCACATCCATGTGTAATGTCCAAGTGGAGTGCAGGGTTTTGTTTTTTATTAAATCGGACAGTACTTGGAACCATATTTGTCCCTCCACACATCCTTGAAAATCAAAGATCTGGGGAAAAAATGTTTTTTTCCTCAGATATTGAGGATTGGAATAGTACATACTCAATATTCTAGCAGAGTGGTTCTGATTAATCTCTTGACTGGTGCCCCTGCAAATCATCCTAAGGACTCATGCAAGAAAAGTATTTTCTTGTCCCATATGAAGGAGATCTAAAATGCAGCATTTAAAGGGGGTTATCCAACTTGTGAAAACATAAAAATGAACAGTTACACCTATTACAAAATGGGGGTGGGAAACACTTACAGTATTGTTTAAAAATCATAGCAGTGTGTTCAAAAACATGAGTTAAGCACAATCTTTAGGCTGTGTGCCCACGTAGCGTTTTTCAAGCGTATATGCTGCGGAATTTCCGCAGCGTAAACGCTTGAAAAACGCATGTAGATCCGCACCCCATGGTCCCCAATGGCATTCCGCAATGTCAATGCCCATGCTGCGGATTTTTCCGCAGCGTATATGCTGCAGTCAAAAATCCGCAGCATGTTCATTAATTTTGCGGAAGCGCCGCGGAATCAATGTGCGGATGGTACCCAAGTCTGGAGGAGAGGAGACTCTCATCCAGACCTGGGTACCAAAGAACCTGTTAAAAAAAGAATAAAATAAAGTTTATACTTATCTTCTGATGTTTTCCCTCCGTCGCGCTGTTGTCTGAAGGACCTGCCACGTCATTGAGTCATGTGACCCACCACATGACTCAATGACGTCACCGCAGGTCCTGCACACAACAGCGTGAGCCGCTCAAGCCTCCGGACGGGGCAGAGAATGCATCAGAAGGTGAGTATAAAGTTTATTTTTTTATTTTTTACCATTCTGAACAAGTTGTCAAGCACTTTTCCAAGTGATGCTTGGAGAAGTGCTTGATAACCCGCATGCGGAAATGCATGCAAAGACGCCTCACAAACGCTTCTACCTGGCGGGAAAACCGCATGTAATATCCGCATGCGATTTTCCCGCCAGGGAGAAGCGTAAAAAATATGCTTCAGGTCCGCAACGTGGGCACATAGCCTTATACTAGTTTTTATTTCCATGCATTGGGAACATTGCACACTGTTTTCTAATTCAAAACCTGAAGAGAAATGTATAAAATTTTGGATTAAGGTCCGGGGATTGGGCTGGCCACTCCATAACATCAATGTTGTTGGACTGGACCCAAGATTTTGCTTGTTTACTGGAGTGTTTAGGGTCGTTGTCTTGTTGAAACATCCATTTCAAGGGCACATCCTCTTCAACTTAAGGCAAGTTTTACCCTCTCCAATCAACTTTTTAATTGAAGTATGCTGTTTTTCTGAACAATGTCATGAATGACCCATATTTCTCAGGCTTTCAAGGAGAAATGCATGTATAACATGTGCTGGCATCACCCTTAAATAAGGCCCAACTGATTCACACCTGTTTTTCACAGAATGATTGACCTCACTAATTGAACTCCACAATATTATTTTGAACACATCCCCTTACAATTAATTATTCAAATACACTGACTCAAAAACATGCAGATCGCGAATGCGGAGTCTGTTGGTTTTCTTAGAATCTACTGCACCAACTGGTAAATTATTTGACATGTGGTAATATAATTTATACCAAAAACAGTGATTAACCTGGTTAGTCATATTGGACTGCTATTATTGAACACTACTGTACAGCTTCCCTTTCATAAGGCTACGTTTCCACCATCCGGAGCCTGCTGCGGAGAGGCCGCCGGCAGCTTCCGCTCAGTATGCTAATGAACGGCACCATTTTTTTTTTCCACATGTGGACTTTCCTCAAAGAGGTTAGGTCTATGGGGAAAGCCCGAATGCGGACCCACTGGAGAAATTGACATGCTGCAGTCTGGAAAGACGTGCCACATGTCAGTTTCCGCGGGTGAGCCGCAGACACAGTGGACATGGGATTTCTACAAATCCCATCCACTATGCTGTAACATCTGGCCGCTGCGATTTGCATACAGCTCAAGTGTGCTGCATCCAATCCGCAGCGATTACTGATCTTGTGCACATGCCTTAACACTCCAGTGCTGATGGCCGTTCTGTTCTTTGGCTTGGCTTACAACTTAAAGGGGTATTCCCATCTTGAAAATTCTATCTCAATATGGAGTAGGTCTAATAATAACCCATCAGGAGAACTATACTTATAATTGGAGGTATTTGCTAATATTATTATTATTATACCTACTACATATTGGGATAGGATCTTAGAGATGTAAATACCTCTTAAGACTAATTGGTGGGGGTATATGCCCACTATCAGGAAATAGCAGCGCTTTGGACGCAGCGTATTTTTGCTGCATCCGATCACTCAGGTAAATCCGCATGTGTTCATTGAACACGTGCGGAGTTACTGCACCCAATACATTCTATTGTGGAAAATTCTGTTGCAGAGACCAGCGTCTCTGCAACAGAAATTGACATGCTGCTGCTCGTAAAGCCGTGCCGCGGGTGAGTTTACGCGGCGTCAAATAGAAGCACAGTGGGCATGGGATTTCTATAAATCTCATCCACTGCTTCTAATGTTGAACGCAGCGCCGCTATTGCTGATTGTGGGCATACAGCCTAACAAGTGGGCATCATCTAACTTTGACATAGCCACACACTGGGATGAATGGGGAGGGTGTGTGTATATAATTACACTAAAAAGTGCAATTTTTTTTTGTTTTTTTCTAAATGTCGAGAACAGCTAATACAGTTACAAACTGCTCTAGTAGGGGTGTATATGACCATGGTGTTGCCCAAAGGCTCCAATTTTACAAATTAACTCCATAAATTACAACCTCATACAATTTGCATACACAAAGTTTTACTTAATGTCTTGTGGATGTAAAGTTTATAAATGACCATTTATTTTTTTTTTTAAACACCCAACTGATTCCCTTACTCAAGTACTAGAATGTAGAAACTAACTCTTAGTAATTCTAAAAAATGTACTCTTTATCTAAAGTAGTTTTTGCTGCTAAGCAGTATACATTATTATTTATATAGCGCCACTGATTCCATGGTGCTGTACATAAGGAGGGGGGGGGGCATACCAGATACAGACATCACTTAAAGTAAATAAAACTAACAATGATAGACTGGTACAGAGGGAAGAGGACCCTGCCCTTGCGGGCTTACATTTTACAGGAATGGGGAAGGAGACAGTAGGTTGGGGGGTTGCAGTAGCTCTGGTGGTGTTGAGGTGGCAGGAAGCAAGGTCATGGCAGGCTGTAAGCTTGTTTGAAGAGATGGGTTTTCAGGTTCAGTCTGAAGGATCCAAGTGTGGCGGATAATCGGACGTGTTGAGGCACAGAATGCCATAGGATGGGGGATATTGGGGAGAAGTCTTGGAGGCGATAGGGTCATGAACGAATAAGTGTGGAGGAGAGAAGGAGGTCTTGGGAGGACTGGACATAACATGAGGGAATATATCGGGAGATTAGTTCAGAGATGTACGGAGGGGAAAGGTTATGGATGGCTTTGTAGGTCAGTGTCAGTAGTTTGAACTGGATACACTGGGCAATTGGGAGCCAGTGAAGGGATTTGCGAAAGGGGGGGGGGGGTGGCGGAGGAGTAGCAAGGCGAGATGAAGCAGTCGCGCTGCAGAGTTAAGGATGGCCTGGAGGGGTGCAAGAGTGTTAGCAGGTAGGCCACAAAAGGAGGATGTTGCAGTAGGTGAGGCGGGAGATGATGAGGGCATGCACAAGCAGTTTAGTAGATTGAGGGTTGAGGAAAGGTCAGATTCTGGAAATATTTTTGAGTTTCAGGTGACAGGAGGTGGCGAGAGCTTGGATGTGGGGTTTGAAGGACAGGGTAGAGTCCAGGGTTACTCCGAGGCAGCAGATTGCCGGTACTAGGGAAAGTGTGGTGTCATTTATTGTGATAGAAAGATCAGGTGGCGAAGATACGCGAGATGGGGGGGAAAGATGAGTTGTTTTGTCCACATTGAGCTTGAGGAAGCGAGAGAAGGAGGATATGGCTGATAGATATGCTGGAATTCTGGACAGCCGAGAGGTAGATCTGGGTGTCATCAGCGTACAGATGGTATTGGAAGCCATGGGATTTTATGAGCTGTCCCAGGCCAAGGGTATAGATTGAGAAGAGTAGGGGTCCTAGGACAGAGCCTTGAGGGACTCCCAACAGAGGGGGTGGGATGAGGAGGTAGCGTGGGAGTGGGAGATGCTAAATGTGCGGTTGGAAAGTTATGAAGAGATCCAAGATAGGGCAAGGTCTTTGACGCCAAAGAGAGGCTCTGTAGTAGGAGGCAGTGGTCAACTGTGTCAAAGGCAGAGGACAGGTCAAGAAGGAGGAGTACAGAGAATTGGCTGTAAGTCCTTAGTAATTTTGGTAAGGGCAGTTTCGGTGGAATGGTGGGGGCGGAAGCCAGATTGTTGGTTGTCGAAGAGAGAGTTAGATGAGAAATGAGAGGAAAGTTCAGCGTGAACGTGTTGCTCAAGGAGTTTGGAGGAAAATGGGAGCAGCGATATGGGGTGGTAGCTGGACAAGGCAGTTGGGTCAAGGAATGGCTTTTTGAGGATGGCCGTGATTGTGGCATGTTTGAAGGCAGCGGGGAAGGTACCAGAAGTTAGTGATAGGTTGAAGAGATGGGTTAGGGATGGGATGAGCTTGGGGAGGAGGTGGGATGGGGTTGAGTGCACAAGTGGTGAGGTGTGATTTGGAGAGGAGATGAGTAAGGTCTCCTTCTGTGATGTTGGAAAGGGAGGTTATGGGGGAAGGGCAATGGTCTGGGAAACAAAGGGGTTGGGGTGGTTGGACAGTAAAGACTTGCTGTGTTTGGTCATTGGTCAATCTTGTTTTTGAAGTGTGTGGCAAACTCCTCACCAGAGATAACGGAGGTCGGAGGGGGCAGTGGAGGGCGGAGGAGAGAGTTGAGAGAGTGTTGAATAGCTGTTTGGGGTTGTAGGATAAGGAAGATATGAGGGTTGTGAAGTAGGCCAGTTTAACAGAGGTGAGGGTTGATTTGAATGTGAGTGTTGCTTGTTTGAACGCAATGAAGTCATCTTGCGAATGGGTTTTCTTCCAATGCCACTCTGCAACCCTGGACTCTTGCCGAAGCTGTTTAGTGAGGTTGTTATGCCAGGGTTGTCTATTGACTTGTCACGCTCTGCCATGCATAAAAGGGGCGACCGAGTCAATAGCTGATGCGAGAGTGGCATTGTAGAAAGCAGTGGCGCTGTCTGTGTCGTGGAATGAGGATAATGTGGTCAGTGGTAGAATAGAGTCAGTGAGTGTCTAGATGTGCAAGGTTTCTGCAGGGGAGTGCTACAACCCCTGGCAAAAATTATGGAATCACTGGGCTCTGAGGATGTTCATTCAGTTGTTTAATGTTGTTGAAGAAAAGCAGATCACAGACATGGCATAAAACTAAAGTAATTTCAAATGGCAACTTTAGGGCTTTAAGAAACACTAAAAGAAATCAAGATTAAAAATGTGGTACTCAGTAAGGGTAATTTTTTTCAGGATATATGAAGAAGGTAAAATCCGGTGCCACATGCGATAAATCCTTTTATTCCAAAATTAAAAATCACAACATGTCCCTAGGAGGGGAACAACTGGACACGTTTCGAGGACACAGCCCCTTATTCGTCAGTCTAAATTTTTTCAGATCAAGCAGAGGGAAAAAACTATGGAATCACCCTGTAAATTTTCATTTCCAAAACTAACACCTGCATCAAATTAGATCTGCTTGTTACTCTGCATCTAAAAAGGAGTGATCACACCTTGGAGAGCTGTTGCACGAAGTGGACTGAAATGAATCATGACTCCAACACGAGAGATGTCAATTAAAACAAAGGAGAAGATTATCAAACTCTTAAAAGAAGGTAAATCATCACGCAATGTTGCAAAAGATGTTAGTTGTTCACAGTCAGCGGTGTCTAAAATCTGGACCAAATACAAACAACAAGGGAAGGTTGTTAAAGGCAAACATACTGGTAGATCAAGGAAGACATCAAAGTGTCAAGACCGGAAACTTAAAGCAATATGTCTCCAAAACAGGAAATGCACAACAAAACAAATGAGGAACGAATGGGAGGAAAGTGGAGTCTGTCTGTGACCGAACTGTAAGAAACCGCCTAAAGGAAATGGGATTTACATACAGAAAAGCTAAACATAAGCCATCATTAACACCTAAACAGAAAAAAACAAGGTTACAATGGGCTAAGGAAAATAAATCGTGGACTGTGGATGACTGGATGAAAGTCATATTCAGTGATGAATTGTGAATCTGCATTGGTCAAGGGGATGATGCTAGAACTTTTGTTTGGTGCCGTTCCAATGAGATTTATAAAGATATCTGCATGAAGTGAACATGCAAATTTCCAGTCATTGATGATATGGGGCTGCATGTCAGGTAAAGGCACTGGGGAGATGGCTGTCATTACATCTTCAATAAATGCCCAAGTTTACATTGATATTTTGGACAGTTTTCTTACCCCATCAATTGAAAGGATGTTTGGGGATGATATCATTTTTCAAAATGATAATGCATCCTGCCATAGAGCAAAAACTGTGAAAACATTCCTTGAAAGAAGACACATAAGGTCAATTTCATGGCCTGCAAATAGTCCAGATCTCAATCCAATTGAAAATCTTTGGTGGAAGTTGAAGAAAATGGTCCATGACAAGGCTCCAACCTGCAAAGCTGATCTGGCAACAGCAATCAGAGAAAGTTGGAGCCAGATTGATGAAGAGTCCTGTTTGTCACTCATTAAGTCCATGCCTCAGAGACTGCAAGCTGTTATTAAAGCCAGAGGTGGTGCAACAAAATACTAGCGATGTATTGGAGTGTTCTTTTGTGGGTTTGTTTTTCATGATTCCATATTTTTTTCCTCAGAATTGAGTGATTCCATAATTTCTTCCCTCTGCTTGGTCTGAAACAAATTACCCTTACTGAGTACCACATTTTTATCTTTATTTCTTTTAGTGTTTCTTAAAGCCATAAAGCTGCCATTTGAAATGACTTTAGTTTTGTGCCATGTCTGTGATCTGCTTTTTTTCAACAACAGTAAACAACTGAATGAACATCTTCCGAGCCCGGTGATTCCATAATTTTTTCCAGGGGTTGTAGTTGCTGGATATGGGTGACAGGTGAGGAGGACAGGGATGAGAAAGTGAGTAGATGGTAGTCAGATAAGGGTAAGGGGGAGGTTGTGAGATTAGATAGGGAGCAGAGTCAGGTGAAGATGAGGTCTAGCGTGTCCCAGTCTGTGTGGGTGGCTGATGAGGACCACTGCGTAAGTCCAAGTGATGAAGTAAGCGACAGGAGTTTGGATGCTGTTGACTGGTGAATGTCAGTGGGGATGTTGAAATCGCCCATGATGATTGTGGGAATGTCAGTAGAGAGAAAGTAAAGAAGCCAGGAGCAGAATTGGTGAATAAAGGCAGTGACTGGGCCTGGAGGTCTGTATATGATAGCCGGTTGGAGGGAGATTAGATGCAGACAGAGTGGACTTCAAAAGAAGGGAGGGTAGAGGTGGGATAGGGCTAAAGGTGCAGTTGGTAGAAAGGAGAAGGCCCACTCCTCCACCCTGTCTGTTACCAGGGCGAGGAGTGTGGGTGAAGTGCAAGCCACTAACAAAACGCAGCAGGGGACGCAGTGTCAGAGAATGTCAACCATGTCTCTGTGATGCCCAGGAAGGAGAGATGACGAGAGGTAAAGAGGTCGTGGACAAAATGGAGCTGATTGCAGATAGAGTGGGCATTCCAGAGTGCTCCAGAAAGAGGGAGCATGGGGGCGGGTGTCAGGGGCACGGGTTTTATGTAGGAGAGGTTGTGGTAGGAGGAATTGGTGGGAGGTGTGAGTTGTGGGGGGTCCAGGATTGGGAGATATATTGCCAGCAGAGAGCGGGAGAGCAGGTGGGAGAAGGAGAGTGTCCAGCTTGTTTCATGTTTTTGTAGGATCGATCAGAGGTTGAGGAGCAGGTCTGCAGATGAGGTCAGGTGGGGAGGGAAGAGGAAAGGAGAGATGATGATTTGGTTTGGTGCTGGGGTTTGGGGATAGCGAAGGAGAGTAAGGATTATTGGAGCAAAGACAGTAAGGGTGTATGTAAGCATAATGAAGGGTTACGTGTGAATGAGAAAGCGAAACTAAGCACAATTAGTAAATAGTTGCTCCTACCTTCTGGCATATTTCAGATAAGACCCTTAAAGGCAACCCTTCAGTGCCAGACCTCTGGATACATGAAGCTCTTAACAGCACATGGAGTTTGATCAGCTGTGAACAGGAGGGAGGAGCCGCAGGGAGCCTGGACACAGTGCTCAGGGTGGAGGGTGGGATAATTAGGAAGGAGGATGAATTCATTCAGGAAGTAGACAGATGGGAACCAGTGTGAATTGGGATCAAAGGAGTGAGGTGATAACCAGGGACCAACAGATTGATACAAGTGGGGATCAATGGGTACAGCATATATTGGGTACAGAAGACATACTAATAATAATAATTTTTATTTTTATAGCGCCAACATATTCCGCAGCACTTTACAATTTTAGGGGGGACTTATGCTTATTCTGTATATATCTCATGGATAAACAAAGATACATATATTTAGTATAAATGCTCCTTATATATTTGAAAGGCCAAGAGGTTTTGCCTTTTCTCAGGCACCAGCAGAAGTATAGGGCTATGGCCCCTAATGATACCTGGGGGCAGGTGTAACAAAAAAGTGCAGTGTGAGTTTGAGGGGGCTCTTTGGGAGCTTTTAATTTGAAAATTAGCTCTAAACCAGTTAGCAATATAATTCTAGATGATGAGTGACAGGGTTTTGGCCCATAGTGGTAGGAATTCTACACGCTGAGAGGGATGATGTTACCAGTAAGGAGGTGGAGGCAGCCTTAACCTTTTTATGGTTCATCCACTTCATCCTGCTGGCGGCTGTCTACTGTACCGGTCACTAACACGCAGAGGAAGCGGACAGTTGCGAGCCACGCGTTTGGGATTTCTGCCTTAGAGGATCAAACGCTCGGTTTGGTTTATATACAACATAACTGCAATACTGTGGTATTGCTGTATATATTATTGTATTAGTCTACGAAGCTCAGCCACTCTGAGTTGTACCAATATGGAGGCAACAGTGGCCTTCATCAGAGCAGGCCTATGAGAGCTGGCTGTCAGTCAAAGTTGGGGTATGCTTACAACCACCACTCACAATACCGTGAGCAATGACAGCAGCTGTCGTAAAGCGCTGTACAGCTGAAAGCCAGCGGCTCCCGGGAGGAATAAAGTTAATTTTTCTCCCAAGAGCCACTCTTTCAGTTTGGTGACTGAACACCATACTAACGCTATTAACCTGCAAATTTACCACATACCTGCAGGTTAATAGCATTATCTGATGCAACTGGTTCCCTTTTCAATAATTAACCCTAGAACGCATACCTGGGGCCTTGCAGTTAGAATTTTGAAACTCTAGGTATTCCACAGGTATATAGTTGTTTGTCATTTCCAGTTGGTCATTTATTTATTATTTGCACACGGGCCTAAAAGGGCCCAGGTATGTGAAAGTGTAGATTTTTATGGTCATGCGTACTAGGGTTAAACAGCAGAGACTGCGGTTAGCTCAGTTTGCTGCTGTCATAGGCAGATGCTGCTGTGCATTACAATCAGCATCTGCTGGGAAATGGTGCAGGCTGAGCTCACTCCACACATGAGTATCCTAACTATGGATAAATTATATCAGTGTGTAATAATGCTAGTAGTACTTATTTGACAAACCTAACTGCAGTATTCCAAGCAGGAGAGGTAGCAGCAGTCTTACGTTTGCACACTTCTCTGGGCTTCTGACAATGCACAAAAAGTTACACATTTTCTGCGTCTTCATGCTGCAGCCATTGCAATACCCAACGTGATATTTAATTCAATAGAAGGTATGATCCGTATTCCTTCCCACTGCTAATGATTAGTGTTGAGCGAATTTGTTCGGCTTTTCAAATTCGTGTTCGGGGTTTGCAGCTTGTTCGCGCCCCAAAAAAAAAAAAAAATTGGCTCCGCCCATGAATGTCCCTAATTTGCCACGCTGTCACGCAGATGTTATCGCTAAACACTACTTAAGACCACCATAACCGGGTAAGAGCCCATCTAAGGTTGTGTGCCCACGATGCGTTTTTTAAGCGTTTCCGCAGCGACAATTCCGCTGCAGAAACGCTTAAAAACCGCATGGTAGAAGGCCTGCCATGTTCCCCAATGATAATCCGCATGTGCTGTGTACATGGTGCGGAAATATCCGCTGCGGATTATCATTGCGGAAAAAAATGCCGTACTACCAATTATTTTTGCGGAAGCGCTGCGTTTTCGCCGCCATTGACTTGCATAGTTATGCTACATTACCACCCGAGACAATGCGTGGATGAAGAATCTTATTTGACTATAAGCAATAGCCGGTGATTTGGAAATTTTTAATGTACTGCAGAATTATGGTGTCCGGTTATGTTAGACACACATTGAAAGGCATTATGGCTTGTGTAATAAAGCACAATTATTTCTATTTAGGAGGAAAAGTAAGCAAGTAGACATGTAAACTCCAATTGATTTTAGTACAGTTGAGGTGTAGGCTCTGGCATCTTTACATGCATCTGAACTGCAGCCAACAGCATGCCAGAATCCAATAGCGTGGGGAAAATCTACATTTTGTTTTAGGTGGTTCTGGATCCAATGAGGATGATACATCAATACAAATGCAAAGAAAAAGCGGAGTGGTGACTCATTTTTCACAGGTCCTCTGAAACATATGCATTCTGACTTACCATGAGCAACTTCTCCACCTTTCCTTGCAATCATTGTTAAATCTCCCCACTATCTACAAACAACTTGAGCCCTGGATGAAGCGCCAATAAAAGACCGAGCGCAATAATTTAGGATGAAACGGTCCCCTAAGAGTCTGACACCGAAACGAAAAATCATTTTAAATTTATTCACCATTTTCCCATTCACAACCCATACATTAACAGCATTTATTTGTATGGTTCTGTAAACATTATCACCGAGTACACACCCTCGCTGAAGAACATTTCCCTTTTCACATTTTCCATATAAATTCAGTTGTCAAGTATTTAAAGTGTAAGTTGCCTTAATTGAGGAGGGAAAGAAAAAAAATGAAGACCGCAGAAGTGGCCTTCTGTCTGAATGGCTGATCACCTAAAGGTCACATGAAGCCTTCAATGCCTGTCCTTTCAGATTTTCCAAGAATTGTCAGTGCTGTGCAGTACACGCTGCAGGCAGCTTATGACATGAGTGGTTACTGAGTGGCTTGATCCATCTTGCTGTCCCTCATGGCACATGAGGTGTTATCACACTGCTGTAAAAAGCTTGAGGTACTTCATAGTTTTGGAACATCAGTGTCTCTTCCAGAGAAATAGTGAGCAGCCCTGGAGGATTATGGTTACAGGTGGAGGCTGGAAGAGATGTGGCAACCCACAGATCCAGGTTTTTTCCCCATTTCATTTGTAGTGTATTTCATTGGTTAAGTAACAGTCACAAGTCCAGGTTTTCACGATCGTCAAGGTTGCTTCGCTTTGTTTTTCTGAAACTTTGCATGGACGACCTTTAACGTTGTCAGAAAATTCCCCAGGAAAAGTACCAGAAAAGTAAGGGCCAGGACAAAAACCTATAGTTCACAAACAGAAAAAAAATTAATATAAATACATGACATAATACAGGCTGCAACTGGGAATCAGTGAAGTGTATTTGATTACATGATTATGTTCACACAGGGTTTTTTCCCCCTCAAATATACATGTTGGAGCAGATTTTTTCAATGCTCACATTAAAAACTGCTATAAATACTCTGAATACACTTCCTTTTCTCCCATTATCAATTTTAAAGGCATTTCAGCCCCCAAAAAAGTTAAGTGAGCATACACACATGGGTTGTAATCTGTAAAAAAAAAAACCAAACAAACAAAAAACAACCTTTTTTAGGCTGTGTGCCCACGATGCATTTAAGCGTTTCCGCAGCGGCAAAAACGCTGCAGAAACGCTTAAAAAACGCATGGTAGAAGGCTTGCCATGTTCCCCAATGATAATCCGCATGTGCTGTGCACATGCTGTGGAAATTTCCGCTGGGATTATCATTGCGGAAAAAAACGCAGCACTACCAATTATTTTGCGGAAATGCAGCGTTTTGGCCACCATTGACTTGCATTAGAACACATGGATTACGCATCACTGCATATGTAGATGAGCAATCCACGCGTTTCAATGTGCAGATGGTACCCAGGTCTAGAGGAGACTCTCCTCCGGACCCAGGTACCATAGAAAACTGTTAAAAAAAAAAAAAAAAGAATAAAATAAAAAATAAATATATACTTACCTTCTGATGGCCCGCAGTGCGCTCCTCCTCTCATGCCGGCAGTTCGCGATGGACTGAAGGACCTGCGCTGACGTCATAGTCATGTGACGGGTCACGCGAGGCTGACGTCGGCAGGTCTTTCAGTGTAACGCGATCTGCCGGCAGCCGGGACGGTGAAGCAAGACACCGGGGGGGGCCATCGGAAGGTAAGTATAGATTTCATTTTTTATTTTTTTACATTCTCTCGGGTCACACTATATAAATCCATGCTGTTTGCATGGATTTATATTGTGTGACCAAGTTGTCAAGCACTTTCCAAGTGATGCTAAAATTGCTTGGAAAGCACTTGACAACTAGCAAGCGGAAATGCATGTGAAGAATGCGTCACTTCCGCATGTCCCTGGCAGGAAAAACGCATGTACAATCCGCATGTACAATCCGCATGCGTTTTTTCTGCGAGGGTAGAAGCAGAAACGCTCAGGAAAAATCCGGAGCATTTCTGCATCGTAGGCACATAGCCTTAATGTGGATTTCTCAGCCTAAAAATTCATGTACGCTGTGAATATACACTTAGGTCAATTATAAAACATATGCCTTCTGTAACTGATTTAGCTATCGCATTTAGTGGTCTGTATAATGATTGAATGACATCACATCCTGTCTCAATGACGAGAATGTAGAGATCATTGTTCAAATAGGGGCCTCAGAGGCGCCATCCATGAAGACAAACTTTTCTAGGTAATAGCTTATGGTTATTATATTAGGTAGAAAAACCATTTACAGTTTGCGACACAAGTAAATAATTGATGGCTGTTTATGATTGCTGAACTCAATATTTAAAAGGGAATCTCACTCTTACAACTCATTTTAAACTATTAGTACAGTCTTAAAGGGAATCTCTCACCCCCTGGTAGTTATCAGACCTCTACTATGGGCATACAGGGGGACACCAAGCAATGCCCGCCTATCTGATTATTATTCCTCTAAAATTTCCGCCTGGTTACCATTTTCCCTCCCTCCCCCGCCTGTCAGAGGGCGCTGTGACATGATTTCCTTCCTCATTTCCCGGCGCATGCACAAAGTGCGGCTCTTATAGACCGCGCTTTGTTTCCTCCCAACAGACTTTGTATGAGCACAGTGCCGCAGTGCTCTATTGCGCAGGCTCTGGGGAGTCACACTGACTTCCGTTCCAGTGACTCCTGGCGCATAACAAGAAGTCAGTGTGACTCCCCGGCGCCTTCGCAATAGAGCACTGCGCTCATATAAACTCAGTCGGGAGGAAACAAAGCTCGGTCTATAAGAGCTAAGCTTTGAGCATGTGCCAGGAGGTGAGGAAGAAAAGCTCACATCAGCGCCCTGTGACTTGCGGGGGAGGGAGAGAAAATGGTAACTAGGCTGATACAGTGGGTACGGAAAGTATTCAGACCCCTTTACATTTTTCATTCTTTGGTTCATTGGAGCCATTTGGTAAATTCTAAAAAGTTCATTTTTTTTCTCATTAAAGTACACTCTGCACCCCATCTTGACTGAAAAAAAACAGAAATGTAGAAATTTTTGCAAATTAAAAAAAGAAAAACTGAAATATCACATGGTCATAAGTATTCAGACCCTTTGCTCAGCATTGAGTAGAAGCCCCCTTTTGAGCTAGTACAGCCATGAATCTTCTTGGGAATGATACAAGTTTTTCACACCTGGATTTAGGGATCCTCTGCCATTCTTCCTTGCAGATCCTCTCCAGTTCCATCAGGTTAGATGGTGAACGTTGGTGGACAGCCATTTTCAGGTCTCTCCAGAGATGCTCAATTGCGTTTAGGTCAGGGCTCTGGCTGGGCCAGTCAAGAATGGTCACAGATTTGTTCTGAAGCCACTCCTTTGTTATTTTAGCTGTGTCCTTAGGGTCATTGTTTTGTTGGAATGTGAACCTTCGGCCAACTCTGAGGTCCAGAGCACTCTGGAAGAGGTTTTCATCCAGGATATATCTTTGTACTTGGCCGCATTCATGTTTCCTTCAATGTCGTCCTGTCCCTGCAGCTGAAATAAACCCCCATAGCATGATGATGCCACCACCATGTTTCACTGTTGGGATTGTATTGGGCAGGTGATGAGCAGTGCCTGGTTTTCTTCACACATACCTCTTAGAATTATCACCAAAAAGTTCTATCTTCGTTTAATCAGAGCAGAGAATCTTATTTCTCATAGTCAGGGACTCCATGTGTTATTGAGCAAACTCTATGCGGGCTTTCATATGTCTTGCACTGAGGAGAGGCTTCTGTCGGGCCACTCTGCCATACAGGCCAGACTGGTGGAGGGCTGCAGTGATAGTTGACTTTGTGTAACTTTCTCCCATCTCCCTACTGCATCTCTGGAGCTCAGCCACAGTGATCTTTGGGTTCTTCTTTACCTCTCTCACCAAGGCTCTTCTCCCACGATTGCTCAGTTTGGCTGGGTGGCCAGGTCTAGGAAGACTTCTGGTGGTCCCAAACTTCTTCCATTTAAGGATTATGGAGGCCACTGTGCTCTTAGGAACCTTAAGTAATGCAGAGATTCTTTTGTAACCTTGGCCAGATCTGTGCCTTGCCACAATTCTGTCTCTGAGCTCCTTGGGCAGTTCCTTTGAGCTCATGATTCTCATTTGGTCTGACATGCACTGTGAGCTGTGAGGTCTTATATAGACAGGTGTGTGCCTTTCCAAATCAAGTCCTATCAGTTTAATTAAACACAGCTGGACTCCAATGAAGGAGTAGAACCATCTCAATGAGGATCACAAGGAAATGGACAGCATGTGACTTAAATATGAGTGCCTGAGCAAAGGGTCTGAATACTTCTGACCATGTGATATTTTAGTTTTTCTTTTTTAATAAATTTGCAAAAATTTCTACATTTCTGTTTTTTTTTTCCAGTCAAGATGGGGTGCAGAGTGTACTTTAATGAGAATAAAAATGAACTTTTTAGAATTTACCAAATGGCTGCAATGAAACAAAGAGTGAAAAATTTAAAGGGGTCTGAATACTTTCCGTACCCACTGTAGGTGGCGATTTAGGGGAATAATAATCAGATAGGCAGGCATTGCTTGGCGTCCCCCGGACACCAAGACTGTTGAAAACCAAAAAGGTAAAACTACTTTTGTCTGCAATCAGACCTCTACAATGGGCCATACAGGTAAGTACAGATTTACTTATCTGTACCCTGTATTCCCATAGTAGTGGTCTGATAACTCCAAAGTGGTGACAGATTCCCTTTAAAGAGGACATAATACAGTCTTAAAGAGCCCTCATTTGCAATAAAACAGTTTTTCAATACAATTCAAGAAGGGAAATCTATATTGTGGATATTCGATTTATATCGGCCAAGCACCTTTCATAGCACTATGTACAGTACAGACCAAAAGTTTGGACACACTCTCATTTAAAGATTTTTCTGTATTTTCATGACTATGAAAATTGTACATTCACACTGAAGGCATCAAAACTATGAATTAACACATGTGGATTTATATACTTAACAAAAAAGTGTGAAACAACAGAAAATAATGTCTTATATTCTAGGTTCTTCAAAGTAGCCACCTTTTGCTTTGATGACTGCTTTGCACACTCTTGGCATTCTCTTGATGAGCTTCAAGAGGTAGTCACTGGAAATGGTTTTCACTTCACAGGTGTGCCCTGTCAGGTTTAATAAGTGGGATTTCTTGCCTTATAAATGGGGTTGGGACCATCAGTTGTGTTGTGCAGAAGTCTGGTGGATACACAGCTGATAGTCCTACTGAATAGACTGTTAGAATTTGTATTATGGCAAGAAAAAAGCAGCTAAGTAAAGAAAAACGAGTGGCCATCATTATTTTAAGAAATGAAGGTCAGTCTGTGCGAAAAATTGGGAAAACTTTGAAAGTGTCCCCAAGTGCAGTTGCAAAAACCATCAAGCACTACAAAGAAACTGGCTCACATGAGGAAAGGAAGACCAAGAGTCACCTCTGCTTCTGAGGATAAGTTTATCCGAGTCACCAGCCTCTGAAATCGCAGGTTAACAGCAGCTCAGATTAGAGACCAGGTCAATGCCACACAGAGTTCTAGCAGCAGACACATCTCTTCAACATCTGTTAAGAGGAGACTTTGTGCAGCAGGCCTTCATGGTAAAATAGCTGCTAGGAAACCACTGCTAAGGACAGGCAACAAGCAGAAGAGACTTGTTTGGGCTAAAGAACACAAGGAATGGACATTAGACCAGTGGAAATCTGTGCTTTGGTCTGATGAGTCCAAATTTGAGATCTTTGGTTCCAACCACCGTGTCTTTGTGCGACGCAGAAAAGGTGAACGGATGGACTCTACATGCCTGGTTCCCACCGTGAAGCATGGAGGATGAGGTGTGGGGGTGCTTTGCTGGTGACACTGTTGGGGATTTATTCAAAATTGAAGGCATACTGAACCAGCATGGCTACCACAGCATCTTGTAGCGGCATGCTATTCCATCCGGTTTGCGTTTAGTTGGACCATCATTTATTTTTCAACAGGACAATGACCCCAAACACACCTCCAGACTGTGTAAGGGCTATTTGACCAAGAAGGAGAGTGATTGGGTGCTACGCCAGATGACCTGGCCTCCACAGTCACCAGACCTGAACCCAATCGAGATGGTTTGGGGTGAGCTGGACCGCAGAGTGAAGGCAAAAGGGCCAACAAGTGCTAAGCATCTCTGGGAACTCCTTCAAGATTGTTGGAAGACCATTTCCGGTGACTACCTCTTGAAGCTCATCAAGAGAATGCCAAGAGTGTGCAAAGCAGTCATCAAATCAAAAGGTGGCTACTTTGAAGAACCTAGAATATAAGACATATTTTCAGTTGTTTCACACTTTTTTAAGTATAGAATTCCACATGTGTTAATTCATAGTTTTGATGCCTTCAGTGTGAATGTACAATTTTCATAGTCATGAAAATACAGAAAAATCTTTAAATGAGAAGGTGTGTCCAAACTTTTGGTCTGTACTGTAAGTTAGTTAATTTTGGGGGTGGCAGACTCCCTTTAACATTATTGGGAAACGCACAGTACAGATTTGGTATGGAAATTACACAGGTAGTATAGTAAAACAGATGGGATTTTAAAAATAGCATCTACACTTATAGGATATTTTCCACACGTGAATTGACTCGTAGTGTCGATTTGTAAATGCACAGTATATCAATTCTTTGCGCAGAATTCAAAAGGTAAGGTAAAACATGCTGATCACCGAACAATCAAGCGTTTCATGGCAAATAGCCAACAGGGTCGCAAGAAGCGTGTTGGCCAAAAAAGGCGCAAAATAACTGCCCATGAATTGAGGAAAATCAAGCATGAAGCAAGATGCCATTCGCCACCAGTTTTGCCATATTTCAGAGCTGCAACGTTACTGGAGTATCAAAAAGAACAAGGTGTGCGATACTCAGGGACATGGCCAAGGTAAGGAAGGCTGAAAAACGACCACCTTTGAACAAGAAACATAAGATAAAACGTCAAGAATGGGTCAAGAAATATCTTAAGACTAATTTTTCAAAGGTTTTATGGACTGATGAAATGAGTGTGACTTTTGATGGGCCAGATGGATGGGCAAGAGGCTGGATCAATAAAGGGCAGAGAGCTCCACTCCGACTCAGACACCAGCAAGGTGGAGCTGGGGTACTGGTATGGGCTGGTATCAAAGATGAACTTGTGGGACCTTTTCGGGTTGAGGATGGAGTGAAGCTCAACTCCCAGACCTATTGCCAGTTTCTAGAAGACAACTTCTTCAAGCAGTGGTACAGGAAGAAGTCGGTATCGTTCAAGAAAAACATGATTTTCATGCAGGACAATGCTCCATCACATGCATCTAACTACTCCATAGCGTGGCTGGCCAGTAAAGGTCTAAAAGAAGAAAAAATAATGACATAGCCCCCTTGTTCACCTGATCTGAACCCCATAGAGAACCTGTGGTCCATCATAAAATGTGATATCTACAGGGAGGGAATACAGTACACCTCTCGGAACAGTGTCTGGGAGGCTGTGGTGGCTGCTGCACGCAATGTTGATTGAAAACAGATCAAGCAACTGACAGAATCTATGGATGGAAGGCTGTTGAGTGTCATCATAAAGAAAGGTGGCTATATTGATCACTATTTTTTTTGTTTTTTGTTTTTGCAGGTCAGAAATGTTTATTTCTAAGTTTTGTGCACTGATATTGGTTTACCTGGTGGAAATAAACAAGTGAGATGGGATTATATTTGGTTTTTATTAAGTTGCCTAATAATTCTGCACAGTAATAGTTACCTGCACAAACAGATATCCTCCTAAGATGGCCAAATCTAAAAAAAACCCACTCCAACTTCCAAAAATATTAAGCTTGGATATTTATGAGTCTTTTCGGTTGATTGAGAACATAGTTGTTGATCAATAATAAAAATAATCCTCTAAAATACAACTTGCCTAATAATTCTGCACACAGTGTGTACGAAAAATGTGTAATTTCTCTGATCGCAGATATCAAGGTATCATTTTATTCAGCTTCCTATGACCTACATGCCCATATAGACTGCTTAGGAGGGTTGATAAATGACCAGGCCAAATTTTTTAAATCTGACCAATGTTACTTCATGTGGTAAGAACGCTGGAACGCTTCAATGTATCCCAGTGATGAGTGGTTTTTTTGTAACATATTGTACTATGTTAATGGTATATTTAGGTCGATATGATTTGCGTAAAAATTGGCATTTTCGCAAAAAATTTGCGATTTTCAAACTTTCAATCTTTGTACCTCATGACTAACTGGTTTAAGGATCTAAAGTAATTAATAAATAACATTTTCCATATGTCTACTTTACATCTCCATCATTTTTCAAACGTTTCATTTTGTTAGGATGTTAGAAGGGTTAAAAGTTTAGTAGCAATTTCTCTTTTTCAAGAAATTTACACAACCTGTTTCTTTAGGGACCTACTCAGATTTCCTATATTGGAAACTTCCCAAAAGTGATGCAATTTTAAAAAACCGCATCCCTCAAATAACTGTGGTCAGGAACTTTTTTCTTTTTAACCCTTCAGGTGCTAGACTGGACTTAATTCAAAATCGAATGAAAAATAAATAAATTGTAATTCTGATTCTAAAATTTTGCTTTAGCCCCCAATTTTTTCACTTTTCCAAGGAATAGCACAAGAAAATGGACCCTACTATTTGTTACCTAGTTTCTTCTGAGCACACGGATACCCTACATGTGGTCAGAAAACTCTGAAGAAACTGCAGGGCTCGGAAGAGAAGGAGCACCATTTTAATTTTGGAACACAAATTTGGCTGAAATAGATTACTGGCAACATGTCCTATTTGCTCAGTCCATAAGGCAGAAAAGCAGAAAACCCCCACAAGTGACCCCATTTTGTAAACTACACCCCTCAAGGATTTTATCCAGGTGTATAGTAAGCATTTTTTGCTCACAGGTATTACACAGAATTTGATAACATTAGATTGTTCTATTGAAAATTTTCACCTTTTTCACGAAAATGTTGCTTTAGCCCCAAATTTTTCACTTTTGCAAGAGGCAACATGAAAAAGTGGACCACGCAGTTTGTTACCTGCTTTCTTCTGAGCCTGGCAATACCTCACACGTAGTCAAAAAGTTCTGTTTGGACACACAGCAGGGATCAGAAGGGTATAAAAGGACATTTGGAATGTAAATTTAGTAGGAATCAATAGCAGACCCCAGGTGGTCTCATTTGCAGAGCCCCAGAGGTGCCAAAACAGTAGAAACCCCCACAAGTGACCCCATTTTGAAAACTAGAATTCCATCACGGAATTCATCTAGGGATGTGTCGAGTTTGTTGAACCTGTACTTCACAAAACTTTTTAAAATGTGGTTACGAAAATTAAAATTTTTTTTTGCTAAAATGTTTTTAGCCCTCAATACGTAATTTTCACAATGGATAATTTGTTATGCAATTTCTTTAGAACACGAAGATACCCCATATGGGGTCAAAAACTGCTGTTTGGGCACATGGTAGGGCTAGGAAAGAAAAGAGCGCCATTTGATTTTTAGAAAGCATAAGTTTGTCTGGAATAGATTGTGAATGCCATGTCACATTTGGAGAGCTCCTGACATGCCAAAACAGCAGAAACTCCCCCCCCCCCCCACCCCCAAGTGACCCCATTTTGGAAACTAGATCCCTCAAGGAATTCATCTAGGGGTGTACTGAGCATTTTTAACCTACAGGTGAGTCAATAAACATTATAACATTTAGGTGTGAAAAGAAAAAATTATATTTTTTCCAATAAAATACTGTTTTAGCACCAAATTTATAATTTTCACAAGGGGTAATAGTAGAAAATGGATTCCATAATTTGTTATGCAATTTTTACTGAATGTGGCAGTACCCACTACTGTTTGAGCACACCGCAGGGATTGGATGGGAAGGAGCACTACTTGGCTCTTAGAATGCAGATTCCGTTTGAATAGATTATGGGCTCCATTAGCTGAGCCCCTGAGGTGCCAGAACAGCAGAAACCCCACCAAGTGACCTCATTTCGGAAACTAGAACCCTGAAGAAATTGATCTAGGGGTGTAGTGAGTATTTCGAACGCACAGGTGCCTCACAATTTTATAACATTGGGACATGGAAATGACATTTTAGTGGTAAAAATGTAATTTTTTTTATTTGCTTCAAATTTGTCACTTACATAAGGGTTAATAGGTGAAACTGGACCCCACAATGTATTGTGCAGTTTCTCATGAACGTGGTGATGCGTGATATGTCATCAGAAACTACTGTTTGGCCACACGTCATGGCTGAGAAGGCAGGAGCGCCATTTGGAGGCCTAGAATAGTTTGCGGGCGACATTTACGTAGCCCTTAAGGAGCCAGTTAACCCCATATGTGACCCTATTGTAGAAATTACACCTCTCAATTAACTCATCTTCGGCTGCAGCGACTACTTTATACCATCCATGCCGTGATTTTTATTCTGAAGAACTGCAAATCTGGCGCCCATACATTGTGCCCAGCTTGTGCTTCTGTAGACACGCACCCCGTAGATTAAGTGCGCTTTCCCGCTACAATAATGCTAAACATGTGGCCGCTTACTGCGATTTAGGCACAGTGGCACTCAGAAGGAGGGGGCATTTGGATTTGGGAGCAATGGATTTTATTTGATGGGGAGGTGCGGGGACCTGTTGCGCTTTTCCAAAGTCTTTGTTCTACCAGTAATGTGAGAACCCCCTATATTTCCAGTGACAGATGAAGGATCTGAGAGGGGGCTGGTTTTGTGCGGGATAAGTTAGGGTTTTTATTAGTAACATTTTGGGGTACATAACATTTTTGATCACTTCCAGAATAAGGCTGGATCACATTCTTGTGTTCTACACTGAGCACTTACTTCGGAGTTTCCGTGTAAATCCCACAAAAATGTGATTCAGACGATACCCCTGATGGAACCACCCACCATCATGAGGCAGATGGAGACACTTGACTGCTTGCTGTCCGATTGTGTTCATCTTTGCACTATTCACTTATGTTGCAGTTTTAAAAAGGCAACAGGAATAAGGCTCCTTAACGGCCACTGTTTTAATGCGTATTGGCGGTTGGTAAGGAGTTAAAGTTTTCCCACCCAGAATATTAAAGCATTGTAGGGCCTATCAAAAATGAAAAAATATCATAATTTACTTGGTGTTAAAATACTGCTCTGTTATTGAGCTGTCATGTGACCTACAGCTCCTTAATTCCTACTATAGTCCGATCAAAGCACAGAGCTTTACTCCCTGTGGATTGACTGTCTTAGCCAGCAACTGTGCAGTGGGCTCTGAAGGGGAATGTCATAGGGGGCATGACCGGTCATACTTGGCACCTTTAAAAGGGAGAGAAGAGAGCACACTGACATTGCAGGACAAAAAACAAGTAATCTTATCAGTTTTGTTCCAGTGCACTAGATTACATTATAATAAATGAATACATTATGACTCATTGCTCCTCTGCAGTACACGGAGTCTGTGTGTTGCCAGCACCTGTAAGTAACATTGTCTGCAGGAAAGTGTCATGATAGCATATACTCAACGAAAAGGGAGGATATATTAGGAAGGAGAAATTGTGTACAGTAGTTTATCCATCTTGAGACTGTATAAAGGCCCCGTCACACTAAGCGACGCTACAGCGATCCGGACAACGATACGACCTGTCAGGGATCGTTGCTGCGTCGCTATGTGGTCGCTGGTGAGATGTCAAACAGTCACATCTTCCCAACGACGCAGCAACGATGCGGCGACCCGTAACGATCTGTATAACAATGCACGCCTATGTGTTTCTGTGTCAGAGTCGTCAACAAGGTCGTTGGTAAGGTGTCAAACACAGCGATACATGCTACCCAGCGGGACCTCAACGATCAAAGAAATGTCCAGACCATTCCGACACGACCAGCGATCTCACAGCAGGGGCCTGGTCGCTGCTAAGTGTCAAACGTAGCGAGATCGCTACTGAGGTCGCTGTTGCGTCACAAAACTTGTGACTCAGCAGCGATCTCGCTTAGTGTGACGGGGGCTTAAGAGTATCTAGAGTCTGACGGTGCTTGGAAGGTGCAATAGGCAGGCGCTAACAGTGGGAGTTATACAGCACTGCCTCCTGGGAAATGTAGTCTACAAACAGAAAAGGATAGCTGGCAGGAAGTTCAGGATGTAATCAGTACGAAACCACAAGGATGGATGCAGGGGGGAGCGAAGAAAAACAAAAAAATTAAATTAACAGTATCCATTATAGGAACAGGCAGCGTGTGTGTACGTGCGTGTAAAACCCTCTTAAGTAAATGCAAACAGCTGCAGAAAGCTGCAAATTATTGTTTTTTTTAAAATTCCCTGTAAAAGATAAATTATGCCCTTTGTTGTTTTTTTTTGCTATAGAGCAAACTAACAGATCTGCAAATGGATTATATTTACATACATGAGTTTGTACTGAAAATCCCCAATAAATTCTTCTTAAATCTACCTTGCTAAATATTGAACAGTAGATTAAATACTAAGCAAACTGCAGTGGTCTCTTTCAAGCTGTATACAGTACAGCGTTTGCTAGTATGCAGAATAGTTGCTAACGTACAAAATACCCTTCATCAATGGATTAAAATGTAATCTGCTTACAATAAAAACCCAATTTGTATAGTTATTCATCCAGGTACAATGATGCCGTGCTTCCAGACACGCCTGCTAGTAGGTTTCACTGTCTGCAGCAGTAATAGCAGTGTCATCCAGAGTGTTTGTACTAGCTAGGCGTGCACCAAGGTCTCATAATCTGGAGTCTCTACCATCTCCACCCTTGATAAACGCATCAGCAGACGCCAGATCAGCAGCAGCACAACCACGTAACAGTGATTCAAGGTATCCCATAGCTGAATGAAGTGGTTATGAAGGACGATGAATCAGAGGCCTCACACCTCTCACCTTTCATAGTAGATTCCTCATGTTTATTGGCATTTTTTGACACAGTGAATAACAATTTACTTAAAGGGAACCTGTCAGAAACTTCTACCAACTCCCAAAGCCATTTATATGACTATTTGGCAAAAAAAGACAATTAATCCCTTCATGATCCCAGAGTAATGCTGCAGCAGCAAGAAATCACATTTTAAAGTTGAGTGTACATATGCCTGTAAGTGCACTGGGGTGTGACAATGCACTTCCAGCTCCCCAGCCTCACCTGTGTTTCCTGCGTAGCGCCATCCTCCCTTGCATTATTGACAGGATGTTGGCAGTGTACCAGAGTAGTTAACTAGAGGAGGTTGGTTCTGGTTGGGAATCCAGCTCCTCAGCCTCACGCTATAAGTGCAATATCATGCCCCAATGCACTTCCAGAGATAGCTACTGATCTTCAAAATGCGATTTCTCGCTGCTGCGGCAGTACTTTGGTGTTATAATGAAATTAGTGGTCTTATTTTTTAAAGTGCTACACAGCTTATAAATTGTTTGGGGGGGATATAGAACATAATGAAATTAGTGGTCTTATTTTTTAAAGTGCTACACAGCTTATAAATTGTTTGGGGGGGGATATAGAAGTTTGACAGGTTCCATTTAAAGTAAAGTACAACAGACAAGAACTAATGTATAAATAATACATTTCAACACAGGCAACCTCAGCTATGCAACCTCTCTCCATTAAGGAACCATATAGTGGTTTTAGCCATGAGAGTTTCCTGTCTTGTTCCACAAATCATCTCCACCATCTCATTTGAATCAGGGTCTATAAAGCACTGTATTAGGCACATGAGCACACATGGTTGGTAAAGCAAGGACAATGGAGGCGTCTGTTCACATATGTCCACGTTTAGACCCTAAATGGAGGCAAATGCCTGTCCACAAACGATCACAATCATACAAGGCACTTGCAGAGCTCACTCTGGGCATCCCCCTCTAGTGTGGTAAAGGGGTTGATAACTTGAAGAAGAGTTCCTGTATGCCTTCTTAGGTGGTCAATGAAAAGCAAGACCAGGGAATAATGGCAGTAACATTTTGTGACCTTTCTGCCTGATGTCTCTTGCAGTTCCCTCCTCTACCTTATGCCACGTTCAGATATCCATGTGCCACGATCCAGGCACGAACCATCCACGGGTATCCTGACCCGAACTTGACAGCCTTACATATGTCTATTAGGCCGTCAAGTTCTGGTCAGGAGACCAGAAGACATCCGTGTAGCACAGTCTGTGCTTGGACTATGACACATGGATGGGTGAATGCAGCATTAGAGACACAATAGAAAGGAAGTAAAACTTCTCCAAAACACAATCCCATGCAGGAGAAACACAATAAATTACAGTTTACTGAAGGGTTATCTGGGACTTATTATTTTTGTGTATGGGGCCACGAACTAAGAGGAAGGTCGTTGCTCACTACCTGCCTATTCTGCACCGGATAATCTCTGACGGCTCAGCCAAAACTTCCCCTCCTTTATTTAACCTCTCTTCAGTAGAAGAGGTCTTACCCATCAGCTCTGTTGACGGGGAGTCACTGCAGACATCATGCTGATTGACAGGCAGCTTCCTGCAGTTAGGTAATTAGTTGCAGGTAAATCACCATGATATCAGCAGAGACGACCCATAAACAGAGCAGAGTGGAAGAGAAGACATTGCTCTGTCCATGTGACGTCACTGGACGCAGAGGAATCGCTAGCAGGAGTCGTCTGTGACCGATCACAAGGCAGAAATCGTCGCCAGCAGAGCAGTTAGCAAGGCAGGTAGTTCTTAGTCCAATAGGGAAAATAATAAAAATCTCCAATAACCTCTTTAATCTGTTATGAAAAAGACTGATAAATTACCTGCCATTCTTTACATGCTTCGTGTCTAGACAGTTCAAAAAGTGTGACCGAATTATACAACTGCCAAAACTAGGGGGAAAATAACAACTGTAATTACAGGTCAATAACACACAAATCATAAAAATAACCTATAAAAATGCTTTCTCTGTGACTCAGTGCTGCCCCCTGCTGTTCTTATAAGAAAACTGAAAAATAATGTGTCATGGATGCAGAAACAAATTGAAAATAATTGTCACTTTAGATACTTTACAGAATATTGGATTTATCCATATGTAAAAGATCACGTTTAATTTACAATATCTTTATATGTTGGGTCCTATGGGGGGAGGGTTAAATATGTGCTCAGTGGCCACCTCTGCAACGCTAAACCTGGTGGCGGTACAACCTCCGTGCACTGCTGTGTGCATGAGCCCCTAAACGTTGTGGTGTCACTTTCAACAATGCAATCATCTCTACCTTTCATGTATCAGCACTACACATGTAAAGGCCCCGTCACACTTAGCGACGCTGCAACGATCCCGACAACGATATGACCTGTCAGGGATCGTTGCTGTGTCGCTATGTGGTCGCTGGTGAGCTGTCAAACAGGCAGGCTCACCAACGATCAGGGGAGCAGCAACATCGTGGAAAGAATCTTTCCACGATGTCCTGCTCCTGGTTACCAGCCTGCTGAAGCAGGAGCAGGCTGGTAACCATGGTAAACATCGGGTTACTAGGGGCACACACGCACTTAGTAACCCGATGTTTATCATGGTTACGAGCCTGCTAAAGTGAGCGGTAACCTCCCGCTCACCGTAGCAGAGTGGTAACCATGATAAACAGCGGGTTACTAAGTGCGCGTGTGCCCCTAGTAACCCGATGTTTATCATGGTTACCAGCCTGATCGCTGCTCCCGCTGGTCACACACAGCGATGTGTGCTGACCAGCGGGAGGGCAACGACCAAAAAATGGTCCAGGACATTCTGCAGCTATCAGCGACCTCACAGCAGGGGCCTGATCGCTGCAAAGTGTCACACATAGCGACATCGCTGGTGAGGTCGCTGTTGCGTCACCAAAACCGTGACACAGCAGCGATCTCGCTATGTGAGATGGGGGCTTTAGTAAAAGACTGTTTCTGATCAGTACAGGAACTCAGTGCACCACGGCAGACCAAACATTTCGGTGCACCTTCCCACATGCTTGTTTTCCCATCTACCTCTGCCCTTCTCTGGTTCTATGAAGCCAGAGGTGTCAATCAAAAGGGAGGTGGGTGTGATAAAGGGAAAAAAAGTAGGAGGGAAGGTGCACTGTTTGGCCACGTCATAATGCACTGAGCACCTGTGCTTGGTTTGAACAGTCATTCTGTTTAAGGGGACTGTCTGGTGGTCATGGTGCATATCATGTGGAAAGCACACAGACATTTAATACATGCAGTGCAAAGCGGCATCAGTACCCATTATGTTGGAGGGGGAGTAGTTTTTTTTTCCCGAAGGAAAAATAAAAATGTAAGTTTAAAAGTTATAATAAGTGACTTTATATATTATAAGAGAATATAAAGCTCAAACTCTGCAAAATAAAGCTTACTAATGTCTCAGTGGTCTTGGCTGCAGTAGGGCCTAACTGCAGAGTCAGAAATAAGTGTACACAGTTCTGTCCTTGGCTTGGAGAAAAAAAAAAAAAAGCATTATGCCTCCCATCTTCCCTCTGCAGCTAAAGTTAAAACACTCCAAAGTGTGAGGGGCAAGTTATAACACTACTAAAGCCAAGAACAGGGGGGAGGGGGAAATCTATTGGTCGCTGTAAACCCTTACCTAAAAGTACAATTTGAAAAAGAAAAAAAGACTTACATGGCCAAAAAATAGAAAGGGAAGTAGAAATGTGAGTCCTCTCCACATCCAGGACTGAAATCCTTCTGCAATATTAACAAAAAAAAAAAGTTGTATAATTAAAGGAATCTTTGATCTCATTAATATTGTAAATTTTAGCAATAATTTCATCTTAAAATTAATTTCTACATATGGAGGCGAGTTAACAGTTAAATAAATGCTCATAGTTTGCTAGTAATTACTACAGAAAATTCAGTTATTTCCCTTAAGGCTATGTGCCCACGATGCAGAAATGCTCAGGATTTTTTCCTGAGCGTTTCTGCATCTCCCTGGCAGAAAAAAACGCATGCAAGCGTTTTCCTGCCAGGGACATGTGGAAATGGAGCGGTTACCCACTGACATTTCCGCATGTGGATTGACAAGCGTTTTCCAGGCGATTTTAGAATCACTTGGAAAGTGCTTGTGACAACTAGGTCACACCATATAAATCCATGCAACCGGCATGGATTTATATAGTGTGACCCGAGAGAGTGGTAAAAATAAAAAAATAAATGTATACTTACCCTCCGATGGCCCCCGGTGTCCCGCTCACTCCGTTCTCCCTTGCCGGCAACAGTGAATTGAAAGACCTGCCGACGTCAGCGTCACGTGACCCGTCACATGACACTGACGTCAGCGCAGGTCCTTCAACTCACTGCAAAGTGCCGGGATCCAAGCAGGAGCGGTGCGCGGGCCGACAGAAGGCAAGTATACATTTTTTATTTTATTCTTTTTATTACAGATTTTTTAATGGTACCTGGGTGTGGAGGAGAGTCTCCTCTCATCTACACCCGGGTACCATCCGCACATTAGAACGCTTGGATTCCGCATCTACATATACAGTGATGCGTAATCCATGCGGTCTAATGCAAGTCAATGGCGGCGAAGACGCAGCACTTCCGCAAAATTTGGTAGTGCTGCGTTTTTTTCCGCAATGATAATCCGCAGCGGAAATTTCCGCAGCATGTGCACAGCACATGCGGATTATCATTGGGGAACATTGCTGCCCTTTTACCATGCGTTTTTAATGCGTTTCCGCAGCTGCGGAAACGCATTAAAAACGCATCGTGTGCACACAGCCTAATTAAAAGTGAACCTGTCTGCAGATAAAAAGACAGAGTGCCAGTCCAGAATGAATACCAACAAAGCGTAAGATAAAGATACATGCATAAGATAAAGAACTATTACTTGGAGGTGCAATCTGTATTTATTACTGAATACGAAAAAGGAACAACACAGACTATGATTAAGAGCAATTAAAAACAAAAAGGAAAAAACAATGTGTATTACCACAAGCCCATGTCCAAAATGGCAGACAAAGGGTGACCGACGCAATACCATAAACCAAGTGTCTCCATCAAGGAAAACACTGTATTATCAAGATGAAACATGTAGGACAGGAATTAAGGGAAAAAAAAAATCAAAACTTCTGAGTGAAAAAGAGTTGTTTGGCGATCGGCAATAATATTGCATCAACTCCGCAACCAAACAAGATGAGGGGAGGACAGTTTTCATATTTGGAAATAAAAAATTGTTGCAAGATTTAGAGGTACAGTCTCTATGTTTAAAGGGAACCAGATTTTTGCTACTCCATCCAAGAGCAGCATGATGTAGAGACAGAGACCCTGATTCTAGCTATGTATGACTTACCCCCATTTTATCTGCTACAGATCTGAATGCTGAGCTCTGTATAACCCCACCCCCACCTCTGACAGCTTTTCACTGTGCATTGGCAGAAAGCTGACAATTTGTGGTGGGGGAGCGGTTATACCAAGCTCATGAATATGGAGGACTACCTGGCAGCTGATTTACTAGTCCTCTAATGTAGGGGTGGGCAATTAATTTAACCGAGGAGCCATATGAGAGACCATGAGTGTTCTGGAGCGCCGAACCAATAGGCTAAAATTAATTCTGCTCAATATTAACATATTCTCATTATTTTATATTAATATTGATTGTATCACCCTACATACACGGCCCGCCCCCACCTACACACAGTGTGATCCCCCACACGGCCCGCCCCCACCTACACACAGTGTGAGCCCCCACACGGCACGCCCTACATACACACAGTGTGAGCCCCCCACACAGCCCGCCCTACATACACAAAGTGTGAGCCCCCACACAGCCTGCCCTACATACACTGAGCCCCCACACAGCCCGCCCTACATACACAGTGTGAGCCCCCACACAGCTCGCTTACATACACACAGTGTGAGCCCCCACACAGCCCCCCTACATACACTGAGCCCCCACACAGCCCGCCCTACATACACACAGTGTGAGCCCCCACACAGCCCCCCCTACATACACTGAGCCCCCACACAGCCCGCCCTACATACACACAGTGTGAGCCCCCACACAGCCCGCCCTACATACACACAGTGTGAGCCCCCACACAGCCCGCCCTACATACACAGTGTGAGCCCCCACACAGCTCGCTTACATACACACAGTGTGAGCCCCCACACAGCCCCCCTACATACACTGAGCCCCCACACAGCCCGCCCTACATACACACAGTGTGAGCCCCCACACAGCCCCCCCTACATACACTGAGCCCCCACACAGCCCGCCCTACATACACACAGTGTGAGCCCCCACACAGCCCGCCCTACATACACACAGTGTGAGCCCCCACACAGCCCGCCCTACATACACACAGTGTGAGCCCCCACACAGCCCGCCCTACATACACAATACAGATGGCTATTGCGTATTTTGCTGCAAAAAAACTCAAAACACCCCGTTATTGCTTGTGGGCACATAGCCTTAAACTGACTTGATTGACAGGTATTTTTCTCCCTACCTGCTTATATAAGAGACCTTTATAATCAAGCAGATCTGGGAGTGAAGGGGCTGGAGAGAGACACTTCTCCCTGTGCCAGGCTTTTTGACAAAGTGTGTATTCGCCAAATCAAAGCAATGTTTAAAGGGTAAAACTACTGCTGCCAGAGTAGTGTGCAACTACCATTGTAGAAAATTTGACAACCAGATTGTCTGCAAAAGGTACTGTCACTCTTTGCTGCAAATGTGTATTCAGAGGCATGTCTACAGAACCTGCATTTTTGGAAATATACACAAAAGCTTTAACAGAAATGTGATATTCAGATCGAAATTTTACAGTCATATTAACGCACCACTCCAGCGCTTGCTTTGTTTTCAGCACTGGAGTGGTCCTTCTAATATAAGATCCCTACCCCCGGTCTTATAGGCGCCTTTCGGTGTCTTCAACTTTTTTTGGTGTCACTCCGGTCCCATGGCACCATCTTATGACCGCAACTTCCGACTGGCTGGAAGTCAGAAGCTATGTCACAAGCTCTCAATGTACGTCTATGAGAGCCAGAACGAGGCTCTCATAGACTTGCATTGAAGAGTGACCTCTGCACAGCTCCATGAAACACTAGAGCAATATTGAAGGTCACAAGCTGCAGGAGACCGACTGGAGTGGCGCTGATAAAAGTTGAAGACAGCCGCTGGTGAGTATAAGGGTAGGGTAAAGGACCTTAGATTAGAAGCACCACTCCAACGCTGCAATAGAAAAAAAAGCTGGAGCTGTGCTTTAATTTGCTCTTTTACACAGATATTATTTTAGAAAATCACTAACTAATGTATAGCATGTTGGTCAGCAATTAGAAGGAAATTACTGTGAAGATCTATATATCTGACATTGATCTACTTGTGAAGACAATCTTTCAAGGCGACCTGATATTTCCAAAACAGGTCACTTATTAGGGTATGAGGGTGTCCAATTCAAGGCACTATGTGCCAGATCACAGTGGCTTGTAATTTCGGCTCTTGTTCTGGTCGACTACCCATCCATTTATATCAATAATTGATCACCGAAAAAAAGAGAAGCTGAACTGCAGAGATTAACTTCCAATTAAATAGATGTGGTTTTCATGAATTAACCCTTGTAATTAAAAATATACTGTATCATAAGCATAATTACATTACATGTCAGTACATACAATAATCCAATCCTCCCTTCTATTCACTTACCTACTGTAAGGTCTAAATGGTTTCGCTCTCCTAGTGCACGTAATCTGTATAGACACCCACTTTGATAGTAATATTGAAGAAATTGTACACAACCTGCAGACAATACAGAAGAAAGAAATTACATTAGAAACATTCTGTCTATGCCCAGAAATTAGTCAAGCATTAGACAAGAACATAATCATAATCAATCATGGCAAATTTAATTCCACCAAAGCAAAAAGTGCAAGTGTTCCCAAAACACAATTTATAAAAAAAACATGTCTGCTTTAATAAATACTTGTATGCTCTGTGAAATAACAATTCAGGACCATTTTTTCTTATAACTGTTATACTCATGCTGTTACTCTGTTATTCCTATTAGAAATATATGTATAAACTGACAAATTATTCTTACTATTCCCCTTCGACGATGTCAGAATGTGCAGGGACACTCCCAAATGATTACAGTTGTCAATTTAGATATATTTCTAGGGGGAAAGACAGGGAAATAGTGCAATACGTAGTTGTAATAAACGCTCTAGAACGGTCATATTAACCATTTCCAGACCACCCATAGACTTTAGAGGTCCAATCAGTTGGCACTTTATTCTACAAGGACATTCTAAAACCTCAATGCCGAGTAATGCACACGGCTGAGAAGCTGCAAAAGCTGGCTGTCAGACACAGCTGGACTCCCCATTGAGAAGGCAGAGTGGGTTTATTACCATCACTGCTTTCCTGATCGCTGAATACACAAGGTTGAAAAAGCACTTTGTATACAGTAAAAGGAAACACGGTCACAGCTGCCACTTCCAGATACAGCTATCATGTGATCGCTGGGTGTAGGAAGGGAGCAGGAGCAGCTGGGTAGAGGACTCAGTCAGCTCTGCTATACAGCCTGGAGACTTAATTTCCTCTGTAACTAAGGCTAAAAGTACAAGCCCCAGTTACAGAGGAAATCAGCAGTAAAAAGACTTATGCGAAACATGTAAAAAATCCCCATACCCTCTAAAACAGACACGTCAGGACAGCGTGCAGATCCTCTTTAAAAGCGGGATTATTCTTTAATTGGAATGTGAACAACTCTCATTACATTTAGATAGAGATACACACGACAATTACCAATGTTCTTTCTTACTTTGATATATTGAAAATGCAAGAAACTGATTGCGAAACATCTGATACATGAGTCCATCTGGCCTATGAAAGACAAAACAAACTTTAGAACTGGACATAGATGACATGTATTTTATTTAGGACCAATATATCACAATTAATAAACGTTATTCAATATAGCTCCTCTGCACCACTGTTTATACAGCACGTATTGGACTTACCATGTAAGCATTACCCCAGATAGAAATGTGGATACATAATGGTGAGAAACCCACCAGCCTTTTATCCTGTAGAAGACAAGAAAGCAAACCTTCACAGTACGAAAACGTGATAAAGTGTCAGCAAATTGAATAGTGATGCTTCTATTCTAAAAACAAATGTTTCAGATATCCAAATGTCTGAACAATGGAGAGATTAGGACTGTAAATAAAAGCACCTTGATCCATTGCTTATGAGGATACTTTCCCTTATCGTCAATGTGCAGAAGTACCAGACCAGTAAGAAGTTGAACACTTCATCTGTGACTCTAGGAGGCAATGAATTTCAGATTTTGTTAAGTAGAATTATTCAGATTAAGTAATTCACATTGGCAAGTTTTCTTTCAGCCCTGTACACAGAATTGCATAAATAATGATTACGTGGACAACCAGCCCCTTCTAAAACTCTTTTGCCTTGTAGGACCACAGGGATTTTTTGCCTTGTAGGACCACAGGGATTTTTTCATTTTTGTGCTGCAATATTCTGAGAGCCTAAAATGATTTAAAAAGCAAAATCCCCTCTTGTCCCTGAACGTTACTCATCAACAGCGCACATTACTGTTCTAACCACTCACTGATCTGAGTGCTCATGCAGGGGTTGATGGCACACTATGCTGAACTCAGCGCACACGACACCAAGCTCAGTGACTGGCGCACACTGTTGTCATGATGTCACAGTTTTAGCCAGCCAGTCACTGAGCTCAGCTTGTACTTTACAGGCTTTGGGACCACTTTTCAGGAAGTGGACACCACTGTAACTCTTTCCGGTGGGGAAGGGGGGAGAACTGGATCACTGATTTAATGCTTTGACATACTCAGTACACCAAATAATTTTTTGCCCCTCGCTGCCAGGCAAACCACTAGAATCATGAAATCTTGTCAAGGGAAGCTGATTGGAGGCTTAGGGACACCCCCTTCCCTCTTTAATCATCTAGCGGCCACATGTGGCACTGATCTCAACATTTAGTGAGTTAAACAACCAGATCAGAAATAGCTCAGATCCCAATCATTTTCATCTGTATATCAGAGGCAGCACCCACTGCAGATGGCGCAGGCACAACTGCTGTGCTCAAACATGCACTAGACGAATATTCGTTTCCACATGCAGGAAGTGGTTAATACTAATTTTATGCTTTCCCCTTCTTACAGGTATAGGAAAATCTATTTAGAGATCCGATCATTTATAACTATACCAAACATGTAGCCGATCGGTTTTTGTTTAACAGCTGCAGGTCGTGCAGTGTAAACGCAGCCTTAGTCATTGCACCCTGCTATTCGGAAAGAAATTCATGTTGGACACCGGTCGTGCTCATTTTCTAAGCCATTTGAGTGCACTAGCTTTAGACATTTTGTGATCTACCAAATTCTTGTTTTTATGTCCACGCTACCAAAGAAACACTTCAGTAATTCAGACAATTGCTTTCTGTATAAACAATTCTGAGGTGTAGAAACTCTCAAATCTGCTCCAAGTTCTAAAATGATTTGCAAAATGCATGCACTTTTGCCCAAAAATAGGGCTTTAATGCAATGCTCTGTTCAAGTCTCATTTTAGCACTATGTCTGGTGTATGCATCAGGAAAGCCCAGAGTGCATACACTTAAAAGTACCCTATATATTAGATACCAAAAGAGTGTCTTTTTGGCATATGCTGGGTTAGTATACCTTAAAAAGGGGTTTATTCAAGATCAGAAATAGGTAACAATAGGTTAAAAGTCGTATACATTCTTAAAAACAAAGATTTTAAAATGTTATGATGTACAAATTGTTGCGGGCATCCCTGCAGTCTCAGCGTGGCCGGTTACTTGAAGGAGCAATTCGGATCTTCAGTCCCCCTGAGCTTCTTCCATTCTGCAGAAGGAAAGCTCCCTGTGAAGGAAACCATTTCTGGACCTGCAGCATAACCATGCTGTTAATCTGCAGAGCAGGAAGCCAGGGCCAGGAGTGGTGCGCTCATAAAGCTGCACATTGAGACAATCACTTTGAATTCAATTTATTTACAATGGGACTCTACAAGAAAAGTATGACACTGTAAGCCGATGCAGTCCCATACATCAGAGCCTTCTATCAAAACTATTCAACTGCAAATTTAATGTTATAATTATATGAATTCACACTGAAAATAATAAATCCCTCAAGATAAGTGAGCATGAGGTAAAAATAGAACGTTTCAATTCAATATTTGTATCCCGGAAAATGGATTTCTCACCTGTAATGAAGCACAAACCTACATGCGATGGCTCCAAGTAGCAAAATAATTGTCAAGTAAAGCTTAAATTTTTCATATTCATCTTTGTAAGCAAATCTGAAATGAAAAAGAGGCAACTGTGTAATCAATAAAACCCAAACTGATCTCACTGAAGAATTAGACCCTAAGGCTATGTGCCCACGATGCAGAAATGCTGCATATTTTTTCCGCTTCTCCCTGGCAGGAAAAAAGCATGCAGATTTTACATGCGTTTTTCCCGCCAGGTAGAAGCGTTTGTCAAGCGTTCTTCACATGCATTTCTGCATGCGGGTTATCAAGCGCTTTTCCAAGCGATTTTAGCATCACTTAGAAAAGTGCTTGACAACTTGGTCACACTATATAAATCCATGCAACCGGCATGGATTTATATAGTGTGACCAAGTAATAGTTAAAAAAAAAAAAATAATAATAATAAGAATGGTGAAAAATAAAAAATAAAGATTATACTTACCTTCCGATGGCCCCCGGTCTCCTCCTCCGCTCCGTCCGGTCTCCCCGGTGTCTCGCGGTGGTGTGAATGACCTGCAATGACGTCATTGAGTCATGTGACAGGTCACGCGACCGCCGTCAGCGGTTGTGTGACCTATCACATGACTCAATGACGTCATGTCAGGTCCTCACACCACCACGAGCCGCCCAACACACTGCACGCATGCCTGAGGAGGCCGGGGGACATCAGAAGGTTAGTATAATCTTTATTTTTTATTTTAAATTCTTCTTTTTTTACAGGTACCATGGTACCCAGGTCTGGAGGAGAGTCTCCTCTTCTCCAGATCCGGGTACCATCCGCACATTGAATCGCTTCATATCCGCATGTGCACATGTAGTGATGTGGATATTAAGTGTTTCAATGCAAGTCAATGGCGGCAATTACGCTGCGTGTCTGCAAAATTAATGGACATGCTGCGTTTTTTCTCCGCAATGATAATCCGCAGTGGAAATTTCCGCAGCAAGTGCACAGCACATGCGGATTATCATTGGGGACCATGGGGCACGTATTACCAAGCGTTTTTTTAAGCGTTTTCGCTGCGGAAATTCCACGGCAAAAACACTTGAAAAACGCATAGTGGGCACGCAGCCTAATAACCCACATGAATTTGGAGAACCAACACTCCCTATACATACATGGTTTAGAAAGGTTTATACCCCCACATGTCTAGATTATTACAGGCTCAGTTATAGAAGAGAACCAGTGCTGAATCACAAAATTATGGCATATTCAAGGATAGATGCTACTTGTTTTTGCCTTCAATCTTTTTATGATGTTTTAATGTGTGTCGAAGACTGCAACGTCTCTGCATGTTTCCAAGCCCCCTATGAAGAAAATCCCTGTAAAGTCATTAATGATGCCACAAGGAACCTTAGCAACTGCTCAAAAGCAGAAATGGCGGCTTTGCATTCAGGAACATAGTCCTTAATGTGGATTTTGTGGATCATTTTTATCAAGCTAAATTGGTCAGAATTCTGATGTAATTTGTGCCATGTGTCTAGAGGGAATCTGGTTTGCAAAAAATGAAAATGGCCTATGTGAGACACTACGCCAACATTTTGCCACAAATTTTTGGCAAAAGTTGGTATAAAAACTTAGGCTAGACAGTTTTAAAATATGCCAGATTTATTAAACAATTTGAACAAATGATAAATCTGACATTTTAAGACAGTCTAGTCAAGTTCACACAGTATAGATAAAGCTGTCTGGTGTTCATAGGTTTTAGAGACTGGGCATTGATGATGTCAGTCCTCTGATACAGTACAGGTTCAGCCCGTAAGTGTAAGATGGCCGTTGGACAGGTCTTTGAGGGGAGATATGCATCATCGAGGTTGGTAGCTTCGGTGATGTAAGCACGGGAAAGCATGCTCCAGCACAGATAGGACGTGTCAGGGACGGGTTTACGAGCAGTCAAAGAGATAGGTGGGACTGACTGCTCACATATCCCCACCCCGGGGGAATGGTCTGACAGATAAAATAGAGACCCAGTGTCTCATTCAGTGTCTGTGACTGGAGGTGTGGAGACCTCTAGTGTGTTTGTACTCTGTGCCCGAAAAGGCTGTCTTTTTGTTTGCTTATGCTGAGCGGCTTATGAAGTTCTAATAAACCAGCTTCCTGGGAAACATTAGGGCGTTCATTTAAGCGGTGTAAATGGGAAAGACAGAAGCAATGGAAAACTGTGTTGAGTGGTCAGTGTACACATGTACTTGTTCTATTATTAGTGTATACTTACTTTGCTTGATTACTAAGAAGAGTGACGTTCACATTTCCAAGCACAAGGTTTAGATATAAACTAAAAAAAAAACAAAATTGATCTGTTAAACACCTTAATAACTGACAGTACTTCCATCAAGATTCAGCCACTCAACATTTAATCAGATCGCTACAGGAGAGAAGGCTGCCATGTCACAGTATACTCAGCATTAATACCAGGATCTCGGGAAGTAACAATCATTGTTTCATATCCCTGCTCTTCACTTATCTGTTGAAATTACTTGATGTCAAATTACAACATCCCAGTTCTTAACACTATATTGCTAAAAAAAATTATTATTATTATTATTTTTTTTTTTTTTAAATATCACAATCTCTTTTAAATATCACAATCTCATCTAGTTTATGCTGGGAACCATGAAACAAATGCCTATATAAAAAGCAGTAGACAGTTTTCACTTGAGACTATTGAAAAACACGCCTAGTACTGTCTGGAGACCTATGGATTTGCTGGGTCTGCGATGTATTTCCATACCTCTGCCAGTATTGTGGCCATGTGTCTTTGCTGTAGGATTCTGTTGATACTTATCTGCACTGCCATCACATTGCAGAGAAGATGTGCAATGAATGTAAAATATGAATCCATGATTTCAGTCTCCAATTTACTACAACGTGGAGAATATAATAAATGCATGCTATGATAGCACATTTTATGTTTTTATATTGTCAGGAAAGTTAATAGCCCCATTGATCAATTCATCTTAATCACAAATACAAAGTGACAGCCGTGTGACTGTGTCCAAGATAAAAAACAAAAAACTTTAAAAAAAAATAAGGGATCCCACCCTAGGCTTTACCCATTTTGTAACTGAAATGCTCCCTCTTTCACCTTCCTATATGGACTTTTAAAAGTATTTTTTAAGAAACTGATTTCCCCTACATGACTTCACTGCTGGAAACAGTTTTCTGCAAATGTCACCTTCTCGGTATGGGACTGTCCTGGGCAGACACACAACTGGCAGCCGGAATAATGAACACGCTTACATTCTGTACACAGCATGTCTCCACTAGAAGCCCTGGTATGAGCTGCATACAATATAAAAATGTAAGCTGGTTTTCCATTTTATCTGTATTATTGGACGTCTATGAAGACAGAGTGAGGAGGCTGCCGTCCCATTCACTCAGCTGCTTATATCTTCTATTGTGTAGGAACACTGAAGTTAGAAATAATTAAAAGTAATAGGAAAAAAATGCTTAAAGTGTGCATCAATGGGCAGGATTTTCCGCATATTCGTCAAACTAAAGGGAAACCCCCATATGCAGGCAGTTACCTCCTTTGTGAGCGGAGGGGGGAGTCACAGAAGTTATTTAGAACCAGCACAGAAGCAGACAACTCTCCACTGTGAGCATGGAATAGGTGTTTGTTTATTATCTTCAAAACGTACAACGATCAAATTTTCTTTTACCCACAAGTTAAGAAAGTATATGACCCTTGTCATACTAGGCACACTCTGAAAACATTCTCCCAGCTTATCTGAACTTGTCGTTGACCTCTGATAAAGCTTCACATTTTCAAAGTGAGACACAAAGTCAAACTTGCACCAACCAAGACTTTATGGCAAAGTAGCAGAAACACATTCATGGAAACTAGAGGAGACAGCAAATCAATTTTTCCACTGAATAAGGACAAACTTTTCTCCTTGCAAAAAACAAATATCTGAACTAAGCTTTAAATAGAATCTGTGCTCAATGCTATCCTAAAAGGTAGCATAAAACAGGCAACAGACCCCAATTATAGTATTGTACTACTGGATTGCATGTGGTGGTTCACAAACCACATTTTCTGGACTGGACGCAGACCTCCTTACCTGAACACACACACACACACATACATACATATATACACACACACATACATACATATGGAAATGGAAGTGTGAACAAAGACTCAAAATTGGATGTGTGAAGCCAGCCTATTTTTTATTCTGCATAGCTTGTGAACCAAAATGTCCTCTCTCTTATGTTTATCATATTATTTATTAACTCACATTTCTCCAGTTTTGTATGTAAATATGTGTTTTATAAACCTATTAGTAAAAAAGCCATGAAAGTGTTTAATCACAAGTGATCATTAAAGGTACTGTCAGCACAGAATTACTGTCCAAACCAAGTGCAGGGGCTCGGTGCTTCATAGCCGGGCCAAACCTTTAAATACTTCTTCTCACCTGGTTGTTGTCCCTTTATCTCCACCCCCCTGTTCTTTGATTGACAGCTCTAGCTTCATAGAGGCAGAGAAGGGTGGAGATAGAAAACAAGCAGCTGGTAACGTGCGCTTAAATGATTGGCCCGCCATGAAGCTCTGAGCGCCTGCACTTGGCTAGGACAGTCATTCTGTGCTGACAGAGTCACTTCAAAGGCCACGGCTCCACTATCAATATTTGATCAGCATTTGGTCAGTATTTTTTCTCAGGAGTGGGTGATAAATGCAGAATTGGTGACTTGTTTCTATTATACCTTTTCTCTGATTGTTCCACTTCTGGTTTTGGCTCCCACTCCTGAGGAAAAAATACTGACCAAATACTGACAAAAGATCCTAGTTACTTACCGGTAACGGGATTTTACAGAGCCCATGACAGCACCACCTGAGAGAGGGTATCCGCCCACCAAGGACAGGAACCTACTGAATAAAAAGGCGGTACCTCTCCTCCGCATCAGTTTTTTGTTTCAGAGCATGAGAGGGCCTCCGAAGACAGGTTAATACATAACCACCACCTCAATATATGTACTAAACACCTTAAAAAAAGTGCACACCACAGTGATAAAGGGGAGGGAATTAATAGGGTGCTGTCATGGGCTCTGTAAAATCCCGTTACCGGTAAGTAACTAGGATCTTTTCCCCTTCTCCCATGACAGCACCACCTGAGAGATTTATAGAGATTAAATACCAGAGGGAGGGATCACCGCTTGCAACACCCTTCTACCAAAGGACAGATCAGTAGAAGAGGAAAGGTCAAGACGGTAATGTTTGTAAAATGTAGCAGGGGATGACCAAGTTGCCGCCTTACATATAATGTCGATGGGCACATCCGCCTTCTCAGCCCAGGAAGCAGCTACCGCTCTGGTGGAATGGGCCTTCAGGTTCTCAGGAACCGGCAGATTGCTAGAAGAGTAGGCTAAGGTAATAGTATCCCTGACCCATCTAGCTATGGTCCCCCTTGTAACCTTAAGTCCTTTCCTAGCCCCCTGAAAGGATATAAATAAAGCGTCACTCTTTCTCCAGGCTTTTGTCACTTCCAAATACTGGACTAACACCCTCCTAACATCTAAGGTGTGAAGCTTATATTCCTCAGAATCCCTAGGATTAGGATAGAAGGAAGGGAGAGTGATTACTTGCGTCCTATGGAACTTGGAGGCTACCTTTGGAAGATAGGCCGGGTCTGGTCTTAAGATTACTCTATCCATACATACTTGAGTGAATGGATGGTTAATGGATAGTGCGTGTAAGTCACTGACTCTACGAGCTGATGTCAGGGCCACCAATAGCGCAGTCTTTAAAGTTAAGATTTTTTCTGAAACCTTCTCTAAGGGCTCGAAGGGAGGTTTGGTTAATGCTTCCAGAACTAAATTAAGGTCCCAAGGAGGCATTCTTGGAACAGGAATAGGTCTGGATCTATGACAGGCTTTAATAAATCTAATGATCCATCTATTTGCTGCCAAGTCATAATTATACAGTGCCCCCAGAGCAGATACCTGTACCTTAAGAGTACTGGTGGCTAGTCCCATGTTTAACCCCTTCTGGAGGAATTCTAGTATGGCCTCAATAGGAACCCTCCCTTTGGCAGACTGACCCGAGGTAGACAAGAACTTAGCCCAGGTTCTACCATAGATTCTAGTTGTTATCGGCTTTCTACTTGCTAGAAGGGTAGTAACAAGATCTGGAGAAAACCCCCTTTGCGTCAATAGCGACCTCTCAAAATCCAAGCCGTCAAATGCAGGCCCGCTCTTTGGGGATGACAGACTGGGCCCTGCCTGAGGAGATCCGGGATGTCCGGAAGAACCCATGGATCTGCTTGGGACATTCTCTTCATCCAAGTGAACCATGGTCTCTTGGGCCAGAACGGGGCGATCAATATAACCCTCGCCCGTTCCTCTCGGATCTTCCTCAGGATAGTAGGGATCAGTACTAAAGGGGGAAAGGCATAAGCTAGAGTGAAATCCCACTGAATCTGCAGCGCGTCCACCGCAAACGCCCCCTCTTTTGGATTCAGGGAGCAAAAGGTTTCGGTCTTCCGATTGTGTCTGTTTGCAAACAGATCTATCTGGGGCTGTCCCCACCGATCCACAATCTGCTGAAAAACGGCTGGATTCAACTCCCACTCTCCTTGTTTCAAGATGTGACGACTCAAGAAATCGGCCTTTATGTTCTCTTCCCCTTTTATATGCAGTGCCGAGAGCGTAACCAGCCGACTCTCGGCAAACCTGAAGATCTGATCCGCTATTAACATCAGAGGGAGAGACCTGGTACCCCCCTGATGATTGATGTAGGCGACTGTTGATCTGTTGTCTGACATTATCCTGACGTGAGGACCCTGAAGAACAGAACTGAATTCTTTTAGCGCGTTTCTGGCTGCCAACAGCTCTTTCATGTTGGAAGAGAGGCTTGTCTCGCTGTCCGACCAGAGGCCTTGTACAGAACGATCCCTTAGGTGAGCTCCCCAACCTTCCGCACTTGCGTCTGTTGTAATTGTATCCGACACCTGGAAGGTCCAAGGAACCCCCAAAGATAGGTTGACCGGAGATGTCCACCAGTCCAGGGAGTTGATCACAACATCTGGAAGAGATATTTTCCCATTCAGGCGACCTTTGAGCCGCCTGTCCGCTGCCAGAATCTCCTGTTGAAGACATCTGGAATGGTGCTGGGCCCACTGAACCGCCGGAATGCAAGACGTCATTGTACCCAACAGAGACATTGCACTCCTCAGGGTGATGGTCGGATTGCTGACAATCTGAGATGTTAGGGATCTGATCTTCAGTTTCTTTTCCTCTGGCAGAAGACAGGTTTGGTTTTCCGAGTCCAGAATGAGACCCAGGAAAGACTGAACCCTCTTTGGTTCCAGCCTTGACTTCTCCAGATTTAACAGCCAACCTAGGCGTCTTAGACTGGCCATGACGTCCGCCAGGGCTAGAGCACAGAGTTGACTTGATCTGCCCACTACTAAGAAGTCGTCCAGATAAGGGATGACTAAAATATCTCTTTCCCTCAAGTGCGCTGTGACCTCCAGAATGATTTTTGTGAAGACTCTCGGCGCCATGGAAATGCCAAAGGGAAGAGCTGCGAACTGAAAATGCCTTACGTGCCTGCCGAATTGTACAGCTACTCTTAGAAACTGTTGATGATCTGGCAAAATCGGGACGTGGTAGTAGGCGTCCTTCAGATCGAGGACGCACATAAAACAGTCCGGAAATAACATCTTTATGGCTGATTTTATTGTTTCCATCTTGAAAGGCCTGTAGATTAAATGGTCGTTCAGTCTCTTTAAGTTCGCAATGGTCCTGAAGGAGCCGTCCGGCTTCTTTATTAGGAAGAGGGTCGAATAGAATCCTCTTCCTTGCTCGGGTGCAGGTGTTTCCACCAGAACTCCTTTCCTGAGCAGAGAGAGAACTTCCTGCTGTAAGGCTATCTGTTCCACTAAACCTCTGGGGGCTGATATTTTGACAGTGTTCTTGGGCCTGCTCTTGAACTCTAGTGTGAGCCCCCTCCTGATTATCCCCAAGATCCAAGAATTGGATGAAATTTTCTTCCAGGCAGGCAGGAAGTGGGACAATCTTCCTCCCACCTGGGGGGAACTGTCACTTAGGGGCTTTCTTATTCTCGGAGGAGGGACCCCCAAACATGAAGCCTCTGCTATACGGCTTTCGGTCTTTCCAGCTACCTTGGTCTCTGGGAGCTTTACTGCGGCTGTATTTTCTCTTCCGAAAGGAACTGTTAAATCGGGAACCAGACACCGTGGGAAATCCATGTTTTTTGTCTGCGGCTTTATCTAGGATGTCATCTAGACCTTTGCCGAACAAGAAGTCCCCCTCACAAGGGATTGAGCACAGTTTAGACTTTGACTGCACATCTCCTGGCCAGCTCTTGAGCCATAGCGCCCTACGGGCTGCATTAGAGAGGTTTGCAGACCGGGCAGCCAGCCTAACTGAATCTGCCGATGCATCTGCCAGGAATGCAGCCGCTCCCTGCACAAGAGGAAGGTCTGATAGAATTTTCTCCCTGGACACATTCCCCCTGATCTGGTCTTCCAATTGTTGAAGCCAGATCATCATAGATCTAGCAGTGCAGGTCGCTGCTACTGCCGGTTTAAGGGCCCCTGCTGACGACTCCCAGGTTTGCTTAAGGAAGGACTCCGCTTTTTTAGCCAGCGGGTCTTTTAAGGCTCCTAAATCCTCAAAGGGCAGAGTGGATTTTTTTGAAGATTTTGAAATGGCCACGTCAATCTTAGGGGTTTTGTCCCATTTAGCCGCATCCTCATCCTCAAAGGGGTACCTCCGCTTGGAGGATGACGGCAGCTGACCCTTCCTCTCCGGTTTCTTCCATTCCCTTTCTATCAGAGATTTAATCCTGTCATTGACCGGGAATGAGCGTCTCCTCCTTTGGTCTAAGCCCCCGAACATAACATCCTGGACTGTTCTGGGCACTTTGGTATCGGTAATACCCATAGTCCCTCTGACGGCTTTAACTAGTCTCTCAGTATAATCAACCGAAAAACAAGGTCTGCCCCCCCCATTATCATCCGAAGACTCCGATGACGATGAGGAGTGATTAGAGGAGGAAGGCAGTTCTCTCGTAAAACGGGACTCCACTGATTCCTCTGATTCTGAAGAAACTAGTTTTCGCTTCTTCTTTTTGAGTGAGGTTAAGCCTCTTAAAGACTCTCTGACCTCTGTCTGGATTAGATCCTTTAATTCTAAAGAAAACCTGGGGGACTCCTCTGCAATGGTTTTCTGAATACAGTCTGAGCATAGGTTTATGGCATAGGAGGTGGGAAGACCGATTTTGCATAAAGCACACTCCCTGTTTTTATTTTTAGCACTACACTTCTTCGCCTCCTGCCCCAAGAAATAAAAGGAGAAGAAGGAGGAAAAGAGAGAGAGAGAGAGAAGAGCACATTATTCAAGGTGAGACTTTCACGAAGATCACTCACCACACTGCCGATCAGACTAGGGTACCGGAGGCGGTGGTTGCCGTTCACATGAGGGCTCCCATCTGGCAGAGGTCGACTGACGAAGTCTTTTCTGACCAGTCTTGCCGGAACTCGTACGCCCCTCACTGCTGTGACTTTGTCGATGGGAAGATTCCCGTTCCATTTGTTTGAGCTGCTTGCGCTGCTTTGATGGCTGTGGCTGCTGCTGTACTTCCTGTGGCGGTGACAGCTGCTGCCCAGGTGACTGCGGTTCCTCATTCATCATGGCGGGGATGCAGACACCGCCATCCTGATTGCTCCCCATCCTTAAAAGCAGTAGGGCTCCACCTCCTTTAGGCTCCTCCCCTTCCGGCAGCGTGCTCATCTCCCTTTTTCCTTTTTTTTTTTTTTAATTTTAGCCAGCTGGCGCGCTACCCGCAGATCCACCTGCCTCTGCGCGTGCGCAGCCCAGCGGCACCCGGCGCGCTTGCAGCGGGATGACAGCTTCCCACCCGCGCATGCGCAGACCCGGTTTCTGGCGCACTCCGTGATAGGGCGCGTCAGCACCCCGCGCGTGCGCAGCCCGGACTTCCGGCGCGCTCCGTCAGAGGGTGCGACGCGACCCCCACGTGCGCAGCCCGGAAGACCTGCCGGCCGGCGCGCTCAGTTCATCTTTGCGAGGCGCAGACCCGGCCGCAGGCCCCGGCGCACGCGGGGAGGCATCCGAAGGAAAACAGCACCTCCTCCCCACACGCAGACCCGGGCAGCAGCCAGACGGGCTGGGAACAGGGACCATCTGCTGCTTCCACGGCCTCCAGGCCGCACCGTCCATAATCCAGGTACGTGAGGTACCACCTGGTGAGGCTCCCATCAGGGACAGGAACCAAAAACTGATGCGGAGGAGAGGTACCGCCTTTTTATTCAGTAGGTTCCTGTCCTTGGTGGGCGGATACCCTCTCTCAGGTGGTGCTGTCATGGGAGAAGGGGAAAATACTGATAGTGGGGCTGTGGCCTTAGGGCAAAAGTGGAATTCCATCGATCACACTTTTATGTAAAATCAAGTAATATGCCATTAACATGAATTATGGAAATACCCTATGTACAGTTGAGTAAAAAGATTCACTGGACCTTGGTCTAGCGGCCACTTGAATAATTCATGGCCACTTCGCCACAGCCCTGAGAACCTCTTCCTATCTGCAGCATCCCCGTCGCTTCTTCTGATTAGTAGGCCCCCCATCATGCAGCCACGACATTGTAACAACGTCAAGGGGCCTTCTAATCAGTAGAGGAGCCAAATGTGCTGCAGGTAAAAAGTGGTTAACAGTGGTCCGGCTCGACGACCACAAATTACCAATATGGCAACTGAACCAGAGTCCTGCAGATTCTTTTTGTTCACCTGTAACCCTACATAAATAAGTTTGCTCTCAAAATGATAAAATGCAAGCTACGATTCTCAACTTACCCATTTTTCTTTGGCAAATAGGCTTCCATGTCAAAAAACACATTGTGCCTCTCTTTTATGGTGCTATCTATTTGTTGGATGAGGTCAGTCTCTCCAAGGCTTGCTGACTGTTTATGTCTTGATGGAAAAACATGAGAGTATAAGATGATAACATAGAAGTTGACGAAATACAAAACAAAGAAAGCAGTATTTTTTTTTAAAGCAATACAAACTATGATACTGAAATATACTATCATCAACTGTTCATATGTTTATACACTTTTTATAGCAGACTGCAGACTAATTTTGTTTGCTCTTTAAGCAAATAACCCTGCGGGAATTTATTGGCTATAAAGGGTCACCGATGAGAGAACTTGCCACATGTATTCACACATCTATTGCGAGAGCATTATGACTAGATCCGGATTTATAGAATATTGTTTGGTTACTACTAAATTGCAGCGTTATTATATTAATACTATGTGCCCAAAATACTCATTTTACAATTAAAATTTATCTCAGGTTTTTGCTACGTAATATTAGAGCAGCATAACGTAGGGGCAAAGACCCTGATTTCAGCAATATATCACTTACTAGGCTGTGTTACTGTTTAAAAAAAAACAGTGTTTTATCAGCAGGAGATTATCACTAGAGAACTAGTTGTCTCATGCCATTTACTTCTGATCTGTGTAATTTCACCCACACCACTGATTGGCAGCTTTCTGTGTACACTGTGCATAGGCAGAAAGCTGCCTATCAGTGGTGTGGGTGGGTTATACAGAGCTCAGGAGTCTGAATAATGCTACATCTACAGCAGAGAAAACTGCACACAGACCAGTAAGAGAAACATCGCTGGAATCAGGGTTTCTATCCCTACATCATAATGTTTACAGATTACACGGTAAAAACCTGGTGACAGATTCCCTTTAATTTTGCAGCACTCTCACACAGAAGCAGCTGGAGCCTCTTTTAAGCTGTATCAGACACAAGTAATATACTTGTTATCTCAGGAGAATTCATACTACAAGTAGCAGCATGAATAGCACAGATGTAAACAGAAAAACAATAAACAGCAGTATAAATTACTGTCATTTCTTTCCATTACAAAACCAGCTAAATATTGGACTGCAAAATGTAAGAAGTGTTACAATCTATTACCAGGAACGTAGGTTTGATATAACTTTCACCCCAAATAAACTAAAGTTTGTTATAGACATAAAACCATAATTCTTTAATAAGGGGGTTCTTTAAAATGGATGGCCGACCTACCTTGCTGGGATACCACTCTAAGCAGGTGATTTTCAGTAGTGGCCAAAGCCGGTCTCCCCACAATCTAATATGGATAGGGCATATATACACAATATATAAATGCTAGCAAACACCTTTAGTGTAAGCTCCAGTTTTGATAAATCTCCCTAAGGAAATTTCAGTCGTTGCCCACAGTAACTAATCAGATTACTACGTTTATATTTAATTGTCCTTTGGAAAAATGAAATCAGCAACCGTATTAGTTCATTTTAAATTAATGTGAATTTTATATATATTAACCGCTTCCCGACCGCCCACTGTATATAAACGTCGGCGCTGCCTGGGCTCTGTGCAGCGCCGACGTTTATGAACGGTCGGTGGTCCCGCAGCCCTCAGGACCCCCAGGGTCCTGCAAGCGCTGCAGGCGCAGTGCAGAGCGACAGCTCTGACAGGGGACATCATCGGGACCTGATTGGAAAAGGTCCCAATGATGTTAACCCTTTGCTATCTTCTATATGCCGCGATCTATAGTGATCGCGGCATTTAGAAGATAGTGAGAGGAGAGGGGGTCGTCCACTTACCTCTCCGACGGCCCCCTGATGTCTGACAGGACCTGCCGTTGTCATGGCAGCTGGAGGTCACATGACAGCCTCCGGATCTGCCATGTATGGTGTCCTGCTAGACTCAGGCTGCAGCTGAAGTCTAGCAGGAGACACTGACTGTGAAACGGTCAGCAAAGTTCTCATGCAATGCAATACATGGCTGTTGCATTGCATGAGAACAGTGATTAGAAAAATAAAAATTAATGTCCCATACAGGACTAAGTAAAAATGTAAAAAAAAGTCTAAAATATGTTTTCAAACTGTTAAAAAAAAAAAAAAACACAAAATAAATAAAAATAAATAAAATATTAAACCAATAAATCCGTATATTTATGCAAAAACAAAAAAAAAAGTACACATATTTGGTATCGCCGCGTCCGAAACAACCCGATCTATAAAACTGTCACACTAATTAACTCCTTCTGTGCACACCGTAATAAAAATAAAAAAAACGGAGCAAAAAGCTATGCTTTTTCATCATATCGCCAAACAAGTGGAAAAAAATGCGATCAAAAAGCCAAATGGAAATAAAAATGGTACCGCGAAAACGTCATCTTGTTCCGCAAAAAAAAAGCCGCCATACAGCTCCATCTGCCGAAAAATAAAAAAGTTATAGCTCTCAGAATAAAGCAATGCAAAAAAAATATTTTTTCTATAAAATTGTTTTGTGTAAAAGCGCCAAAACATAAAAAAAATAATATACAGTAAGTGTAGTATCGCTGTAAACGTACTGACCCAAAGAATAATGCTGCCTGCAGAAAGGCATAAAAAAAAAACCTCAAAAAAACAATTCCTGAATTGTTGGTTTTTGTTAATTTTACCTCCCAAAAAACGGAATAGAAAGCGATCAAAAAATGTCACGTACCCAAAAATGGTACCAATAAAAATGTCAACTCGTCCTGCAAAAAACAAGCCGTCACATGACTGTCGGCCGAAATATGGCAAAATTATAGCTCAAAATATGGCGATGCAAAAACTAGATTTTGCAAAAAAAAGCGTCTTTTAGTGTATGTGTGACAGCAGTCAGTCATAAAAACCCGATATCAATCTGGTATCTCTAATCGCACCGACCCGAAGAATAAAGTAATCTCATCACTTATACCGCACGAGGAACGGCGTAAAAAATAAATAAAAACAATCCTTCACCTGCTACTGATTTGTTTATTATGTCTCCCAAAGATCGCAGTAAGGTTCTGCTCACATTTATCCTGCGCTCTGCGCTGAGCACTTACACCAGAGTTTCCGTGTAAATCTCTGAAATACGTGATTCAGATGGAACCCATGACGGAAGATTCCCTGTAATGAGGCAGATATAGGCCACTGTGGATGCCGTCTGGCCTGTGATCCCACGGTGTCAGTTTTTTTAGGCGTTCATAAAAGTGCGGTTGGCCACAATTTTGTGCACTTCTGAAAAAAAGGACAACGCTAAACAGAGGCCAGACGGAGTCCAGAGTAACTCTGCTGCCTCATTACAGTGACTGGATCCCGCAGGGGTTTCATCTGAATTACATCACTTGGAAATTTAGATGGAAACCCCGATGTAAGTGCTCAGCATAGAGCGCCGGATAAACAATATGTAAAATGTTCCCAATAAAAGCTAGTCCCCACTCAGGTCCATCATCTGTTAAAAATATAAGGGACTTCCAAGTTACTGGTAGCAGAAAGGCTCTGAAAAAGCGAAATGGCCCTTGCCCCCCAAAAGAAATTAAGAAAATTTTGTGCTCCCAAATCCAAATGCCTATTCTACAATAATTTGTTCTCCAATTGTCAAATAGCGCTCCGTCCCTCCCAGATCTCGCCGTATGGCTAAGCGGTACGATACAGCCACATATGGGGTATTGCCACTTTTAGAAGAAATTGTGTGACACATTTCGGCACCATTTTTACCCATTGCCCTGTGTGAAAATGTAAAATCTGAGGGTAAAATATTTTTTTGTGGTAAAAATATAATTAGGTTTTTTTCATTGCCCAATGGTATAAATTAAAAAATACTCACTACTTCCCTAGATGAATTCCTTGAGAGGTGTAGTTTACAAAATGGGATCACTTGTGGGGGTTTCTGCTGTTTTGGCATGTCAGCGACTCTTCAAATGTGACATGGTGTCTGCAACCTATCCCAGCCAACATAGCGCTCCTTTCTCTTCCGAACCCTGCCGTACACCAAAGCAGTGGTTTCCCCCCACATATGGGGTATCGGCGTACTCAGGAGAAATTGCACAACAAATTTCATGGTGCAATTTCTCCTGTTATCCTTAGGATAATGCAAAATTAGGGGATGAAAAACATTATTTGTGGGCAAAATGTGAACATTTTATTTTTACAGCTCAGTATTATAAACTTCTGTGAAGCACCTGGGGGTTCAAGGTGCTCACCACACATCTAGATCAGTTCCCTAAGGGGTCTAGTTTCCAAAATGGTGTCACTTGTGGGGGGTTTCCACTGTTTAGGTACATTAGGGGCTCCCCAAATGAGACATGGCGTCCGCTAATTTTTCAAACAAATTTTACATTCAAAAAGTCTAATGCCGCTCCTTCCCTTCCGAACCCTGCAGTGCGCCCAAACAGTGGTTTTCCCTCACATATGGGGTATCAGCGCGCTCATGAGAAATTGCACTACAAATTGTGTAGTCCATTTTTTCCTGTTACCCTTGTGAAAATAAAAAAAATGGATCTAAAGTAACATTTTTGTGAAAAAAAGTTAAATGTTCATTGTTTTCTTCCACATTCCAAAAATTCCCGTGAAACACCTGAAGGGTTAATAAACTTTTTGAATGTGGTTCTGAGCACCTTGAGGGGTGCAGTTTTTAGAATGGTGTCACTTTTGGGTATTTTCTGTCATAAAGGCCCCTTAAAGTCACTTCAAATAAGTTGTGGTCCCTAAAAAAATGTTTTTGTAAATTTTGTTGGAAAAATGAGAAATCGCTGGTCAACTTTTAACCCTTATAGCTTCCTAACAAAAAAAAATTTGGTTCCAAAATTGTACTGATGTAAAGTAGACATGTGGGAAATGCTATTTATTAACCATTTTGTGTGACATGAAAGGGCATGAAAATTCAAAGTTTGAAAATTTTCAAAATTTTCACCAAATTTCCCATTTTTTCACAAATAAACCCAAGTGATATCAAAGAAATTTTACTACTATCATGAAGTACAATATGTCACGAAAAAACAATCTCAGAATCAGCGGGATCCGTTGAAGCGTTCCAGAGTAATTACTTCATAAAGTGACAGTGGTCAGAATTGAAAAAATTGGCCTGGTCACGAAGGCAAAAACAGGCTTTGGCGCGAAGTGGTTAAAAAACAAAACAAAAAAAACAAATCTTACATTTTTAGGCTGCCTTTTAAATCCGCCAAGCGCCTTTTATGCTTGTTTATGGAGCCAGTGCACACACTTTGAAGAGTGTTCAGTTCTTCCAACTTCTGTTTGTATATCTTGTGTGTTTCCTAATAAACAGAACAGATACATTAAACGAACAGTGGTTTGAAAAAGTGTTTGACCCCTTCTTGATTTCTTATTCTTTTGCATGTTTGTCAAGCTTAAATGTTTCAGATCACAAAACATATTTAAATATTAGACAGATAACATAAGTAAACACAAAATACATTTTTTAAATGAACGTCTTTATCATTAAGGGAAAAAGAAATCTAAATCTACAGGGCCCTGTGTGAAAAAGTGATTGCCTCCTTAAAACATAAATTAACCGTAGTTTATCACATCTTTAGGAAGCGGAGTTCAATTTCCCAAGCCCCATGCAGGCCTGATTACTGCCACACCTATTCTGAATCAAGAAATCACTTAAATAGGACTTGCCTGACAAACTGAAATACAACAAAAGATCCTCAAAGGCTAGACATTATGCTGCGATCCAAAGAAATACAGGGACAAATGGATGTGATTATATACAGTTTACATCCAGTACATATCCAGGCCGCTGCTGTGTATGGTACTATATGTCTAAGTGCATTCAGCCACACTTTAGTGTTGGGACTTCTGTAGGTTTTATACTATTTTGTTCTGAGCTTGTGAGAGACAAATAGTTGACGCAAGTTTTTGCACTTTTATATACGTGTGTCCTCTTTCCCTATAATGTGTAATACTACCGGTAGCATTTCAAATGTTGAGATCTTTATGGGAAAGGACCACAAGACATACCATACAATAAGGGAAGGTGTTTTCAGTCGCCATTTGACTTTGAAAAGAAGTGGGTATATATAGGCACCTCCTTATAGTTCCCTGTTTGGATACAGGGACTACTCTGCATCATGTGTGAGCATCATTTTTTGCACTTTTTTGAACACAAAACGTTTTTAAAGGTATTTAATAAAGGTTATTTTTTAACACTCTATATACAGTCAGTACCATACGCTACATTTCCCTACTTAAATATTTTGGTAACTATACCCTTGCTATAGCTAGAATTTACAGGCCACCATACACATCACATTAAAGGCAACCTGTCAGCAGCTTTTTGGTATGTAATCTAATGACAGCATGCTGTAGGGGTTAGTGTGCTTTCACACTGTGTTAAAGCACCCGTTCGTTGGTCCCACAAAAAGGGATTCGGGGATATGCGCCGACGGGGCCATAGATTATAATGGCACCGACAGAGCGAACGTGTGCTTTGTCATGTATCATTTTCGGGCGTGAACTCCTACTGGTGCCGGACACTCAGACGTAGTTGATTTGAATAGGAGGCAGGTGCGCTGTACCCAGCCGCAGCCACTAACAGAAGACGGAGCAATTCCACAACTGAGCAGTTCTGGCCGGCGGCACCAAGAACAGCTGATCAGAGGGGGTGGAGAGTGTCAGACCCCAATCAATCAGACCTTGATGACCTATACTAAGGATAGGTCATCAATGATAAAGTGTCGGACAACATCTTTAATGTGCATGGGGGAGTTGGCAGATATGATTGTTGGATGAATGTGTGTTCAGGCAATGGTTATCTCTTGTGTATGGACACCATAAATCTTACTTAACAGACTCTGACAATTCCACATTTAAACTAACCAATGTACTCAAAGAGCACATTTAGAACATGAGTAAGGTAAAAGACCTTTACGTCTTGTATCATATCTTATTCATTTGCGGAAACGCAAAATTAATGAACATGCTGCGGATTTTTGACCACAGCATATACGCTCAATGACTCATCACATGACTCAATGACTTCACCGCAGGTCCTGCACACAACAGCGTGAGCCGCTCAAGACTCCGGACGGGGCAGAGAATGCATCGGAAGGCGAGTATAAACTTTATTTTTTTTTATTTTTTACCATTCTGATTCTTTTTTTTTTTAACTATTACTTGGTCACACTATATAAATCCATGCCGGTTCCATGGATTTATATAGTGTGAACAAGTTGTCAAGCAATTTTCCAAGTGATGCTTAAATCACTTGGAGAAGTGCTTGATAACCCGCATGCGGAAATGCATGAAAAGACGCCTCACAAACGCTTCTACCTGGCGGGAAAACCGCATGTAAAATCCGCATGCGATTTTCCCGCCAGGGAGAAGCGTAAAAAATATGCTTCAGTTCCGCAACGTGGGCACTTAGCCTTATACACATAGACCCATTCAAATCTATGGGTCTGCGCACATGTCAGTGTGTTTGTGTGAAAAACAAGTAGACATGTCTGTTTTCTGCCAGCAGCACGGTCCGCAATACGACTTGCACACGTGCACACTGATAACACAAGAATATGTCAGTGTGACACGAACCAGCATCTGGGAAAGCTTTACAGTTAGCTCTGTTCCCAGGCGCCAGCTGCTGAATCCAACTCTCATCATTATTGCTGGTATCCCTGCGATCAGCGAGACGTTGATGAGAGTAGGAGTCAGCACCCGCTGTCTGTGTGTAAGCGCGTATTAAATAAATGAAGGAATAAAAAAAAAAAAATGGCGTGGGGTCCCCCTTATTTTTCCTAACCAGCTAAGCAGACAGCTGGGGGCTGGTGTTAATATTCTGGGAAGGGGCCAATAGCCATAAAAGGTTCCCAGCCTATTAATAACAGCTCACAGCTGTTTGCTTAGCCTTTACTGGTTATTAAAACGGGGGAAGCAAAAATAAATAAATAAATAAATGATGTGGGTTCCCCCCTATTTTTTAATAACCAGCAAAGGCTAAACAGACAGCTGTGAGCTTCGGTAACACAGACAGCTGTGTTAACGCAGTTCATAGGCCAGTTCACACAGAGCCAACCGTGGGAACCAACCGCTGCCTGTGACCTGCGGTAACTTTAATTAAGTCACCGCTTGTCACTTCAGCCAGAAATTTCTCACAGTACTCTCACTGTGTTCCAGCTGGCGTGTCGAGTGGTAACATTACTGTATTACACATGGACATGAATAGCACCGGTACTGTTTTTTCCAGTACCGGAAATATCAGGACGTGTGAAAGAGGCCTAAAGCTGGATTCAAACGAGCATTTGAAAAACTACAGTCGCTTGCAAAAGTATTTACTTCCCTTGGCCTTTTAACTATTTTGTTCAGTTACAATCAGTTTTTAAATGTAATCCGATTTGTGTGTGATGCATCAGCACTAAATAGTCTAAGTTGGTGAAATGAAGTGAGAAAAATATAGGTATAAATTAAATTTATGGCATCAAATAACTAAAGATTGGCATGTGCATATGTATTCACCCTTATTGCTATGAAGCCCCTAAAAAATTCTGCTAAGTCACATAATTAGTGGAAGGAAGTCAACCTGTGTGCAATCTAAGTGTCACATGGTCTGTCAGTATATACACACCTTCTTTGAAAGGCCACAGAGGCTGCAACACCATTAAGCAAGAGGCACCACTTGCCAAACACCATAAAGACGAAGGAGATCTCCAAACAAGTCAGGGACAATGTTGTTGAGAAGTACAAGTTAGGGTTGGGTTATAAAAAAATATTCCAATCTCTGATGATCCCCTGTAGCACCAACAAATCCATTATCATAAAATGGAAAGAACATGGTACCACAACAAACCTGCAAAGAGAGGGCCGCCCACCATACTCTAAGCTTGGGCAAGGAGGGCATTAATCAGAGAGGGAGCACAGAGACCAAAGGTAACCCTGAAGGAGCTGCAGAGTTTCCAAGCAGAGACTGGTGTATCTGTCCATATACGACCACAATAGCATAAAAAAAACCTTTACTCGCACAAACATTGAACGGCTCATTTTAAGTTTTAACAGACAGGTTGGAGACTCCCCAAATGTATGAAGGAAGGTGCTGTGGTCAGATGAGACCAAAATTGAACTTTTTGGCCACCAAGGTAAACGCTATGTCTGGTGCCAAACCGACACATCTCATCACCCCATGAACACCATCCCCACAGTGAAACATGGTGGTGGCAGCATCATGCTGTGGGGATCTTTCTCGGCAGCAGGGACAGGGAAAATGGATGGTGCGAAATACAGGCATATTCTTGAGCAAAACCTGTTTTTTGTTTGTCAGTGATTTAAGACTGGGACGAAGGTTCACCTTCCAAGACAATAACCCAAAGCATACTGTTAAAACAACACTCGAGTGATTTAAGGGGAAATGTGTAAATGTTTTGGAGTGGCCTAGTCAAAGCCCAGACCTTAATCCAATTGAGAATTTGTGGTCAGACTTGAAGATTGCTGTTCACCGGAGAAAACCATCTAACTTGAAGGAGCTGGAGCAGTTTTGCCTTGAGGAATGAGCAAACATTCCAGTGGCAAAATGTGGAAAGCTTATAGTGACTGATCCAAAGCGACTTGGAGCTGTATTTGCCTCAAAGGGAGGCTCTACAAAGTAGTTACTTTAGGGGGTGAATAGTTATGCACACTGGAGTTCTCAGTTATTTTGTTCTATTTGTTGTTTGCTTCAGAATAAAAAGAAAAACAAATGTTCACAGTTGCAGGCATGTTCCTTACATGAATTGATGCAAACCATCAAAAAAAAAACAACAGTCAAATTCCAGGTTGTAGGGTAGCAAAACACGAAAAACGCTAAAGGAGGGTGAATACATTCGCAAGCCACTGTATCTGTTTTCATCCAAAAAAAAAACCCATTAAATGTTCATCTGTATTGTCGTTCATAATCCATGCCTTTTTATACGTCAACGCATCCATGAATGGGCAAGTCTCACATGGAAAATATCAGAAGAGGCTATTGTATGCTTTGATTTTGTTTCCCACACAGACCGTGTGGAAAAACTCATGTAATCAGCCTTAATGAATGACATTGGTCAGTGAGATATCGGATTTTAACACAGACAGCAAAAGTACGTACAATACGCTCCCTAAATGTTAGAGTTTCAAAGATGACGGTAACAAATGGTGGTCATTACCTTCCCCTTTACACAGCACTCAGATAGTGTCCCTCCCCGTAGATTTAATAATACTGAAAGAATCCAGCACGCCTGAATTCTTGAAGGAAATAATGCTATTGAGTTTTGTCATTCAATCCAGTGTAAACCATAATGTTTGTGTCATTTAGACCTTCATCACACATAGACTATAAGTAACAAAATCTAATACAGTCTATTAACGGGAATCTCATCAGGTTTTTGCTATGTAATGCAAGAGCAGCATAATGTAGGGGCTGAGAATAATTCAAGCCATCACTTGCTTGTCTGCATGTTGCATTTAGAAACAATCCCTGTTTTCTCTTCTGCAGATCTTGCAGTGCTCAGAATGCTGAGCTCTGTATAACTCCACCCATACCACTGATTGGCAGCTTTTGTGTATACTGTATATTGTCAGAAAGCAGCTAATCAGTGATGGGGCTGGGGTTGCACAGAGCAGTTGACTAGGAAGCACAAGGCAGCTAGACCTGTAGTGAAAATCTCCTGCTGATAAAACACTGATTTTATTGAAACAGCAACTCACAGCCCAGTAAGTGACATCATTGGAATCAGGGTCTCTTTTCCTACACCATGCTGCTCTCGGATTACAGACAACTGCTGACATATTCCCTTTAGGAGAACATATATACATCAAAGAATATAGTCACATATGTACATAGACTATGCAGATAAAGTAATAAAAAATAGAATTAGACTTACCGGTAATTCGGTTTCTAATAACCCACCACGACAGCAAATGAGGATGTCACCCCACCCCAATAGGGACAGGAAACACGAAGAGGTAAAATAGCCCCTTCCACATCCTCCCTCCAGTGTTTTTATAAAGGACCACACAAGTATGGATGCTTCAAATTACCGTATATTCCGGCGTATAAGACGACCTGGTGTATAAGATGACCCCCCTACTTTCCTGTTAAAATATAGAGTTTAGGATATATTCACCGTATAAGACTACCCCTTTTCCAACGCATACCAAACACCGGTAAAAATTAAAAAAAAAACAGATTTGAATTTAACATGGTCCTTTTTTAATTTAAATTCTTATGACATGCAGGTATATAGCAGGAAAACTGTCACTCAAACATATTAAAATAGGGGGGACCCCACGTCATTTTTTTGGGGGGTCCCCCATTCTAATAGTTAGTAAAGGCTAGGTATTCAGCTGGGGGCTGATATTACTAGCCTGGGAAGCTCCATGGGTAATACCCCCTTCCCAGACTTCAAACATCTGCCCCAGCCGTCTGTTTAACCTCCGCTAGAGACTATAATGATGGGGGATCCCACGCCAATTTTCTTTTTAAAAAATCCTTTATTTTAACACTAAATGACAATTGAGGGGTTAATAAAGATGCAGTCCCTAAATTATTATTAATTTTGTAATTAATTTTTCCCAAAAATGTTGACGTGGGCTTCGCCATATTTTTGTGTCCAGCCAGGTGCAGCAGGCAGGAACGGGCTGCCCCCAACCACCAGCTGCCTATTTGTACCTGGCCGGACACAACAATATAGGGAAGCCCTTTTTTTTTTAATTATTTCATGAAATAATTAAAAAAAAAAAGACGTGGGGCTTCGCCCTATTTTTGTGTCCAGCCAGGTACAACTAGGCAGCTGGGGGCTGGAATCTGCAGCGCAGGGAGGCCCAAGCTTTCTGGGTCCCCCCCCCCCCCCGCTGCAAATTGCAGTCCGCAGCCACCCCGGAAAATGGCGCGTTCATAGAAGCGCCATCTTCTGGCGCTGTACCCAACTCATCCAGGGCCCTGGTGCGGTGGCTCACTGGGTAATAAAGGGGTTAGGGCCAGCTTGGCATTATCAGCTGGCCATAAGCCCGAAATTCATGGGGTCACGCCAATATTAGACATGACCGCCATGAATTTCTAGTAAAGTAATTAAAAAAAACACAACACCCAGAAAAAAGTCCTTTAATTGAAATAAACACACAATTCTTTATTGTTCTAAATTAAACCATACTTACCATCACGCCCATTCCAGCTGAAGCCAACGATCTCCTGCAATAAAAGTAAAATAATAAAGCAACCTCATCCTTACCTCTCCATGGTTCCCAGGACCGGTCCAGCTCTGCTACATCGAGATGACAGGCTGGACCGCAGCAGAACGCTGCCATCCAGCCTGTCATCCCGCAGACACTGAGAAGCGCAGGCATGCTTGTGCTCCTCAGTGTCTGACTGTGACGGCATCCAGATGAGCCGAGATCATGTCCAATGAACTCGGCTCACCTCATGCACGTCACTGACAGCGTGGGAAAATTCTCCTGCTCCCCGCATGCGCAGTAGAAGTTTCCCACGCTGTCAGTGACGGACGTCCAGGAGGTGAGCTGAGTTCATTGTCGGCTCATCTGGATGCCGTCACAGCGAGACACTGAGGAGCGCAAGCATGCCTGCGCTTCTCAGTGTCTGCGGGATGACATGCTGGATGGCAGCGTTCTGCTGCGGTCCCGCTTGTCATCTCGATGTAGCAGAGCTGGACCCGTCCTGGGAACCATGGAGAGGTAAGGATGAGGTTGCTTTATTATTTTACTTTTATTGTAGGAGATCGTTGGCTTCAGCTGGAATGGGCGTGATGGTAAGTATGGTTTAATTTAGAACAATAAAGAATTGTGTGTTTATTTCAATTAAAGGACTTTATTCTGGGTGTTTGTGTTTTCTTTTAACTTTGACTATGGGGTTAGTAATGGGGGCGTCTTATAGACGCCTCTCCATTACTAACCTGGGCTTGATGTCAGCTGGCATTATAAGCTGACATCAACCCCAACCCTATTACCCCACTGCCACCGCTACAGGGCAGTGGGAAGAGCGAGGCTAAGTGCCAGAATTGGCACATCCTATGGATGCGCCATTTCTGGGGCGGCTGACGGCTGGTGTTTCTAGCCTGGGAGGGGGCCAATATTCATGGCACCCTTCCTGGGCTATTAATATCAGCCTCCAGCTGTCTGCCTAGCCTTTGCTAGCTATTAAAATAGGGGGGACCCCACGTCATTTTTTTGGGATCCCCCATTTTAATAGCTAGTAAAGGCTAGTTATTCAGCTGGGGGCTGATATTAGTAGCCTGGGGAGCTCCGTGGGTATTACCCCCTTCCCAGGCTTCAAACATCTGCCCCAGCAGTCTGCTTAACCTCCGCTAGAGACTAAAATTAAGGGGAACCCCACGCCAATTTTTTTTTAAATAAATCCGTTATTTTAACACTAGATGACAAGTACAGTAACCAGCACTGTCACTGTACTTCATATATATGTGACTGACATGTTTCTATCTATCTAATCTATGTGTGATGCTCTATTCTTTCTATTCTAAATTGTCGGGTACCGCTGCTGAATTGCCGGCCGGCTTTTTTAAAGAGACGGTGCATGAAAACACTAATATTTGTTTTAATAAATCCTTTACACTAAATGACAAGTACAGTAACCAACACTGTCACTGTGCTTCTTATATGTGTGACTGACATGTTTCTATCTATCTAATCTATGTGTGATTCTCTATTCTTTCTATTCTAAATTGTCGGGTGCCGGCTTATGCCGCTGCTGAATTGCCGGCTTTTCATATATTGTCACAGAAGCGATGCGAACTTCCCTGCTCCGGACACAGCGCAGCGCTTCTGTGACAAGTGAAAGCTGTCGGCACAGAAGCCCTACGCTGTGTCCGGAGCTGGGAATACGCAGCGATGTGTCAGTTTCAGCACAGAAGCGCTGACTGTCTGGACCTACCGCCGCCGTATTTTAACTCCCTCCACCTTATATTAACTCCGACATGGCAGGGATACGGCCACGGCAGCTTATTAACACCCCCAGAGTATCCCCGCATGTCAATTTCTGAAAGTTCAAAAGCATTACCGGCGTATAAGACAACCCCAGACTAGACAGAAGATTTTTCAGTCTTCAAAAGTCGTCTTATACGCCGGAATATACGGTATATTTATTCAAATTAAATGATTGGCTAACCAAGCCTGGGAGGGAATTACCAGTGCTCTTGTGGTGGGTTATTAGAAACCGAATTACCGGTAAGTCTAATTCCATTTTCTCCAATAACCCCCCACGACTGCACCAAAGGAGGAGTACCAAAGACTCAAGTTTAGGGAGGGACAATGGCCTGAAGCACTTTCCGCCCAAAGGCCAAGTCTTTAATGGACATTAAATTAAATTTGTAATGCTTGGTGAAGGTATGGACCGAGGACAATGTAGCTGCTCGAGGGAAGCGCTAGCCTTTTCTGCCCAGAAGACGGACATGGCTCTAGTAGAGTGAGCTTTCAGTTTCTATGGTGGTGAGAGATTCTGGATCTGATATGATTCTACAATTGCTTTCTTGATCCAAGTAGAAATGGTAACCTTTGAGACCTTCTTCCCCCTGTTCTGACTAGATGGCTGAATAAAGAGGTTCTGATCCTTCCTCCAGGCCTCTGTCTTTTGGAGGTAGTGAAGAACAACCCGCCTTACGCCCAAAGTATGGAATTCTTCTTCCCTTTTATTTTTTGGCCTTTGACAGAAGGAAGGCAGAATTATCTCCTGAGACCTATGAAAGTCTGAGACTACCTTTGGCAAGAAAGATGGGTCCAGTTGTAGAATAATCCTATCATCCAGAATTCTCAGATATGGGTCATTCACTGAGAAGGCCTGGATTTCTCCCACTCTCCTGGCAGCGGTAATCGCTACTAGAAGTGTTGTTTTCCAGGCTAATTTATCCAGCTCTATTGAGGCCAAAGGTTTCAAACGGTGGTAGTGTCAGACCTTTAAGGACGATATTAAGATCCCAGGAGGGAACGTGGTTGATTATTCTGGGACGCAGACGAGTAGCTGCTGTCGTGAACCTTTTTACCCATCGGTGTTCAGCTAGGCTCTGGTCGAAATAGATACTCAGCGCCGCGATCTGAACCTTGAGGGTGCTGGGTCTAAGGCCTTTTTCCAGCCCCTCTTGTAGAAAATCCAAGATCTGGGTCATGTCAGGATGCCGAAGATCTGGTATATTTGGTTTATACCAGGTTAGGAAGGTCTTCCATATCTTGCTGCATATGGAGTTTGTGATTTGTTTCCTACTTTTTTGTAGGGTATGAATTACTCGGTCTGAGAGTCCTTTGGCCTTCAGGATTGTGAACTCAGAAGCCAGGCCGCTAGATGGAGGTTCTCTGGATCTGGATGGAGTATTGGACCCTGATGGAGAAGGTTTTTGATTGCTGGCAGAATGAGGGGTCCTTCTATGCTTAAACTGTTTAGTGCACAGAACCAGCTCCTTTTGGGCCAAAGTGGGGCTAACAAAATTATTTTGACCTCCTCGGTCCTTACTTTCTGTAAGGTCCTGGGCAGCAATGGAATTGGGGGAAAAGTGTAAGCCAGATGGAAACGCCACGGGTGAGCGAATGCATTAACCCCAGGCATACGTCGTCTGGATCTAGGGAGAAATATTTTTCTGCCTTGGTGTTCTGGCGTCTTGCAAAGAGGTCCACCTCCGGACGACCCCATTGTCTGGTCAGCATGTGGAAAATGTCTGAGTCCAGCTCCCATTCCCCCAGATGGATATTCCTTCTGCTCAGAAAATAGGCCTGGATGTTGTCTGAGCCTTTTATGTGCAGACCTGATAAGGAACGAAGATGTCTTTCCGCCCAGAAGAATATTCTTGCTGAGATACTTTTTAGATTCTCATATCTTGTACTCCCTTGATGGGACAGGTGAGCTACGGTAGTCATGTTGTCTGAATAGACTTTTACGTGTTTGCCCGTAATGATTGTAGCCGACATTTTGAGTGCCTCCTCCACTGCCTTCAACTCGCGGAAGTTGGAGGATCTCCTGCTGGTCTCTTCTGTCCAGACCCCTTGGAAGGGGGTCTGAGCAACGACAGCTCCCCATCCCATCTTGCTGGCGTCTACCGTGACTGTTATCAGAGGGAACTGAGACCATGGAACCCCTGTCCCTAGGTTTCTTGGGCTGAGCCACCATGACAGGGATGTTTTCACATAATGAGGGATCATGATCTTCCCGTTTAGGGAGTCTGGGGATCCGTCCCACTGTGCAAGAATATGGGTTTGCAATACCCTGGTGTGAGCCTGAGCCCAGGCTATGGACTGGATTCAGGCTGTCATGGAGCCGAGGGTTGAAATGCAGACCTTAGGGACATCCTGTTCAGGGTCTTCAGATTTGATATCTTGGATCTCAAAAGTATCTGTTTGTCCTTTGGTAGGAAGGAGGTTTGTTTGGCAGAGTCTAGTAGAACACCCAGGAACGTTTTTCCTGTGGCAGGGACCAGGACTGACTTTTGATGATTTATCAACCACCCTAGGGTGGTCAGGATTTGGATTGTTCTTTGCAGATCTTCCTGGAGTGCTTCCACCGAGGGACCTACTAGTAATAAGTCGTCGAGGTAGGGAATGATGCAGATTTTTTCTTTTCTGATTGAAGCCACTACCTCTGACATAATTTTGGTAAATATTCTTGGTGCTGAGGATATCCCGAACGGCAATACATTGAATTGAAAATGTAACGTTTGATCCTCTTGAACCACCGCAAACCTTTGAAATTTCCGTTATGTTGGATGTATAGGGACGTGAAAGTATGCGTCCTGTAAGTCGATGGTTGCCATCATATATCCTTGTCCTATCAAGGAACTGCTGATCTGATGGACTCCATTTTGAATCTTATGTAGATGATGTATTGATTTAGGGGTTTCAGATTTATTATTATTCTGTAGGTGCCGTTTGGTTTCCTTATCATAAACAGGCGTGAATAGTGGCCTGTGTGTCTTTCTGTTTTTGGGACCGGTGAAATAGCCCCCAAGGATAGTAGGTTTTTTTTAGGCCGGACATCAGTGCGGTCTTTAATCTCGGGGAGGTTAGACGAGTTATCCTTACTTTTCTTGGAGGATATGAGGAGAATTCGATCTTTACCCCTTCTTGAATTACCTTCAAGACCCATTGACTGGAGCAGATCTTTTGCCATTGGGGAAGGTATTTCATGCTTCGTCCCCCACTGCTCTGGCGTCACCGCTTCTGTTGTCGCTGTCCTTTTGGGAAAAAAATATTCCCGTCTTTCCCCCCTTTGGGGTAGCTCCATCGACCGGACTTGCCTTTCCCCTTGTACTGGGGATTCTGTTCCCGAGGGGGGCGAAAGGGGGTCTTTTTGTAGTGTCTGGGTTGAGGCAGGGATTTCTTTTTATCATTAGCCTTCTCCAGGAGGTCGTCAATGGCTTGGCCAAACATATATTCTCCCCTAAAGGGAATGGAACAAAGTTTTATTTTAGAGGCCACGTCACCATTTCACGATTTCAGCCATAGTGCTCGCCTTGTACAGTTTCGATAGGACAGCGGCCCTGGCGGTTACCCTCACAGATTCCGCCAGAAAGTCAGTGACCTTCTGCAGTAAAGGTAGGGAAGCTTGTATCTCCTCTCTGGATGTGCCCATAGCCAGATGCTCTTCCAGCTGGTTGAGCCATCTTGACATGGACCGTGCAACACACGTGGAGACTAAGTTTGTGTTCAGAAGGACTGCTGATGTTTCCCAGGATTTTCTGAGAAGGCTGTCCATCTTGCGGTCCAGAGGATCCTTTAGTTGCGACGAGTCCTCGAATGGCAATACTGTCTTTTTAGTGACTCTTGCCACCTGAATATCGACCTTTGGTATTTCGATCCAACATTTTGAGGTTTCTTCAGCTACCGGAAACCTGTCTTTCAATTCTGCTGGTGTATTCAGTCGTCTTTCAGGATTTTCCCATTCGTCCAGCATTAGATCCTGAATGTTTTTATGTATCAGGAACACCATCTTTTTCTTTGAGCGGAGACCACCGAACATCTCTTCCTGGACTGATCTAGTGGGCTTCTCTTCTTCCACTTCCATCGTTCTTCTTACTGCTGAGAGAATGTCCTCCATTAATTCCATTGAAAAACACCAATGTTACTTACCGGTAGCCGGTTTTTCCTGAACCCATGACAGTACACCTTGAGAGAGGGATCCGCCCCACCAAGGACAGGAAACCGTCTGAAATAAAAGGGCGGTACCTCTCCCTCGCTTCAGTTGGATTACAGAGCATTGAGAGGACCTCCAGAAAAGGTTAGACACATAACCAACACCTACTCTATCTATCTATCTATCTATACACAGTGCCTACAAGTAGTATTCAACCCCCTGCAGATTTAGCTGGTTGACACATGCGGAATTAACTTGGCATTGTGACATTTGTACTGTAGATCAGCCTTGAAGTGGGAAATGCACTGCAGCAAATTTTTTTTTTGTTTTTTTTTTTAAAGCGTTAAAAGTTAATTCAGAGTGTCATTTATTATTCAACCCCTCAAACCACAAGAATTCTGTTTGGTCCCCCTAAAGTATTAAGAAGTAGTTCAGGCACCAAGAATAATGAGCTTCACATGTGTGGATTAAAGATCTCTTTTGCCAGCCTTTTCTGACTATTTAAGACCCTCACCAAACTTGTGAACAGCACTCAGACATGGTCAACATGGGAATGACAAAGGAGCATTCCAAGGCCATCAGAGACAAGATCGTGGAGGGTCACAAGGCTGGCAAGGGGTACAAAACCCTTTCCAAGGAGTTGGGCCTACCTGTCTCCACTGTTGGGAGCATCATCCGTAAGTGGAAGGCTTATGGAACTACTGTTAGCCTTCCACTGCCTGGACAGCCTTTGAAAGTGTCCTCCCGTGCCGAGGCCAGGCTTGTCCGAAGAGTCAAAGCTAACCCAAGGACAACAAGGAAGGAGCTCTGGGAAGATCTCATGGCAGTGGGGACATTGGTTTCAGTCAATACCATAAGTAACGTACTCCACCGCAATGGTCTCCGTTCCAGACGAGCCCGTAAGGTACCTTTACTTTCAAAGCGTCATGTCAAGGCTCGTCTACAGTTTGCTCATGATCACTTGGAGGACTCTGAGACAGACTGGTTCAAGGTTCTATGGTCTGATGAGACCAAGATCGAGATCTTTGGTGCCAACCACACACGTGACGTTTGGAGACTGGATGGCACTGCATACGACCCCAAGAATACCATCCCTACAGTCAAGCATGGTGGTGGCAGCATCATGCTGTGGGGCTGTTTCTCAGCCAAGGGGCCTGGCCATCTGGTCCGCATCCATGGGAAGATGGATAGCACGGCCTACCTGGAGATTTTGGCCAAGAACCTCCGCTCCTCCATCAAGGATCTTAAGATGGGTCGTAATTTCATCTTCCAACAAGACAACGACCCAAAGCACACAGCCAAGAAAACCAAGGCCTGGTTCAAGAGGGAAAAAGTCAAGGTGCTGGAGTGGCCTAGTCAGTCTCCTGACCTTAACCCAATTGAAAACTTGTGGAAGGAGCTCAAGAATAAAGTCCACATGAGACACCCAAAGAACCTAGATAACTTGGAGAAGATCTGCATGGAGGAGTGGGCCTAGATAACTCCACAGACCTGTGCCGGCCTGATCAGGTCTTATAAAAGACGATTATTAGCTGTAATTGCAAACAAGGGTTACTCCACAAAATATTAAACATAGGGGTTGAATAATAATTGACCCACACTTTTATGTTTAAAATGTAATAAAATTCAACTGAGCAACATAACTTTTTGGTTTGTAAGATTTATGCTTCTGTTCATAAAACCTACTCTCGTTTGCAGTTTGAAGGCTCTAACTTATTTGCATCTTATCAAACCAGCTAAATCTGCAGGGGGTTGAATACTACTTGTAGGCACTGTGTATATTATATATATATATATATATATATATATATATATATATATATATATATATATATATATATATATATATATATATACACACACACACACACATACATATATACACACACAGTACAGACCAAAAGTTTGGACACACCTTCTCATTTAAAGATTTTTCTGTATTTTCATGACTATGAAAATTGTACATTCACGCTGAAGGCATCAAAACTATGAATTAACACATGTGGAATTATATGCTTAACAAAAAATGTGAAATAACTGAAAATATGTCTTATATTCTAGGTTCTTCAAAGTAGCCACCTTTTGCTTTGATGACTGCTTTGCACACTCTTGGCATTCTCTTGATCAGCTTCAAGAGGTAGTCACCAGAAATGGTTTTCACTTCACAGGTGTGCCCTGTCCGGTTTAATAAGTGGGATTTCTTGCCTTATAAATGGGGTTGGGACCATCAGTTGTGTTGTGCAGAAGTCAAGTGGATACACAGCTGATAGTCCTACTGAATAGACTGTTAGAATTTGTATTATGGCAAGAAAAAAGCAGCTAAGTAAAGAAAAACGAGTGGCCATCATTACTTTAAGAAATGAAGGTTAGTCAGTCCGAAAAATTGGGCAAACTTTGAAAGTGTCCCCAAGTGCAGTTGCGAAAATCATCAAGCGCTACTAAGAAACTGGCTCACATTAGGACTGCCCCAGGAAAGGAAGACCAAGAGTCACCTCTGCTTCTGAGGATAAGTTTATCCGAGTTACCAGCCTCAGAAATTGCAGGTTAACAGCAGCTCAGATTAGAGACCAGGTCAATGCCACACAGAGTTCTAGCAGCAGACACATCTCTTCAACAACTGTTAAGAGGAGACTTTGTGCAGCAGGCCTTCATGGTAAAATAGCTGCTAGGAAACTACTGCTAAGGACAGGCAACAAGCAGAAGAGACTTGTTTAGGCTAAAGAACACAAGGAATGGACATAAGACCAGTGGAAATCTGTGCTTTGGTCTGATGAGTCCAAATTTGAGATCTTTGGTTCCAATCACAGTGTCTTTGTGCGACGCAGAAAAGGTGAACGGATGGACTCTACATGCCTGGTTCCCACCGTGAAGCATGGAGGAGGAGGTGTGATGGTGTTGGGGTGCTTTGCTGGTGACACTGTTGGGGATTTATTCAAAATTGAAGGCATACTGAACCAGCATGGCTACCACAGCATCTTGCAGTGGCATGCTATTCCATCCGGTTTGTGTTTAGTTGGACCATCATTTATTTTTCAACAGGACAATGACCCCAAACACACCTCCAGGCTTTGTAAGGGCTATTTGACCAAGAGGGAGAGTGATGGGGTGCTACGCCAGATGACCTGGCCTCCACAGTCACCAGACCTGTACCCAATCGAGATGGTTTGGGGTAAGCTGGACCGCAGAGTGAAGGCAAAAGGGCCAACAAGTGCTAAGCATCTCTGGGAACTCCTTCAAGATTGTTGGAAGACCATTTCCGGTGACTACCTCTTGAAGCTCATCAAGAGAATGCCAAGAGTGTGCAAAGCAGTCATCAAAGCAAAAGGTGGCTACTTTGAAGAACCTAGAATATAAGACATATTTTCAGTTGTTTCACACTTTTTTGCTAAGTATATTATTCCACATGTGTTAATTCATAGTTTTGATTCCTTCAGTGTGAATGTACAATTTTCATAGTCATGAAAATACAGAAAAATCTTTAAATGAGGAGTGTCCAAACTTTTGGTCTGTACTAATATATATATATTTATTTATTTATTTATTTATTTATATATATATATATATATATATATATATATATATATATATATATATATATATATATATATATATATATATTTTCACCCAAAATGTAAAGTGCTTCACCAGGGAATGAGAAAGACAGGGTGGGGAAATTATGTGTGCTGTCACAGGTTCAAGAAAAACCGGCTACCGGTAAGTAACCTTGGTGTTTTCCCCTCACCCATGACAGCACACCTTGAGAGAATTTTGGAGAATATGAGCACCCTAGGGAGGGACCACCACTTGAAGTACCCTTCTCCCAAAGGTAAGGTCAGAGGAGGATAGTTCCAACCGATAGTGCTTGTAGAAGGTGGATGGTGCAGACCAAGTAGCAGCTTTACATATCTGGTCAATCGAGACGTCTGCTCTCTGCCCAGGAGGTTGCTACAGCTCTGGTAGAATGAGCTTTAATACCGTCCGGTGCCAGAACACCTGTAGATGTATAAGCTAGACAAATGGCCTCCCTAAGCCACCTAGAAATAGTTCCCTTTGATACCCAGTGACCTTTTCTACTCCCCTGAAAGGCCAGAAACAAGGACTTGTCCTTCCTCCACTGACTAGTCATGTCTATGTACTGTAGTAATGCCCTTCTAACATCTAGATTGTGGAACCTAACCTCCCCGGGGTTTTTAGGGTTACTGCAGAAAGAGGGAAGCACAATCTCCTGATTACAGTGGAATCTGGATACTACTTTCGGAAGGTATGCCGGATCTGTACACAGGACGACCCGGTCCTCATGAATTTGGGTGTATGGGGGATCAACAGAAGGGGCCTGCAGGTCACTCACCCTACGGGCCGATGTTAGGGCCACTAAGAGAATGGTTTTGACGGTGAGGAACTTTGGAGAGATAACCTGCAGGGGTTCAAATGGGTCGCCAGAGAGTGCATTTAAAACTAAATTCAGGTCCCAGGTAGGAACTCAGAGCCCGAACTGACTTAGCTCTGGAACAGGATTTAATGAATCTAGAGACCCATCTGTTCCCCGCCAGGTTACAATTATAGAGCGCCCCTAGGGCGGACACCTGAACTTTAAGTGTTCCCGTAGCTAACCCCAGGTCACGTCCCTTTTGTAAAAATTCTAGGACATCTTTAATTGGAGGTTTATCCGACAATGGGGAGTCTATAAAATCCAGGAATTTTACCCAGATTCTGGAGTAAATCTTAGTTGTTGTGGGCTTCCTACTACCCAATAGGGTGGAAACTAGGTCTGGTGAAAACCCCCTATTGCTCAGTAACAACCTCTCAAATTCTAAGCCGCCAGATGGAAACTTTTGGCTTGTGCATGGAATATCGGCACCTGGATGAGAAGGTCCGGCCTGTCCGGCAGGACCCAGGGATCCGAGATCGACATTAGGCAAAGCAGGGAGAACCAGGGTCTTTTTGGCCAAAAGGGGGCTATCAGAATTATCCTCGCACCCTCCTCCTGAATTTTCCTCACAACTGCCAGGATCATTACCATCGGTGGAAACGCGTAGGCCTTTCCGAACTTCCAGGGCATCTGGAGAGCGTCCACATTATAGGGATTCTCTGTTGGATTTAGTGAACAGAATCTCTCCACCTTCCTGTTCGCCCTGGTGGCGAACAAATCTATGTCCGGTGACCCCCATAGCTGGATAATCTGTTGGAAGACTGTGGGGTTTAGAGCCCACTCTCCTGGTCTTAAAGTGTGGCGACTGAGGAAATCTGCCCTTGAATTTTCTACCCCCCGGATGTAAAGAGCACTGAGGGATGGGAGATGCTGCTCTGCTAGATGCAGGATTCTGTTTGCCACTACCATAAGGAAGCGAGATCTTGTTCCTCCCTGGTGATTTATATAAGCTACTGTCGTCCGATTGTCAGACTTGATTTGGATATGGCGACCCTGTATGTGGGGAAGGAAGCCTATCAGGGATTTCTCCACTGCCAAAAGCTCTTTTAGGTTCGATGATGCCTCTATTTCGTGGCGTACCCAGAGCCCCTGAACTGAGAGATCTGCTAGATGACCCCCCCAGCCGGAGCCACTTGCATCTGTTGTAATTGTATGGTCGACTGGTCTGGACCACTGTAAGCCTGAGGTCAGATTCTCCCTGTTTGTCCACCAGGAGAGGGAGTTTACTGTCTCCAAAGAAAGAGATAGTCTTTTTTCTAAATGTCCATTGAAGGATTTTTGTGCTGACAGGACCTCCCACTGAAGAAGCCTCATATGACTCAGGGCCCATTTGACTGCTGGAGACAGGAAGTCATGGAGCCGAGTAGGGACATTGCTCCTCTCAAGGACATCACGGGAGACTTTATGGCCCTTGAGACCAGGCTGATTATTTTGCAAACCTTGTCTTCCGGGAGGAAACAGGATTGGAGTTGGGAATCTAGGTTCAAGCCCAGAAAGATCTGAGTCCTTGAGGGGGATAGTTTTGATTTTTGAATATTTATCAACCACCCTAGCTGATGTAAAGCTGTGCTGACCTCTAAAAGTTGAGAGGAAGAGTGGTCCTCCGATTTCCCTATTACCAGAAAGTCGTCCAGGTAGGGAACAATCACCACGTTTTTGATTCGTAGAAAAGCTGTCACCTCCGCTATAACCATTGTAAACACTCTCGGTGCTATCGAGAATCCAAAAGGTAGGGAGTAAATTGGAAATGTCTCAATTCCCCTTGGATGAACAGGGCTACCCTTAGGTACTTCTGGTAGTCTGGATGGATTGGGACGTGATAGTAGGCATCTTTTAGGTCGATAACTGCCATGAAACAATTGTGGTTTAGGAGTTTTACTGCAGAGTTCACTGATTCCATCTTGAAAGTCTGGTTCTCTATCAGCTGATTTAGACTTTTGAGGTTGATAATGGTCCTTAAGGACCCATTTGTTTTTTTTATCACGAACAGGGGGGGAATAAAAACCCCGTCCCCATTGTGAATCTGGAACTTCGTGAAGGACCTGGTTGTTGACTAAATCTAACACTTCTGATTCTAGGGCCATCTGCTCCTCCCTGGACTTCCTCCTGGAGGTGATCATGAAGGTTCGGTTACGGACCTGACTGAAGCGTATTTTTAGGCCGTTCTTTATGATATTCAACACCCAGGGATTTGAAGTGATGGTTTCCCAAGCTGGGATAAAATGGGAAAGCCTTCCCCTGACCTCTAGCCTCGCGTCATTGGGGAGATTTTTTGGTACTGGAGGATGGTCCTCCAAACATGTAACCAGAGTCCTTTTTAGATCTGGGCTCCCATCTTTTCCTTTCTCCCGGAGGGCGACCCCGGTTAAATCTCTTCCTCCAGAAATAGGATCTTTTTGTGTCCCCCGTGAACCCTGGGAAACCTCTCTTTCTGTCGCCAGCCTTCTCCAAAAGCTCGTCCAGCTTTTGGCCAAACAAGAGTTTACCATCACAAGGAAGGGAACAGTTTATGTTTAGATTGTAGGTCTCCTGGGCAACCCTTGAGCCACAGGGCTCGTCTGGCAGCATTAGACAAATTTGCAGACCTGGCAGCGAGTTTAAGCGAATCCGCTGAGGAGTCGGCCAGAAAAGCGGATGCTGCTTGTAGCAAAGGCAGATTGGAGAGGATTTTATCTCTGGATATCTTTTTATCCTTGAGCTGGTCTCCTAATTGCTGAAGCCACACCTTGAGTGACCTAGCGACACAAGTGCCTGCTACCTGCTTCAGGCCCCCTGCCGCTGCTTCCCAGGTGTGACGCAGGAAGGAATCAGCCTTATCCAGAGCATCCTTTAGATTGCCCGAATCTTCCAGGGGTAGGGACGATCTTTTGGATGATCGGACGACAGACCCGTCAACTTTAGGAATTTTATCCCAGGACCCAGAGACACTATCCTCGAAGCGATACCTTTTAGAGGATGAGGGCAACACTCCTGATTTCTCCGGCTTCCTACATTCCCGGTCTATAAGGGTCTGAATTTTAGGATTCACTGGAAAGGAGCGGCTCTTTTTCTCCTCCAGGCCTGCGAACATAATGTCTTCCAGGGACCTGGCTGCCTTTTCCTCCCTCAACCCAATGGTAGATCTGACCGCTCTGACCAACTTGTCAGTATAAAAATAGGGAAACAGGGCCTACCACCATCTGATGAATAGGAGGATGCTGAATCACTGAGGCAAAGATCCTCTGACTGGGAGGATATATCATAGTCGGAGGAGATATCCTTATGGGTTCTCTTTTTCCCCTTTAGTAAGCCTTTCAGGGAATCCTGAACCTCTGAACGGATTACGGACCTCAAATTAGAAGCAAAATCCGGGGTGCTCTCCACTATGGTTTGGTTAATACAGCTAGCACAAAGCTGTTTCTGCCAATCTATGGAAAGGGGGGCCTGGCATAAGGCGGAAACCCTGTGCTTCTGTTTTTCGCTACTCTTCTTAGGTTCCTAAGGAATGAAGCACATAATAACTGTCCATTACTATTAAGTGACATTCACGAAGACCACTCACCCCTGAAGTCACAAAAGGGTACCGGATTTGGAGGCTGTGGCGGGACATAAGATGAATCCCTTCTGGATGGCCCTGAAGCGTCCGACACCTTACTTCTGCTGCCGCTGCGGTTGCTGGACCGGCCGTCCGTGTGAGAGGTGTCCGACTGCTTCTTCCGCTGGCGTTAATGAGATGGAGGGGTCAGCTGCTCCTGGCTGTCCTGGTCTGCCATAGCTGCTACACCACAAGAGTATAGGCAACGTTTGACCAGGACAACCCCCCCACCTTAAATAGGGCACATCCAGAACCTCCTCCGGTTCTTGTGTCCTCCCCACCTTCTGGCACCCACTGGCCGATGTTTGAAAAAAGCCGGCCAGCAAGCGCTTACAGGGCGCCGCCATCTTGGATCCGGGTGCCGCCCTCCGACGTCATCGGGCACGCCTCTACCAGCGTGCATCATGCCGTGACGTCAGGCGCGTGACACCCGGAAGACACCGCTCCCGGCGTGCGGCCAGCCAGGAGCCTGAAGCAGGGAGAGGACAGCGCAGCGGTCTGCGGGGAGCCAGAGCCCTCCTCACCGCCTGTGCACGCTCGGACACGGCTCCAGGGAACCCAGTGCACAGGCTAGTGCCCGCTCTTCCACACCGGAACAGGCCCAGGTAAGTATGGACACCTTTCTTCAGACAGGTTCCCATCAAGGACAGGAAACCAACTGAAGCGAGGGAGATGTACCGCCCTTTTATTTCAGACGGTTTCCTGTCCTTGGTGGGGCGGATCCCTCTCTCAAGGTGTGCTGTCATGGGTGAGGGGAAAATAATATTTCTTATTTTCCAGACCTTCCTCTGCTGGGCTGAGTTCACCTTCCTCTATAAGGTCTTCTGGAAGGGATACTTTGTCCTGGGAGTCCGAGTCTCTTTTTTCTTCCAGGGAAATCTTCCTCTTTTTAGCCTTTGGAGGCGAATCAGAAGTGGATCGGGAAAAGGAGGCCAATGAAGACTGAATCTCCTGACGGACTATCCCTTTAATTTCGTCTATGAGGGACGGCTGTTCTTCCCTAATAATCTTCTCCGTGCATTTCTGGCATAAATATATTTTGCTTGAAGATAATTTTTTTGAACATATAGCACATTTCCGGCTAGATTTATTTCCTGGTGCAGGATCCTTGTCCCCCTAAAAAAGAGGGAGAAGGGTAATTAATGTATCAATTCTAACCTGCACCTAGGAAAGGACCCCCAGTGCCAGACTTACTGGGACTGGAATTGCGCTGGGCTCCGCAGACATGGAGAAGGTAAATTCCTGACCATCCAGTGTAAAAATGCAAAACGGATTAGGTCCTACCTTAGATGTCTTCAGTCCAGGGCTCTTATATAGGCTACTGGACTCAGCGCTCTCCCTCTTTCCCTGGGGAAGGGGGTGGCAAGGCTCCTCCCCCTTGGTCCAATTGGTGAAGCAGGAACACCTGCGATCACCTGTGGGGTTATTTATCTATTATTCCCCCTTTTTTTTTTTTTCTCTTTACTGCTGAGAGACCCGGAAGTGACCTAAGGGACCCTTTCCCGGCGTCCCACGTCACTTTCCGGCCTTTCCCAAGTTCTTGCTTCCCAGGGTGGAACGCACACCGGAAGTGACGTTATCAGCGGTCCGCGTCACTTCCGGGATCCAGCGCGCGTCTCTCCACTATGGAGACTGCCTTGAGAGGGGGGAGGAGCGGGGCTGGAGAGCTCGAGGAGGCCTCCAGCCCGACACCCACCGGACCTTACCCGCAGGCGCGGACTCGGTGGGGACAGGGGTCCCGAGTCCCGGAGGAGATGGGAGCAGCATAAGGGGAGGAGGAAAACTGCCCAGTCCAAGCTGCCCGGCTAAAAGGTATGCTGGGTGTCTGCCGCCGGCACAGAACACCCTGGATGACCTCTTCATCCCAATAGGGAGAGGAAAAAACACTGGAGGGAGGATGAGGGAGGGGTTATTTAACCTCTTCGTGTTTCCTGTCCCTATTAGGGTGGGGTGACATCCTCCTTTGGTGCTGTCATGGGGGGTTATTGGAGAAAAATGATTTGCAACAAGTATAAAAAAAAAATTAGAATACAAACCAAGTTAGAGTAAAACTATATCAGACAAGAGTACATATTCATAAATTCATAGCTGAAGTTCTATAAGTTGGTCAAGAAACTGACAATGGAGATGAACCACATTCTATCAAGAAGAAAGTAAGAAGAGGACTACTGCAGTAACCGGTGATCATATGGGAGGAGAGAGGTCCGAGGAGTCTATTCTAGAAAGAATGAGTGAGTAGGTCACACATTCCTAAAAAGTCCACACAAGAGGTGGCAGAATCCTTGTAGCAGTCACTGAAAAAGAACAACATACAGTTAGAAAAAGAAGAAGCTTAAAGGTTTCTTGGACCTAAAGTAGACATGATGGACATGTGTGGGGCAGTGCAAGAAGGGATGAGACAGTCGTCGCTAGGGGAATAGGTGTAATCAAGAATACCACCCAGAGGCTCTATACAGAAAGCCACAATGTCACTTCCAGTGAACACACCAGAAATGATGCAAAATTGGATGGCAGTCAACAGTCACCATAGAGTCTGCCACCTCATCTAAGGGCACATTAGGTTTGTGTGTTACTTATTCAGTCATTCTTTCTAGAATAGTCTTCACGAACCTCTCTTTCACAGGACTACTGGTTACTACAGTAGTCCTCTTACTTCTTTCCTTCCTGATGGAATACAGGTCATCATCTAGTGTTTAGATGTGTATTATAACGTGTTAGGCTATGTTCACACTAGGCGCTTTTCCAGCGTTTTTTTTTCTGCAGCAAAACCTGATCTCTTGGCAGGAAAGAAACTGCGTCAAAAACACAGGTTTTTGATGTGTTTTTCAGGATCCCAAAGTTCAGCTTTGCTTCCACCACAGAAGCATGAACACAGGTCACCAATGCAAGACATATGTGAAACCATATTAACCAGAATTACAAATGTAACAGTGAGGGGAGGTGAATTATTCAGGAATAGTTTACCTAAGACACTGGCAGTGCATTGAGTTTGTAGGACACTACTTATTTTCACACTATGGTATGCCTTTGAGTTGCTCAGGGATTCCTCAATTTCACACCTCCGTGGGCCACAGGTATGGTTTAATCTCACATCTAGCTGAACCAATGTTTACATTGTACACAACACTAATTTAATTAAACTGTCCTAATCCAAACTGCCATCTCAGGTGACAAAGACAAGATGGTAAAAACCACAAAAAAAATGAGTTTCACATACTGCTGTACTCGCTTTATTTCCCACTAAAATCTCAGCAAAACCTGATAGCTATGTTCACACTAGGCGTTTTTTTCACTAACCATTACTTTCAATGGGTGAAAACGCTGAAAAAACACTGAAAAAAAGTGACATGCTCTATTGTGCAAAAAAAACATGCAAAGCACAAAATACTGATGACACAAAAACCAGTATGTGTGCATGAGATTTCTGAAATCTCAGACTTTGCTGGTAATGTAAAACACAGCTGAAAATTGTGCATAAAAAAAAAACAAAACAAAACACTGAAAACCCGCTAGTGTGAACATGGCCTTATAGTGCATGTCTGATTAAGGTCTAAATCACCAAAACATCATGGTTTATACTGTGGAATGGATAACACAAATATTATTTTCTTCAACAATTCAATAGTGCCAGGTTCTTTATTATTACAGAATGCCATACAGATCCGTATTCAAGGGGTTTTGGGAGGGAATGTATAAAATTCACCCTTTGAGAAGGAATGATTAAAAAACAAAACAGGGAAATAATTACTTAACCCCCTCTACACATGCTTACAAAGGGAGAGGGAAATAAGCCTCTCCCAGGCTCCGTTGCTAGCTACCTATTGCCTCTCATGGGACAATTAAGAGACAATTTAATATATACCAAAAAAAAAAAAAGCGGTTTCTCCCAATTTCCCCATAGACATGAGTGCTTGAGCAATTGTTCGTGTGTTTTCAAAGAGGTGGGAGCAGAAAGTCGCTGCCAGATTCCTCTGGTAGCAGTTCATCTTCCTTAACAAAAGGTTTGGGGGAGGAAATTCCAGCTACTTGGTCCTTCCCTCTCTAGACTTCTATTGGGGGAGAGTTTGGAGGCCCACCATACACCCCATACACATCAGTAGTTTTTATGGGAGCCTTTATCCCTTGAATCCCCTGTATGTTTAAAACCTTAAAAGCCACCATATCCATTAAAGTAATGTCAGCCAATGGTCTAATGTGTATGGAGGTGCTGGCTGATTGATGGCCAAGGGAGATGTCATATTTGAGGCTGCGTGCCCACTATGCGTTTTTCAAGCGTTTTTTGATGCGGAATTTCCACAGTGGAAACGCTTTAAAAACGCTTGGTAATACGTGCTCCAGGGTCCCCAATGATAATCCCCATGTGCTGTGCACATGCTGCAGAATTTTCCCCTGCGGATTATAATTGAGGAAAAATCCACAGCATGTCCATTATTTGTGCGATTTTTAGGCATGCGGATTTGACTTCACAATGCATTTGAAAAAAGCATGTCAAATCCGCATGTAAAAAGGCTGCAAAAACGCATGTCAAATCCGCATGCGTTTTTACTGGCAAGGACATGCAGAAACGCTGCGGAAATTTTCTGCTTCAATTCTGCATTGTGGGCACATAGCCTAAGGCTGCGTGCCCACTATGTGTTCTTCAAGCGTTTCTGCCATGGAATTTCTGCAGCAAAAACGCTTAAAAAACGCTTGATAATACGTGCCCCATGGTCCCCAATGATAATCCGCATGTGCTGTGCACATGCTGCGTAAATTTCCGCTGCGGATTATCATTGCAGAACAATACGCAGCATGTCCATTAATTTTGGGGACACGCAGCGTAATCGCCGCCATTGACTTGCATTGGACCACGTGACATCTGCATCACTGCGTCTGCACATGCGGATATCACACGGTTCAATGTGCGGATGGTACCCAGGTCTGGAGAAGAAGAGACTCTCATCCAGACCTGGGTACCATTGTACCTGTAAAAAAAAGAACTTAAAATAAAAAATAAAGATTATACTTACCTTCTGATGTCCCCCGGCCCCCTCAGCGATGCGTGCGATGTGTTGGGCGGCTCGCCGTGGTGTGAGGACCTGACATGACGTCACTGAGTCATGTGACAGGTCACGCGACCGCTGACGTCGGCGGTTGCGTGACCTGTCACATGACTCAATGACGTCATCGCAGGTCCTTCACACCACCGCGAGACACCGGGGAGACCTGACGCATTGGAGAAGGAGACCGGGGGCCATCAGAAGGTAAGTATAATCTTTATTTTTCACCATTCTTATTCTTTTTTTTTTAAAAACTATTACTTGGTCACACTATATAAATCCATTCCGGTTGCATGGATTTATATAGTGTGACCAAGTTGTCAAGCACTTTTCCAAGTGATGCTAAAATCGGTTGGAAAAGCGCTTGATAACCCGCATGCAGAAATGCATGCAAAAACACTTGACAAACGCTGCTACCTGGCAGGAAAAACGCATGTAAAATCCTCATGCGTTTTTCCTGCCAGGGAGAAGCGGAAAAAACATGCAGCATTTCTGCATCGTGGGCACATAGCCTAATACTGCCGATCACATTGTTCTCCTGAACAAGTGCTCCTGTGTATTGGAGAGTAGGCTGAGATGGCTGTCGGCTGAACGATCAGCCAAAGCATAGTTCAGCCAACATACATCTAATGCGTATGGCCAGGCTTACATAGTGGTTGGCTGGCAGCTATTCCAACTGCCCCCTATACACATGCACGCTTTACTTAGAAATAAAGCCTCTCCTAGACACCTTTGCTCTTCGCTTATTGGCTCTCAAAACAAAAAGGTTCTGTCGGATGCCCCTGCCACAAAATCTAGAGATTTTGAGCGGCAGAATACATATAGCCATTTTAAGTCTATTTTTAGCAACATTTGGTCTTATGGGCTTCACACTTGGCAAACAAGATATGCGTGTTTGCACAGATTGCAAGCTGATTGCCCAGTTGACAAATGTGCCTGCTGATCTACAGGAGGGCCATTATCAGTTTCTTTCATCTCTACCCCCCAGGTTATTCAACTGCGCACGTGCGTGTGTGCGTGGTGCTCCGACTGACAACTGTGTATAAAAAAAGTACACAAATTAAAGAAATAAAAGCAAATTAAACAAAACAAGCAGGTTTCACAATGCAGAGTAAAACCTCCATCTGCAGAATTCCCAGGCAGATTCTAATTTCTTTACCAATGAAATATCTTAGGCCATGTTGTGCTCACGATCAGGCTATAGCAGCGCTTTGAAAGCAGCGTATTTTCGCTTGCGCCCGAACACATGCGGAGTTATCGCACCCTATACATTCTACTGTGGAAATGAACATGTTGCGGCTCATAAAGCCGCGCCACCAGGGAGCTTACGCAGTGACAAATAGAAGCACAGTGGGCATGGGATTTCTATAAATCCATCTACTGTACAACGCAGCGGTTTGGACACAGCACAGGTGAGCTGCGTCCAAAATGCTGCCACTACAGATCGTGGGCACGTAGCCTTATTATGGATCTCTTATTCCACCTGCCCTTTACAGATATTGTCATCGTTGTCGCCATCAGGGCTTACAAACTAAATCCCCTATCAGTATGTCTTTGGAGTGTTGTAGGGAATCCGAGAACCAGGAGGAAACACTGAGAACATACAAACTCCTTGCAGATGTTGTCCTTGGTGGGATTTGAACCCAGGACCACAGCGCTGCAAGGCTGCAGTGCTAACCACTGAGCCACCGTGCTGCTTCTTATGAGGGAAGCCTGAAAATAATGATTCTTTTACCAGGGTTCATTCAGACGCCAGTTTTTCTCGCATACAAGAAAAACAGAATTAATTTCATCAGTGTCATTTATTCGCATACGTGGAGAAAAAAATTCTCCACCTTCTCCTATGTAACAGTCTGAAAATTGGCCTGCACACGGACGCCATCAAAATGCTATCCGATTTTTTCACAGAACAATAGTCTTGCATTGCAGATTCTGATGCGACACTTGAATCAACATCGGACATATCTCCGTGATTCTGCACTGACCACTCGGTCCGTGGAAAATTACGGATAGCACTCATATGCAAAAAAAAAATGACGTCTGAATGAGGCCTAACTGGGGTAAAGCAACAAATTAGGCTGTGTTCACATTGCGTTTTTGCGCGGTTTTTCTTTTTATGCAAATTTTAAGCTGCGTTTTACAGTACATGCAAAAGCTATGAGATGTCAAATCTCATGCACACACATTGGTTTTTTTTTCCTGACTAATTTGGAAAACTGCTGCGTTTTTTGCAAACTGCAGCATGTCACTTTCAGCGTTTTTTGCAGCATTTTTCACCCATAGAAAGCAATGGGTAGTGTTAAAACACAGCAAAAATGCAGGTACCAGGTTATGACGCGTTTTTGGTGACAAAACTTTAAGGAAGTTGCATCATCTTTTTTTGGGGGGGACACTAAACTTTATCAGCATGCACATAAGACAATAAAAACGCAGAAAAACCTGCTTTTTTACTGCCAAGAGAGCAGGGTTCCCTGCGGAAAAAAAAAAAAAAAACTGTAAAAACGCAACGTGTGAACATATAGCCTTAGAGAGCTTGACAGTCTCCAGGCAAGAACACCATGTAATAAGCATCATTCCTCATTTAGGCTCAATTCACACTAGTGTTACAAGAACAAAAAAAGGGTTCTATTTAAGTAGCCATCAGGTTAACATAATAATGAAAAATAAAGCTGTGTTTTCTTTCTGCTCCCGGTAAAGCTGAGGCCTTCAAACAAAGCCTCCTAACAGAGGCCCTGACAATAATAAGGTATGTCAGATAATAATCGCATGCAATCACTTTAGAGGAGCTGCATTCCTGGTCGGAGCAGTCGTACAGTAATTGCTAGTTGTAAGATGAGCCTCGGGGCAGGTACTAGTAATCAACCAGCTGCAACATGTCAGGAAGTCTCTATACAATACCGCTATAAGCCCCTTACAAAGTCCGAGTCTATAACGATCCAAGCTCCACCACCTTCATAAACACACATTGTTTTCGAGAAGGTACAATTTTATTAGCTGGGCAATGTCCACAGAGGAGATAATGAGAATAACAAGCATACCTGGCAAACTTTGAGAGCCTGGCTCCAATGTTCAGTCTCTGGCTTAGGAGTTCAGTTTTTCTACTGCAATAAACAGGTCTGCCCTATGACTACAAAAACATCTCCAAGTGGACCCTATTAACAGTAAGAGTCTATTTGGGTATCCAGGACTTTCATACTGATGGCCTATCCCTAGGATTGGTAATCAATATCATATTGATGGGGTTCAACACCTGGCACCCCGCTGATCTGCCGTTAGGTATCGTGGTGGCTGGAAGTACACAGTGTACAGACCGAAGCACTACAGCACCCTACACTGTGTAGTGGAATCAGAAGAAAAAAGGATGGCATATAATGGAGAGGGAGCACACCGAATTATGTATGCAAAAAAGTACAAATTTATTTATTTACAAGCATGCGGACAAAAACAAGATAAAATCATTTAAAAAAACACACACAAGGGTACCTCAGGTAGTCAGATACAAGATACTAAGATCATGGGAAACACAATTATGGTAATAGGATGATCATGAATAAGTTAATTTGTCAATGGTGCTTGATAAATTCTTAGTAGGTCATGATTATAATGACAAAGTATATGAACACACACTATTAACCCTAGAGGATATGTATCTGAAATTCATAACAATACAGTTGGCGGCCAATAAATTGATCAAAATGTGTCACAGAAGATACACAGAGCAGATATAGGCATTATATATAGTGATGTTCATACGCATATGGTTGGAATAGATCCATATAATCTCCAAAAGGACAGTATAAAATCCTAAATGGGAAGTTACATCCTATGGTGTCTATAAATACCATATACTACCCTCTGGAAAAGCTTATAAAAAGCCTATATATGCAAGCAAATACCTCATGCAGTTCTATAGGTTTGGATAAGAATCCATGGATATGGCATGATCTAAGTGACCATAAAAGAAAGCATGGGTATTGATGCAATAGCCTGCCACAATGTTACCAGCACCAAAAAAGGGATATGAGGTCCCCGTAGCCCATGCTTTCTTTTATGGTCACTTAGATCATGCCATATCCATGGATTCTTATCCAAACCTATAGAACTGCATGAGGTATTTGCTTGCATATATAGGCTTTTTATAAGCTTTTTCAGAGGGTAGTATATGGTATTTATAGACACCATAGGATGTAACTTCCCATTTAGGATTTTATACTGTCCTTTTGGAGATTATATGGATCTATTCCAACCATATGCGTATGAACATCACTATATATAATGCCTATATCTGCTCTGTGTATCTTCTGTGACACATTTTGATCAATTTATTGGCCGCCAACTGTATTGTTATGAATTTCAGATACATATCCTCTAGGGTTAATAGTGTGTGTTCATATACTTTGTCATTATAATCATGACCTACTAAGAATTTATCAAGCACCATGGACGAATTAACTTATTCATGATCATCCTATTACCATAAATGTGTTTCCCATGATCTTAGTATCTTGTATCTGACTACCTGAGGTTCCCTTGTGTGTGTTTTTTAAATTATGATTTTATCTTGTTTTTGTCCACGTGCTTGTAAATAAATAAATGTGTACTTTTTTGCATACATAATTCGGTGTGCTCCCTCTCCATTATATGCCATCCTTTTTTCTTCTGATTCCTTGGTTGTTTGTTGGCATGGTGAGCACCCATTTACATTTGACTTAATTAGTGGTGCTCCTCTATCTCTTAGTGCTACACTGTGTAGTGGTCATTTTTGGGTACTGCAGTTTGGATCACAGACTTTAATGGGAGCTGAGTCATGGTGAGAAACATGTAACTAGCATTTCCATGAGTCTTTAATATGCTTCAATAAAGTTCCTATTTTATGAAGATCGTAGTGATGAGTTGTTTCTGTTTTGAGAAATGAAGACGCTAATGTGAACAGAGCCTGAAGCTGCCATACACGTTATTAGATAACTGTTGGGACCCCTTCGGCTAGCAACTAACCCTCCTGACTCCTTCATGCACAAGAATGCTCATATTGAGTATTTCTGCGTTCTTATGGAGACAGCAGAGTGAGTGCCCATTGGGGTCCACATGACCACTTTCTCTCCATCTGAGATAAACAGTCCAATTTTTCTAGTCAAAGTTTGATCAGACTAGGATCAGTTTTTCTCAGAAGAGGAGAGGGAAAAAAAGTTTCTCCACCTTCTCCATTATGTCAGTCCATGAAAATTACACTGCACTTTGAGGTCATCCGAGAGCGGTGCATGGACCCATAGACTTGCAATTTACTCTGACACTGATCATAATCGGACAAGTGCACAGCCCCGAAGAATAACATGGGTATGAGTGCTATCCATCAAAACTACAGACAGCACTCGTCTCATATAAATCAGTCATGTGCACCTACCCTTGTAGACGGGCCATTATAAGGAAATGAGTGTTCCCAGAAATGATCCTTCAAGATTATTAGTTTGCTTCCCAATTATTGGTCTGTCTATACAGCTCTGTAGTGACCCGACAAATGAACATTTTGTTCGTTAGTTGGGTGAAATTGTTTTTCTTCAAGCTTAAAGTCATTGTCCAAGCTGGGCAGAAAAGTCTGCGGTCACGATTCCTTGGTATTCCCAGTGCGAGTGGACAGTCACACGTATGTGATCTGCCTACTTGCGGTCACAGACCGACTAGACAAGTTCGGTTTTCAACATCAGAAGTTAATTGAGCGAAGACAGACGAGTCTAATTGTCATGTGACTGCAAGAATCCAAACTGTGCACTGGATGATGTTACGGTTCGGCAGTTACCGGTAGTCACTGACTGACTGCATTCTTTTGTCCCAGACCTGGAGATCCCCATTAAAAATCATTGTTCTCGGAAACACAATGTTCTGTATAAACAAGACTTGTGCAGCCCATGATGATGTCCTGACAAGCACCAAAAATCTTATTAAACAGATCAAAGGGATCGGTGATCTCCCCTGACAGCTAGTGGGGGAGTCGGGGCCATCACACATCAGATAGTGGGGTCAGCCGACGGTCAGCTAACTTATAGCAGATAATTCAGGTTGTGAGCCCACCGGGGACAGTGACGGAGAACAATGTCTGGAAAGTGCTGGGGAATTGTTGGCCGATTCCCCTAAAGGGCACAATCAGATGCAGAATGAAAATATGGATTTTACCAATTAAATCTAAAAAGTTAAATCCACAGAAAAGTGCAGACAGGAGATGGGCAGGCGCCTGTCCCCAGCAGTTACCCCAGTCCTGCTCCGTGTAATCCCGGCCATCCCCTGTAATGAGGGGACGTAATCAGCATTGTGGGGTCTGCGGCTCATCCCCGCCTGTTACACACAATGCTGAATGAATGCAGTGCGGACAGTGCGCACAGCGCAGCGCAGAGGAGCGTGCACTCTACAGGCTCAGGCACGGATTTCCAGCAGTGTCTGATACTGCACGCTCCTCTGTGCTGAAGACAACCAGACCCTCCCGTAACCCAACACAAAAGCCGCAGCACAAGGCACCAGTGTGCACAGTCCCCGACTCTCACCTGCAGTTGCCGGAATTCCTTCTCCAGTTCCCCCCATTCTTCCTGGCACTTGTGCAAGGACATGTTGGAGACCAGCAGCGTCCCGACCGCCACAGCCACGCTCACATGTGACGTCACCTCTCCAGCTCCAGACGGCCGAGGCTGAGAGGCGGAGTCTGCGCATGCGCACTGAGCCCGTGCCGGCTACGCTCAGGGAAGCGGGGGACAAGCGGTGTTCGCTATCTTCGGATAGTGCGAGGTTCCGGCCGGTCTACTACTATCTGATAGTGAGAGACACGGGGGCGCTGCCGTCGCATGCTACATAGTTCCGGGGTGGTCGTCTCCTTGTCACTCATTTACATAAATGCAGATTGTATCAGCGCCTGATATGCAAATAGGTGACTATATTAATAACTGGGCGGGAACCTGAGGCTCTGGGACACCACCCAATCAGCGCGGACACAGCGGCTCTTGCAGTGTGATCTCGCGAGGTTTACACTATCCCGCGAGATCACACTGTGCCCTATCAACGGATATCCGGGAGGAGAGCCACAGGCAGCCTGGACACGGGGGATCCCGGAGCCCAGCCGCAGGGGCCAGCACAGGGCAAAGGAGGTCCGGGCAACACCGAGGGGACGTAGCTCTGGTCCTGCTGATAGGTAAGTAATGAAAAGGGCAAAATCATATGATACCCTTCCTGGGCGCTCAGCAGTAGTCTGAGCTCTCCCCGATAAACCCCACCCCCCAGCCAGCGGTCCCTCCTCCTGCGCGGGGCTGCCAACGGTCCCTCCCTCCCTCCTCCTGCGCGGGGCGGCCAACGGTCCCTCCCTCCCTCCCTCCTCCTGCGCGGGGCGGCCAACGGTCCCTCCCTCCCTCCCTCCTCCTGCGCGGGGCGGCCAACGGTCCCTCCCTCCCTCCCTCCTCCTGCGCGGGGCGGCCAACGGTCCCTCCCTCCCTCCCTCCTCCTGCGCGGGGCTGCCAACGGTCCCTCCCTCCTCCTGCGCGGGGCTGCCAACGGTCCCTCCCTCCCTCCTCCTGCGCGGGGCTGCCAACGGTTCCTCCCTCCTCCTGCGCGGGGCTGCCAACGGTTCCTCCCTCCCTCCCTCCCTCCTCCTGCGCGAGGCGGCCAACGGTCCCTCCCTCCCTCCTCCTGCGCGAGGCGGCCAACGGTCCCTCCCTCCTCCTGCGCGAGGCGGCCAACGGTCCCTCCCTCCCTCCTCCTGCGCGGGGCTGCCAACGGTCCCTCCCTCCCTCCTCCTGCGCGGGGCTGCCAACGGTCCCTCCCTCCTCCTGCGCGGGGCTGCCAACGGTCCCTCCCTCCCTCCTCCTGCGCGGGGCTGCCAACGGTCCCTCCCTCCCTCCTCCTGCGCGGGGCTGCCAACGGTCCCTCCCTCCCTCCTCCTGCGCGGGGCTGCCAACGGTCCCTCCCTCCCTCCTCCTGTGCGGGGCTGCCAACGGTCCCTCCCTCCTCCTGCGCGGGGCTGCCAACGGTCCCTCCCTCCCTCCTCCTGCGCGGGGCTGCCAATGGTTCCTCCCTCCTCCTGCGCGGGGCTGCCAACGGTTCCTCCCTCCCTCCCTCCCTCCTCCTGCGTGGGGCGGCCAACGGTCCCGCCCTCCCTCCTCCTGCGCGGGGCTGCCAACGGTTCCTCCCTCCCTCCTTCGCTCCCTCCTCCTGCGCGGGGCGGCCAACGGTCCCTCCCTCCTCCTGCGCGGGGCGGCCAACAGTCCCTCCCTCCTCCTGTGCGGGGCTGCCAACGGTTCCTCCCTCCCTCCTTCGCTCCCTCCTCCTGCGCGGGGCTGCCAACGGTCCCTCCTTCCCTCTCTCCCCCCGCGCTGGCGGCCAACGGTCCCTCCCTCCTCCAACGGTCCCTCGGCAGTCTCACACTCGCTGTGAACTAGGCTCCGTGTGGCAACCAGGTGTAAGGCAAGTCTCTGCTGCAGCAGCTCCTGGCCGGTGGACCTGAAGGTAAGAAGATGACACTGTCCCTACCATATGATATCACAGCCCCTTCCTCATTGCCTTCCAACTTCTCTCACTCCTCCCATGTACTGTGCTTATGTGGCCATGTGTATTCCTGTCCAACAGAGTTCTCCTCCAGGGTCCCCTGCCCCTCCTCCATGTCTGCTGCTATCCCCATCACCTCCCTACAGTAATACTTTATCATTTCACGTATAGTGTTAAATGCTAGTTGCTACTGCTGCAGAGCCTCTGGATCAGTGATAGCTTTGTTAGTTGACATGACGAACAAGGACTTTTCCATCCTTGGCATCCTGCACATTCATTGGACGGCATGAGCACAGAATTTAATAACAGCTGACATCCTGCCACAATGGTCTTGGCCAAAAATGTCTCTATTTCAAGCCGTGTACAGCTGGTTGATACATGGGGCTCTCTGTCACTCCCTTTGTCACCTGGACATGTCATCACATGGTGGCAATCAGCTGCCATGCCGGTCGCAGACATAACGAAAGCTTGCAGGCCTGTCATTGCTGTCTGGGTCTGGATCTGGATCATGACTGTTAGGGGTTGTTTCTTTTTTCTATATGTGATGTGAATGCAATTTGGGCTGCACTTGGATCTAAATGCTTAGTCATTGATAAAAGATGGGTAGATATAAGTTAAATATCACCCCTGTAAGAGTTGGGGTGCACTTATTGGTCTAGTTGTGTTGCTTTTGAAAGCGGCTTACAGACAAGCATGTTGTTACTTTCACATAAAGCTGGTAGCTGCGCTGATGTTTGCTGTAGGGCCTGGCATCTTGTAGTCATGTCCCTAGGACTGATCATTTTCTCCGGAGTGCAGCAGTTCCCTATAGACAATGTGCACTGCGCCCCAGGTTTAGTAACCTCAGCATATTCGTGCAGTTCACTTGCTTCAGTCCATTTGAACATTGTGTTTCTCTTTTTTTCCAGGCAATACACAATGCCGGTTTGTTGGATTACAGGCTGTAAATACACCCCGGGACGGGTTCATAATGGCCATGAGATCAAACTACACTCTTTTCCAAATTCGCTGCCAAGAATAAAAGAGTGGCTTCTACAAATGGGGCAAAAATTCAAGGACATTGACAACGTCGCCAGACAAATTTTGGACAACAAGCAAAGGAAATGCAACAAGTTTCGCCTTTGTTCTCTGCACTTTTCTGATAACAGTTTTATCGTCAATGTTTTCAGTCGAACACTACGTCCTAATGCCGTGCCCACCATTTTTGATAATGTACCATTTAATGCAGAAAAGGTGAATGAAGATTTATCTCTAAGAAAAACTTTCAAAAGAAAGAAAGACCAGAAAACCTCGCTTTGTGCGATGACGTCACAATATCCATCACTACCGCTGTCAATTAAGTCAGAAGTTATGGACGATTTCCCATTGTACACTACATCAACTGAAAGTGAAATGGAAACCTGCAGTATTGCAAGCCAAAACGAAGATATATCATCCGAAATAATTACTGTGTCCATTAAAGAAGAAGATTTGGATGATTTTCCAGAAAACTCTACATCCACAGAAAGTGTAATAGAAAGCTGTGACAGTGCTCCAGATGAAAGCGAAAAGACAAAATCTCATCAGGACGCCCAAACTCAAACGGATTTCACCTTCAAAAATTCCATTATTTACTTACTGGACAATGACTTCTTGACAGGCAATCCTCCAATCGACCCATGTGGTCCACCATACTGTACCCTCCAGAATCCGATTGTGGCACTAAACTGTCTTATTCAGGCCCCTGGTAGATTATCGTAGGAACTCATTAGACTAAAGTGCTGCCCGTTGAGGACATGGTTGTCCAATTTGGCGTTGTATTTTATCAGATTGGTTACTCTACATTGAGGATTTGTAGAAATTTTATACTTGTTATATACATCTTAGCCCAAACGATGTATGAGTGATGCATGTTTTTTTTTTTTTTCTTTTACAAGTATTAGTCATTTACTACTATAACACTCCAGTACCTTTGTTCCCAGGTGCAAGCCAACTCCACCAGCTTCCCTTTGCTGGAAATGATCTATAGCCTACTTTCTGCATTAAAGTTGTCCTTTCTCTCCTATACATCTCTTCCAAAGCTTCAATTATAATATAGCGTTTTATGAGGCCAAATGTTTAAATAAACTAGCAAAATATAAAACTGACTACAATGTCAGGGGGAAAAAAATCATAAAAGTGAACAAAAACACTCAATATATTTTGTTAGAAGTGTTTTTCTAAACTTATGTGTAACACAAACTGGATTTTGTGTGCATATATCAGTTCATTCTACAAACTTGAAATTCATAGTTTCTCTTTACATACAGTATACATAATGTGTAAAAAAAAAAAAAAAAAAAAAAAAAAAAAAAAATGTACATGTAAAAAAACATGAGTTTCAAGAGTGTGTATATTAATATATATTATGTACACACTTGAAATTCATAGGTTTCTGTTTTGACATTTGCACTTATAGGAGACTTCTTTGGCCTCTGCAATAAAAAAAAAAAAAACAACTGTTACAAACCTGCCTTGAGTATATACTGAGTATCTTTTTATTCGCCGTATTTATTTTTTTAAATAAATCTTTTTCCCAAGTTTTCTTTGTTTTTCCCCATACATCTTTCAACCTATTCAAATCCCATGTTGCAGCATGGTTGAGGGGATGGGATTACTTCTGACTACTGCTTAAAGGGAATGTCAGGAATACCAGAAAAATACCCAACAACTGTTGGAAAAAAGGGTATATAAACTAACTAACAAACCAAGGAGCAGAAAAAATACCCATTAAGAAATAACTTTTAATTTAACATTTAAAAATGTGTACCAAATAGTACAGTTAGGACAAACTACATATATTGAGATGAGATACTAGATAATAAGGGGATGGTGGGGATAGTCATATAACAATCAAAAATTGGCCCTGAATAACCCTGGTAGAGGAGCTCTCCCTACCTAACAACGGAGTGATATCAACCTAAGGGTTAAGATGGTGCCCCCGCTCCACGATGGCTGTCCCTCACCTAACCCTAAATATCCCTACTCAACAGGGACTATGAGACTACTCTGAAGGGACTTTTTGATCCGTTGACGATTTTGGGACTATATTTAAATATATGTTACTTGCTGATGATTCTATATTTGCCTGAGGGACCATTACTAAGGACTTCTGGTGTGCTTCTGAAGTAACCTGACTCTATACCTGCCTGAGGGACCATTACTAAGGACTTCTGGTGTGCTACTGAAGTAACCTGTTTATACGTTTTTGCTGGGACTATCTTCTGGACCGGGTTCATACAGCTATACATCTGTTGCGTCTGAAGGGAATTTTTTTTGCCAGAACACCAGCCGGAACCTCAGAAGGATCTGAACAAGATAAGTCCATTGTTATATATAATTTTTGAAATTACTGAGACTATTTAGGACATTTCTTCTTTTTTTGATCCTTTTATGATTTTGGGACTATATTTAAGGGACATGTTTACCTGCTGGTGATTTTATACCTGCCTAACGGGACTGCTGTTAAGGGCACCTGATGTATTTTTGAAGTGAATGTGTTTTGCTGCGAATACTTCTTGGACCTGGTTCACACAGCTATATATATATATATATATTGTTTTGTGGTCTGAAGGGGACATTTGCCTAAATACCAGCTGGAACCTCAGAAAGATTTGAATAAGAATAAGTCCATTGCTATACATTTTTGAAGTCCTATAATGTTTGACCAGTATATGTTGCAATTGGTTATTGTTTTTTAAGGACTGCCTTTATATTTTTTTAGGCGATCCTATCTATTTTCTATGTATTTATTTAGTATCCCTATTGACATAATTATTGTGTGCTCGATACATATTTAGTTCGCCAATTTGGAAATGACTGGTCATTTGTGTGTATGTGTTTGAGTAGGGATATTTAGGGTTAGGAGGTGAGGGACAGCCATCGTGGAGCGGGGGCACCATCTTAACCCTTAGGGTGATATCACTCCGTTGTTAGGTAGGGAGAGCTCCTCTACCAGGGTTATTCAGGGCCAATTTTTGATTGTTATATGACTATCCCCACCATCCCCTTATTATCTAGTATCTCATCTCAATATATGTAGTTTGTCCTAACTGTACTATTTGGTACACATTTTTAAATGTTAAATTAAAAGTTATTTCTTAATGGGTATTTTTTCTGCTTAAAGGGAATGTCACAATTTTTATTTTCATACTAGGAATTATTGATTATGTAATCACTTATTTTTAATACAAAATTTAATGTCCCGTTTTATTTTTATTCTGCAGTCACTGATGACTGCAATTTTTATTTGCTGGTGTGTAACTGTTTAAGCACGACACTTAAACATTGCAAATATGGGTATTGTACTACTAATTCCAGGCTACAAATCTGTACTCACTGCTGGAAGTAGTCACTGCCGCAGGGCTGCTCTTAGCGGTGAGAACAGTGCTGTGGAGGTGACAGATTCCAGCAGGTGAGAACAGTTTGGTAGCCTGGGATTAGTAGTACATTTCCAGACTGCCCGACCTGTGCTCACCGCCCCTGCTAGCGCTGCGGTGTTCTGAGCACAGCAGTGTAATAATCACTCTGCTGTGTTGTTAACACTGAATCGTAAAGCCTCATTCATATGTCTCTAACGCAGGCTTTACATTGATTTAGCTAAACCCTGCGTCTAATCCCATCCTGTGTCCTACAGTCGGCCGAAACCCTGCATCTAATCCCATTCTGTGTCATACAGTCAGCCGAAACCCTGCATCTAATCCTATCCTGTGTCATACAGTCGGCCGAAACCCTGCATCTAATCCTATCCTGTGTCATACAGTCGGCCGAAACCCTGCATCTAATCCTATCCTGTGTCATACAGTCGGCCGAAACCCTGCATCTAATCCTATCCTGTGTCATACAGGCTGCCGAGCCCTGCATCTAATCCTATCCTGTGTCATACAGGCTGCCGAGCCCTGCATCTAATCCTATCCTGTGTCATACAGGCTGCCGAGCCCTGCATCTAATCTCATCCTGTGTCATACAGGCTGCCGAGCCCTGCATCTAATCTCATCCTGTGTCATACAGGCTGCCGAGCCCTGCATCTAATCTCATCCTGTGTCATACAGGCTGCCGAGCCCTGCATCTAATCTCATCCTGTGTCATACAGGCTGCCGAGCCCTGCATCTAATCTCATCCTGTGTCATACAATCGGCCGGGCCCTGCATCTAATCTCATCCTGTGTCATACAGTCTGAAGAGCCCTGCATCTAATCCCATCCTGTGTGATAGTCTGCCAAGCCCTGCATCTAATCCCATCCGGTGTCATACAGTCTACCGAGCCCTGCATCTAATCCCATCCTGTCATACAATCTGCTGAGCCCTGCATCTAATCCCATCCTGTGTCATACAGTCGGCCGAGCCCTGCATCTAATCCCATCCTGTCATACAATCGGCCGAGCCCTGCATCTAATCCCATCCTATGTCATACAGTCGGCCGAGCCCTGCATCTAATCCCATCCTGTGTCATACAATCTGCTGAGCCGTGCATCTAATCCCATCCTGTGTCATACAATCGGCCGAGCCCTGCATCTAATCTCATCTTGTGTCATACAATCTGCTGAGCCGTGCATCTAATCCCATCCTGTCATACAGTCTACCGAGCCCTGCATCTAATCCCATCCTGTCATACAATCTGCCGAGCCCTGCATCTAATCCCATCCTGTGTCATAGTCGGCCGAGCCCTGCATCTAATCCCATCCTGTGTCATAGTCGGCCGAGCCCTGCATCTAATCTCATCCTGTGTCATACAATCTGCTGAGTCCTGCATCTAATCTCATCCTGTGTCATACAGTCTGAAGAACCCTGCATCTAATTCCATCCTGTGTCATACAGTCTGAAGAACCCTGCATCTAATCCCATCCTGTGTCATACAGTCTGCCGAACCCTGCATCTAATCCCATCCTGTGTCATACAGTCTGCCTAGCCGTGCATCTAATCTCATCCTGTGTAATACAGTCTACCGAGCCCTGCATCTAATCCCATCCTGTGTCATACAGTCTGCCTAGCCGTGCATCTAATCCCATTCTGTGTAATACAGTCAACCGAGCCCTGCATCTAATCCCATCCTGTGTCATACAGTCTGCCGAGCCCTGCGTCTAATTCCATCCTGTCTTACAGTCTGCCGAGCCCTGCGTCTAATCCCATCCTGTGTCATACAGTCTTCTGAGCCCTGCATCTAATTCCATCCTGTGTCATAGTCTGCCGAGCCCTGCGTCTAATTCCATCCTGTGTCATAGTCTTCCGAGCCCTACATCTAATCTCATCCTGTGTCATAGTCTGCCGAGCCCTGCATCTAATCCCATCCTGTGTCATACAGTCGGCCGAGCCCTGCATCTTATCCCATCCTGTGTCATAGTCTGCCGAGCCCTGCATCTCATCCCATCCTGTCTCATACAGTGCCAAGCCATGCATCTAATCCCATCCTGTGTCATACCGTTTGCCGAGCCCTGCATCTAATCCCATCCTGTGTCATACAGTCTGCCGAGCCCTGCATCTAATCCCATCCTGTATCATAGTCTGCCGAGCCCTGCATCTAATGCCATCCTGTGTCATACAGTCTGCCGAGCCCTGCGTCTAATCCCATCCTGTATCATAGTCTGCCGAGCCCTGCATCTAATGCCATCCTGTGTCATACAGTCTGCCGAGCCCTGCATCTAATCCCAGTGCATGATACACTCCGCGTTTCTGATCCCTTCCTGTGTGCTACACTCTGCATATCTAATTCCAGTGTGTGATACACTCCCTGTATTTAATCCCACTCTGCTAAACCATGTATCTGATACCAGCTCATGATACACTTTGCATATCTAATCTCAGCACATGATACAGTCTGTGTATCTAATCCCAGTAAGGAATGGAAGCAAGCAGAAGCACAGTATGCGCAGAAGGTGGAGCACCCCAAACAGAAGTCTAGAGTATCCGCCCTAAAAAACAGATGTGTGTCCTAATGGGCTTTAAATAGGATTAGGGAGATTGTCACTGAGCTATGCTGGGCAACCTGCAAAACCAGACAAGCACAAAAAAGGGCAGCAGACAGCAGTGAAGGAAGCAGCGCCCGGGATACCCGGAACAGATGTGTAACTCATTGAATACTTTGTTCTGTACAAAGTTGAATGCGCTGACAACAAAATCACACAAAAATCATCAATGGAAATCAATTTTATTAACCAAGGGAGGCCTGGATTTGGAGTCACCTGCAAAATTAAAGTGGAAAAACACACTACAGGCTGATCCAACTTTGATGTAATGTCCTTAAAACAAGTGAAAATGAGGCTCAGTATTGTGTGTGGCCTCCACGTGCCTGTATGACCTCCATACAATGCCTGGGCATGCTCCTGATGAGGTTGCGGATGGTCTCCTGTGGGATAGCTAATACTAGAGAAGAGCGATAGCTAATACTAGAGAAGAGAGAGAGAGGATTCAAAAAGACCTAAATAAACTGGAGCAGTGGGCAGCAACCAACAGAATGGTTTTTAACAGGGAAAAATGCAAAGTACTACATCTGGGCAATAAAAATGAAAAAAGCATATACAGAATGGGAGGAATAGAGCTAAGCAACAGTACATGTGAAAAAGACTTAGGTATACTAATAGATCATAGACTGAACATGAGTCAACAGTGTGATGCAGCAGCAAAAAAGGCAAATACAATTCTGGGATGTATTAACAGAAGCATACAGTCTAGATCACGTGAAGTCATTATCGGTCTTTACTCCTCTTTGGTCAGACCTCATCTGGAATACTGTGTACAGTTTTGGGCACCACATTTTAAAAAAGACATCGACAAACTGGAGCAAGTTCAGAGAAGAGCGACCAGAATGGTGACTGGTCTGCAAACCATGTCCTATGAGGAACGGTTGCAGGATTTGGGAATGTTTTAGCTTGCAAAAAAGAAGACTGAGAGGAGACTTAATAGCTGTCTACAAATATGTCAAGGGCTGTCACATTGTAGAAGGATCATCTTTATTCTCATTTGCACAAGGAAAGACTAGAAGCAATGGGATGAAACTAAATGGGAGGAGACACAGATTAGATATTAGAAAAAACTTTTTGACAGTTAGGGTGATTAATGAGTGGAACAGGCTGCCACGAGAGGTGGTGAGTTCCCCTTCAATGGACGTCTTCAAACAGAGGCTGGACAGACATCTGTCTGAGGTGATCTAGTGAATCCTGCTTTGAGCAGGGGGTTGGACCAGATGACCCAGGAGGTCCCTTCCAACTCTACCATTCTATGATTCTATGATGTCCTCCCAGACCTGGACTAAAGCATCCGCCAACTCCTGGACAGTCTGTGGTGCAACATGACGTTGGTGGATGGAGCGAGACATGATGTCCCAGATGTGCTCAATTGGATTCAGGTCTGGGGAACGGACGGGCCAGTCCATAGCTTCAATGCCTTCATCTTGCTTGAACTGCTGACACACTCCAGCCACATGAGGTCTGGCATTGTCCTGCATTAGGAGGAATCCAAGGGCAACCACACCAGCATATGGTCTCCCAAGGGGTCTGAGGATCTTATCTCGGTGCCTAATGGCAGTCAGGCTACCTCTGGTGAGCACTTGGAGGGCTGTGCGGCCCTTCGAAGAAATGCCACCCCACACCATTACTGACCCACTGCCAAACCGGTCATGCTGAAGGATGCTGCAAGCAGCAGATCGCTCTCCATGGCGTCTCCAGACTCTGTCACGTCTGTCACGTGCTCAGTGTGAACCTGCTTTCATCTGTGAAGAGCACAGGGCGCCAGTGGCGACTTTGCCAATCCTGGTGTTCTGTGGCAAATGCCAAGCGTCCTGCACGATGATGGGCTGTGAGCACAACCCCCATTTGTGGACATCGGGTCCTCATATCACCCTCATGGAGTCGGTTTCTAACCGTTTGTGCAGACACATGCACATTTGTGGCCTGCTGGAGGTCAATTTGTAGGGCTCTGGCAGTGCTCCTCCTGTTCCTCCTTGCACAAAGGCGGAGGTAGCGGTCCTGCTGCTGGGTTGTTGCCCTCCTACATCCCTCTCTACATCTCCTGGTGTACTGGCCTGTCTCCTGGTAGCGCCTCCAGCCTCTCGACGCTACGCTGACAGACACTGCAAACCTTCTTGCCACAGCTCGCATTGATGTGCCATCCTGGATGAGCTGCACTACCTGAACAACTTGTGTGGGTTGTAGAGTCCGTCTCATGCAACCACGAGTGTGAAAGCACAACCAACATTCAAAAGTGACCAAAACATCAGCCAGAAAGCATTGGTACTGAGATGTGGTCCGTGGTCCCCACCTGCAGAACCACTCCATTATTGAGGGTGTCTTGATAATTGCCAATAATTTCCATCTATTGTCTATTCCATTTGCACAACAGCATGTGAAATTGATTGTCAATCAGTGTTGCTTCCTAAGTGGACAGTTTGATTTCACAGAAGATTGATTTACTTGGAGTTATATTCTGTTGTTTAAGTGTTCCCTTTATTTTTTTGAGCAGTGTATGAATAATGTATTAATGTTTTTAACCTGTGCACAATCTTTCAGTGATTGGCCCAGCTCTGGGGGGAGGTGGGGCGGTGGGCTGCAAGAGTTATAAAAGAGTGTTTTTGCTATAGGGCTTGTAGCCATGATTAAGACTGCTCTTTTATGCCAATGTTCCATGAAAATAGCTGCGAGTTTATAAAGTCTGGAAGTGGATTGTCTGTGCTCCTGTGCGAAAAAAAAACAAATCCAAGTGCACTGAGCTGGCAATATACAAATTTTGAATCTGGCATGCACATACAGTTACATGTTGTTCGGCAAGTTATGACCACATCACATTTGAAGTGACTTTGAGGGGCCTTTGACAGAAAATACCGAAAAGTGACACCATTCTAAAAACTGCACCCCTCAAGTTTATAAACCCTTCAGGTGCTTCACAGGAATTTTTGGAATGTGGAAGACAATAATGAATATTTAACTTTTTTCACAAAAATGTTACTTAAGACCCAATTTTTTTTTATTTTTTTTCGCAAGGGTAACAGGAAAAAAATGGACCCCAAAATTTATTTTGCAGCTTTTCCTGAGCATGCGGATCTTATTTCTACACCAGGACACAGCGGGAGCAGAATACTACTCTCAATATTGTCCCTTGCTCGCTTGATTGCAGCGCTGGCAGGGGACAATGATGAGAGCAGCATTCAGCACCCGGCGCTTGGGAACAGTTCTAACTGTACGTTGATTCCCACGCGCCAGTACGTGTGCTCCTGATGCGGCACACAGGCACATATCTCCTGTACCAAAAATATCAGGACGTGTGAAACCAGCCTTACTCTGGATTCGGTCTGGCCTCTGTTTAGCGGTGTCCTTTTTTTCAGTTCACAAAACTTTGGCCGACGACACTTTTATGCACGCCTAATAAAAAGACGAACACTGTGGGATCACAGGCCAGACGGCATCCACGGTGTCTCCATCTACCTCATTGCAGGGAATCTTCCACCGGGGGGCTCCGTCTAAATCACATAATTCAGAGATTTACACAGAAACCCCGGTGTAAGTGCTCAGCGCAGAGCGCAGGATAAATGTGAGCTGAGCCATACTGCGATCTTTGGGAGGCAAAATGAACAAATCTGCAGCAGGTGAAGAATTGGTTTTATTTATTTTTTACGCCGTTCCTCATGCGGTATAAGTGATTAGATTACTTTATTCTTCGGGTCGATGCGATTACAGAGATACCAGATTTATATTGGGTTTTTATGATTGACAGCTCTCACACACTGAGAAACTTTTTTTTTTAAAAGACTAGTTTTTGCATCGCCATATTTTGAGAGCTATAATTTTTCCATATGTCGGCTGATAGAGTCATGTAAGGGCTTGTTTTTTGCGGGATGAGTTGACGTTTTTATTGGTACCGTTTTCAGGTCCGTGACATTTTTTGATCGCTTTTTATTTCGATTTTTGGGAGTCAGAATAAACAAAAACCAACAATTCAGTAATTTTTTTTTATGCCATTCCTCGTGTGGTGAAATTGATAAGGCAGAATTATTCTTCGGGTCAGTACGTGTACAGTAATACTACATTTATATAGTTTTTTTATATTTTGGCGCTTTTACACAATAAAAACTATTTTATTTTATAGAAAAAAAAAATTTGCTTTGCTTTATTCTGAGAGCTATAACTTTTTTATTTTTTGGCTCATGGAGTTGTATGGTGGCTTGTTTTTTGGGGGACAAGATGACGTTTTCAGCTGTACCATTTTTATTTACATTTGTCTTTTTGATCGCATTTTATTCCACTTTTTCTTCGGCGGTATGATGATAAAGCATTGTTTTTTTGCTTCGTTTTTTTTTTTTTACCGTTTTCGCTAAAGGAATTAACCAATGGGACAGGTTATAGGTCAGGCAGCATTTAGGGGTTAAATCAGCTGACACCTTGCGGCGATCGCACCCCCACAGCCTCTGTGCGGGCACAATCGCTGACACGTAATAATAACACGTACCTGGTCCATAAAGCACAGGGCACAGGGACATATTATTACGCGGGTTATCTGTCATCAGGTTTTTGCTACCCCATCTGAGAGCAGCATAATGTGGTGGCGATGTATCATTTACTGGGGTGCTTAGTGTAGTTTACTAAAATCTCGGGCTGCATTAGGGACCCTTCTGAGTGCTGTTGCTAATGATATTTATAAAAATGTGTTTGCTAATCTAGTCAATATGGGCTAAATAATATTTTAAAGAAATATTAACTTTTTTTTTAAATGGTTTAAATATATGAATTTTTTATTTTTAAAGTTTGACATTTTCCACTTTTAAACACTAGAGGGAGCAACTACTAAAATTTTCCATGAAAATCTAGTGTAGTGCTAGCTCACATTACGACTGCAGTAAATGTGGGTGGGATCTGCTCAGTGTCTGATGTCACGCCTTCAGGGCCTTTGAAAAAGGTTAAGGGAGGTTGAAGTTTAGGATCACAGTGCAGAAACATTTTGTTGGTAACTGCAAAGGGACACCGAGATGTGGAAATTGTCACCGAGGAAAACTGGCAGCACCAATTCTGTTAGTTGGTGATGCTCGCTGAATCCCGCCCTGGGACTAAATATGCAGACTATTTCACGCTCTGGGATTTGATGAGCGGAGTGTATCACACAGGATGGGATTAAATACGCGGAGTGCTGCACACTCTGGGATTAGATACGCAGACTGTTTCACGTGCTGATATCTATATATATAATCGTCTTACCCGTCTGTCTGTCTGTCCAGGAAATCCCGCGTCGCTGATTGGTCCGGCAGCGGCCAATCAGCGACGCGGGATTTCAGAAAAAAGATGGCGGCCGTTAGCAGCTCATCTGCGGGACGGAGCTCAGCGGCGATGTAGCCCGGGGATGACCGGCGCGAGGCGCTCATCTCCCAGCCGCTAGCATCAGAAGGCCCCCGACCGCCGGCGCCGCTGACCTCCATGCGGCTAGGGTGTCAAGGGAGGACCGGGGAGCGGCGCTGCGGGTCGGGATACTTCTGCTGCGAGAGGCCGCTCATCTCCCGGCTTTTCACAGCGGAAGTAGCCGCACAGGCAGCGGCGCTCCCCGGTCCTCACCAATGCCATTCCGCTCCCCGGTCCTCACCAATACGATTCGCTGATTGGTCGCGGTCTCCGGCCGCGACCAATCAGTGATCTTGGCGCAAAAGTTAAACACCGCTGTGCTGATTGGTCGCGGCCGCTGCCCGCGACCAATCACCGATTTGGGCGCCACATTTAAATAGCGGCCGCGACCAATCACCGATCTTGGCGCCACATTTAAACACTGCTGTGCTGATTGGTCGCGGACTCCAGCCGCGACCAATCAGCATTATTGGCGCCAAATTTAAACCCCGCTCTGCTGATTGATCGCGGTGGCCGGCCGCGACCAATCAGCGACTTTGGAGCCAAATTTAAACAACGCTCTGCTGAATGGTCGTGGTCGCCGTCCGCGACCAATCAGCAGTATTGGCGCCAAATTTAAACCCCGCTCTGCTGATTGGTCGCGGTGGCCGGTCGCGAACAATCAGCGATTTTGGCGCCAAATTTAAACCCCGCTCTGCTGATTGGTCGCGGTTGCCGGACGCGACTAATCAGCATTATTGGCGCCAAATTTAAACACCGCTTTACTGATTTGTCGCGGTGGCCGGCCGCGACCAATCAGCGATATTGGCGCCAAATTTAAACACCGCTCTGCTGATTGGTCGCGGTTACCGGTCGCGAATAATCAGCATTATTGGCGCCAAATTTAAACACCGCTTTGCTGATTAGTCGCGACCGCCGGCCGTGACCAATCTGCGATATAGGCGCCAAATTTTAACACCGCTTTGCTGATTGGTCACGGTTGCCGGCCTCGACCAATCAGCGATTTTGGCGCCCGGTCGGCCGCATACATATTCTAGAATACCCGATGCGTTAGAATCGGGCCACCATCTAGTAATATATACAGTGGTGGCCAAAAGTATTGGTACCCCTGCAATTCTGTCAGATAATACTCAGTTTCTTCCTGAAAATGATTGCAATCACAAATTCTTTGGTATTATTATCTTCATTTAATTTGTCTTCAATGAAAAAACACAAAAAGAATTGTCCTAAAGCCAAATTGGATATAATTCCACACCAAACCTAAAAAAGGGGGTGGACAAAAGTATTGGCACTGTTTGAAAAATCATGTGATGCTTCTCTAATTCGTGTAATTAACAGCACCTGTAACTTACCTGTGGCACCTAACAGGTGTTGGCAATAACTAAATCACACTTGCAGCCAGTTAACATGGATTAAGTTGACTCAACCTCTGTCCTGTGTCCTTGTGTGTACCACATTGAGCATGGAGAAAAGAAAGAAGACCAAAGAACTGTCTGAGGACTTGAGAAACCAAATTGTGAGGAAGCATGAGCAATCTCAAGGCTACAAGTCCATCTCCAAAGACCTGAATGTTCCTGTGTCTTCCGTGTGCAGTGTCATCAAGAAGTTTAAAGCCCATGGCACTGTGGCTAAGCTCCCTAGATGTGGACGGAAAAGAAAAATTGACGAGAGATTTCAACGCAAGATTGTGCGGATGGTGGATAAAGAACCTCGACAAACATCCAAACAAGTTCAAGCTGCCCTGCAGTCCGAGGGTACAACAGTGTCAACCCGTACTATCCGTCGGCGTCTGAATGAAAAGGGACTGTATGGTAGGATACCGAGGAAGACCCCACTTCTTACCCCGAGACATAAAAAAGCCAGGCTGGAGTTTGCCAAAACTTACCTGAGAAAGCCTAAAATGTTTTGGAAGAATGTTCTTTGGTCAGATGAGACAAAAGTAGAGCTTTTTGGGAAAAAGCATCAACATAGAGTGTATAGGAAAAAAAAAGAGGCATTCAAAGAAAAGAACACGGTCCTTACAGTCAAACATGGCAGAGGTTCCCTGATGTTTTGGGGTTGCTTTGCTGCCTCTGGCACTGGACTGCTTGACCGTGTGCATGGCATTATGAAGTCTGAAGACTACCAACAAATTTTGCAGCATAATGTAGGGCCCAGTGTGAGAAAGCTGGATCTCCCTCAGAGGTCATGGGTCTTCCAGCAGGACAATGACCCAAAACACACTTCCAAAAGCACTATAAAATGGTTTGAGAGAAAGCACTGGAGACTTCTAAGGTGGCCATCAATGAGTCCAGACCTGAATCCCATAGAACACCTGTGGAGAGATCTCAAAATGGCAGTTTAAAGAAGGCACCCTTCAAATATCAGGGACCTGGAGCAGTTTGCCAAAGAAGAATGGTCCAGCAGAGCATTGTAAGAAACTCATTGATGGCTACCGGAAGCGGTTGTTCGCAGTTATTTTGGCTAAAGGTTGTGCAACCAAGTATTAGGCTGGGGGTGCCAATACTTTTGTCTGGCCCATTTTTGGAGTTTTGTGTGAAATGATGAATGATTTGATTTTTGCTTCATTCTCTTTTGTGTTTTTTCCTTGCAAGCAAATTAAATGAAGATAATAATACCAAAGAATTTGTGATTGCAATCATTTTCAGGAAGAAACTGAGTATTATCTGACAGAATTGCAGGGGTGACAATACTTTTGGCCACCACTGTATAATCATCTTATCCCGTCTGTCTGTCCTTCTATCCAGGAAATCCCACGTCGCTGATTGGTCCGGCCGCGGCCAATCAGCGACGCGGGATTTCAGAAAAAGATGGCGGCCGTTAGCGGCTCATCTGCTGCACGGAGGTCAGCGGCGATGCAGCCGGGAGATGACCGGCGCCAGTCGGTCATCTCCCGGCTGCTAGCAGCAGAAGGACCCCGACCAGCGATTTTGGCGCCAAATTTAAACAACGATCTGCTAATTGCACCCGGTCGGCCGCAAACATATTCTAGAATACCCGATGCGTTAGAATCGGGCCACCATCTAGTATTAAATATGCATTCTGTATCATGTGCCAGGATTAGATGAGTAGAGTGTATCACTCAGGATAAAATTAAATATGTGGAGTGCAGCACACGCTGGGATTAGATACGGGGAGTACATCACACTCTGGGATAAGATACCCAGAGTGTTTCACGTGCTGGGTTTAGATATGCATTCTGTATCATGTGCCGGGATCAGATGAGTAGAGTGTATCACACAGGATGGGATTAAATACGCGGAGTGCTGCACACGCCCGGGCAGTTTAGACGGCATGCCCCCCCACCACACACACACACACACCTGATGTATCACGTGACTTGTCACATGATCCCCCTTTGATAGATCATGTGAAATTAATTCTGCACAATATTAATTATAATTATTTTTTATATTAATTGTATGACTTAATATTGAGCACAATTAAGTATGCTGACATCTCCCTATGTATGTAGGGTCTCACACTGTATAATACGAGCTTTCACATAATCCTCCTATACACAGCAGGAGACCTTACGGCGCCCCCCCAGATACAGCCGGAGGCCGCACGGCGCCCCCCAGATACAGCCGGAAGCCGCACGGCGCCCCCCCAGATACAGCCGGAGGCCGCACGGCGCCTTCCCAGATACAGCCGGAGGCCGCACGGCGCCTTCCCACATACAGCCGGAGGCCGCACGGCGCCCCCCCAGATACAGCCGGAGGCCGCACGGCGCCCCCCCCAGATACAGCCGGAGGCCGCACGGCGCCCCCCCCCCAGATACAGCAGGAGGCCGCACGGTGCCCCCCCCAGATACAGCAGGAGGCCGCACACACACAAACAAACATATGCAGACATATACAAAGACAAATACATACACGCATAGGCTGCGTGCCCACTATGCGTTTTTCAAGCGTTTTTGCCACGGAACTTCCGCAGCGAAAACTCTGAAAAAACGCTTGGTAATACGTGCCCCATGGTCCCCAATGATAATCTGCATGTGCTGTGCACATGCTGCGGAAATTTCCAATACGGATTATCATTGCGGAAAAATCGGCAGCATGTCCATTAATTTTGCAGACACGCAGCGTAATTACCGCCATTGACTTGCATTGAATCGCTTAATATCCGCATGACTATATGTGCACATGCGGACATTAAGCGATTCAATGTGCGGATGGTACCCGGGTCTGGAGAAGAGGAGACTCTCATCCAGACCCGGGCACCATAGTACCTGTAAAAAAAAGAATTTAAAATAAAAAAAAAATAAAGATTATACTCACCTTCCGATGGCCCCCGGTCTCCTCAGCGATGTGTCCGGTCTGTTGTATGCGTCGCGGTGGTGTGAAAGGACCGGCCATGACGTCATTTAGTCATGTGACAGGTCACATGACAGCTGACATCGGCTGTCGCGTGACCTATCACATGACTAAATGACGTCATGAAAGGTCCTTTCACACCACCGTGAGCCGCCCAACACACCGGACGCATCGCTCAGGAGACCGGGGGCCATCGGAAGGTGAGTATAATCTTTATTTTTTACCATTCTTATTCTTTTTTTTAACTATTACTTGGTCACGCTATATATGCCGGTTGCATGGATTTATATAGTGTGACCAAGTTGTCAAGCACTTTTCCAAGTGATGCTAAAATCGCTTGGAAAAGTGCTTGATAACCCGCATGCAGAAATGCTGCAAAAACGCTTGACAAACGCTTCTACCTGGCGGGAAAAATGCATGTAAAATCTGCATGCGTTTTTTCTGCCAGAGAGAAGCGGAAAAAAAAAGCAGCATTTCTGCATCGTGGGCACATAGCCATAAACACATTTGAAACACAAAAATACATAAACAGACATATCACACAATGATAATGATATCGGCACACACTGACACATCACTCACCGTCCCCCTGCTCGGCTCCAGTCGTCCAGCTCCTCTCTGGTGGTAAGAAGCAGTGCAGGGCACACTGCATGACGTCACGCTAGCAAACACTGCCGCGCACAGGGCCGTGTCTTCTAGCTGTGATGCGGCCGGGCCAGCACACGTGCGCACGCACGATACGCAGATATGCGCACACATGCACACGGTACGCAGATATGCGCACAGACACATGCACACAGGCATACGTACATATCTTATAAACACATAAAACTGTCCTGTCCAGCAGCTCCTCAGGCATGTCTCAGTGCAGGGCCGCCTGCGTGTCACAGACATGACCCTGCTTTCAGTGGGGCCTACTCGCCGTTGGGGCCTGGGCTGCTTCCACAGCATCTGTGTAGGACCTCTAGCGCTGCTTGATTGCCGGCACTTCACCTGACATGGCCGTGCGCTGTGCAGTTGTGTCTGGTAGTAATGGCGCGGCAGGGACAATACACAAGCACAATTATAGGCGCAGTGTCGTCCCTGCCGTGTCATTACTACCAGAAACAGCCGCACAGCTCACGGCCATGTCAGGTGAAGTGCCAGCGGTCCTGCACAGATGCCTGGGAAGCGGCCCGGGCCACGACAGCGAGTGAGCCCCCCTGACGGTCCACAAATACATAGATACATACACACACATATATATCAGCTGTGTATCCACCTGACTTCTGCACAACACAACTGATGGTCCCAACCCCATTTATAAGGCAAGAAATCCCACTTATTAAACCTGACAGGGCACACCTGTGAAGTGAAAACCATTTCCGGTGACTACCTCTTGAAGCTCATCAAGAGAATGCCAAGAGTGTGCAAAGCAGTCATCAAAGCAAAAGGTGGCTACTTTGAAGAACCTAGAATATAAGACATATTTTCAGTTGTTTCACACTTTTTTGTTAAGCATATAATTTCACATTGGTTAATTCATAGTTTTGATGCCTTCAGTGTGAATGTACAATTTTCATAGTCATGAAAATACAGAAAAATCTTTAAATGTATATATATATACACACACACTGCACATGGACTTACCCTTTCTGTACATGATGCAGGTTCTTCCATCTTCTCTATGGGGCAGCCTCCCCTCCTCTTGGGGCCCGACTGCAGAGTTCTCGGTGTAATTGCAGGGCAGGAGGGGGAGAGCGGAGAGGTAACATTCAGATCCGGGTAGGGGGCAGGGAGAGCAGTGGCCATGCTGTAAGCTGGCTCTGTGCTCTGCTGGAGGCCGGAGCAGGTGGGCGGAGCCTCCTCTCCTGCACTTACACAGTCAGCAGCTGGTGTGTCATCCTCTGCAGCCGCCAGACACAGCAGGGCCCTCCTGTCACACATTATAATGAGGTCAATCTGGCCACAGGCCCCTAGGAGCCCCGGGCCCCATGGCAGCCCCGGGCGGTAGCCCGGATTAACCTCATTATAATCTGCCTATGATACCAAGTCCTTACTTCCCATTATTATTATTTATTATTATAGCGCCATTAATTCTATGGCACTTTACATGTGAAAAGGAGTATACATAGCAAACAACAAGTACAATAATTTGAACAAAAACTTGTCAGCGACTGGTACAGGAGGAGAGAAGACCCTGCCCGCGAGGGCTCACAATCTACAAGGGATGGGTGAGGATACAGTAGGTGAGGGCAGAGCTGGTTGTGCAGCGGTATGGTGGAGCGATGGTTACTGCAGGCTGTAGGTTTGTCTTGGTCTTCCTCCTTGCTGCACCAACGCCTGGGGTCCGTGTGCCACTGCCCACCTGGACATGAGATTTAGAGGATCCACCTCATCAGGTGAGCCTAAACACCTTTGTAGCTAGCCAAGTACAATTTAATTTAAACAGAACCTGAGACATTTGCCCTATTCTACTTGCTCCTTCTGGAATTCATTATTCCCCCCTTCATGATATCTATTGACTTTCAGGACAAAATAAAAGCTCTCATATGATTTCTACACAAGAAATGGTGTTGACCCTAAATTATTATTCGAGTTTGTCCACACATACAGTGGATGTAAAGTCTACACATCCCACGTTATGTAAAAAAAATCATACCAAGAAGAATCATTTCAGAACTTTTCCACCGTTAATGTCACCTATAATCTGTACAAATCCATTGAGAAACAAATTTAAATAGTTTTGAGGAAGGAAATAAAAATAACAAATCAAAAACAATGCGGTGGCATAAGTGTGAACACTCACTTAGAATTGGGGACATAGCTGTGTTCAGAATAAGCAAATCACATTTAAAGAACAGACATATGTGATTACAGACACCTTTGTCTCATCTCCTGGCAGTCCTTGTGGGGGGAGGGGCAGTATAGCTGAGTTTAGCTGTTTCACATTACAAACCCTTTTATGAGCTCTCATTGCACTGTCACCTATACTATACTGCCACTCCGCCCACACTGCTTGTTGGGGAATGAGACAAAGGTATCAGTAATCTCTCTTGGATTTCTGTTGTGCTCAACTTGTAATGGCTGTACAGTGAGATCAGGCAAATTAAAGGGGTTGTCCGGTGCAAATCGATAAGTCTGCAGTCACTCTGTGTGACTGCAAACATATGAATCCCCCCCAGCGCACGCACTGTGCTCTGCGAGGATTCCCCGGTATCAGACCCGGGACCGGAGGGTATGTATGAGTTATACATAACCCCATGCCAGTGGGCATGGCCTCGCTCTCCATACACTTGTATTGAGCGAGGCCGCGCCTTCTAGTCCCACTGGCCGTCCATGTCACTAGATGGGGCGTAGCCTCGCTCCATACAAGTGTATGGAGCGAGGCGGCGCTAAATGGCCGGGGGTATGTATAACACATGCATATCCTCCGGTCCCGGGTCTCATACCGGCGAATCCCAACAGTGCACAACGCCTGCACTGGGGGGATTCATAAGTCTGCAGTCACACAAAGTGACTGCAGACTAGTGTTAAGCGAGCATGCTCGTTTAACCCTTTAAATGCAGCTGCGGCTGCATGTGTCGTGGCTGTTAGACAGCTGTGACACATGCAGGGATTGCCTAACAGCCGCGACACATGCAGCCGCGGTGGCTCAAACAGAGATGCCAAGCACGCCGAAACTACTCAGCGAGCACCTGAGCGTGCTTGTTTAAAGGGTTAAATGAGCACACTCGCTCAACACTACTGCAGACTTGTCACTTTTCACTGGACAACCCCTTTAAGCACAATAGATACAGTTTGGAAAATAAGTATTTGATACACTGCCGATTTTGCAAGTTTTCCCACCTACAAAGAATGGAGAGGTCTGTAATTTTTATCGTAGGTACACTTCAACTGTGAGAAACTGAATATTAAAAAAAAAATCACATTGTATGATTTTTACAGAATTAATTTGCATTTTATTGCATTAAATAAGTATTTGATGCAATAGAAAAACAGAACTTAATATTTGGTACAGAAACCTTTATTTGCAATTACAGAGGTCAGACGTTTCCTGCAGTTCTTGACCAAGTTTGCACACTCTGCAGCAGATATTTTGGCCCACTCCTCCATACAGATCTTCTCCAGATCTTTCAGGTTTCGGACTGTCGCTGGGCAACATTGAGTTTCAGCTTCTTCCAAAGGTTTTCTCATGGGTTAAGATCTGGAGACTGGCTAGGCCACTTCAGGACCTTGAAATGTTTCTTACAGAGCCACTCCTTAGCTGCCCTGGCTGTGTGTTTCAGGTCACTGTCATGCTGGAAGACCCAGCCACGACCCATTTTCAATGCTCTTACTGAGGGAAGGAGGTTGTTGGCCAAAATCTCGTGATCCCATCCATCCTCTCTTCAATACGGTGCAGTCGTCCTGTCCCCTTTGCAGAAAAGCACCCCCAAAGTAAGATGTTTCCCCCACCATGCTTCACAGTTGGGATGGTGTTCTTGGGTGGTCTCATCTGATCCAGATGGTCACTGGCAAACTTCAAATGGGCCTGGACATGTGCTGCCGTGAGCAGGGGGACTTTGCATGCCCTGCTGGATTTTAATCCATGACGGCGTAGTGTGTGTAAAGCAGGTGCCGGGATGCAACGCATGGAGACACAAGACGGGAACAGTCAGGGATTGCTAAAACCACTTTATATGTATAACAAGTATTATGCAAGGGGGTTAGTAACAGGGATAATAAGCAACACCTTGGAATAACAATGAGAAACAGTTTCAGTGAATAAGGGTCAAGTTCTCTGCATAAATGTAATGCACCCAGTCGTGGGAGTCACCACGTGAGTTCTCTGTATGGCCCTAGCGGGGGTCACCGGTTATTCCCGCTAGGCTGCAAGTCTCTTCCGGATAAAGTCTATCAACTCCCGTTTAGCCTCCCACACACCAAATGGCCCCCTCCCAACCTGAAATCCTAATCCCAACTGTCCCCGGTACCGTGAGTGGAAATTGGAAGTGACAGCCCTGTTCACTTGCACGATTCCTCAGCTGTTGCTGGCGCATCTCTCCTGTCGCAGTCCTCTCTCAGCTCTTCTCGGCTTGACAGTCGACAGTAGTCTCCCATGCTTAGGGTGCGGGGATCCAGACCTCGGTTCTTGACAGGTGGCGTCGGGTCCCAGGAACGTACTCTGTGTGGGGCGCAGGTCCTGACTCTAGGCCACATGCGCAGGGCTCAGGGAGCTTCTGTGAGGAGTCCAGAACTTCTCAGGCGGCGTCTGACTCTGATGCAGCGCAGACCTCTGGCTGGGGCCTGCCGCGATGGGATCTTCGGTCCCTCTGGAACACGTCTGCTCCACTCTGCAGTCTGGCTCCAAATCTCCCTGCGTCTTGGCGCGCTGGGCTTTTATATCCAGGAAATCCTTCCTGGAGGTCACCTGATCAGGTGCAGCATCTGAATCTCTTCCCCCTCCAACTCTTCTGGCATAACTTGGTTCTGCTTTATTTCTTCTGGCCAGCAGATGGCATCCTTTCCTCATCTCTGACAATTCCTGTAAGACTCCTCCTTTATTGCACTTTACTACATGTGTTACTAACTGTAATGTTTGAGACTGTGGTCCCAGCTCTCTTCAGGTCATTGATCAGGTCCTCCTGTGTAGTTCTGGGCTGATTCCTGACCTTTCTCAGAATCATCCTTACACCATAAGGCAAGACCTTGAATGGAGCCCCAAACCAAGGAAGATTGACAGTCATCTTATGTTTCTTCCATTTTCTAATAATTGCGCCAACAGTTGTTGCCTTCTCACCAAGCTGCGTGCCTATTGTTCTGTAGCCCATCCCAGCCTTGTACAGGTATACAATTTTGTACCTGGTGTCCTTAGACAGCTCTTTGGTCTTGGCCATGGTGGAGAGGTTGGAGTGTGATTGACTAAGTGTGTGGATAGGTGTCTTTTATACAGGTAACAAGTTCAAACAGGTGTAATTAATACAGATAATGAGTGCAGAGTAGGAGGGATTCTTAAAGAAAAATTAACAGGTCATGAGAACTAGATTTCTTCTGGTTGGTAGGTGATGAAATACTTATTTCATGCAATAAATCGCAAATTAATTATGTAAAAATCATACAACGTGATTTTCCGGATTTTTTTTTTTTAAGATTCTGTCTCTCACAGTTGAAGTGTACCTACGATAAAAAATACAGACCTCTCCATTTTTTGTAGGTGCGAAAACTTGCAAAATCGGCAGTGCATCAAATATGTTCCCCACTGTATGTGTGATTATGGACACCTTTGTCTCATCTCTGGACAGGCAGTGTAGGAGGAGTTGATGTACAGCAGAGATGACTGCTATGAATGGAAGACAGTTGAAAGAAGCTGTAATGTGATACAGCTAAACTCAGCTGTGCTGCTCCTGCCTCCTCCTCCCACATGGACTAGCTGGAGATGAAAGCTCAAATGTGTCAGTATTCACACAGTAGTGTTCAAAATAATAGCAGTGCGTTAAAAATCATGAGTTAAGCACAAAATCTTTATAAGGCTATGTGCCCACGATGCAGAAATGCTCAGGATTTTTTCCTGAGCGTTTCTGCATCTCCCTGGCAGAAAAAAACGCATGCGGATTGTACATGCGTTTTCCTGCCAGGGACATGCGGATGTGAAGCGTTCTTCACTTGCATTTCCGCATGTGGGTTGACAAGCGCTTTCCAAGCGATTTTAGCATCACTTGGAAAGTGCTTGACAACTTGGTCACACTATATAAATCCATGCAACCGGCATGGATTTATATACTGTGACCGAAAGAATGTTTAAAAAATAAAAAATAAATATATACTTACCTTCTGATGGCCCCCGGAGTCTTGCTTCCCTCCGTTCTCCCTTGCCGGCAGCGGTACACTGAAGGACCTGCCGACGTCAGCGTCGCGTGACCCGTCACATGACTATGACGTCAGCGCAGGTCCTTCAGTCCATCGCGAACTGCTGGCATGCGAGGAGGAGCGGACTGCGGGCCGCCAGTAGGTAAGTATACATTTATTGTTTAATTTTATTCTTTTTTTTTACAGGTTCTATGGTACCCAGGTCCGGAGGAGAGTCTCCTCTTCTCTAGACCTCGGTACCATCCGCACATTAGAACGCATGGAATGCGCATCCACATATACAGTGATGCGTAATCCATGCGATCTAATGCAATTCAATGGCGGCGAAAACGCAGCACTTCCGCAAAATAATTGGTAGTGCTGCGTTTTTTTCCGCAATGATAATCCGCAGCGGAAATTTCCGCAGCATGTGCACAGCACATGCGGATTATCATTGGGGAACATGGCAGGCCTTCTACCATGCGGTTTTTAAGCATTTCTGCAGCGTTTTTGCCGCTGCGGAAACGCTTAAAAAAAACGCATCGTGGGCACACAGCCTACTAGTTTTTATTTCCATGCATTGGGAACATTGTACACTGTTTTCTAATTCAAAACATGAAGAGAGATGTATATAATTTTAACTACCGTATTTTTCGGACTATAAGACGCACCCCAAATTTTGGGATGGAAAATAGGAAAAAAAAGTATTTTTTAGAAGATGGGGGGTTCCGTCTTATAGTCTGACTAGGTATGGTATCTTAACTGGGGGGCAGTGGAGCGGGGGTCACAGGAGGCTGGGTCCTTCAGGAAGCCAGTGGAAGTGGAGGAATGCTGCAGACTCTGGGTGCGAGAAGGCAGTGCTCCAGCAGCCGGAAGTTGCGCTGGTGGTGGAGCAGGATCGCAGGGCCCTCCTTTCCCTCCCTCCCTCAGGAATCCAGTGGCGGCAGCAGAAGAGGTGAGGTGCTGCGGGGACGGTGTCTGGCTGTCGGCAGAGCGGCGAGCGCTGCTTTCTGGTGGCCGCAGCCATCTTCCTGAAGCCGTGATCTACAGGAAAATGGCCACCGAGATCCCAGTCTGCGCATGCGCCGGCTCGGGCGGCCAATTTCCTGTAGATCACGGCTACAGGAAGATGGCCGCGGCCACCGGAAAGCAGCACTCGCCGCTCTGCCTCACCGCCAACAGCCAGACATCGGCCCAGAAGCACCTCACCTCTTCTGCTGCCGCCGCCGGGTTCCTGGAGGAGGAAAAGAACGGGAGGGCCCTGCGATCCCGCTCCACCACCACCGCAAGTATCCAGTAAGCTTACGTTCGGACTATAAGACACACCCCGAATTTTCCTCACAAATTTGGGGGGAAAAAGTGCATCTTATGGTCCAAAAAAATACAGTTCTTTACAGAAAATAACATAAAATTAACAGTGGGCTGTTCTAAAAAATAGCAGTGTCTGCATTTGTCTTTACAAACTCACAATATGTACTGTTTTTTGAGGATTTAGCATTCCTGTGAATCACTAACCTAATATTTAGTTGTATACCCACAGTTTTTTTAGAACTGCTTCACATCTATGTTGCATATGTGACACCCCAGGGGTCTGGTTGCCACAGTGATAGAGATATTATGTCTGAGAGCAGGTGGGAGGTCCTTTGGTCAGGGATCCTGTGCATGCCACACCTCCTGCCCAGTCTTGGGAGGGGAAGAACTTCCCCTGTATAAACCCGGGGCTGAGGCAGGGTGAGTCAGACAAGGAGAGTGGAGAAGAGAAGCAGCATAGGAAACAGCAGAGTTACAAGGAGTCAGGGGCTGGCAGCTACAGAGCTCGCCCTGACTAAGAAGATTCTTTACCGGACCCGGAGTCCGAGGCTGTGGGGACTAACTCCTACCCAGCAGCAGAATCCGTCGGGCAGGGGATTTCAGGTCCTCTGGCCCAGAAGCCCGAAGGCACGGTCACACGCGTGGGACCAGCACCGCCATCGTGGAGCGGAAGCCATTAGAAGGCCCCGAGTCACCGGCCATACGGGTGAGCACCACACGGTACACTCAGGGACGTGGGCTACTTACATCAGCTTCTAGCAAGGTAGCCAGAAGAGTACAGTCAGTTTGGGAGGCCTACAACTACGCCTGGCCAGGGGAGATCCCATCTGCTCAAAGACTGACCAGGCCCCGTTTGCTAGCAAGTACTCCGGGAGGGTCTGTCGTTGTTACCAGTAAAGACCCTGAACTACACCGTACCGTCTCTGAGTGGTTCCTGCTACCCCCATCATCCACGTCGGCTGCCCTGAGGCCATACCCCTCCCGTTGGGGGTTATACTATCACGCTGCACAATCCTACCACCGGCCTCAGCGGTCTGCCCTGCAGCAGCAGCTTCCTGGCTGCACTCAACGGGTGGCGTAGTCATCAACTATTTACTACTAATAGACTGCCGTCTAGTTTGACTCCCTGGGCACGGACCGGGTCACCGCCACGAGATTACAACCCTCCACGGATCCGGCTCCGGGTAAGCTCCCGCGTGCGCACCGCAGCGCGACACAGGCCCAGGGGCGCGTCAACTTTGGCGTAGTCGGCAGGATTTCGTGCCCGCAACCACCGGGTACTGCGTGCCTGAAAAGCAAAGACTGTTCAAACTTACCAGTGGTGAAGGTTTCCCGCCATCCGGCGCCATCTTCTACCTTCTTCCCGCCATCCGCGAAGTTTTCCCGCCATCCGGCGCCATCTTCGACCTTCTTCCCGCCATCCGTGGAGTTTTCCCGCCATTGGACGCCATCTTGAGGACGCCGCGCGGGAAGAAGAGGGGCGTGGACTCCGAAAGCGCGCGAGAACTGAAGCCCCGCCTCACGTCCGGACGTTGCGTAAGGTCCTGGAAGGAGCCCAGCAGACGCCGACGTCACAGGAGCGCGACGGAAGGTCCTCAACCCTGACGATCCACTGCGGAGCCGCGGCCTACGGAAGAGGATCATCGCAAGGTAGGCCACGGTCCACTAGGGGGGAGGAAGATGTCGGATACGGAGGAGAGCTTCACTGCCTCAACCCCCGCCAGCGCTACCGCTGCTGCAGTTATGCCCTTCACCATGCCCTATATCCCGGGAGCAGCTTGGCTACCCCAGTACTCAGGGGAGTCACATACCCTGCATAACTTTAGAGAAAAGCTGGATAGCCTCTTCCAGGTGTACCCCCTCACAGAAGAGCAAAAAGTGAGCATCCTGGTGGCCCAACTAACCGGGGCAGCCAAAAGGGAAGTAAAATCCTGGCCACCTGGGAGGAAGACTGTCGCAGGGATACTAACCCGGCTGAAGGACACCTTTGATACCCGCACCTCAGCCGAGATTAAGCTTAGATTCTACGGGTGCAAGCAGCGAGCGCATGAGAGTATAAGGGACTATGCACTAAACCTACAAGAGGCCCTGAGGGCCATAAAGCAGACCGACCCTGATGGGGTGGGAAATGAGGACAGGCTATTGACTGAACAATTTATAGAGGGTTTATATTGCAATGCCCACCGAACCCAGTTGCGGGCAATGGCCTTACAGGATCCCCATCTGGACTTTGCACAGTTCAAGGACAGAGCCATCCGGGTGCTCCGAGAACCGGCACCAGGTGGCGTTGTGACCCACAGACGCCCCACTACCACTTACTACCAGGAGGCGGCGCCCTTGTCAGCAGGGCCTGTGGGAGCTGATGCGCAGGCTTTGGACAATGACCCGGCTCCAGACCTACACCATCAGGTCCAAGAGCTAGCTAAGAGCGTTGCTGCGCTAACCCGAACTGTGCAGTCTTTACAGGTTTCCACCCCAGGGAAGATCCAGCTGGCATCCGGACCGGAGGACATCCCGTGGCGTCGACCAAGGAGGACCCCACCGGCCAGAGGAAGACCCAGTGACCGATACAGTGAGGACGGACGACCCATCTGCCGCCGCTGCAATCAACCCGGACATATGGCAAGGTACTGTTCTTTAAACGGGCACAACCTGGGGTAGAGGGCCAACCCCCAGGAAAAAGATCACCAGGCCCATCGAACTGGCGCGACAGATATGTGGGAGGACGTCCAGTCTTGCCTGTGGTACTGGATGGCATTCCCATGAGTGCCCTACTGGACACCGGGTCACAGGTCACCACCATCCCGTACGTGCTCTTCAAGCAGTACTGGAATGACTCGGATATTACCCGCTACCCCGACGACGACTTGAGTATCATCGCCAGCAATGGTCAGCCCGTGCCACAGATCGGATTTAAAGAGGTGACCATCAAAATTGGTAGAGTCGAACTGGCCGCACAGGGACTGATCATTGTAGATATCGATAAACATGAGAGTCACCCAAAAATAACTCTAGGAACTAATGTAATTGAAAATTGTCTTGCAGAGGTGATTTTCCTTTTACAGCAGGTTGCCAAGAATGCCAGCTCCGGCGAGCAGCGGGTGCTCCAGAAAGAGATCCGGGCACTGATGCAACGGCAACAAGTGGAACTCTCCGGCGGTGAGATTGGTAGCGTAAGAATGTGTGACCCTTTTCCTATTGCCATGCCCCCAAAAAGTGAAATGATGATTTGGTGCCGGGCAGCTATTGGTCTGAGAGGTAGAGATTACCAGGCAATGGTAGAACCAGTTTACTCAGACAGTAGGCCCACCATTTTGACAGCATGGGGGGGTGGTCAATGTACGCCATGGGAGGGTGCCCATTCGCATAATAAATATCGGGGAGAGGGAAGTGTACCTGCCCCGGTATGCCACGCTAGCCAAATTATATACCACTAATCAAAGTTCTATACAATCTGTGGAACCCTTGCCTCCATCTCACCCGGAGGAAGGTAACGGCTCTAAGAAAGACATGGAGGACTGGTGTCAGCAACTACATTTGGGTACTGACTCCACTCCCTCACATCAGAAACAAGGAGTCTATCGGGTGGTTCAAGAGTATGAGAGAGTGTTTAGTAAACACCCGTTAGACTTCGGGCGAGTCAAGGGGGTAGAACATCGCATCCCCACGGGAGATCATCCTCCCATAAAAGAGAGGTATCGACCCGTACCCCCTGCACATTACCAACACGCCAAGGGGATGCTTAGAGATATGAAGGAGGCTGGGGTAATCCGGGATAGTTGTAGCCCCTGGGCAGCCCCATTAGTTTTAGTCAAAAAGAAAGACAACACCATGAGGATGTGTGTAGATTACCGGAAAATCAACCGTATCACACACAAGGATGCGTACCCCTTACCAAGGATAGAGGAGTCATTGGCTGCTTTAAGATCTGCTAACTTCTTCTCTACCTTGGATCTCACTAGCGGGTACTGGCAGGTTCCTGTAGCAGAGGCGGACCGGGAGAAGACCGCATTCACCACCCCGATGGGACTTAGCGAGTTCACCTGCATGCCGTTCGGACTCTGCAACGCACCAGGAACCTTCCAACGCCTAATGGAGTGTTGTCTGGGCCACAGAAACTTCGAGACGGTCCTGTTGTACCTGGACGATGTCATCGTATATTCCAAGACGTATGAGGACCACCTGAAACACCTGGCGGAAGTGTTCGAGGCTCTGGCGAGTTACGGCCTAAAGGTGAAACCCTCCAAGTGTCACCTCCTGAAACCAAAGGTGCAGTACCTGGGACACGTGGTGAGCGCTGACGGAGTGGCTCCCGACCCCGATAAGATCACCGCAATTAAGGGATGGCCAAGCCCCTCCAGCGTAAAAGAAGTGCGGCAGTTCCTCGGGTTGGTAGGCTACTACCGAAGGTTTATTCCCGGTTTCACCAAAAAGGCAGCACCTATGCAGGACCTCCTGATAGGCCAGTCCCGGAAGGCCAAGAACCAGAAGCCGCCCTTCAAATGGGAGGAGCTGGAAGAAGAGTCCTTCCGCCAGCTGAAGATGGCCCTCACGGGGGACGAAATCCTGGCGTACCCGGATTATAGCCAGCCCTTTATCCTCTTCACCGACGCCAGTAACATCGGGCTAGGAGCCGTACTGTCCCAGATCCAGCAGGGGAAGGAACGAGTAATCGCCTACGCCAGCCGAAAACTGCGACCCACCGAAAGGAACCCCGAGAATTACAGCTCATTTAAGTTAGAGTTCCTGGCCGTAGTATGGGCAATCACTGAGCGCTTTAAGCATTACCTCGCTTCTTCCCGGTTCACCGTGTACACGGATAACAACCCGCTGACACACCTGGACACGGCAAGACTCGGTGCCCTGGAGCAGAGGTGGATGGCCCGTCTGTCCAACTACGAGTTCACAATTAAATACCGGGCAGGACGCTCCAATACCAACGCGGACGCCCTGTCCAGGATGCCCAACCTGCCGGACGGAGGAGAAGATCCGGAGGGACTGGAAGAAGTTGAACTCCCTGCGTTCCACCGTCATGGGACTATTCAGTATTCCCACCGGGTAAGGAGTAAGCAGGCTGCTACGTTGAACCCCTTACCCCACTACAACTGGGCGGAAACGCAAGACAGCGACCCTGCCGTCCGACTGGTGAAGGAGATGCTGACTCGGCCGGAGGCTCGCCTTGAACCAGACGCTCCGGAGGAAGCCAAACAACTATGGGCAGAGAAGAGTCGACTGTTCCTTTACAAAGGGAAGTTGTGCCGCAGAATGGTTAACTCCCGGATGCATGAATTACTCTGGCAAGTAGTGGTGCCACGAAGAGACGCAGCCATGGTGATGGAGGCATACCACGACGGAGCTGGACACTTTGGGTGGAAAAAGCTGGAGTTCCTGCTGCGCGAGCGGTTCCACTGGGTAGGCATGAGGGGAACCATCGAGAAGTGGTGCAGAGATTGTGGCCCGTGCAACCTGAGAAGGAAGGACCGAGCCAGCCAGAAGACTCCCCTGCAGTCCATCGTCACCCGGCAACCGTTGGAACTGGTAGCCTTGGATCATGTAAAACTGACCCCAAGCAGAAGTGGCTACGTCTACGCGTTAACCATCGTGGATCATTACTCCCGGTTCTTGGTTGTCGTCCCCGTCAAGGACTTAACGGCTCAAACAGCAGCTAGAGCCTTCCAGCAGCACTTCTGCCGTCCACACGGGTACCCGGACCAAGTGCTGATGGACCAGGGACCTGCCTTTGAAGCGGAGGTCTTTCAGGAATTCTGCAATCTGTATGGCTGCCGGAAGATAAGGACGACACCCTACCATCCGCAGACTAATGGACTTTGTGAAAAAATGAACCAGGTGGTAATGGATCTTCTAAAAACGTTGCCCCTGGAAGAACGCAGTCTGTGGCCTGAGAAGTTGCCCGATCTGGTGGACCTATACAACCACATCCCGGTAGGTTCCACCAACTGTACCCCGGCTTACCTAATGAGGGCAAGACCTGGTAAGTTACCTGTTGACCTGGAAATGGGAGTCCTGACCCCCGAGGACACTTCACCAGAAACAGACTGGGACACAGAGAGGCAGCAGCAGTACCGGAGAGTACAGGAGAGCGTGGAGCGAAGTCTCTGTCAGGCTAGGGAAAGACAAGAGAAAACTTACAACCAGTATGCTCCCGCTGTTCCCCTGGTACCCGGAGAGCAGGTCTTGAAGAGGAAGAGACGGCTCCACAAGTTGGACGACCAGTGGGAGAAGGACCCGTACACCGTACTGCCCTCAAGCCACGAGAACCCGAAGGTCTGTACCATCAGTAAAGACGGAGGGGAAACCACAGCCATTGTATCCCGGGACCACCTGAAGAAGTGTCCCGAACAACTGAGGAACCCTGAAGAGGAACAAGAAGACCATCGACCCGTGGAAGAAAGGGAAGATATGGTTAGTACCGTGCTCGGGGACTTTCCTCAGTCTTGGACTCAAGTCAATGGTGCAGTTGTGGTACCCGTACTCACCTTCCTCCAACCATCATCCCAAGAACCTACGGAGCAACGGGTAGAGCTGGAAGAACAGCCGGTCCAGGAGGCAGAAGACTCCACACAAGCAGAACAGGAGAATCAACCCTCTGCTTATAGTGAGCCTGCCGTACCCCTAGTGAGACAAAGAGCCGGTAGACAGCTGCCCAGTTTACCCTTGACAGCTCCTACACCCTGTAGTTCAGGGCCAGACAGTCAGCTCCGTAGGTCCACTCGGGCCACTAGAGGCCAGTTACCCGCACGCTGGAGAATTTAAAGTGTATAAATTGTTTTATTTATGTTTTTCTGTGTCTTGTTGCTTGTGTATAATTTTGTGTTTCTAGTTATTTTTAGGAAACCTTGGTGGATTTACCGGGAATCCTTGTATATAGTTGGAGCGTAACCCAGGATGGACTAGAGACTGTTAAGGACTCGGGGTAGGACAGACCCCTACCTGGTTACGTCTCCCTGTGTTGGTGAAATGGACACCTTTGCTTTTCTTCAAAGACTGCATCCGGTTGCGGACACGCCGTAACCATCTTATGTGTTTTTCTTATAGTATTGTTATTGTTATACTTTGTTATGTTTTTCTAAATGTGTTTAGTCCCGGAGTACTAAATTTCACTAGGGGGGAATGTGACACCCCAGGGGTCTGGTTGCCACAGTGATAGAGATATTATGTCTGAGAGCAGGTGGGAGGTCCTTTGGTCAGGGATCCTGTGCATGCCACACCTCCTGCCCAGTCTTGGGAGGGGAAGAACTTCCCCTGTATAAACCCGGGGCTGAGGCAGGGTGAGTCAGACAAGGAGAGTGGAGAAGAGAAGCAGCATAGGAAACAGCAGAGTTACAAGGAGTCAGGGGCTGGCAGCTACAGAGCTCGCCCTGACTAAGAAGATTCTTTACCGGACCCGGAGTCCGAGGCTGTGGGGACTAACTCCTACCCAGCAGCAGAATCCGTCGGGCAGGGGATTTCAGGTCCTCTGGCCCAGAAGCCCGAAGGCACGGTCACACGCGTGGGACCAGCACCGCCATCGTGGAGCGGAAGCCATTAGAAGGCCCCGAGTCACCGGCCATACGGGTGAGCACCACACGGTACACTCAGGGACGTGGGCTACTTACATCAGCTTCTAGCAAGGTAGCCAGAAGAGTACAGTCAGTTTGGGAGGCCTACAACTACGCCTGGCCAGGGGAGATCCCATCTGCTCAAAGACTGACCAGGCCCCGTTTGCTAGCAAGTACTCCGGGAGGGTCTGTCGTTGTTACCAGTAAAGACCCTGAACTACACCGTACCGTCTCTGAGTGGTTCCTGCTACCCCCATCATCCACGTCGGCTGCCCTGAGGCCATACCCCTCCCGTTGGGGGTTATACTATCACGCTGCACAATCCTACCACCGGCCTCAGCGGTCTGCCCTGCAGCAGCAGCTTCCTGGCTGCACTCAACGGGTGGCGTAGTCATCAACTATTTACTACTAATAGACTGCCGTCTAGTTTGACTCCCTGGGCACGGACCGGGTCACCGCCACGAGATTACAACCCTCCACGGATCCGGCTCCGGGTAAGCTCCCGCGTGCGCACCGCAGCGCGACACAGGCCCAGGGGCGCGTCACATAGAGTCAACCAACTTCTGGCATCTGTCAACTGTTATTCCAGCCCAGGATGCTTTGACTACATCCCACAATTTTTTGGCATTTGTTGGCTTTGCCTCAGAAATGGCATTTTTGATGTCACTCTACATCCGGGGATTGGGCTTGCCACTCCATAAACTCAATTTTTTTTGACTGGAACCAAGATTTTGCTTGTTTACTGGTGTGTTTAGGGTCGTTGTCTTGTTCAAACAGCCATTTCAAGGGCATATCCTCTTCAGCATAAGGCAACATGACCTCTTCAAGTATTTTAATCTATGCATTTTGGTCCATTGTCCCTGGTATGAGGTAAATAGGTCTGGCACCATAGTAAGAGAAACATGCCCATATCATGATGCTTGCACCACCATGCTTCACTGTTTTCAGAGTGTACTGTGGCTTGAATTCAGAGTTTGGGGGTCGTCTGACGAACTGTCTGCGGCCCTTGGAAGCAAAAAGAACAATTTTACTTTCATCAGTCCACAAAATGTTTCTCCATTACTCTTTAGGCTAGTTGATGTGTTCTTTGGCAAATTGTATCCTCTTCGGTACATGCTTTTTTTTTTTTTTTTTTTTTTTTTTTTAACAGTGGGACTTTCACACAGGCAACTTCTAACTGTCACAGTACTCACAGGTAAATTGAGACTGTCTTTGATCATCCTGAAGTTGATCATTGGCTGAGCCTTTGCCATTCTTACTATTCATCGATCCATTGGAATGGTAGCCTTCCGTTTTCTTCCATGTCTCTCTGGTTTTGCTTTCCATTTTAAAGCATTGGAGATCATTTTAGCTGAACAGCCTATCTTTGTCTACACTTCTTTATAAGTTTTACCTTCTCTAACCAACTTTTTAATCAAAGTACGCTGTTCTTCTGAACAATGTCTTGAATGACCCATATTTCTCAGGCTTTCATGGAGAAATGCATGTACATGTGCTAGCTTCACCCTTAAATACCTGTTTCTTCACAGAATGATCAAAAACATAATTATAGTCTTCAATTGGTGCCAGTACATCATAATTTAAGCAACACGTATTTACAAGGACCTGTGGATTACTAATAGAACAGGGCATAATTGTGAATAGTATTAAAAAAACAGGACACAAAAAATGTGATAAAAAATAACCCCACTAGAGAAAGTAGAATAAAAAAGTTGAAATTTTATTGCACAATTACTAATAAATATACAAGTAAATAGAACAAGGTGGAATGGAGAACATACACACTTGAAAAAACACACACGGACATTCATTTTTTTTTTAAATTATTTATTTAATAGGTTAGATAAGGCTAAACACCCTTGAGTGCCACATGAAAGGCACCAAAGGGTGCTAGTTTATTATATGTAGGGGGCTTGTAACATTAAATATCTACAGGACATCTGTCCTATCTATTGTATCAATATATTCTATGTATTTATCTATATATATATTGTATCTAAATATCTATCCTGTAAATTTGCTGTACTTTGTGTCACCCCCGCAGGTGGCGCATGTGGTTTGTGGACCCACTGTGCCACGGGGCCAGCCCTGACTAGGAGGGGCGTAGCTAAATGGCTACCTGGTGTTCACTGGAGCTCCTGAAGGTGGAGTCAGACTTGAGCTGCAGGTACCCGCTAGGTACCACTCCTAGGTAGTCCCCGGTACCACAGCTGCCGACCCAAGGGTTGAGTTTGCTAGACGGGGATACGGGACCAGAGTCACTGACAGGCAGGGTTCGGAGACTGAAAGACAGACTGGACAATGTGGTGGACTTCGGAGATAGATCTCGGGAAACTGTTCAGGTACCACTGGAGCGGCTTCAGGGTCACGTATAAACTACACCAGACTAAAGGAACGACACTCAATATGGGAATAACTATAATAGACTAATGACAGGGGACCTGGCAACATACAGTTGCACACACAAGCTACCATTAAGTAACTATAGGGGTTAATCAGGCACTTTCCTATTGGGAGGGTGCCTGTTATACAAGATGCCTCCCAGCTATTGGCTGGGGGCATCTTTGCAGGTGTACACGCTGCCCCTTTAAGAGCAGGGGGAGCGCACAAAAGGCGTGCTGCCGGAAACCTGTGCGGCATGCACAAGAAAAGACAGAGAAGCACGCTGCCGCAGCCGTGGCGGTGAGTATGCCGGCGTCTCTGCATGCAGAGAAGAGGGGCACTATGCGTCAGCAGTGGACGTTACACTTGGCTGATGAAATATTGGGTTTCCTTTGAAATGTGTGTGTAAAAATCGGATGGTACACGCATGGTCTGTGTGCCGTTTGATTCTTTTCTTGTGCCCATTGACTTGCATTGGAGAGTGTGATCCAAGCCTCGCATCTTTTCGCAGCACGCTGCAATTTTTTCCTCAGTTCGATTACAGCTGAGAAAAAAACTCACAGATGAGCAGTGAGTCATTTAATAACATTGGTCAGCGTGCAATGCGATGTTTCCTCCTCTGTATTATACGCCAGTGTGAGCGAGCCCTTAGGCTGATAGGAGGAGTGCTCAATCAGAAAACGAGGCCGTCACCTCCTCCAATAGTACACTACAAAAACCAAAAAGACTGATCAGCACCTCCAAACAGAATAATCCAAGTGTGAACAGGTGTAAGCTGCTATAACTACATTGAATATAAACAAAAGAATACAGCAGCACATTGTACGCGCTAAGTACCTTCATTTTTATAAGTATATTCTAGATAGCCCTGTAGAATGTAAGCCCACAAGGGCAGGGCCCTCTTCCCTCTGTACCAGTCTATCATTGTTAGTTTGTTTAGTTACATAAAGAATAATAATAATAATAATATAGCAGTAACGCAGTTCAAATTTCATACCTGTATATTCAATGTGTGCACTGCATACATCTTACCCCTTACAGAGTGCTGCTGTATTCTTTTCATTTTTTTTTGTTCTTTCAGTATTTGCTGTGTAGACCCTAATATTCAAGATTTATGCAATTCACCCTTGCATGCTGAAAATCAGCTTCTGGGCCAAATTCTGACAGATGACAACCCATTCTTGCCTAATCAGTGCTTATCACAATTTATGTGTTCTTATTTGTACACTTGTCTTTTGAGTATTGATCATGATGAGTTTTTAATGGGCTTGTGATCTTGTAAGTTCCCTTGCCATAAACCCAAAATGTAAATGTTTTGTTCACAAAGCCACCTAGTTATAACTTTTTCTTTGTGTTATGGTGCTCCATTATGCTGAAAAAAACATTGTCCATCATCAAATCTGTACTGAGTTGTTGGGAGAAATTGCACTTGGCAGATGTTTAGATCGTATCCTTTGTTCATGGCAGTGTTCTTAGGTAAAATTGTAAGTGAGTATATTGAATTAGATGAAAAGCAACCCTACACATGAATGGTTTCAGGAGGCTTTACTATTGTTATGACACTGGACTCATAGCGCTCACCTATTCTTCTTTGGACAATCATGCTTTCAGTCCTCTGCTGTCCAATCCCTGTTTTTCTTACAGACTAACATTCTGCAGTAAGTATAAGGATTGGACTGCAGAAGATTGGCATAAATGTATTTTCTCAGATGGGACTGTTTGGGACATCTGGAAGAATGATTGATTGTCCAGGGAAGAAAAGGCGAGCAATACAATGAATCACATCAACAGTAAAGCATCCTGAGAGCATTCATGTGTGGGGCAGCTTTTCATCTAATGGACTGTGCTCACTCATCAAGCAGTTAAAAGAAGTGAGCTGATCATCCTTTAGGTGTTGTCCCCTCTGAAGACGATCTATATTTATAATAGACGTCAATGGGAAGGATCAAAAGACAACCTGGTATCATTTTGAGAGTTCTGTAAGTATGTTTGCTTTAAAAAAACATTGGTTTCTTCATTGTTAGATGGAGTTAAAAAGGAAAAAAAAAACCTCCCAGAAACGCAAAAAAAAGACACCCTAAAAGCGATGGAAAATATTTAAAAAAAGAAAACGCCAGCAATCAAAACCATTGAAAAAGGACTAAGCAAATGACCAAGAACAGCCAGCGTTTCTTGAAGCGTTTTCCTCTTGAAAAACTCATTTGGGTGACCTGTCTGTACATATGCTTAGTCAGAAGGATTTGATATTGGGATTTTTTCACCTTTGTTATAAACCACTTGATCCTGATTAGGACTTTCTTAGAAGCTTATTAGAAGGTTTATACAGAAGCTCATGAAGCTGTTGTGCTGTTTTACAAACACGTCTTTAGCTTGGATAGTGGAAATCCTACCCTGACAAATTCTTTCACACTGTCTAAAAATATACAATCATGATATAAGATATGACAAGCCGGCTTTCTCCAGACATTTTTTTAGACACGTAATTTTCCACTGAAGTGTGTGTGACACCTGAAGCATTGTAGATGCAAGTATACAATGTAACTGCTATTACATGATGCTTTTGTGTTTTCCTTTGGCCAGTTAGTATGTCCTCCCATCATCTGAACTTATCCAGCTAATAAAACCAAGTGGTGCCTGTTGTAAATAAACTATTAAGTCCAAAATCCACCTATGGTAGCGCAGATTTAGAACTCAATTACTATGGCGAGAGTGACACCTGCAGGTGTCATGAAGAAGAGGATATTAAAAGCGTAAGATGAGTAAAACTCACTTATTTTGTTAGCATTTATTAGTGAATTTACACAGATTTCCATTGTCTTGTGACCAAAATAACTGATTCTAGTAATAATATCTGTGTAAAAACGCTGTGCTGTCTCATAACTGCATATTTACCAACATTCACAAATCAAAACTTGGGATGTTTAAACACCACCCCTAGGAATGTCAAGGAACATTCCCAGAATGACCAGAAACACCCCCAAAACTATCAATGTTGGGTGTGGTTTTGATAATCTGAACTCCAGTTTGCAGAAATGTCAAAATTGTGACTGATTGCAACTATGAAACTATATTATTTTAATAAATTTGAAAATTACTTTTATCCTTTTTGTTACAAACATAGGAAGAGATCTAACATAAATAGACCCCATAACCCCTGCCATATCTTTGGTGACTGTATGGCCAATTGCTACTGTGTTGACAATACATTGCATTACACACCAATTGATGCCAGCTGCAGTCATGTGCCTGCAGACAAGTGATCTTGTGAATAAATAGACGGATTAGTGGTGTTACAAGAATGCACTCACTAGGTGAGGTGGATGCTCCAAGCCCAAGGTCCAGGTGGGCGTAGGGGCGTTGGTGCAGCAGGTGGGTAAAGCATGCAGGACACAGGCAGTTACTGGTGGACTGAAAGCCGCAGGTAGCCAGGAGATATATTGGAGGATACAGACAGGTTGCAGAGTTACTGAAGTCCGCAGGCAAACTAGAAATTGAAGGACTGTAAGCCGCAGGCAGACAGAAGATCTATTGGAGACCGCAGACAGGTTGCAGAGTTACTGAAGTCCCTAGGCAAACAGGAAATGTCTTGAAAACTGCAGACAGGTTGCAGAGTTACTGGAGTCCCAGGCAAACAGGAGACTGAAGAACTGCAAGCCACAGGCAGACAGAAGGAGTCATGGAGACCACAGGCAGGTAGCAGACAAAACTCTGGAGTAACAAGAAATTTTAAATAACATGGAAGCTGAAGGCGGCTAGGAGACATCCTAGAAAACACCAGCAGACATGCAGCAGAGGTCCTAGAAGACCAGGAACAGGTAACAAACAGAAATACATGAAATCCGCAGGCAGATGGGAGTCAGCCAGAAGACCGCAGATAGATAGCAGTGGTACTGAAAGCCACAGACAGGAATCTCAGGGACTAGAAACCACAAGCATCCTGGAGACTATAGACAGTTAGCAGGTAACTCAGGAACTGGAAACCGCAGGCAGTCAGGAGGCATCCTGAAGACTGTGGACAGGATCTGTGCACAGACAAACTAAAAGTCTACTAGAAAGTCTTAATACCAAGACACAGGTGTGTGTATGAAGTGCAACACATGGGAGCACACACTGGGCTACTTGCAAAGCCCGACATGGCGCACAAGAAAATTTAGCTTATCGGGGTGTGCCCAGAACCGGGGCAGGTGTGTAACAAGTGCCATGAGAAAGTTTATAGGTAAGTATTGTGGTAGGACGGCTCGCTCGGCCACTTCCAGAAGTAGACTCAGGAACCCGGGTTTTCTTTGCAGGCTTTATTAACAGCATAAAGCTCTGCACTCCAGCAAAATAAATACAGCCTTACTTGGCTAAACAACAAAACAAAAGATAAACTATAGCACAGTCCATATATGTGTGTGCGGGTCACACACACAAGTTATGTCCAGCCTTCAGCTCCCTCCTGAGCTATGGCTGTCCAGTCTGGAGACCTTGCCTCTCCAAACACAATTCAAAGAAAAAAAACAGGGCTGAACATTTAAACGTTGCTCAGCCACACCCGGAGGTGGAGGTATAGGGAATAACGTCCCTCCTATCTCTATGTCATTCCCCTGAAACCACGCCCTTTAAGTGAGTTAACCCACCAGCATATAACATGCTGGCAGAAAGTCCATTGGTTTCAGTTCACACAGGCTAGCAACCTGTGCGACACATACCTCCCCTCATATACCATACCAGTGACTCTGTCACATATCCCCCCCCTCTGCCCAAAGCCGGGGGTTTGGGCACCTTCCGATACCAGACAGGGAATTCTAGGAAGGGCATCAGCGTTCCCGTGTAATGGGCCTATGCTCTACGTGAAAGTTGAAGTCCTGAAGTGCTAGGAACCATCTAGTTACCCTGGCATTTTTACCCCTCTTTTCCCTCAACCATCTCAATGGGGCATGGTCTGATACCAACTTAAACTTCCGGCCTAGTAGGTAGTATGTTAGTGTATCTACGGCCCATTTTATGGCAAGACATTCTTTTTCTACTATTGCGTAGTTTTTCTCTCAGGACGAAAGCTTCCGGCTCAGATAGAGAATGGGATGTTCTTCTCCATTTATCTCTTGAGAGAGTACGGCTCTAGACCAACCTCTGAAGCGTCTGTCTGGACCACAAACTCTTTCTTGAAGTCTGGTGCGACCCGGACCGGCTGTTTACACAGTGCTGACTTCAACAGTTGAAACGCAGTCTCTGTTTCCTCCGTCCACTTCACCATGGTTGATCTGGTGCCTTTTAGGAGATCCATCAGTGGCGCAGCCATCATGGCAAAATTTGGGATAAACCGCCGGTAATATCCTACCATTCCCAGGAATGATCTCACTTGCTTCTTGGAGAGCGGTTTCGGCCAGGTCTTTATTGCCTCCACTTTATCAACTTGCGGTTTTATTTCGCCTCTCCCGACGACATAGCCCAAGTACTTGGCCTCCTCTTTGCAACGGCGCATTTTTTTGGATTTATTGTAAATCCGGCCTTCTTTAGAGCATCCAGAATGGCCTGTAGTTTAGGTAGATGACTTTCCCAGTCTGGGCTAAAGAGTACAATGTCGTCAAGGTAGGCTGCGGCATACTATTTATGTGGGGCTAGGATCCGATCCATAGCCCTCTGGAAGGTGGCTGGGGCCCCTTGTAGTCCGAACGGCATCCGAGTGTATTGGAAGCACCCATCAGGTGTTGAGAAAGCCGTCTTCTCCTTGGCCGTCTGGGACATGGGAATCTGCCGGTAGCCCTTCGTCAGGTCCAGAGTGGTGATGTACCTCGCCGGTCCAAGCCTCTCGATGAGTTCATCGACGCGGGGCATTGGGTACACGTCACACTTGGATACCTCATTCAGCCGGCGGTAATCGTTACAAAACCTCCACTCTCCATTGCGTTTTGGCACGAGGACGATGGGGCTCGACCATCCACTCTTTGATTCCTCTATTAAACCGAGGTCTAACATCCTCTTCACCTCGGCCGAGATCACCTCCCGGCGTGCTTCAGGAATCCTGTATGGCTTCAGGTTCACCCTTATATGCGGCTCTGTTAGCACATCATGCTCTACCACCTGCGTATGCCCCGGCAACTCTGAGAACAGGTCTCGATTCTGCTGGAACAGTTCTTGACACTGTTTCTTCTGGGCTGGAGAAAGGGTCTCCGCTATCATGACATCTTCCAGCTGGCCTTCGGGAGTGGCTCCCAGGCAAGGAGTTCCCACGGGTTCCCGATCTCGCCACAGCTTGAGCAGGTTTACATGGTACACTTGGTGTGGCTTTCTTCGGCCAGGTTGGTGGACTCTGTAGTTCACGTCACTGAGCTTCTCCACCACCTCATATGGGCCTTGCAACTTAGCCAGAAACTTACTTTCAACGGTGGGAATAAGAACCAGGATGCGATCCCCAGGTTGGAACTGTCTCAGCCTTGCCGACCGGTTATACACCCTCGCCTGGCTTCCTGCGCCTGGAAGAGATGTTCCTTCACGATGGGCATCACCTTCGCCATTCTCTCCTGTAACTGGGTGACATGTTCGATGATGCTCCGGTGGGGTGTGACCTCAGCCTCCCAGGTTTCCTTGGCGATGTCTAGGAGAGCTCTTGGATGCCGTCCATACAGGAGCTCAAATGGAGAGAAGCCAGTGGAGGCTTGAGGAACTTCTCTGACAGAGAAGCAGAAATGGTAGCAGGTAGTCCCAGTCTCACCCATCTTTTTCAACGACCTTCCTGAGCATCGCCTTTAAGGTTTTATTGAAGCGTTCCACTAAGCCATCCGTCTGTGGATGATAAACTGAGGTCCAAATCTGGGCAATCTGAAGGACTCTGCATAGCTTCTTCATCACCTTGCTCATCTTCCAATATGAGGACCTGATCCTTCCGGTAAAGCGTGCTGCAAGCCACAAGAGTCCACCACTACTAAACGTTAAACCTCAAGATTACTTAAAGGTGAGCAGTTTTCAGTTACCTCACCCTTATTTACAAATCCTAAAATATACTGCACTTAGATCTGCGCCGTTCCTTTTTCCATTTTCTCCCCTAGAAGCTGAGAGACAGCTTTACTAAATCACCTTGCTCATGAAGGGGGTTCCTTGGTCTGTCAAAATCTCTTTTGGCAGACCCGTCCGAGCAAAAATATGAACTAGCTCTCGGGCTATACTTTTACTGGACGAGTTCCTTAGGGGTACCGCTTCGGGGTAGCGGGTCGCATAGTCCATGACCACCAGGATGTATTGGTGGCCCCGGGCCGATTTAACTAAGGGACCCACGAGGTCCATGGCAATCCTCTCAAAAGGAACCTCTATGACAGGTAGTGGAACTAAGGGACTACAGAAGTGGAAGGTGGGCGCGGTTATCTGGCAGGTGGGGCAGGACCTACAATAGTTTAAGATTTCCCGATAGCATCCTGGCCAATAAAACCTCCTTATTATTCTCTCCTGTGTTTTCTCAACCCCTAGGTGTCCCCCCAGAATATGTGAGTGTGCCATGTTTAATATCCTCTTATGGTATGAACCTGGAACTAACAGCTGTTCCACTACCTCTTCACTTTTTAGTTTGGTCACCCAGTATAATAGCTCCCCCTGAACTGCAAAATGTGGGTACCTGGTGTCCGTCCCCGGCTCTTGAGCAACACCATTACAAACAGTAACATTATCCCACGCCCCTTTCAAGGTCAAGTCCCGAACCTGAGCTGACCCAAAGTTCTCTCCAGGCACCTTTAATTCAGGGAGGTCGACCACCTCAGACACAATCTCATCGCCGACAAGGACACATAGTGGGAACTCATCCACTTCCGATGTCGACCGGGGTATTTCTCTAGGGTCCTGGCTTTTTCCACAGGACTTGGTCTGGATCCCTCCCCGACAAGTCCCAGAACAAGGGAAAATCAAGCCCAAAAATGACGGGATGTATCAGGTCCCTGACTACCCCGAACTCGTCGGGTTGGTCGCCACAATCTGTTCCCACTGTCACTCTGTCCACCGGGTAGTTCTTGGCGTCCCCATGTATGCAGCGGACGCCCACAGATTTGGCAGGGATCAACTGGTGGGGTAGGGTGGCACTGATTTAGGTTACCAGACTCCCAGAGTCCAACAGCCCCAGGACCATCACTCCGTTAACGGATACGCCACACGCCTGCGGGCCCTCGCTGGGTTGACAGTCCACACTGCAGGCTGGGTAAGCATAATATGAACATCGTCTGCCTAGGCTGCAGTCCATTGGCTTAGCAGATGTATGACACTGGGCGGCTACGTGTCCCGGATTGCGACACCGCCAACAGATCACATCCTTAACAACAGTCCTTGCTGCACCTTCAGTGGAAGTGAGTCGCCCCCCAGTTGTGGCTCTGAACCCCTTCCGTGGTGAACCTGCTACCTTTTGGGCACTCCAATAGGGGGAGGTGATTATGTCGGGTTTCCCTAGCGATTTTTCGACCACTTGGTACTTCTCTACCAGGCCAACAAGGTAGTCCGCAATCCGAGGGTCGCCCTGGGCAACCCAGGTCTGCACCGGGCTGGGTAGGGAATGGATGAACCTGTCCATCACCACACGCTCAACCATCTGGACAGGAGGGGAAGACTCTGGCTGCAGCACCTTCTGGACTAGATGTCACAAGTCAAACATCTGTGAGCGTGGAGGTTTGTCGCCAGCATACGCCCAGTGGTGGACCCTTTGCGCTCTGACCGACATTGTCACTCCTGAGCGTGCCAATATCTCGGTTTTTAATTTCGCGTACTCCTTTGCGTCTAGTAAAGTCAGATCGTAATAGGCCTTCTGCGGCTCCCCGGTCAAATATGGCGCCAGAACCTCCGCCCACTGCTCCTGAGGTAATCTCTCCCGTTCTGCCACCCTTTCAAAAACAGTCAGGAACGCCTCAATGTTATCTCCTGGGGTCATCTTCTGTAAGGTTCTCCTTACCGTTTTCCTGACGTGTGCGTCCTCACCTGGATCTGGGGGTGGAGCGGATGTCCTGCCACGGTTCTCCGCTGGCTCTGCTGGGTCTGCTGCATGCTCTGCTGGGTCTGCAAGTGCAGGTGCTTAATGAGCTCCTCCATGCTGCCGGACTTCTCTGGTTGGCTGGCGGCCTTTACCCAGGACATACACTGGTCTCTGTGGCAGGTACACGTGTTCCTGGAATCTTGCACGCACTCTCGCACCAACTGTGGTAGGACGGCTCGCTCGGCCACTTCCGGAAGTAGACTCAGGAACCCGGGTTTTCTTTGCAGGTTTTATTAATAGCATAAAGCTTTGCACTCCAGCAAAATAAATGCAGCCTTACTTGGCTAAACAACAAAACAAAAGATAAACTATAGCACAGTCCATATATGTGTGTGCGGGTCACCCACACAGGTTGTGTCCAGCCTTCAGCTCCCTCCTGAGCTATGGCTGTCCAGTCTGGAGACCTTGCCTCTTGAAGCTCATCAAGAGAATGCCAAGAGTGTGCAAAGCAGTCATCAAAGCAAAAGGTGGCTACTTTGAAGAACCTAGAATATAAGACATATTTTCAGTTGTTTCACACTTTTTTGTTAAGTATATAATTCCACGTGTGTTAATTCATAGTTTTGATGCCTTCAGTGTGAATGTACAATTTTCATAGTCAGGAAAATACAGAAAAATCTTTAAATGAGAAGGTGTGTCCAAACTTTTGGTCTGTACTGTATGTATCCCAGAGATGGCTGGTCTCTGGGATGTAACCCGGAGTACTTTCTCTAGTGCACGCATGCACTAAGAGGATTAATTGGTTTAGCTGGGAGCCGGGGTACAGGTTGCTAGGAGAGATGGGCGGGTCCAACAACCCACATACCTCACCTCTGGGTGTGGTTAACAGCCTATAAAATGGAGGCTGTTTGTTTGGCACATGGTCTGTGTTTGGAGGGAGAAGTCCTCCAGTGTGTTTCCAGACTGAGCTGTGTGCTATACGCTCACCAGCCTGTGTGACCACAAGTTCGGTGTACCAGAGACTTTGTTCAAAGTACTGTCCTAAAGGCTGTTTATTTGCACTTTTTACATTTGCCAGTTTATGAAGTTAATAAACCGCTGTGGACATTTAAAGGAACCTGCCTCTTGTTTGCCTCTCAACGCACCTGAGTGAGTACCATCCCTACAACACCAACAAGTGAGATGAAGTCACCATGATGTGTCCTCTCATCAATGTCTCATAGTATAAGCAACCAAGAAGCATGCTGCAAACAACATTTTTATGTATGTCTAACAAAGACCAGTACTACACGATGTGTATCTCTCTACATGAACCCAGATCATAATTTGGCTTCATCTTTTATCAGCCCCTGAGTTCCACCCGCACACACCCCCGTGATGACCTCACATGGGCAGGGTTGTGGGCTGTCCTCAGCCCTTCAGGATTTTATGAAATCCCCAACTGATGTGATAACTTCACTCCTGATGGTCGCAGAAGTTCAAGATCGCCGCCATATTTTTTATTGCAATTTTCTGGTGACCCAAAGACCATACATGACATGGCTGTTGTTAGTTATCTGGTTACTACTGATTTGTGGCTTATAGGCGGGTGTCACAGATATGAAAAAATATGCATATTGTTCCTATATTAGCCCCGGCCCTGTAAATATATGTCTCATCAATATTAGATTTATACAAACTTTGATGTTCAATATTTTCTTTCGGAGACATCCCACCAGGTGAAATATTTCTCTTACAGGGACAAAAGGTGTCTATGTAAAGGTATTTCTCCTGAATGGACAATGTATTTCCTGGGGTTTGAAAAGGCTTTGGCCACTTTGCTAGTTATATGTAAGCACATGTACCTTTGTTATTAAGCCCTGTAAAGGACTTTTCCTGTCTCAATTATTTGTCTATTCTATAGCTCTTTGTCTATTCACAATATGCATCCTCGTTCAGTATTACCGGGGTCCTTTGTCCCCAAAAGGAGCTTTGCATGTTAACTAAGATGGTTCACTTCTTTGTCTCCGATCTATACATCGCAGTCTTACTCATTTCCCATATGTTAAACTGTCATTCACATCTAAGAAACTTAAGACTGTCAGCTCTTGTCTCGTACTGCAACTGAGAGATGTTAGAAGGGAAAGGGGTGACAGGGACTTCAGAGATATTAATATTTTCTATGACACGTCACACATTTTGAGGTTGCATGGTAACCTGATTTACAGATCGTTTCTCAAGCCTGCCTCCTCGGCATTCCCTTGGCGGGACAGCCCATCCGCATTGCCATGTTCACTACCCTTCTTGTGCTGAATGGTAAAATCGTACTGCTGTAGAGCCAAGTTCCACCGCAGTAGTTTATCATTGTCACCGGCCACCCGATGCAGTCAGCTGAGTGGGTTGTGGTCGGTCACTATGGTGAAGTTGCGCCTGTATAGGTAGGGCTGCTGCTACCACAGGGCCCACACTATAGCGAGACACTCCTTTTCCACAGTGGCGTATGTCACTTCCCCGAGTAAGAGCTTGTGGCTGAGGAACTTCACCGAATGCACTTCCCTCTGCCCGTTTACTAGACTGAGTAAACCCCCCAGGACTTAAGACTGTCAGATCTTGTCTCGTACTGCAACTGAGAAAGGGGAGGAGGAAGAGGGGTGAGAGGGGTTTCAGAGATATTAATATTTTCTATGACAATACCTTTAAAAAAATACTATGTAAACATAAATACAGTACCATAATTCAGTGCATTTTCCTTGTGTTGTGAAGCTGTTTTTTAGCTCTTTATGTGGCATCGCTGTGTGCATTATTCCCATCTTGTCCCATCCCTCTTGCTTGCGCTCAGCACTGTGACCTCTTTTGTGTCACCAGATGCAGCATGTGGGAGATAAAGACAGGGGTAAGGCAGACCAAACAAAGGAATATTTTATGGAGCAGTACCACCTCCTTACACATTGTATTCTTCTGGTGGATTCCCATGTGGCATAATTTTAAGTCATTTGCACGTCTTATACGCACTGTTGAATTGCTGCAGAGTTCATTGTTCTGACATTGACATCATCTTCTAGACAAATCCGCTTACTGAATGTAAGACCTGTGGATTTGCCAGTGGGGTTAAATTACATGTGAATCACTTCGACAGCCAAAAATGCTTTGTCATTTAAGAAACAAGCTGATCTGACCAGCCACAAATACAAATTGCTGATATGCGTCTCAGCTGCCACCTTACCCTGACACACCACTCACCAGTTTTTGTCTGTTTTAGAAAGCAACTGTAGCAGCTGTCCACCATGGCACATGGTGCGTCTGGTTATGGGGGTGTGGCAAATTCTGTCTTTGCCGAAAGTAAAGGAAAGCCTAGCTATGTCTCTGATGACACAAATGGAATTTACTAATTTTTTGGGGGGGTCATAACAGTACACAGGAAATAAAGCTCATGTGCTTCTCACTTTTTGATGGACAATTGATGGACAATCTTTTACAGCTGATTTGTTGCCATGAAGTAACAGTTATACATTTAGCAATTAAATAGTTAATAATATTGCTGATGGAGGACAGGAAGAAAAGTGAGCTGGCGACAGTAGAGGTTGGATCAATACTGATTCTATGTTTATCTGTAAGCGCCATCTGTATTGCAACATAAAAGTAAAAGCATTATATTTCAAACAGGCAAAGGACAGGCACAGAGACTATATGGTGTCTTGTAGGTCCACAGTTCTTATCCACCATGAAGTTTCAAAAGCTTTTATGTTGCAGATTTTTTTAAGTCACTTTTCTTTTTAGGCTTGGGGTATTAGTTGCCGTTTGTGTGCCAAATTCTTTAAAATGCAAAGTCAAAAATGGTCTTTTTTTCCCTTCTTGAATTATTTTTGTGACTTAACCACAAAAATTGCGTGTTTGTCAATATTACGCAAAAACTGAGACAAAATACTGGCGTACTCAAGAATACAATGGGGGAGAGAGTGGGGACTGGGGTGGAATTGCAAATTTTGCAACTTTTTAAAACGTCACAATTGATTAATCAGGCAAAAATATCTGGAGTCTCTAAACCCTGCCAGGAAACTAGAAAAACAGGTCATTACTTATAAAATAGACTTAAAGGGGTTGTCCACTACTTGGACGAATCACATACTTCCGGGTAAGTGAGAATGCGACAGCTCTCACTTCCTCCAGATGTATCTGATTTGTCTAAATGTGGGGAAAGCGAAGCAGCCACAGATTGGCCGCAGGGATCACATGACATGAACTTTATTCTCCCCATTCGGTTTCATTCACAAAGGCGGTGCCAGCGCTGGTTCAGTCACTGTAACCACGCCCTCGGCCCTGGCTGACATTGGTTCTGCATTAGGGCCGGCTGTCATTTAGTGCTCTGTTTTCTCAGAGCAGTGACTGAACCTGCACCGCCCCTGTGACTGACACCAAATGCTGATGGGGAGAATAAAGTTAATTTTCTGCCTGCAGCATGGGCCTTAGTGCGGGTGCCGGACAGGTTAGTAACGCTATTAACCTGTAGATTAACCCTATATCTGCAGGTTAATAGTGTTTTTGTTGGTGATAGGTTCCCTTTAACTGTTTCCTTACTTTCTGGTTTCTAGCAGGACGGGCTTTCCTCCTTGAGTGATAGCTTTGGTGCATTGTAATACCATTGTATTAGTAGAACTAAATAGCTCTGCACAAGGTCTGCTGTAACACATTCAGCCCTCAATAGTTGGAAAGGCCCCAACAGTGACTATAAGTGTCATTATTTTACTGGGGACAAACATAGGGATTGAGAAAAGGTTTTCAGAGTAGTGGACAACCCCTTTAATAAATTCCGCTATTATGGCTCACCTGGTGAAGTGGACTGACTAAGCCCAAGGTCCAGGTGGGTACACAAGCCCCGAGCGTCAGTGCAGCTGGTAGGATGACACGTGTAGAGTGAGACACCCTCAAGAATCTTGAGAACAGCAAGATTGCTGTAGCAAAGGCAGCAGGGATAGCAGCCAGTAATATGGTGTGCACAGGAGGAGAGCAACAAACTAAATCTTGAATAACAATCCGAAGACACAGGTGGGTGTTCTAACGGGCCTTAAAATGCTTAGGGAGATGATGTCACACGCTGGGCCACCTGCAAAGCCGGACGTGGAACACAACAGAGAGCAGCTGACCGAGGTGAAGGGAGGAGAGCCCAGACCCAGGACAGGTATGTAACATCCACTCAAGGTATTTTAGAAAGTTGCATAACTTTTTTTCTTTAATTATACAGTGGTTAACTTACTTGCTGCCAAAATGTCCATTATATTGGAGACATTTGTGCCCCTGTGATATCTCAGCCTTGACATTTATTCTAATTATTAAGACTTAAAGGCTTATACAACCATTTTTTCTCATTGTGTTGTTGTCCATTTTGAAAGCCAATGGGCATTTTCAAGCATCCATCTTTTTTACGCACCTGTGTGACCAATCTAAGAAAATATCACTGCATGTGTTATTTTGGTGGATCAGTCTTAGCTATTCCAGTCTGTGGGGAATGAGGGGTAAAATAGAATGCACATAGTAGCCAAATGTGCTGTCTCTTTTTCATGGATCCTTTCAAACATGGTCCAATGACCTAAGGACAAATTCTCACGTCCATGTGTGGTCTGCAACGCCTGACTGACCCGCAGTTTGTCTGGCCATTGGTCGTGAATTTAGCCTAAGGTCTTATACAGTCATTTGTTTTTAATGCATGTGTTCTATCCATGTTTTTCAAAGACAAAAGCATGTACCCATTATAGTCTAAGGTGTTGTTCACATCCCCTTCTTTCATCCAAGCTGCATATCAAACTTGCCAATGCAAGAATTCTGGCGAAACTGCACAAAACTTACATGAAAATGCCAAAAATCACAAAAATGTTTAAATTGTTTTGCAAACTGGAATAAACACATTGATGAATCAGGGTTTTCTGTTACTTTGTGTACTAGTTACTAATATCTTCAATAATGCATTATATACGTTTAAAATGTCTTAGTATGTCAGTATAAGGGAGCAGTCAGACGGCCGTATAACACAGATGACGATCGCATCCCAATGCTCAGACTGGCCGTCGGCTCTCCTGACACAAGCATGACAGCATGTATTTCTATGCAGCTATCACGCTCAGGTCAGGAGAGCCGCCGGCAAGTCCGTACACTGCAATGTGATCACTGTCCATGTTGGCTGTCTGACTACGCCCTAAGGGCTTATTCACATGTCAGTATTTGGTCAGTATGTTTCCTCAATATTTGTAAGCCAAAACCAGGAGTAGAACCTAAAGAGAAAAATTATAATTCAAAAATTTACACCGGTTCTGTGTTTTGGATATACTCCAGGTTTTGGCATACAAATACTGATGAAATACTGATAAAAAATACTGATGTGTGAATGAAACCTAACACTGTTGATCAGTGACAGAAAAAAAGCTTTATGAAACAAAAAAGAATAACAAGCAATACATAAACGATGTGCACACCTATATAAAAAGATGTTTTTTAGGATCAAGACTCCATAAAAACAATTAAAATCAGAAAAAAATCCCTAGCACTGACACCCAGACATACAAATATCCATACATAAATATAATAAGATATAAATAACAGACTTGGAAACATCAACAAAACGTAGAAGGATATTGTAACGGGTCTGGGAGGCGGAACCTCTGAGCAACTTATACAAGGGGGCGGTCCTTGTAAGGAAGCGGGTGACGACCAGGGAAGACAGGCAGGTAGTCACAGCAGGTGACCGGGACAGTCTCTGGGTAAACGGGCAGGAGGTCACGGCAAGTGACCTGGACAGTCTCTGGGTAAACGGGCAGGAGGTCACAGCAAGTGACCGGGGCAGTCTCTGGGTGAACGGGCAGGAGGTCACGGCAAGTGACCGGGACAGTCTCTGGGTAAACGGGCAGGAGGTCACGGCAAGTGACCGGGACAGTCTCTGGACTGGCAGGTGGTCACAGCACGTGACGGCGGAGCCTCCAGGTAGGCTAACAGGCAGGTAGCAGATGAGCGCTCCCAGGTGAGCGGGCAAGAGTCTCTGGACTGGCAGGTGGTCACAGTACGTGACGGCGGAGCCTCCAGGTAGGCTAGCAGACAGGTAGCAGGTGAGTGCTCCCAGGTGAGCGGGCAAGCTGGTCCATAGACAGACTGACAGATGTCGGAAGGCAGACCGTCGGACCTCAGGCTAGCAAGCAGGTAAGCGGATAACAGGCAGGAATCAGACAGCAAACTGGCAGGAAACTGGCAGGTAACTGGCAGGTAACTGGAAACGGGACCTGAGGGCTGAAGCAGAGTAGTGAACAGTGCAACAACATTGCTCGGGCACCTCCATTTTGGAGGAGGTGCCTTATATATGGTGAAGTCCTCCGGCCATTGGCCGGGGACTCCTTAGGACGGCGCGCGCGGCCCCTTTAAGAGGGGGGGAGCGCGCGCGCTCGCCCTAAGCACCGTGGCCGGAAAGGAGCGCGTGCTGCCAGCAGAGCGGGAGGAAGACGCCGGACTCGGAGCGGAGAGGTGAGGGGAACAGCGTCCCTACCTAGCAGGAGGCAGGGACGCCGACGCTACAGATATAAACTTTGCAAAATATGAATATATGTATATGGCAATTTATATAAAGGTGTAGATCAGATGCATAAGTCTGGATGACTGCGCTAGAGATTTTTTAGGATTTTAATTATTTTTATGGAGTCTTGATCCAAGTAAACATATTTTTTATAGGTGTGCACATCGCTTACGTGTGGCTTTTCCTTCTTTTTGCTGTCTGGTCAGATGTCTTTACTGATGTAGCACCCTCATTATATATTACATGTACCTTGGCTATGCAACTTTCCAATTTACAGTACAGACCAAAAGTTTGGACACACCTTCTCATTTAAAGATAATTCTGTATTTTCATGACTATGAAAATTGTACATTCACACTGAAGGCATGAAAACTATGAATTAACACATGTGGAATTATATACTTAAAAAAGTGTGAAACAACTGAAAATATGTCTTATATTCTAGGTTCTTCAAAGTAGCCACCTTTTGCTTTGATGACTGCTTTGCACACTCTTGGCATTCTCTTGATGAGCTTCAAGAGGTAGTCACTGGAAATGGTTTATCAACAATCTTGAAGGAGTTCCCAGAGATGCTTAGCACTTGTTGGCCCTTTTGCCTTCACTCTGCGGTCCAGCTCACCCCAAACCATCTCGATTGGGTTCAGGTCTGGTAACTGTGGAGGCCAGGTCATCTGGCGTAGCACCCCATCACTCTCCTTCTTGGTCAACTAGCCCTTACACAGCCTGGAGGTGTGTTTGGGGTCATTGTCCTGTTGAAAAATAAATGATGGTCCAACTAAACGCAAACCGGATCGAATAGCATGCCGCTGCAAGATGCTGTGGTAGCCATGCTGGTTCAGTATGCCTTCAATTTTGAATAAATCCCCAACAGTGTCACCAGCAAAGTACCCCCACACCATCACACTTCCTCCTCCATGCTTCACGGTGGGAACCAGGCATGTAGAGTCCATCCATTCACCTTTTCTGCGTCGCACAAAGACACTGTGGTTGGAACCAAAGATCTCAAATTTGGACTCATCAGACCAAAGCACAGATTTCCACTGGTCTAATGTCCATTCCTTGTGTTCTTTAGCCCAAACAAGTCTCTTCTGCTTGTTGCCTGTCCTTAGCAGTGGCTTCCTAGCAGCTATTTTACCATGAAGGCCTGCTGCACAAAGTCTCCTCTTAACAGTTGTTCAAGAGATGTGTCTGCTGCTAGAACTCTGTGTGGCATTGACCTGGTCTCTAATCTGAGCTGCTGTTAACCTGCGATTTCAGCGGCTGGTTACTCGGATAAACTTATCATCAGAAGCAGTGGTGACTCTTGGTCTTCCTTTCCTGGGGTGGTTCACATGTGAGCCAGTTTCTTTGTAGCGCTTGATGGTTTTTGCAACTGCACTTGGGGACACTTTCAAAGTTTTCCCAATTTTTCGCACTGACTGACCTTCATTTCTTAAAGTAATGATGGCCACTTATTTTTCTTTACTTAGCTGCTTTTTTCTTGCCATAATACAAATTCTAACAGTCTATTCAGTAGGACTATCAGCTGTGTATCCACCAGACTTCTGCACAACCCTACTGATGGTCCCAACCACATTTATAAGGCAAGAAATCCCACTTATTAAACCCAACAGGGCACACCTGTGAAGTGAAAACCATTTCCGGTGACTACCTCTTGAAGCTCATCAAGAGAATGCCAAGAGTGTGCTAAGCAGTCATCAAAGCAAAAGGTGGCTACTTTGAAGAACCTAGAATATAAGACATATTTTCAGTTGTTTCACACTTTTTTGTTAATTCATGTGTTAATTCATAGTTTTGATGCCTTCAGTGTGAATGTACAATTTTCATAGTCATGAAAATACAGAAAAATCTTTAAATGAGAAGGTGTGTCCAAACTTTTGGTCTGTACTGTATATATAAAAAAAAGCTTTATATAAAATGTGATTCAATACTGTTATGCAACTTTTTTTGTAAAATCACTAAAAAAAAATTCTGCTTTTTTTCTTCGTTAACAAAAAGCTCTGCATCAAGACATTGGCTGTAAATCCATAGGAGATCTTGTTCTAAATAGCTTTTTTGCATATATTTTCCCACTAAAAAAAAGGAAAAAAATGCATGTGTGAATAAAAAAAAAGCACAAAAATATTTCTATAAAAGCACGTAAAAATCATGGCTTTTTTTTTTTTTTTTTTTACAAACCAGAAAAAAATGTTAATAAACACTGTGTGAAATGTATGGACATTTTAAAATTTGTTTTAGGGCTTTCATACCCATTTTATTCAGCCTCCTAAGTGTCATAATACATAAAAAGGTGAATAATTTTAATAGCCCCTACATATATTACGATATATATGTGGCACCTTTGATTTACTTTTTTATATTTAGACGTGAATATAAAGCTAAGTGTCCACTGCATTATAAATACATATTCTATATGGTTTAAGCGGTTTTTCTTTTGTAGCAAAAATATGTTGAAGACTCATCAACTCTGGAGTTGAATTTTTTATGTGTTCACTTTGCAATCTTCATGTTCACTTCTTATTAATCAGACGTTCAACCAGTTGAATAATTCCCAGGGAATAAAATAAACTCCATACAGAGGCGTCAACCACCCATGAGGCGTGACGGAGGCTTGTCGCCATGGCCACCACTGCTATTGTTGTGTTGTGTGTAGCTGCTCTTTGCATTCTACATAATCTTGTGTTGCTGCTTCTTCCTTGCCAGAAACTTCATATTGGGGTCTCCTAAGTTAAAACTTGTCATCGTCACAAGCAAGGTTTGTATGTTTCTGATCTCTCTATACTACTGATTTATTCACAAAATATTTATTTATGATGTGTGTAGACACATTATATAACTGTGAAAAGGTCAGTTATCTGTAAGGACCGTCTCATACATACGCTGATCTGGGGGGTTACATGCTAAATAATAGCAAATAATAATTAGAAAAGTTCTAAAGTCTAAAAAGTAGAGGCAATGTAATCACAGCAATGCAGTAGCATGAAGCATTACTGGTAGAGTAAGGCTGGGGTCACACTGGCGTATAAAAAAATCAGTCCGATGTTGATCCAGAAAAGTAGGACAAGCGTCATGCGAGTACAATGCGATTTTTCTCCACTAGCATCTGTATGCAATTTGTTTTTAACATAATCTTTTACATACTAATTCTCTATGTAATTTAAAGGTAGTTTTCAAACTAATAAAGCAATATTATATACCGATATACAGCTCTGGCAAAAATTAAGAGACCACTGAAAAATTTTTATTTTCTCTGATTTTTCTCTTTATAGCTATATTTTTGAGTAAAATGTACATTGTTGTTTTATTGTATAAACTACTGACCACATGTCTCCGAAATTCAAAGCTAAAAATTTTGTATTTATTTGTAGCAAATAACAAAGCGTCAAAATAATAAAAAAGAAACAGAGAAACAGTGCTTTCAGACCTCAAATAATGCAAAGAAAACAAGTTCTTATTCATTTAGAAACAACAATACTCATGTTTTAACTCAGGAAGAGTTCAGAAATCAATATTTGGTGGAATAACCATGATTTTTAATCACAGCTTTCATACGTCTGCTTTGCACCAGTCTTTCACACTGCTTTTGGGTGACCTTACGCCACTCTTGGCACAAAAATGTAAGCAGTTCTTTGTTTGATGGCTTTTGACTATCCATCTTCCTCTTGATTACATTCCAGAGGTTTTCAATGGGGTTCAGGTCTGAAGATTGGGCTGGCCATGACAGTGTCTTGATGTGGTGCTCCTTCATCCACACATTGATTGACCTAGCTGTGTGGCATGGAGCATTGTCCTGCTGGAAAAACCAGTCCTCAGAGTTGGGGAACATTGCCTGAGCAGAAGGAAGCAAGTGTTTTTAAAGGATAACCTTGTATGCGGCTTGATTCATACGTCCTCCGCAAAGATTAACCTGCCCAATTTCAGCCTTGCTGAAGCATCCCCAGATCATCACCGATCCTCCACCAAATGTCACAGTGGGTGCAAGACACTGTGGCTTGTATGCCTCTCCAGGTCTCCATTTAACCATTAGACGACCAGGTATTGAGCAAAGCTGAAAATTAGACTCATCAGAGAAGATTACCTTACTCCAGTCCTCTATGGTCTAACACTTATGGTTTTTGGCAAACTTCAGCCTGGCACTCCTTTGCTTCTCATTGATGAAAGGCTTTTTTCTAGCTTTACATGACTTGAGGTCTGCCTCTAGGAGCCTGTTACGAACTGTCCTTGCCGTGCACTTCACCCCAGCTGCCATTTGCCATTCCTTTTGTAGGTCACTTGATGTCATCCTGCAGATGCTGAGTGACATTCGAATAAGATGATGGTCATCCCAGTCAGTGGAGAGTCGCTTTCGCCCTCTGCCAGGCTGTAGCTTTGTTGTCCCCAATGTCTGCTGCTTGACCTTGTAATGGACTGCCGCCTTCGAAATTTTAAGGATGGAGGCAACATGAAGCTCACTGTATCCCTCTGCTAGTAAAGCCAGAATTGAGTCCTTCTTTTCCTTCTTTCTTTTCAATTCCTTTGCCATGGTTAAAAGTTATTTTTCATTCAAATTACTTTTGGGCTATTCCTAGCACTTGTTTTGCCATCCAGCTTGTCCTACTGCAAGAGGATTGTGAAGACCACAGCAGTGTTTTTTATACTTTCCCTCGTTACATAAGATTTGGTTCAGGTGATCACTTAATCAGAAGCACATTAGGTAGAATGAGGTGTACTTTGGTTGGAATTCAACTGACACTGGAATGGAATGGCTGTCAGACATGTAGAGATGGGGATTTTTAGAAAACTGTGCAGTGGTCTCTTAATTTTTGCCAGAGCTGTAGATCAATCGATCAAAATAGAATAGAAAAGATAATTACAATAGATAGACTAGATAGATATCCTGTAGATATTTAATGTCACAAGGCAGCTACATATAATAAACTAGCACCGTAGCACCTTAGCCTTATTAAACCTATTAAATAAATACATATTTTTTAAAAAATCATAACCAGCCAAGGTAAAGCAGACAGCTGCGTGTTTATATTATCAGGCTGGGAAGGTCCCTGGTTATTGGGACCTTCCCAACCTAATAATACAAGCCCTCAACCGCCCCAGAATTGGCACATCACATGAAATGTGCCAATTCTGGTGCTTAGCCTGGCTGTTCAAGCAGGGTAATAGTTTTGGGGTTGATGTCAGTTTTAATAAAAGCAAGAAACACTCCCTCATTGACCAATTTATTATTTTTAAAAAATCCCCGAAGCTCCAACGTAATCCATCGCTATCCCACGATGTCCAGCGATTCTGTACAGCAACCTATGGACCATCCTTCTGAGAATCTGACCTGTGTGAATGTACCCATAACGTAGCCATAAGCGTTAATTAGTACAAACAACATATTTCAAAACCAACTGCAGGGGTAACACATGATTATGATTTCAGACGCTGATGCCTTTTATAAAATACCCCAGAAACATTGAACCACCATGGAAAGACTGGGACAGAAAGGCACAGAAGTCTGGCCAGAGGCACACAGTTTACAGTGTAAATGGAGACCAATATACAGGAGTATGGCTAAATAACCAAAAGCATGGTGAGTCAAGAAATGTGTACTCCTCTTACCATTTAAAATGCTGTTAGAAAACCAAAATAAAGGAAATCTAAAGTAGTAGTTAGCAAGAACTACCTCTCATATTGGAGAATGAACACTAACATTACTGGTTGATGTAAGAAATTGCTCCGGGACTTTTACAGATTTCTTCAATACAATAGTGTCAACATCCAGCATTTTCTACAGTGCACTACCTTCCATATTCATAATATTTATTCGGTAGCCCAGAGTATTTTCCCGTGAGCAAACAACTGTTTATTGCAAAACTTTTCTCTTATACACATTAATATCTTCTTTTTAATTGTGACATTTTAGGCAAAGGTACTTTTGTATGGAAAAGCAGCAACTCTGTTTATGAAGGAGAATGGAAATGTGGAAAAAGAAGTGGCTTTGGGACATACAGTGTGCAAGACCCCAACACTGGAGAATATGTAAAGGTGTATTCTGGATGCTGGAAGAATGACAAAAAACATGTAAGCTCCTTTTTTGGTTACGCAAATAAATAAGATGGAAACAATACATTTAAAGGGGTTGTCCAGTTAAAAATAAAGTTATCACCTATCCTCAGAAGGGGTAATAACTCGCTGGGACTTGCACCGATTTGCAGATTGGGGAATTTTAATCCCTGACAGATAATGTCTATCTTTATTATAAAATAGAGTGGCAGGCTTAACATCTGACCGTCGCTCCTTTCAGTCGCTATGGGACGGCTAGGAAAAGAAAAGCACATAACTCGGCACCCCCATAGAGAGTGAATGGAGCACAGGTCTAGCATACACACTGATGCCCTATTCTGATGGGGATAAAATTCCCAGTTCTGCTTATCGGTGTGGGTCCCAGCGGTTGGACCTCCAACGATCAACAGATTATCACCTGTCTCATGGATAGGTGATCACTTTTTTGGAACTTGACAACATATTTAAGGTTTTGTTCACAAGGGCATCAAAGCTTCCTCTTTTTGACAAATCTAGAATAGATCTATCGTCAACAAGCCGCAATAGAAGCTGAACTGAACTAAATAGATCACTTTGGATTTTATTGACTTTTAAAGAGGTTTCCTTTATTTTACTAGTTAGAATAGTGATGTATACCATCTGTGCCAATCTATTAGCAAATGCACACGTAGCGTATTTGTTGCAGATTTTTTGGCTTACAAAATTTGCAATGTTATCAGTGAAAGATTGTTTTTTTTTCAATTTCATGTTAGATTGCATTATATTTTTAATGGCTCATCTTCCGGCAGCACGGATGACAAGGACCAATACAAGTCTATGCTGTCCGTGTTTAACATTGCAAAGTATAGAAGAAGCTTTGTCATTTATTTCTTCATCCATACTAGAAAAACACTGAAGACACACTGATTGTAAAAACAGACACACTGACATCAGTTTTTCAAGTATATGTTTTATTCAGAAGTGTGAAGGAGGCGTAAGCAATAAAATCTGCAGCCAAATTGCCACAGATAAATCCACCCTGTGTGCAGGGAGCCCAAAGCAACAGAAATCTGATGGAGCAGAACATAACTAATCAGTCATATGCAGGAGGGTTGATGCTATTGGAAATTAGCAGCATATGCTACTTTTATGTTTTTCAGGGTTACGGGACTTATTTCTTCACAAATAAAGAGTATTATGAAGGCGACTGGAAAGCTGGACAAAGAAGTGGCTGGGGCAGAATGTATTTTGCTAATGGAAATATTTATGAAGGAGAATGGAGTGGAGATAAATACAGTGGCCAAGGGATGTTACGGTTAGGTACACCTTATTCTTATTCTACAAACATGATATTCTAATTTTTTAAGTATGTTCGCATTTAAAGAGAGTTAGCCTCCAGGTTTATGTTGGCCCATGCAGGAGCAGAAACTCTGATTCCAAGGCCATATTCACACGTTCAGTATTTGATCAGTATTTTACCTCTTGGTTTTGGCTTACAAATACTGATGTAATATACTGACTAAATACTGAATGTGTGAACATGACCTAAAGCTGGGACACTCACTGGGCTTCTGGCTGTGGTTTTGATAATCCACTGTCTTTTTCTACTGTAGCTCTGCTAGTCCTCTCACTGATGATCTCCTACTATGTACTTCAGAGCACCGATTATCCCTACCCCACACTATTGATTATCAGTTTTTTTGCCTATGCCTCCACAGCCAGTATATGCACATCCCGAGCTGCTCTGTGGTGAGTAGTGGCACGCTAAGCAGGTCTTTTAGCTATACGGGTGCTGGAGGATGCAGAGCTTTCTTTTTTAAGTGACTTGTAAAGGTTGCCGTCTATTGCCATGCCTTCCATGGCTGTTCGGCAGACCCCGCGCCAATGCACTGAGGTTGGAGACCTTTGCTCTATATTCCTTTCCTAACATTCTGTATATATTTACAGCTAATGAAAATCGCTATGAGGGTTCCTGGAAAGGAGGAAGGAAACATGGCCCTGGAAAGTTTTATTACCTTGACAAAGGCCAATTGTATGAAGGAATATGGGTAGAAGATATTCCAAAGTGTGGGACTATGGTGGACCTCGGGCGTGCAGAAGCACCGAATCCAACAAAGTATCCAATTCCAGAGGTAAAATGCGTTTATATCTGTTTTTCAACAGATCTATATTCTCCAGCTTATGAATTTTAGCTTTGCTACAAAGGAGCTAACTGAACAAACATTCAACTGACAACTATCCCTCCTTGTAGGCGACTTTTCTTCCCTAAGAACAGGCATGAAAGATGTTGATCTTTCTCTCTCCTGACATCTGCCACCAGAAGAAAGTCAAGAAGTCCCCATACACATTAGATCATTGGCAGGCTTGGCCAATGTTAATCTAATAAGAGTGGTCAATTTAAGAGCCAAACAATTAAAGTAGCCTTAAAAATTAGCTGCTTATAGGATAAAAATAACAAGAAAGCCCAATGTTAGCCTTTGTATTTCCCACTGCTGGTTCACTGTCCTATGTGGAGTGGTGACTTCTCTAGCCATTGGCTGGAACATTCTTTTGCTGGCAAAAGTCTGCAAATTACAGTACTATACCTGAGAGCTGAGTATTTCTAATACTATACTCAACAGAAAAAAATATAGGCAGATTTTAGACTATCCTGTGGAATTTTAAATTCTGCTGCATTCCTATTCTCTTATAGAACTGCAGCAGATTTTCATCAGCTTTTACTCTTTATATTACCATGTAATGTTAGGCAGATTGTGAGCTCATAAACCACAACTTTCCGAAACAAAAAGCTCATTACTTGTAATGTTTTAGGGAATACCATGGCACATGATGTTATTGCTTCTTGATCGATCTTCTAAATCCACTAGCTTAGCCTTTGCTTGGTCCGTATCATCTTCAAGGTTGTTGCGTGCTTCTGCTATGGAATTATGTGCTTTTGTTAAGTCTCCCATTCTCATTTCTACATGATGCACTCTTTTTCCAGGACCATAGATCTATAAAGTTTTGAACCATAGTGGCAATATCTTTTTGTTCACCAGTCTTAATGATTGGGACCACAGAAGTAAGATGCACCTAACTCAATAACAGGCACACCCCACTTGATGAATTAGGTGCACCTCAGAACTGGCGACCACCTCCAGTCAGGGTCTGCAGTATATTTCAGGCAAAATTTATGCCACTAACCTTGAATAAATTGTAATAAATTAGATGGGCGGGCTTCTCCACCCACCATCCTGTCCCACTCCAGTTCTGCCCACATTGGCCAAACTGATTTAAAAGCTGCAACAATCACAACATTTTTGAACAGCTTTGAGTTGCATAAAAAAATTGCGTATTTTGAAGTTGCAGCAGAAAAACTGGCGAAAAAAAAATCCTTCATGAATCGGGACCTAAGTCTCCTCACACACAGGAGGTATTGCAAAATATGAAACCTTTACGGTGTCTGAAAAGGTCTGTGAAAATTATTTCAACTTGACCAATGACATCGATTTTTCCACCTAATTTTAGCAAAATAGCTCAAGCACACAATATACTACCAGTTGAGTACAATTAAGTGTGTAGTAATGATGGCTGTTTATTCTCTTACTACAAAGTTTGGGTGCTGAACTTAATATGCTACCCAATGGTAATTCCCCCTAGTGACTGCCATAACAATAAACTTAGGATCATCTGTCCTGGCCCCAGTCTTGTTCAACATTTTTATAAATGATCTAGATAAGGGAACTGAAGGTAAACTAATCAAATTTGCAGACGATGCAAAGCAAGGAAGGATTGCTAAGACTAGAGAAAACAGAGAAAGGATTCAGAAGGATCTAGATAAGCTTGAACAATGGGCAGAGACAAATAGAATAGTATTTAACAGGGAGAAATGCAAGATTCTACATCTGGGCAAGAAAAACGAAAATGACCTCTACAGAATGGGAGGAATAGAACAAAGCAACAGCACTTGTGAAAAGATTTAGGCTGTGTGCTCACGATGCGGATTTAATGTGTTTCCGTGGCAGCATTTCCGCCGCGGAAACGCATTATAAGCGCTTGTTAAGATGTCTGCCATGTTTCCCAATGATAATCCGCATGTGCTGTGCATATGCTGCGGAAATTTCCACTGCGGATTATCATTGCGGAAAATTCCGCACCACAACCAATATGGCCGCGATTTCGCTGCGAAATCGCGCTTATTGACTTGCAGATTTATACATGCGGATTTTATGCTGTTCAATGCGCAGATGGTACCCGGGTCTGGAGAAGAGGAGACTCTCATCCGACCCAGGTACCATCGTACCCGCAAGTTATAAAGTAAAAAATAAAAAAAAATATTCATACTCACCTCTCCAGCGGCCCCCGGTCTCCTCCCGGCGGCGATCCTCTCTCCTCGGCGGCCTGTGGTGTACTGGCAGGACATGCGGTGACGTCATTTAATCAGCTGATGGTCACGCGACCATCACCTGACCGCTGACGTCAGATATTAGAAGGCTGCCACGAGATGTGGTAAGTTCCCCTTCAATGGAAGTCTTCATACAGAGGCTGGACAGACATCTGTCTGAGATGGTTTAGTGAAGCCTGCATTGAGTAATGACCCTGGAGGTCCCTTCAAACTCTAACATTCTATGATTCTATGATGGACAATGCAAAGACTAAAAAACCTGTATATTACTTTGTTTTAAAAGCATCGTCTTACACTCAATAAGCACTGTAAAGTGCTGGCCACAAGGTGTCTACCTTATGTCGAATTGTTATTATCCACTTCCTGTCCTCAAGTATAATCTGTCTCCAGCAGCAGAAATACCAAAACAGATTACAGGAAGCGCAGACTGGTGTTTGTCTTTCCGCTAGTGCGCTCCTTAGGCTATGTTCACACATGTTGGTTTTTTTTACGTCACAAATCTGCAGCAAAACTGATCTCTGACAGGAAATCAGCTGCGTCAAAAACGCTGGTTTTGCTTCTTTTTTAGATGCGTTTTTTCTGCATTTTTTTTTCACTGTGCTTCTGTCTCTATTTATGCATGTACATAAAGTCCTGTGAAAAAAAGAACCCCATTCTATTTTGCCATCAAAAACGCTGAAAAAATGCTGATGCAAATTTTGGTGCGCTTTTGATGTGTTTTTTTCAGCGTTTTTTTCAGCGTTTTTTTCACCACCCATTACTTTCTATAGGTGAAAAAACGCTGAAAGAAGTGACCTGCTCTATTTTCCAAAAAAATACGCAGCGAAAAAACCCAAGATGTGTGAATAGAGAATTTTGGTTTCACATTAACTTTTCTGGTACTGCAAAATGCAGCTGAAAATTTGCATAAAAATCTGCAGTAAAAAAACGCTGAAAAACACAACATGTGTGAACATAGCCTTACAGTCAAACTGCAAACAGACATAACAGAGAGACAGGATTTCAATTCAGAAAAGGAATGTCAATGCACAATGGAAAATGCAATGCATGCTGGTAAGTGAGATAGAGGAAGTCCCAGCAGCCATGGTGCTCACAGAATGCCAATAAGGAGGAACTGCACACACCAAAGAGGTGAACAGCAAGTTACAGAGCATGAGAATTAGAACAGTTCCTTGACATATTAGACTGGTATGTGCACAAACAACTAACTTGTGGGAAATGAGGGCAGCAACAACATGCTTTCACTCTGATTTTTGGTCAATGACAGGAACGCTTTAAATGTGTAAGGGTGCAAAACTCTTTCTGATCTAAGGACCACATTAAAACCTAAATGAGACATTTATAGCATACATAAATTTATGTTATTAATAACTAATGGGATAGGGGTCCACTTCTGGTACGTTAACTTATATAGACAAAGGGAGAAACCTGCTCCTCCATTCAGCTCTACAGAATGGAAAAGAAAGATGGCAGCACATGTGTCTTTCATTGTAGATTATGGAAGTTATAGAAACAGCTGAACACTACAAAGTGCGAAAACCTTGGTTCCTCCACTTCAGAGTGAAGAACCTCAGACATCTGGTAGCTCTGCCATAGATATCCTAGCTGGGAGTACCACTCTAATAGAGCGCTGCATTGTAATGCCAGTCATGTACTGTTACTGTCTAGCCTGGATTGCCCATTCAAAGGTAAGATAATGTCTGGCTGAGGGAGCAAGGGGTTTATCTTCTTTGTGTTCTGCAGATGGAGAAGAGGAGGAGGAGGAAGAAAGCTCCGGCTGCTACCAATTGTCTTATAGTTAGAAACAGGACAGTCAGGAGGAGTGGTGGGGAGACATGTCTGATAATTTAAGATGAGGATTGAAATGGGAGTGAAATTCAGCGTTGGCATTTGAAAGCATATAGGCCCATGCTGCCCGTCCCCACACACACTTTGGGTTTTCGCATCACACATACTGTTAGGTCCAGAAATACTTGGACAGTGACTGAATCTCTGTGATTTCAGCTCTGCAGGCCACTGTTTTTTTATTTAAAATGAAACAACAGACATACAATTGAAGTGGAGACTTTCAGGTTTAATTAAAGGGGTTGAACAAAATTATCCTGTGAAACGTTTAGGAATTGCAACCATTTTTATACAATGCCTCCTCATTTCAGGGGCTCAAAAGTAATTGGACAAATTAACTTTACCCACAGGAGAATCCTCCGGTGGACCCCATATAGGAATGGGCTCTCCACTCCACCTATATGAGAAGTAGTTAGCATAATACATTTGTTTCACTATGTACAGAAAAGGGCAACATTCATTTAACAAACTACCCCGTTTATTATTATATAGAAACATAGGCAAATTTGTGAATAATGGTAATGTGATATTTGCATGTAACTGAACAGTGGGCCACCAGAGTCAATGTTACTGGTGGGCCCTTGGCATCCCAGTCCGGCACTGTCTGGAAGCCATGGACGTCACCAAACGCTGGGTTTCCTCCTTTGTGATACTTTGCCAGGCCTTCACTGCAGCTGACTTCAGTTGTTGCTTGTTTGTGGCTCTTTCTGCCTTAAGTTTTGTCTAACGCTATGTGCGCACGATCAGGATTTGAAGCAGAAATTTCCTGAGAGTTTCTGCATCTCCTTGGCAGGAAAAACGCTGCGGAAATTTCCGATCATTTTTGACTCATTTTTGACGCGTTTAGATTCGTTTTTTGAAGCGTTTTTGTACATTAATGAATGCTTTTTGGAGCTAAATAAAGTTATTTGGTGGGACATTGCTTAAACCCTTGGATTACCATCAAAACTGGGGTGAGTATATTGGCAAATTTAAATGATTAAAGAATGTGTCTGTTGTATTTCAAATAAAGTGTTTGCTCTGTGTCTGTGTGTTTATTTAACTCTTTACTTTACTTTAATTAGGTGTAGGGATTTGTACTCACTGAGCCGCGTTGGAGGTAGGCACAGGTTCACACAGTGATGCAGTCCACGGGTTCAAACAAACTGGTGGTTTATTTAGTGTCCATACACCAGTGAGGAAACAAAAGTAACAGCCTTTTCCTGGCAAAAAAAGGAATAACAGAACAAAGCTCAAAATAACAAGTCCATGTAGCACGGCCTCAGCCGTTTAAACAAAGTGCTTTTTCTCTGCCTCCAGCAGAATCTGAGAAGCACATGCAAGGTCTGCTCACCGTGCCCATCAAACACAGACAGACTGAGACATGCGCAGCTGTCTTAAATCAGCCTTCCACTTAATGGCCAAACATTCTTTTTCTACAATAGAGTAGTTCTTCTCACAAGTGGAGAGCTTCCGACTGAGGTATATTATAGGTTGTTCTTCTCTGTTAATCTCCTGGGACAAGACTGCTCCCAGCCCGACATCTGATGCATCCGTTTGGACCACAAACTCCTTGGAGAAGTTGGACGCTACCAAGACTGGCTGTTTACAGAGGACCAGTTTCAATTCCTGGAAGGCCGATTCTGCTTCCGGGGACCACTTGGCCATAGCAGACTTCGTCCCTTTCAGAAGATCCGTCAGCGGGGCTGCTATCAGGGTAAAGTTAGGGACAAATCTTCGATAGTAGCCCACAATACCTAGAAACGCCCTGACCTGCTTCTTCGAGAGGGGCTGTGGCCAGTTCAAGATCGCCTCAATCTTATTTATTTGTGGTTTTATTTCCCCTCTACCAACCACGTACCCTAGGTACTTGGCTTCCTCCATCCCCATGGCACATTTCTTCGGATTGATAGTAAAGCCCGCCTTCCTTAGGGCATCAAGTATGGCTTGAACTTTGTCCAGATGACTTTCCCAGTCCTGGCTGAATATGACGATGTCATCTAGGTAGGCCGCTGCATACTTTTTGTGGGGTGCTGAGATCCGGTCCATGGCTCTCTGGAAGGTGGCTGGAGCTCCCTGTAACCCAAACGGCATCCTGACGTATTGATAACATCCGTCTGGCGTCGAGAAGGCTGTCTTCTCTTTGGCTTCTTTGGACAGGGGAATTTGCCAATATCCTTTGGTGAGGTCCAGAGTGATGATGTACCGAGCGGGCCCTAGCTTTTCGATAAGCTCATCTACCCTAGGCATTGGGTAGGCGTTGAACTTCGAGACCTCATTCAGCTTCCTGTAGTCGTTGCAAAACCGCCATTCCCCATCTGGTTTCGGCACTAAGACTATAGGACTGGACCATCCACTTTTGGACTCTTCAATTACTCCCAGGTTAAGCATTTGCCTCACTTCTTTTGAGATCACCTCTCTGCGGGCCTTGGGGATCCGGTATGGTTTTAGATTGCGCGAACATGAGACTCTGTGAGAACCTCATGCTCTATGACCTGAGTGAGTACTGGCCACTCCGAAAACAGGTCTTTATTTCGCTGTAGCAACTCTCTGCACTGTTGCTTTTGGGCACGTGACAGTGACTCTGCCACCTTGACCTCTTTCACGTCGGCCTCAGCCCCAGCCACTAAACAGGGAGTTTCCACGGGCTCTCTATCTTGCCTTGGCTTAATCAAGTTAACATGGTAAATTTGGTAGGGCTTCCTCTTCCCCGGTTGGTGGATTTTATAGTTGACTTCCCCCACTTTCTCTACCACCTCATAGAGGCCCTGCCACTTGGCCATGAACTTGCTCTCCACTGTGGGCACTAGCACAAGCACTCGATCTCCTGGGTTGAACGATCTCACTCTGGCCGACCGATTATACACCCTAGACTGTGCCTCTTGTGCCTTGAGGAGGTGCTCCCTCACAATGGGCATCACGTGGGCAATCCTCTCTTGCATCTGGGCAACGTGCTCCACCACGCTCCTATAGGGAGTGGTCTCAGCTTCCCAGGACTCTTTCGCCACATCCAGGAGTCCTCGAGGGTGTCGTCCATAGAGTGGTTCAAACGGGGAGAAACCTGTGGAAGCTTGGGGAACTTCCCTGATGGCAAACAACAGATAGGGAAGCAGACAGTCCCAGTCTCGGCCATCCTTTTCCACTGCTTTCCTCAACATTGCTTTCAAGGTTTTGTTAAACCTCTCGACCAGTCCCTCCGTCTGGGGATGGTACACGGAGGTTCTCAGTTGTGCAATCTGCAATGTCTTGCACAATTCCCTCATGAACTTCGACATAAATGGAGTTCCTTGGTCTGTAAGGATCTCCTTAGGCAACCCCGTTCTTGAAAACATGTGGACTAACTCCTGGGCTATACACCTGGTGGAGGAGTTTCGTAGTGGTACGGCCTCCGGATACCGTGTAGCATAATCTAATACCACCAGGATATACTGATGCCCTCGGGCCGACTTGACCAGAGGCCCCACTAGATCTATTGCTATGCGTTCGAATGGAATCTCGATGATGGGTAGGGGCACTAGGGGACTGCGGAACTGGCCCACTGGGGAGGTTATCTGGCATGTGGGGCAGGAACGACAATAACTCTTTATTTCTCTATAGCAACCTGGCCAGTAGAACCTCTGGAGGATCCGTTCCTGAGTCCTGTCTGCACCCAGGTGACCACCCAACGCATGAGAATGAGCCCTGTCTAACACCCTGCATCTATAGGGCCCTGGCACCAGCAACTGTTCTATTATCTTACCCCTTGGCTTGGTTACTCTGTACAGCAAATCCCCATTCACAGCAAAATGAGGGAACCGAGTGTCAGCCCCGGTTCCTGAGGCACCCCATTTAACACAGTAACATTTTCAAAGGCCCCTTTCAGAGTTAAATCCCTGAGTTGGGCAGTTCCAAAGTTTCCCTCGGACACCTCCAGCTCAGGGATATTGGCCTCAGGGGATGTTGCCTCATCCTCATCGCCCACAAACACACACATGGGAAACTCATCTACCATGTTCTGTGGGTAAGTTTCCTTAGGGGCGATCTGGCTGTCGTCCGAGCAACCAGGTGTCCCCGCTTTCCCCCACATTTCCCAGAATAATGCAAAGTCACGTCCAATTATTATGGGATGCAATAGGTTCTTAACGACCGCCACTTCATGAGATGTGGTGCCATACTCCATGTTTACATCCACCTGGGCCACAGGATAGTTCTTAGCGTCTCCATGGATACACCGGACACCCACCACCTTCCCAGGAACCAGTCGATGAGGGAGTGTGGCCCTCATCAGGGTCACCAAACATCCTGGGTCCAATAGTCCAGAGACTTGTACCCCGTTTACTGACACTGAGCAAGCCTGAGGGCCCTTGCCATGTTGAGGAACCGCGCTGCAGGTGGGGTAGGCAAAATAGGAGCAACACCAGCCCATGTTGCAGTCCATTGGCTCAGAGTTTATGGGACACCGGGCGGCAATATGGCCAGAGGTATGACATCTCCAACACACTATATTATGGGGTGGGACCTTGGGCAGCAACTCAGACCCCTCCTGAACTCTAGGACGCCCCCCAGGTGTGGCTCTATCTCCCTTCTTTTGGGTGTCCGCCGCCTTTTGGGAACCCCAGTATTGAGAGGCTACGACCATCCCAACGGACTCTCAACCACCTGGTATCTTTCCACCAACCCCACCAAGTCATCGGCATTATGGGGATCTCCCTGGGCAACCCAGGATTTCACCGACTTCGGGAGAGAGTGTATAAACCTGTCTATAACGACCTTCTCCACCATCTGTGCTGGGAGGAAGATTCAGGTTGCAACCACTTTTGGACTAGGTGTAGGAGGTCGGACATCTGGGACCGGGGAGGTTTGTCACTGCAATAGGCCCAGTGGTGCACCCGTTGCGTCCTGACAGTCAGAGTCACTCCCAAGCGTGCCAAAATCTCAGTTTTCAACATAGCGTACTCTTTCGCGTCCTGCAAGGCCAAGTCATAATAGGCCTTCTGCGGCTCGCCTGTCAAATATGGCGCCAGTACCTCCGCCCACTGCTCTGGAGGCAATTTCTCCCTCTCTGCCACCCTCTCAATGACCGTCAAGAACACCTCAACGTCATCACCCGGGGTCATCTTTTGTAATGCTCTTCTTACAGTCTTCCTGACGTGTGAGTCATCACCTGGATCTAAGGATGTGGCGGTCGTCCTGCCACGGATCTGCTCTGCCAAGATTTCCATTTGTCTTTGCTGCTGTTGGATCTGCTGCATCAGAAGTTTATTTGTTTCCTGCTGCTGCTCCCGATGCTGCTGCAGCTGCTCCCGATGCTGCTGCTGCATGCTCTGCTGGCTATGCTGCATGCTCTGCAGGTACTGCTGCTGGAACTGCGCCTGCTGGGCCTGCTGTTGCTGCGGTTGTTGCGCCTGCTGTGCCTGCAACAGATGTTTAAGCAGGTCCTCCATTTTGTCCGGCAACACTTGCTGGCTTATGACCGACTTCACCCAGGACACATACGTCATCTTGTAGCAGTCACACTGCCACTTGGGATCTGTGCCCATGCTTCTAGCACCAATTGTAGGGATTTGTACTCACTGAGCCACGTTGAAGGTAGGCACAGGTTCACACAGTGATGCAGTCCACGGGTTCAAACAAACTGGTGGTTTATTTAGTGTCCATACACCAGTGAGGAAACAAAAGTAACAGCCTTTTCCTCGCACAAAAAGGAATAGCAGAACAAAACTCAAAATAACAAGTCCATGCAGCACGGCCTCAGCCGTTTAAACAAAGTGCTTTTTCATTGCCTCCAGCAGACTCTAAGAAGCACATGCAAGGTCTGCTCACCTTGCCCAACAAACACAGACAGACTGAGACAGGCGCAGCTGTCTTAAATCAGCCTTCCAAGACCTGGACTGGAGGTAAGTGAGCAGCTGTTCCCCCCCAGCTCTTTCAGCTGCTCGTAAAACCCAGCCCTGTAATCCGGGCCCATTAAATTCCTCTCAGCACTATGCGTGCTCGAGACTGTTTCTCCGGGTCCTACATCACCGAAGCTTGGCACTTCGGGGACACATACCTCCTGTCCATGACCTGTCCAGCAGCCACCTTACATAGGTTTGGTCATGAAAAGGTCTGATTGACACCTTGTCATCGCCAAACAAAAGAGCTAGGTGTCAGCTAGTCTCATTCACCCAATCTTCATTAGCATTTCCATTCATGTAATTCATGCGGCAGCTGTGAGCTGCCATTTTTAGCCTGGGAAGGTGCCATTTGCAAACATGGTCCCTGGGTATAATTAACAGCACACAGCTGTTTCTTTAGCCTCTATGTCCCCCCGATCAGCACTCAGCAGCGCTTTAGACGCAGCGCATTTTTGTTGCGTCCAAAACGCAGTGTTCTAATGCCGCACTTTTGTTGTCGGTAAATGTGAATCCACCACATATGATGACACTTCAATTGGTCAAAATCTGCAGCGGAGACTAGCGTGTCTGCTACGGAAATTGACATGCTGCAGGTGAGTTTGGGTATGTGGCCACGATCAGGAGCCGCTGCAGGTTTAACGCTGCATGTTTATACAGCGTCAAACCCGCAGTGTCCAGGATGTTACAGCATAGTGGATGGGATTTCTACAAATTCCATGTCCACTATGCGTGCATCAGAGGCTGCGATTCACCTGCAAACACTGACATGCGGCACGTCTTTCAGGACTGCAGCATGTCAATTTCTCTTGCATAGTCGCTAGTCTCCGCAACAGAAATTTGAACACTAGAATGTATTGAATGCCGTAAAAACGCATGGTTCAGTGAACACATGTGGATTTACCTGCATTCAATAGAAAGTAACGTTTTGAACGCAGCACAAAATATGTGTCCAAAGCGCTGCTACGTCTGGATCGTGGGCACAGAGCCTAAAATTAAAAAAAAAATGGTGCGGGCTCCCGCGTCAGCTTTATAACCAGCAGAGGAAAAACCAACCACTGGGGGCTGATATTAGTAGACAGGAAAGGGGCCATTAGCCAAAAATGTTCCCTGGCTATTAATATCAGCCCACAGCTGTTTGTTTAGCCTTTACTGGCTATATTACAGGGGGACCCCATAAAAAAAATTATGTGGGGTCCCCCTATAAAAATCTAACCAGAAAAGGCTAAACTAGACAGCTGCGGGCTGATATCAATAGCCAGGGAAGGAGCCATGGATCCTGGCCCGCTCCGCGGCTATTAATATAACCCCTCAGCAGTCCCAGAAATGGCGCATCCATAAGATGCGCCAAATCTGGCACTTAGCTTGCGCTCTTCCCACTGCCCTGTAGCGGTGGCGAGTGGGGTAATGGGGTTGGGGTTCACGTCAACCTGGTATTGGCGGCTGACGTGAAGCCCAGGTTAGTAATGGAGAGCGTCTGTAAGACGTCCCCATTACTAACTGCGTAGTAAAATGGGCGCCGCTTTTTCAATAAATACGCAGCCAGAATAAAATATTTTAATGAAATAAAAAACACACGTTTTTTTAAATTTTTTTTTATTGTACTGAGTCCACAAAGCCATCGATCTTCTGAAAAAAAAAGTAAAAAAACAAACAACCATATTCCTCATCTGTCTGCCGTCACGACGCAGTCCACGTACCGCCAACGATTGTTCCACGGCGATCTGGGTCACTTCTATAGCAGTGACATCAGTGTAACATCCCTGGCGGCGTGCTGGCATGGCTTACCACCTCCCACCATGCAAGACCGCCATCTTACCTATCAGTCCAGGCTGCACACTTTGCTCCAGTACCTGCTGTGTGCATGTCTCTTGTCTGATTGCTTAGGGCGGCGGCGCGGTTACTGCCTGTTTCTTATAGTTACTGTGTGCACAGTCCTAATGCGTCCCCAGCCTATTGCTGTGAGTCACTGGATACTTAAACCCCCTCCACCCAGTAGGAGGGGCCTGAGTAACACTTTCTTTCAGTGTGTTCTGTGCAACCGAGTTGCCAGGTCTTGTCCTGTATCTTGTCTGTTTCCGCCACCCTGGGGGCTGTATACCCAGGGCTGTTACCTGTATCTGTGACTTCTAGTCTGTTTCCGCCACCCTGGGGGCTGAGTTCCCAGGCTCGTTCCTGTATCTTATTCTTGGTTCAGTTCCTGTCTGAACAGTGTCCTAGCACGTTACTTGTTTGTCTCTATGTCCGTATCTTCCCTTTTCCTGCAGTGTCTGAACCTGCACCTAACTCCAACTCGTTGTGTCTGTACTTCTGTTTATGAGTTTAGTGTCCACTCGCTACTTCATTGTAAGTACCTTGTGTGTATTTGCTCTGCTCTGCTTGTCTACCGCACTTGCGGGTTTTGCTCTGCTCAGCTTGTCTACCGCACTTGCGGGTTTTGCTCTGCTCTGCTTGTCTACCGCACCTGTGGGTTTTGCTCTGCTCTGCTTGTCTACCGCACCAGCGGGTTTTGCTCTGCTCTGCTTGTCTACCGCACCTGCGGGTTTTGCTCTGCTCTGCTAGTCTACCGCACCTGCGGGTTTTGCTCTGCTCTGCTAGTCTACCGCATCTGCGGGTTTTGCTCTGCTCTGCTAGTCTACCGCACCTGCGGGTTTTGCTCTGCTCTGCTAGTCTACCGCACCTGCGGGTTTTGCTCTGCTCTGCTTGTCTACCGCACCTGCGGGTTTTGCTCTGCTCTGCTAGTCTACCGTACCTGCGGGTTTTGCACTGCTCTGCTTGTCTACCGCACCTGCGGGTTTTGCTCTGCTCTGCTTGTCTACCGAACCTGCGGGTTTTGCTCTGCTCTGCTTGTCTACCGCACCTGCGGGTTTTGCTCTGCTCTGCTTGTCTACCGCACCTGTGGGTTTTGCTCTGCTCTGCTTGTCTACCGCACCTGCGGGTTTTGCTCTGCTCTGCTTGTCTACCGCACCTGCGGCTCTGTTCCTGTATCCCAGTCTGTACTGGTCCCTATCCTGCTTGCGTTCCCATCTGCCAGTACCCACCAGTCTGCACACCAGCCGTGCCTGCCAGTATCCACCAGTCTGCATACCAGCCGTGCCTGCCAGTACCCATCTGTCCGTATGCCAGCCTAACCTGCCTGTTCCTGCATTCCCCGGTGTGGGTCAACAGCTGTGACCGGGGTCTGACCTGGAGTAGCACCTGGTCCCTCTGCTTGGTTCCTCCCTGGTTCACGGAGTCGACTGAGCTGCCGTGTGACCTTGGTCGGACCGAGTTGATACTTAGTCACGCCCCTCCAGGCACTCCTCGGTTCATGGTCCAGTCGGATCACTAACCACGCTCACGCCAGTCAGTCCGGGCGTGTGCGTAACAATCAGCAATCACTGATGCTGTAGAACACAGCAGTGTATACTGACAGGAGTGTAAAATCAATCAAATTGTATACATTGCTGTGCAGGAGGTCACTGGGGTTCATCAGCTGAAGATTCTTCAGAATGCTTACACGGTGATGTCACATGAGCGATCAGCTGATCGCTCACGTGACCGCAGGTATACCGCCTGGCGCCGGGAAGAGCATCGCCGGGACCAAGGACCAGGAGGACACTGGGGGGCGCCGAACAGATGAGTATAAGGATTTATTTATTTTTTTTACCTTTTTTTAACAGCGGGCACGCCGGCTTGACTAGGAAGACTACTGCTCCCCCCAGGCCAACCACCTCTCGCTGTTATCAGCCAGAGCGGCGGTTGAATGAGAGGAGTAGTAGTCCTCTCTCCTTTCCTGACCCAGGTACCACCCGCACCACGTTTCCGCTGCAAATTCGCGGCCATTGGCTTTAATTGAAAGGCCGCAAATCCACAGGTATAAATATTATAACTGCAGTTTAGCTGCGGTTCAGTTCAAGTCAATGGGCGCGAATTTGCGGCGGAAATGCCCACACAATGGTCATGCTGCGTTTTTTACCGCAATGGTAATTCTGAGCAGAAATTTCCGCATCATGTGCACAGCACATCAGGATTACCACTGCTATAGCTGGCAGACCTATTAACAAGCATTTTCACAGCTTTTCTGCGGCAGAAAAACCGCCGCGAAAACGCATCAAAAACGCTTCGTGTGCACATAGCCTTAAAGAAGTTGTCCACTACTTGGACATCTCCCTGTCATACCCCTCGCTTGGCCCCGATAAAATAATAAAGCTTATACTCACCTCCCGTGCTGGCGCCATTCCCGCGGTGTCGGCACTTGCTCTCCCCGGGGCTTCCGTGCTATTGTTGTGACACGTGACCCCGGCGCCCAATCAGCGCTGGCATCACTGTCTCCGTCTCCTGCCGAAATGAACATGAAGAGGAAGTCAGAAATCAGCCGCAGCCCGGGCTTCCTCTTCACGTTCGATTTTTCCGAAGGCGGGGACAGTGATGCCATAACTTTTTTATTTTTCTGTCCACACAGCTGTATTAGAGCTTGTATTTTGCAGGACGAGTTGTACTTTTGATTGACACCATTGATTTTATCATGTAATACACTGGAAAGCAGGAAAAAAAATTAATGTTGCATTGAAATTGCAAAAAAGTGCTGTTTCACAATTTATTCATTGTGTGTGTGTGTGTGTGTGTGTGTGTGTGTTTAGCATGTTCACTGTACATTAAAACTGACCTGGTTCTGCAGGTCTGTACAATTATGCAGATACCGAATACATATAGTTTTTTTATTTAAGTGGTGAAAAAGAAATTGGAAATTTGTAAAAAAAAACAGACAAAACTTTGCTTTTGTCGCCATTTTCCGAGAACCGTAATGCTTTAAATTTTCGGGGTATACTGCTGTGTGAGGGCTTATATTTTGCGCTCTGAGCTGATGTTTTAACTGATACCATTTTGGGGGAGATACAATGTTTTGATTGCCTTTTATTGCAATGTTAAGGCGACTAAAAAAACGTAATCTGGTGTTTGTCTTTTTCTTTTCTTGTTACGCTGTTTACTGATCGCATTAATTTACTTTATATTTTGATAGATTGGAATTTTATAAATGCTGCGAGACCAAATATGTGTATTTTTTAATGGTTTTATTTTTAATGGGGCAAAAGGGGAGTGATTTTAACTTTTTTGTATTTTTTTTAAAAAACATTTTTTTCACTTTTTTTTTTTTATTAGTCCCCTTAGCACTGCTTTGTGCAGTGAAAATAACGATCCCCTATGAATGCCAGCTAAACGCTGCCTTTCACAGGATGATCGTCATAACAAGCCCAGAGGTCTTCAGCAGACCCCTGGCTGTCATGGCAACCCGTCGGCACTCTGACATCACGTCCCGGGCACGCCAAAGGGCGCGTTGAATGACATGTGCCCCTGCCGGCAAGTGTTAAATGCCGCTGTCAGAAATGGACAGTAGTGTTTAACAGGTTAACAGCTACAGGCGGAGCTCCGCTCCACCTGTGACTGTTAAAGGCACATGACTGCTGATTAAATCAGCTGTCATGTGCGGGGAAAGATGCAGGCTCGATATGCGAGCCCGCATCAAAGTCAGGGACACGACATATAACCTAAATGTACGTCATATGTCATGAAGCGGTTAAGGCTGATTAATGGTTTGCACCTTGTGGTGAACCCTCTGTATCTGCTCTCATGAAGTCTTTTGTTTATGGTAGACTGAGATACTTAAACACCCACTTCCTGGAGAGTGTTCTTCACTTGGTTGGATGTTTGGAAGGGGATTTTTCTTCACCATGGAAAGGATTCTGCGACCATCCATTTCTGTTGTCTTCCGTAGAAGTGCAGACCTTTTTGAATTCCCAAGCTCACCAGTACGCTCTTTTTTTGCAAAATGTACCTAACTGTTGATTTGGCCACTCCTAACATTTCTGATATCTCTCTGATGGATTTCTTCTTTTTTTTTCAGCCTAATGATGGTCTGTGTCTCTTTCATTCAGAGTTCCTTTGACCATATGGTGTGGGTTCACAGCAACAGTTTCCAAATGCAAATGCCACACCTAGGATCAGTTCCAGACCTTTTGTCTGCTTAATATATGATGGATTAATGAGGGAATAGCCCATTCAGCCCATTAAAGAGCTTTTGAGATAATTGTCCAATTCCTTTTGGTCCCTTTTAAAAAGAGGCAGCTTTGTATTAAAGAGCTGTAATTCCTAAACCCTTACTCCAATTAGGATGTGAATACCCTTAAATTAAAGCTGAGAGTCTGCACTTTAAGCCCATATTAATTATATAACTGTATCTTAACTATAGCAACAAAATTAGTGGGGGGATTTGTGGATCTCATATGTAATGAGGGGTACACCACTCAATTAAATCAATAGACTCAAAAGAACAAGGAGTGTTTATAGTACCCCAAAATAAATATGGGAGAAGACAATGCGTTTGTGCAAATTACAAAATGTTAAATAATTAATAATACAAAAAACAGGAGGCAAACCATAATACATGCAAAGTTACATAGGACAGACAAGGCAATTAGGGGAGATAAGACACAGATGGTGCGATTGTAGACCATCACAATCCATGGGTTAAACTACAGTTGTGACACGCTTCACAATACTTGGTTGTTATGCAAAAAAACAGAGTATCATAAGTCTCACATGGTAGATTGATATAACATTTTTGATAAGAGTACAGCCCACACTATTACACATTTCTAATTCAACACAAGGTATAATAGTGACATTTGCAAAAAATAGGCTGTGGACCACAGCCCCCTGAGGAAGTACGGAAACACGTGTCGGGGCTCTTCCCTGACACTGTTGGTATGATTGCAATACTTTAATACTGACTGTCTGGTTCACAATTGTTATTTGGAATACTTTGTAAATTGTCTCCTTGGGTTTACTGATACATCCGATTTTTTTTTTTGCAAATGTCACTATCATTCTACCATGTGAGACTTGTGATACTCTGTTTTTTTTCCATAACAATCAAGTATAGTGAAGCGTGTCACAACTGTAGTTTAACCCACGGATTGGGATAGTCTACAATTGCACCATCTGTGTCTTATGTCCCCTAATTGCCTTGTCTGTCCTATGTAACTTTGTATGTATTGTGGTTTGGATCCTGTGTTTTTTGTATTATTAATTATTAAACATTTTGTAATTTGCATATAAACACATGGTCTTCTCCCATATTTATTTTTGGGTACTATAAACACTCCTTGTTCTTTTGAGTCTCCTGATTGTTAGGCCATACAGGATTGCCCTGTTACAAAGACAAAATAACCCATGGTATAACCAGTTCAGTGCGCAGGGTAAGGATCAGGACTGTGCAGCTTAAAGTTATCTACTACTTGGACAACACCTTCTCATACCCCACACTTGGCTCCGATAAAATAAAAAATATACTCATCTCCCGTGCTGGCGCCGTTCCAGTAGTGTTGGCATTCGCACTCGCTGCGGCTGCTCCCTGACTTCTTCTTGATGTTCAATTTGTCCAAAGGCAGGGAGAGTGACGCCAGCGCTGATTGGGAGCAGGGCTCACGTGTCATAACAACCACACAAGAGCCCCGGGAATGTGAGTGCTGATACCGCTGGAACGGCGCTGGCAATGGAGGGGAGTATAAGCTTTTTTTATTTTATCGGCGCCAAACATTTAGATCAAGAAGGGGTTGTCCCTAGTAGTGGACAATCTCTTGAAATGGAAAACTAGGGGAATAATCATAGTTCTATGTAACCAGCGTCAACATTTGGGATTGGGCCATATCATCACCAGCATGTTGTTTGGCTGCATGGGTGCCACGGACATTGCTAAGGTCTACAATGATATCTGTCCTTTCTTCTCAAAAATGGAAAATAAATAGAATATGTTATAGCTGCGGTTTCGGCAATGTCAGCATCAGGTCTCCTGAGGCTCACGTGACATTGTTATGCCACATAAGCCTGCAGCCAGTAAGCGGCCACTAATGGGCTGCTGTGCTTGCACTTCCTTGCTTGCATGCCTGAAGTTCGTACTGTCCTGTACCCGCGCTGACATTGCTGAAATGGCACTGCCATGCGCCCTTTAGACGTTGAGGTTAGCTGCCGGGATATTCACTCCTCTCCATGCCGGGACTATGGACGTGGAGAGTAGTGAATATTAATTTTCTTTAATAGCGCACACTGTAGCGGCAGCCTCCGGCTTCTTGCTGCAGCTAATGAGCCTGTGTCGCTATTAGAGAGTATGAATATTCACTCTTTTCCACGTCCATGGGAGTGGAGAGTGAATATTCATTCTCTTTAATAGCAGGTACACAGGATCGCTAAGCAGCAGCAGGAAGGTGGCAGATGTGGCTACAGTGTGCGCTATTAAAGAAATGAATATTCACTCCTCTCCACGCCCATGGCGGTGGAGAAGAGTGAATATTAATTTTCTTTAGCAGCGGGCACACGTGGTAGCTGCAGTAGCCGGCTACTGCCTGTGCCCGGCTCCTCAACCGCAACCCCCCCCCCCCAACCTTTAACAGCTGGAATAAGTATATACTCAAGTATAAGCAGAGGGGGGCTTTTTCGGCATAAAAAAATGTGCTGAAAAAGTCGGTTTATACACGAGTATATACGGTAATTCCTCCTTGTATTAATAATGTCCCCCTGTGCCTCCTCATATTAACATAGCGCCTTGTAGTACTAATGCCCCCCTCTGCCTTTTCATAGTAATATAGTTCTTAGAAGTTGTAATGCTCCCCCCATGCATTATATAGCCCCCTGTATTAAAAATGCTCCCCTGTATCTGGCAATGAAGAAAAAGTAAAACTCACTTCACCACGCTTCCAAGACGAGCAGTAATTATTTGCTATTCTTCCTCTTCCCCCTAAATGGTCTCCTACTGCTGCCAGACATCCTCTGCATTGCTCCTTCCTGATGGAGTAAGTGGTGGAGAAAAGAGCCAAATGCTCTCTTTTCTGCCACTGCTGTCAAAAGTATCTGCACACCAGTATGCATAGCAATGAAAGTTCGATTTCATGCTAAACCAGCACTGTTACATCCTTAGCTAAAAAGTTACCCATCAGTAACATGACAGCTGTTACCCATTGGTAACTGATTGGTAAAAAGGTCTCTACTCCTACGTTATGCTGCTCTCAGATTACATAACAAAAACCTGATGACAGATTCCCTTTAAAGAGTAATCCTTGTTTTATTTATTTAGATTTTTCATAAGATATATTAGAAAGTTTCTTATTTTCACTTATACTGTTGTTTTATTAGAGAAATCTGCTTCTTTCTCCTCCTGAATTGATCTTTCATTCTCAAAATTCTCAATTCCTTGTAAATTCTGTCTTCAGTGAATACAGATTTTCCCATTACTGTGATAGCAAAAAAAAACAATTAGTGCTCATAATGTTCTATGAAGCACTGTAACTTGTTTCAGGTAGAACTTGCAGCAAAATGTCTGTATATTTCTCAGTTCTTCCCTATATAGAATTTTAAAAGCACAGACTCATCTTCTATCTCAGTAATCTGTCTTCATGGAAAACAGAGTGAAAGATCAATCCAGGAGAAAGAAGCCAAATTCTCTGATGAGATACATTACATTTTTATGTGATTAATTGAATAGAACTTTAAATCATGGTTACTCATTCAGTATTACAGTGTATAGGACAATTCATAGTTTCCTATGAAGTCCAGCTACACACAGGGCATCACAAAAGTAACAAGATGGCAGTGAATGAGACTTTTAACAGGCCCCAGCCTATTTCTGCCATGGCAAACCACTGGCACCCCGTGAACATGTCGCTGGGGGTGGATGCGAAGGACCCCAAAAGGAAGTGGAAATGGGAAGGTACAACTTAGATCTTAAATGCTGCTAGCTGCAATCACTACAGTTAGAAGCACGTGCTGGCTGTATGACACAGCTGGCTCTTGCCCTGGCCACACACTCTGACCCACACTATGACTGGGATATTTTTAGTGCATTTTCTGTGCTTTGTGTTCCATTAAGTTGCTGTAGGTGTTCTGGGAAATAAAACTTGTAGCCTAACAGTTCTTAGAGCAGTTAAAAAAACAAAAGCAACTCAACCTTCCTGTTCACCCGCATGCCGCATTCTGCTGCTTACCCGCATGCCGCATTCTGCTGCTTACCCAGTCCTTGCTTGCCTGTACATGCTGGTGCTATCCTTAACAAAGTGGGCAGACATGCCTGCTGTCAATCACTGGCTTCATCAGTGACTTGCCTCTGCCAATAAACAAAATTCACAGGTATACACAAACTACTGAGGAATATTGTACTAAATTAGTGCCTAGTATAACAGATAAAGGGAATCTGTCACTGGGGTTTTGCTATCCCATCTGAGAGCAGATGATTTTTAAGGCAGAGACCCTGATCCCAGCGATGTGTCACTTACTAAGCTGTTCCCTGCAGTTTTGATAAAAACACTGTTTTAAATGCTGCAGATCTAGCAGTTTTCTGAATGCTGAGCTGTGTATAACCCCGCCCACATCACTGATACGCAGCTTTCTGTGTACACTGTGCATAGGCAGAAAGCTTCTGATTAGTGGTAGAGTTGTACAGGACTCATGAATATGGAGGACTACATGGCAGCAGATTTACTAGCCTTCAAGTGATAATCTCATGCTGATAAAACAGTGATTTTAATCAAAACTACAGCAAGCATCCCAGTAGGTAAATCAGGGTCTCTGCCCCTCTTGTCCCTACATTATGCTGCTGATAGATTCAATTGCAAAAATCTGGTGACAGATACCCTTTAAGATTTGCTTTGGTAATTAAAGAAGACATTCCATTAAGTTTTTTATTCATTACGTGTGTGTATGTGTGCGCGCATGTAATGTAGTGTGAATGTATTACTATACTCACCTACCACTGCTCTCTCCGGTGTCCAGCGCCGTTATTCTCCTCTTCTGAGTGACATGTCCAGGTCAAGCTGAGGCTCCATTGGCTTTCATTGTAAAAGACTTCCAGACAGGGCTGTGGGTTCGGTCTGATAAACCACCGACTTGGACTCCTCAATTTCCCCGACTCCAAACTCCACAGCCCTGCCTCACTACTGAGCGTGTACATAAAGTGCAGCACAGATTCATCTCAACTAAAAGCCGAGATCCTTAGATCAGGAATAGAAAAGACATTTATAGGACATTTCATAACTTTCCCAAATTCTTATGGAAACATTTACAGCACATCCTGCATTGAACTACTGTACCAATTTATTATACAGTATATTTTAGGATTCGGATGGACACCGACTGACTCCACAGGCCCGCTTCCAGATTACGCATAGAGTGAGTCTGATAGTCTCAATTGTGGTCAGGTCACTCAGAAGTGGAGCAGAACGGCCCTGGACACCAGAGAGAGCGGTGGTAGGTGAGTATATAAATACACTCACAAAACATTACATGCACATATACACCCATTTAATGAATAAAAAAAAACTTAATTGGAGTGCTTCTTTAAGCTCAAATGGCTTGGTTACTATGGTTTTAAACATTCTTGAAAAATTGAAATGGGAAGTAGCACAAAAAAAAGTATAAGCAAAAAAAGGATGGTGAAAGTGCTCATGATTTTCCTTTTAAAAAGAACAACAATGCTCTTCTTTTGTGAGCCCAAGTTGTAAAACTGAACATATTCCGTTCATAATTTCAATATAAACAACTTGGGTCTTTTTCAACCCTCTATGTAAACTAAGTATTGTCAAATCTGCCATCTGCTTCCCCTAGTCTACTGTGTATCCTGTTTGCGACATTACATGCAATACTCGCAAGGCAAACCTATTTTCCATGGCACTTGTTGCAGCACAGAATAAGTTATCATATGTTCACTGAAAGGGCTCATCCATATCATATATCTCTTAATTTTTGCTGGCGCCAGCAAAAATTAAGAGACCACTGCAAAATTTTCATTTTCTCTGACTTTTCTCTTTATAGGTATAATTTTTGAGTAAAATGTACATTGTTGCTTTATTCTATAAACTACTGACAACATGTCTCCGAAATTCAAAGCTAAAAATTTTGTATTTATTTGTAGCAAATGAGAAATCGTCAAAATAATAAAAAAGAAAGTGCTTTCAGACCTCAAATTACTCATGTTTTAACTCAGGAAGAGTTCAGAGATCAATATTTGGTGGAATAACCATGAGTTTTAGTCACAGCTTTCATACGTCTGCTTTCCAATAGTCTTTCACACTGCTTTTGGGTGACCTTATGCCACTCCTGGCACAAACATTTAAGCAGTTCTTCTTTGTTTGATGGCTTGTGACTATCCATCTTCCTCTTGATTACATTCCAGAGGTTTTCAATGGGGTTCAGGTCTGGAGGTTGGGCTGGCCATGACAGGGTCTTGATGTGGAGCTCCTTCATCCACACATTGATTGACCTAGCTGTGTGGCATGGAGCATTGTCCTGCTGGAAAAACCAGTCCTCAGAGTTGGGGAACATTGCCTGAGCAGAAGGAAGCAAGTGTTTTTCAAGGATAAGCTTGATTCATATGTCCTTCGCAAAGATTAACCTGCCCAATTCCAGCCTTGCTGAAGCATCCCCAGATCATCACCGATCCTCCACCAAATGTCACAGTGGGTGCAAGACACTGAGGCTTGTATGCCTCTCCAGGTCTCCATCTAACCATTAGACGACCAGGTGTTGGGCAAAGCTGAAAATTACACTCATCAGAGAAGATTGCCTTACTCCAGTCCTCTATGGTCCAATCCTTATTGTCTTTGGCAAACTTCAGCCTGGCTCTCCTTTGCTTCTCATTGATGAAAGGCTTTTTCTAGCTTTACTTGACTTGAGGCCTGCCTCTAGGAGCCTGTTACTAACTGTTCTGGCCGTGCACTTCACCCCAGCTGCCATTTGCCATTCCTTTTGTAGGTCACTTGATGTCATCCTGCGGATTCTGAGTGACATTCGAATAAGATGATGGTCATCCCGGTCAGTGGAGAGTCGCTTTCACCCTCTGCCGGTCTGTAGCTTTGTTGTCCCCAATGTGTGCAGATATCATTGTGTGATGTCTATTTATATGTATTTTTTGTGTTTCAAATGTGTTTATGCGTGTATGTATATATCTTTATATATGTCTGTATATGTGTGCGTGTGGCCTCCCGCTGTATCTGGGGGGCGCCGTGCGGCCTCCCGCTGTGTATGGGGGGCGCCGTGTGGCCTTCTGCTATATATAGATGGCTACGCGCGGCCTCCTGCTGTATCTAGGAGGCTATACTGTTTGTAGAGGGCTATGTGGGAGCTCATACTGTATACAGGGGGATGTCAGCATACTTAAAGAGAACCTGTCATGTCACTTCTATAACTTACACTATCCCCAGGTCCATGTTAGTGATGCTATGTGCATCACTAGCATGCTTTTCCCATGCAAATCACTGCTATAGTGACTTACTAAAATCACTTTATATACTTCTAATCTTACTTGCTGGTTCAGTCATAGGGGTGTTCCTTTCTGTATTCAGTCAGCCTGGTCACCGCCCATTGAATTTGAATGTTTATTCCACGCTTGTGCAGTTTCAATGTGTTTACCAGCGTTCTTTTTCCCCCATTGCGCAAGCGCAGGTAATGTGTAATGCGCTTGCACATTGTGAATGGGGTCCCCGCGCATGCGCCATGAATTGCGGCTCCTGCACATGCTCTCAGTCAGTGAAGCTGTGAGCTCAACACCGCTTCACTGCGCAGTGAGAGCATGACTTAGTGATGCACATTGCATCACTAACATGGACTTGGGGACAGTGTAAGTTATAAAAGTGACATGACAGGTTCCTTTAATTGTGCTCAATATTAAGTCATACAATTAATGTAAAAGAATAATTATAATTAATATTGAGCAGAATTAATTTCAGACTATTGATTCGGCTTTCACAACATTCACAGTCTCTCATGTAGCCCCTTGGGAAAATTGATCTCCCACCCCTGCTCTATTATGTAGAGCACTGTACACAAGGTAAAATTTGCATGGCTCGCATAGCACACCGCAATCTCTTTTCCGGTCTACAGATCTGCACCAGAGCAGCTGTATGTTACTCACATAAACTATCACATGATTTATCAAAGAGGGATCATGTGACATGTCACGTGATACATCAGGTACCGGGGCGACGGGGACCCCACGCCTTCTAAACTGCCCGGGGCCCTGGCTACTCTTAATCCACCCCTGGTCAGAATTCTACATTTATTATACATTCCATAAATAGCACCAACATATTTTGCAGTGACTTCAATTATGGGAGATATCTGCAAGACAACAATTATCAGTTATGCGTAAATGGGTTGGATTATGAAGCCAGGCGGTTATATTGAGAATAAGCCTTTTTTTTTTTTTTTTTTCTTGTTCATTTAAATATGTTTAATAGTTAAAAGGCAAGAAAACCTTTCCACAGTGCAACCTTTTCCAGTTTCTTTCATAGAAACCATGGCTGTGTTTTTCAGTTTCTATAGCCAAATATTTTTTTTTTCTTTTAAACCAACCCAAATTGAACCGATTATCTTCAATTTCAACTTCAAGGCAATCTATCATTTCAATCAATTAAAGTGCCTCCAGTTTAGCTACTTGGTTAAATAGATATAATCTACAAAAAAAGATGAATAATTCAGTAATCTACCACCAATACCGTACTATCGTCCAGAGCTGAATTCACAGTTCTGCTATTTATTCCTTTCATTTATTGCACTATTTTCAAACTTGACAAGTTAGCCCCTGAATTATAATAAAAACAAACAAACAAAAAAAAAAACGTTTAGGATGTGCACATAACTTTACATAGTAAAGTTCCAAATTTGTCAAATGTCCCAATTAGTGGTAAGTAGGGCAGAGCAATTAATCTAATTACTCAATTAAATTGCCGCCAGCATGCTGCATGATTCGGATATTTGTCAAGTTGAATTCATCTCCATCCCCACAGGGGCGCCGTCATACCATTGTCGGGAGCAGGGCTGCCGAGCTCCTCGCTTAGGCAGAGGAGCTCCGTTTACCATTGTCGGGAGCAGGGCTGCCGAGCTCCTCGCTTAGGCTGAGGAGCTCAGCTTACCATTGTCGGGAGCAGGGCTGCCGAGCTCCTCGCTTAGGCAGAGGAGCTCCGTTTACCATTGTCGGGAGCAGGGCTGCCGAGCTCCTCGCTTAGGCGGAGGAGCTCAGTTTACCATTGTCGGGAGCAGGGCTGCCGAGCTCCTCGCTTAGGCGGAGGAGCTCAGTTTACCATTGTCGGGAGCAGGGCTGCCGAGCGCCTCGCTTAGGCGGAGGAGCTCAGTTTACCATTGTCGGGAGCAGGGCTGCCGAGCTCCTCGCTTAGGCGGAGGAGCTCAGTTTACCATTGTCGGGAGCATGGCTGCCGAGCTCCTCGCTTAGGCGGAGGAGCTCAGTTTACCATTGTCAGGAGCATGGCTGCCGAGCGCCTCGCTTAGGCAGAGGAGCTCAGTTTACCATTGTCGGGAGCAGGGCTGCCGAGCTCCTCGCTTAGGCAGAGGAGCTCAGTTTTTAGCGACAGCCTGCTTGTATAGAGCTGCTCCATATAACCAGGCAACCCACAAGTGGGCACTAAATAAGGAGAGTAAGGCTGTGTGCCCACGTAGCATTTTTCAAGCGTATATGCTGCGGAATTTCCGCAGCGTAAACGCTTGAAAAACGCATGTATATCCGCACCCCATGGTCCCCAATGGGATTCCGCAAGTTCTATGCACATGCTGCGGATTTTTCCGCAGCGTTTATGCCGCGTTCAAAAATCCGCAGCATGTCATTTAATTTTGCGTTTCCGCAAGCGGAATTGCCTTTGTCCAATGCATAAAAAACGCAAGGCAATTCCGCATGTGGAAAACGCGTGATAAACGCGCGAAAAATGCGCGATAAACGCGTGCGGAATTCCGCATGCGTTTTTCCGGGAGAGGACTTGCAGAAATTAAGCAGAAATTTTCTGCTTCATTTATGCAACGTGGGCACATAGCCTTAGGCCACGTTCACATGTTGAGTGGTTGATCAGTATTATACATCAGTATTGTAAGCCAAAACCAGGAGTGGAACAATCAGAGGAAAAGTGTAATAGAAACCCGTCACCAGTTCTGCGTTTTTCACCTGATCCTGATTTTGGCGTACAAATACTGATGTGAAATACTGACCAAATACTGAACATGTGAACGTGGCCTTTGACAAGGACTCAGTGAGCTAGGGCTGTGATATACTGTGCAGGCTGCACATGTGCTGCCTCCTTGCACAATAGTACAAATGAACTTTATTTCTCCTAGTAGCCTCAGCTTTTCAGCCATATGGGTGCCACCGACTCAGCTTCAGTCACTGCTCAGTATAAAGTGAGCAGCGGCTGTAAAACCACCCCAGCAGTGACTGACAGCCGCAACTATGCACTGAGCTGTGACTGCAAGAGCGAGCCTGCCAGGAGGAATAAAGGTTATTTCCTGTAACATAGGTAATTCTTTACCCCTTTCTAGCTTTCATCCTACCAGCTTACAAAGTAATACATTTGCAGTGGTAGGTACACTTATGTGTAAGTTGAGATATTGCATTTTTTGAATTCCCTGCTTGAATAAAATGGATGCGTTTTACATTATTTTTTACTGTCATAACAGACCATTTTATTTGACAGATGTTTGCATTACTGTTCACTTTGCTCTTGTGTTGTGACTTTGTGCTGCCTCCAGTGCTTTCTATAATGTGTATCTCAACACATGATGACTGCAACAATGACATGACGTTATTGCTGACGGACAGGATCAGGGCATTACTGACGTTACTGCTGTATAGGACATGGTGAACAGAGGTAAAGAGCAGGGGCCCGGGCCCGAACCGGAGCCCCACCCTCTTGTGCTTCTGCTGACCCGGCCCCGGGGTATAGTGTGCCGGAACGCCGCCGGCGTATATCTCGGCGCCGGGAGCCTTGGAGCGCTCACGGTCGTCAAAACTGAACGAAAGTGCAGCTCTAAGGGAGTCCCTCTGCCTCTTCTGTGACACGCTGGAGTCAGCGCGTACGTGTACTCGCCAGCATCGAGTGCCAGGATGTCAGTCCAGAAGTGAAGCTGCACCTGCAGGGAATCGTATAAAGCCCCCATCTCACATAGCGAGATCGCTGCTGTGTCACGGTTTTGGTGACGCAATAGCGACCTCACCAGCGATGTTGCTATATGTGACACTTTGCAGCGATCAGGCCCCTGCTGTGAGGTCGCTGATCGCTGCAAAGTGTCCTGGACCATTTTTTGGTCGTTGCCCTCCCGCTGGTCAGCACACATCGCTGTGTGTGACCAGCGGGAGCAGCGATCAGGCTGGTAACCATGATAAACATCGGGTTACTAGGGGCACACGCGCACCTAGTAACCCGTTGTTTATCATGGTTACGAGCCTGCTAAAGTGAGCGGTAACCTCCCGCTCACCGTAGCAGAGTGGTAACCATGATAAACAACGGGTTACTAGGAGCGCGTGTGCCCCTAGTAACCCGATGTTTATCATGGTTACCAGCCTGCTCCTGCTTCAGCAGGCTGGTAACCAGGACATCGTGGAAAGATTCTTTCCACAATGTCGCTGCTCCCCTGATCGTTGGTGAGCCTGCCTGTTTGACAGCTCACCAGCGACCACATAGCGACGCAGCAACGATCCCTGACAGGTCGTATCGTTGTCGGGATCATTGCAGCGTCGCTAAGTGTGACGAGGCCTTAAGAGGTAAGTATAAAAACTTTTTTTTTTTTAATACAATTAAATGGTCTTGGGGGAGGGGAGCACATGATGAACTGGAAGTGGGGGGTGGGGAGAGCACATGATGAACTGGGAGTGGGGAGAGCACATGATGAACTGGGAGTGGGGAGAGCACATGATGAACTGGGAGGTGGGGAGAGCAAATGATGAACTGGGAGGAGCAGATGATTTCGGAGTGGGGGGAGGAGCACATGATGAAATGGGAGTGGGGGAGAGAACATGATGAATTGAGAATGGGGGGTGGGGAGCACAATTGATGAACTGGGAGTGAGGGGAGCTAATGACAAATTGGAAGAGGGGGGGAGCAAATGATGAATTGGGAGGTGAGAGCAAATGATGAATTGGGAGTGGAAGAGCACAAATAATGATGAACTGAGGATGGGGGACGGGGAGAGCAAATGATAAATTGAAGGTGGGAGACAGAAAATGATGAATTGAAGGTGGGGGTGGGGAGAGCAAATGATGATGAATTGAGGGTGGGGAACAATAAATGATGAATTGGGGTGGGTGAGAGTAAATGATGAAGTGGGGATGGGAGAGAGGGCATGACAAAATAAATTGGGGCTGAGGGAGGCATGTAAATATAATGAATCGGGAGCGTGGGGGCATTGAGGATGACAGTGTGACTGGTAATAAATTGGGGGAAAGAGTACAGGTTCTAATTCATTTATATATTTATTAAGTGGGGAGAGTGACTATTTATAGTTAGTGGGGGCGCAGTGGTGGATTACACTTTATATGTGGAATGGTGGGTTGCATAATAACTATATAATAATGGTGGGTGCACGTCTGTATTCAGCTGTGTAGTGTAGAAATTGGGGAATGTGCTCTAGATAACTGTGTTATTTTATGCAGAGATGAGCCCTGGCTGGAAGAAGTGATGGTGGTCTGCGCTGGATGAAGGACTTCAACTAGAGACGTCACTGGTGAGTCAGTGTGTTATCTGTACACTGACACTATACACAGGGCTCATGTGTATAATGTCACTGGTGATCACTGTATTACCTGTACACTGACACTATATACAGAGCTCCTGTATATAATGTCACTGGTGATCCCTGTATTACCTGTACACTGACACTATACACTGTATACTTTGTACAGAGCTCCTGTGTATAATGGCACTTATGGTAATATTAGTATTGTTTTTTTTTTTTATTAATGATCAGTATTGTAGTATTCTGAGGTATTTGGCCCTTGTATGTAGTATTATTTGGTTACTATGTAGTGGTAATATGGGGTCCAGCCATGGTGTGACTATATTTGTCCCTTGTATATGATATTATTGGTCACTATGTGGTGGTAATATGTGGTCTGGTTATGGTGTGGCAGTATTTGTTCCTTGTATGTAATATTATTCGGTCACTATGTGGTGGTAATATGTGGTCGGTCATGGTGTGACGGTATTTGTCCCTTGTATGTGATATTATTGGTCATTTTAAAAAATGTAAGTGACACATTCCCTTAAAGAAAAATAAATAAAAAATAAAAATATACCCAAAAAGAGTATTGGATATTTTAAGAAACTTTTAATAGGTTAGAGTAGGGCCCGGCCTAAAGAGTCTACGTTGTCGTGATGCGAGCTTAAAAAATCTTTTGGCCAAAACAAAAGCTGCTGGCTATGTATGTGATATGGTGTTCGATCGGAACTGTTAATATGTGATTGGACGTGGTGCAGAAGTGGAGTTTTTCCAAGAGTGGGTGGTGGGACTGTGGAAAGTTCGAGGGGTGGAGGCAGAGCTGGGGTGGAGCCTGGGCGGAGTCTTAAGAGGGCCTTAAAATTTTGTCAGTTTGGGGCCCTGAAATTCCTGGTGGCAGCCCTGGCCAGGATACTGAGACGCCATGGAAGCATGAGGAAGGGGAGTATAGTGTTTTGTTTTTAACTTAGTTGGAATTAGTTTAGCTAAATTAATTAAAGCAAAAATAAAGATTAAAATTGAAAATAGTCTTAACCCCATTTAGGAAATTAAAACATAAGTCATTTTAATTTATGTTTCATAAAGGAATAACATGCATAAATATATGCAACTTTGTAATTTATAAAAAAATCTAAGAAATTTGCTTCCTTCTCCTCCTTGACTTAATTTTTAGGTTATGCGCCCACGTAGCGTTTTACAAGCGTATTTGATTCGGAATTTCCGCAGCGGAAACGCTTGTAAAACGCTTGGTAATCCGCACCCCATGGTCCCCAATGAGAATCCGCAAGTTCTATGCCCATGCTGCGGATTTGTCCGCAGCGTTTTTGATGCGCACAAAAATCCGCAGCATGTCAATTTTGCATTTCCGCATGCGGAATTGCCTTAGCAATGCAATAACAAACGCAAGGCAATTCCGCATGTCGAAAACGCGCGATAAACGCTTGCGAAATTCCACATGTGTTTTTCCAGGAAAGAACATGCAGAAATGAAGCGCAAATTTTCCGCAACGTGGGCACATACCCTTACTCTCAGTTCTTGAGTAGAATCTATAAAATCTGTCTTCTGTGAAGACAGATTTTCCCATTGCTAAGATAGTTGGTGCTTTTAAAATTTTCTGGAGGGACAATGAACATAAAGAGGAATTTGGAGTAACGTGATCAGTTAAGCATGTCATCAAGATTAGTTGGAAACTGCAACTGCTTTTGGTGACCTGTAGGAGGGTAAGCTTGGGGCTTTGCTAACTCTGTACAAACTGTAAACGAGAACAGCAAGCATTCAGAAACTGTCGTTCTCCCTTTTGGACTGTAAGGCTTGAGAAGGGAAGTTTATTGCTATAATGTGTGAATGAAGCACTGTATGGAAGAAGTACAGACTAGGACTTGCAAATCCTGTAGCACATACTTTACTCGTACTGTAAAGGTATGTGCAGACTATCCGGAGCCGGCTGCGGAGGAGCAGCCTCCGGCTTCTGCTCATTATGCAAATGACCGCCAGCATTTTTTTTTTCTCACATGCAGACTTTCCCCATATAGATTAGGTCTATGGGGAAAGCCCGCATGCAGACCCACAGGAGAAATGGACATGCTGCGATCTGGAAAGACGTGCCGCATGTCAGTTTCCGCCGGTGAGCCGCAGACGCATAGTGGGCATGGGATTCCATCCACTATGCTGTAACATCGGGCCGCTGCGGATTGCACGCAGCGCACTTGCGCTGCATCCAATCCGCAGTGAATACGGATCGTCTGCACATACCCTATCAGGACTGGCAGATGCAACATAAATGACAAGAAAGCAAAGTCACAGTCTAGAAGAGGAAGAACGATTGTACTCTGCACGGGACAGTAGGAGATGCAGCTTGACTATTATACCAGAAGAGCTGTTGTAATATGGTATTTATGGACCTGACCATTTCCCAGAAGAAAAAATTACATTGTTATGTCCAAAGAAATTACATTGTTATGTCTAAAGAATCGAAAGATACGCTCCGCCATGCTTTTTAAATGCTGTAGCTCCAGTATAGCAATTTATATTGAATAATAATATAAACATAGGTTCAACTTACAGCAGAATAACCTGATTTAAACATAACAATAAGCTAACCACAATGACTTCCAGCTCCAAAAATAGAAGCGAGGTATTCATTTTATATACATTCCCTATGTGTATTAGTTCTAGATAAGGAAACTGTATTTTTTTAAACTTACGCCACCACTCACAACACATTAATTGGTCCTTCCCCTAATCTTAGTCATATCAGGCTAATACCACAGGATGTGATAGAGGATGGTATGATTTGACCGCAGTAAAGTTGCTTCCAGCATAATGTCAAACCAGCCATAAACTGCAGAGCAGAGATATTTGAGTGCTTACAGTGATAAGACCAATAATAACCATTTTTAAGATCAGGTTGTCAGGTAGCCCTTCTTTAGTAACTAGTCTGTCTCAGATTACTCAGATACTACAGTCCTTAGCTCAAAGGCAATTGGGCACGGAGCAAATAGCATCTGCTTTATTCTATTAACCAAGCTGTGCTTCCATTTCCAGAACAAAGCTTCTCAATGTTTCTGTACCCGGTTGTGATGAAGCAGAGAGGAGGAAAGGCCAATAAAGTGTCTAAAAGCATCTTCACCACTAACTCAAATTTTATTGAGGAATCTTAAAGGGGATCTGTCAGCAGGTTTTTGCTATGTAATCTGAAGACAGCATGCTGTAGGGGTTAAAGCACAGATGCTCCTTGGTTTTGTTAACTTACAATGACTATTTTAGCACCAGGACATTATCAGACAACAGCACATGCCTTCTAGTCCAACTCCGCCCCCTCCTGTGATAAGAAGCTCAGGGTCTATAGACATTGTATATACAGAGCCTGGTCTGGGTGCAGTTAGCTTTCGCTCTGCTTTATGCTAAATCTAAAAACTCTTGCAGAGCTGCTGCACCCAGTAAACTGAGTGATACATTGTTGGGTTCAGGGTCTCTTTGCCTTCATCATGCTGCTCTCAAATGAAAGAGCAAAAGCCTGCTGACAGATTCCCTTTAAGAGAAAGTTGTCAGCACAAACTGATTGTTCAAACCAAGCATAGGCGCTCGGTGCACCCTTGGTGTGTTTGAGCTGTTAAGTACATTCTCCCACTTACTTGTTTTCTATCTCCACCAATGGAGGGCATGATGGAAAATAAATCAGTGGAAAGGTGCAATGAACTGCTCAGCCACACCAAGGGTGCACAGAGGGCCTTTGCTTGGTTTGAACACACACTTTAATCAAGGAAAGACTTTAGCTAAGCAGTTTTAACCCTTTTCCCAGTGACTGGAATCACAACCATCACTAAAACTGGTCCTACACATGATGTCAAGAGCTCTTGCTTCCTCCCCACCATGTCAAGAGAAATAGTTACATCCATCTAGTGTATGACTAGTTTGTCATATTAGAAGTTTTTGAAAAAGTTCCCATCACTGAATGTTATAAGTATATTGCTATCAAGAAAACCCTATAAACCCACCTTATTTCATTGGTGATAATATTAAAGGGGTGGTGTGAAACTAATTAGAATTTAATGTTAAATCTTTATTGAAATATAATCGTTTTTCTAATATACATTGAAAAGTCCCTGCTGTTCCCTCTGTAATTGAACAGCTTTTTTTTTTCTTTTTTTAACCTACTTCTGCTTTGATGACGCCCTGTTTTAGAATCCCCAGTGCATGCTGGGATACTCAAACAGGACGTCATCAGGGGGCAGTGGCTGTGATCACTGCCAAAGCCTCTGTCTCCACCCTGAAACAAAGTAATCAGTGACGTCCGTTACAGGGGCTGGGCTAGTCCCTACTCTTGAGCATGCACCCCTTGTCTATTCCGATGTATGCTCAGGACCAGCTACCTGGTCACTATGCAATATACTTTTCATTGCACAGTGACAGCGTGCTATCTGGGCGAGGGAGAGCATTGTAAGGAGAGAACATGGAGAGTAGGGAGCAGTCCCACCCCCAAAAGGGACATTTATTTTGCTCTTTTCGCCTGGTTCTTTCCTTACAATGTGCACGCTCTATGGCTGGCTTATCACTTCTAATTAGAGACGGTAAGTGAGTACATTGTCACTGTGCATACATCAGAATTGAGAACAGACACATGCTCAATAGCGCAGGGATTAGTCCAGCCCCTGAAAAGGACATCACTGATGATGCTTCATTTCAAGGTAGGGACAGAGGCTATGACCGTATTCTCTGCCCCCTGAAGTAGTCCTGGTTGAGTATCCCAACATGCACTGGAGGTTCACAAACAAATGTGATAAAAACAGAAGTAGATAAAAATAAATGTGTTAGACTAGAGCTAGTATGGAATTTTTAATTGAAGTGTATTAGATTTCAATAAATAGATAACCATTTAGAATTAAAATCAATATTAGTTTCGCACCACCCCTCAAAGAAATTGCAAAAAGAACCATTAGGCTATGTTCACACATTGCGTTTTTGTGCAAATTTTCAGCTGCATGTTACAGTATCAGCAAAGTCTGAGATTTCAGAAATCTCATGCACACACCTTGGTTTTTATTTGATCAGTATTTTGTGCTTTGCATGTTTTTTTTTGCAGAATAATGATTTTCACCCATTGGAAGTAATGGGTGGTGAAAAAACGCCTATTGTGAACATAGCTATCAGGTTTTGTTGTGTTTTTAGTGAAAAAAAAAATCAAGTAGAGCAGTATGTGAAACTCATTTATTATTGTGATTTTACCATCTTGTCTTGGTCACCTGAGATGGCAGTTTGGATACTACAGTTAAATTAAATTAGTAATGCGGAAACAGTAAACATTGGCTGAGCCAGGTGTGAGATTGAACAATACCCGTGGCCCAGTGAGGTGTGAAAATGAACAATTCCTGTGCAATTCAGTGGAAGACCATAGCACCAAAAAATGCAGTAAAAAAACAAGGAAAAAAACAAGCAAAATCCTGAACAAACCTTCCTGGCAAGAGATCAGGTTTTGCTGCAGAAAAAAACCGCAGAAAAAAGGCAGTGTGTGAACATAGCCTTAGAGTATCATCAAATCTAGGTACTGCTATATTTTCTTATAGTAGTAGTTTGAACAGACACATGACATATCTGCTTGCCTTAGGACATAGGCTCTGCTACGCTTACCTACATAAAGAAATAAAAGGTATAAAGAAGCACAGCAACAGGACACTTCACATTTGCTTGATGCATGGGGCTTTTAAAGTGCTTTCAAGTACACAAACCAAACTTGTAAAAATAAAAGATTTGAGCAAACCCTTTGGCTATGTTCACAAGTTGCATTTTTGGTGTGTTTTTTATGCAAATGAAAGCTGCTTTTTACAGTACCAGCAAAAGCTGAGATTTCAGAAATCTAATGCACACATTGGTTTTTTCCCTGAATGAATTGGAAAACTGCAGCATATCACTTTTCAACATTTTTTCACCTATAAAAAGCAACACATATACATACATATACATACAGTGCCTACAAGTAGTATTCAACCCTCTGCAGATTTAGCTGGTTGACACATGCGGAATTAACTTGGCATTGTGACATTTGTACTGTAGATCAGCCTGGAAGTGGGAAATGCACTGCAGCAATTTTTTTTTTTTTTTTTTTTAAACGTTAAAAGTTAATTCTGAGTGTCATTTATTATTCAACCTCTCAAACCACAAGAATTCTGTTTGGTCCCCCTAAAGTATTAAGAAGTAGTTCAGGCACCAAGAATAATGAGCTTCACATGTGTGGATTAAAGATCTCTTTTGCCAGCCTTTTCTGACTATTTAAGACCCTCCCCAAACTTGTGAACAGCACTCAGACATGGTCAACATGGGAAAGACAAAAGGAGCATTCCAAGGCCATCAGAGACAAGATCGTGGAGGGTCACAAGGCTGGCAAGGGGTACAAAACCCTTTCCAAGGAGTAGGGCCTACCTGTCTCCACTGTTGGGAGCATCATCCGTAAGTGGAAGGCTTATGGAACTACTGTTAGCCTTCCACGGCCAGGACAGCCTTTGAAAGTGTCCTCCCGTGCCGAGGCCAGGCTTGTCCGAAGAGTCAAGGCTAACCCAAGGACAACAAGGAAGGAGCTCCGGGAAGATCTCATGGCAGTGGGGACATTGGTTTCAGTCAATACCATAAGTAACGTACTCCACCGCAATGGTCTCCGTTCCAGACGAGCCCGTAAGGTACCTTTACTTTCAAAGCGTCATGTCAAGGCTCGTCTACAGTTTGCTCATGATCACTTGGAGGACTCGGAGACTGACTGGTTCAAGGTTCTATGGTCTGATGAGACAAAAGATCGAGATCTTTGGTGCCAACCACACACGTGACGTTTGGAGACTGGATGGCACTGCATACGACCCCAAGAATACCATCCCTACAGTCAAGCATGGTGGTGGCAGCATCATGCTGTGGGGCTGTTTCTCTGCCAAGGGGCCTGGCCATCTGGTCCGCATCCATGGGAAGATGGATAGCACGGCCTACCTGGAGATTTTGGCCAAGAACTTCCGCTCCTCCATCAAGGATCTTAAGATGGGTCGTAATTTCATCTTCCAACAAGACAACGACCCAAAGCACACTGCCAAGAAAACCAAGGCCTGGTTCAAGAGGGAAAAAGTCAAGGTGTTGGAGTGGCCTAGTCAGTCTCCTGACCTTAACCCAATTGAAAACTTGTGGAAGGAGCTCAAGAATAAAGTCCACATGAGATACCCAAAGAACCTAGATAACTTGGAGAAGATCTGCATGGAGGAGTGGGCCAAGATAACTCCACAGACCTGTGCCGGCCTGATCAGGTCTTATAAAAGACGATTATTAGCTGTAATTGCAAACAAGGGTTATTCCACAAAATATTAAACATAGGGGTTGTATAATAATTGACCCACACTTTTATGTTTAAAATTTAATAAAATTCAACTGAGCAACATAACTTTTTGGTTTGTAAGATCTATGCTTCTGTTCATAAAACCTACTCTCGTTTGCAGTTTGAAGGCTCTAACTTATTTGCATCTTATCAAACCAGCTAAATCTGCAGGGGGTTGAATACTACTTGTAGGCACTGTATATATATCAGCAAAAGTTGTTCCCATCAGTTTTTGCTGAGTTTTTAGTGAAAAAAAGCAGGTATAGCAGGATGTGAAACTTTTTTTGTGTTAAACTAAATTATCTTGGTGTCTTCACTTGAGCTGAGCTATTAGTACAGTTTAGTTAAGTTAGTAAACAATGCCTGAGCATCTAAATGGCCGACCAATGTGTAAAATTGAACAATGCCTGGCCAATGTCTAAAAGTAAACAGTGTCCACCCTACAAAATGCACTGCCAATGTCTTAGGTAAACTATCCCCTACCGATTCAACTCCCCACCCCCAAGGTAAACTATCCCCTACCGATTCAACCCCCCCACTGTTTTTACATTTGCAGTTGTGTATTATTTCATGAACTTTTTTGTTCAGAATAGTCTATTTTTTCAGATATAAAAATCTTTTTCCACTAAAAAACTTGATCAAATTGCCTTTTTTTCGCCAAAAATGTTTTACGGTGTCACATATGTATTGCATTGGTGGCCTAACAGCTTGCATTGTTCATGCGTGTATGGTAAAGGCAAAGTTAAACTTTGGGATCCTGAAAAACACAGTAAGAAAAGCAGCACAAAAGCCAGCAAAACATGCTTTTTGTTTGCAGTGAGATCAAGTTTTGGCTGCAACAAAAAAGCAATGTGTGAGTATAGCCTTAATGCCCAAGAAGCCCTGCGTGTGTAATATCTACATTATACACTCGTACAAGGAAAAATAGAAACACAGGCCTATTGATGTGGGTGCAAGACTTTCACAAACCTCAGTTTGCCTATAACCATCTACTTTTTTTTTCTACCCTCAGGTAAAAGTGGCAAACCCTGAAGGTGTTCTGGAAGCGGCTCGAACAACATTTCTTGAAAAAGAAAAAGGACTTCAGCTTTAATAAAGCCTTTACTTGGGAAATGCCATTGTAAAATTATGTGCCATGTATAAATTATTGTATAAACAATCAGATTGTCATTTCTAGGTTAAAAGTTTGACAGTGTGTTCTAAGGGGGAAGCATCAGCATTTCACAAGTGTCAACTAGGCATCAATTTTATCCATTACTGTACTAGGAAAAAAAAAAAGGTGAAAATTTCTAAACAGACAAGTATATGAGTATTTCTATAAGCTTCACATAAATATAAAAAGTGATAGGAATCAGTAGCCTAAGACTATCCGAGGATACGGTTTATCATGACATCCAAACCTTGGCCATGTAAAAAGGTGAACCTACAGCTGTACACTAAGGAACCGTAGTATGCATTTTGATCACCATCTGACATCTTTCTGTTGCAAGTGCGGATCGTAGTTAACGGACATCATCTTTACAGTGACAGATCTTCATTTAAAGAAGCACTCCCAGGAACGATTTTATCCTCTTAATATGTTGCAATCATATTATAAAGCACTGTGTACTTACAATTGCTCCTTTTGCCTTTCTACGCAGCTAATTCTTCTCTTTTCTCTGTAGAAACAGGAAGTCTCTTGTCCCTGCATTTATCATTCCCCTCTTCAACTCCTGACCCAGTTGCCCCCCTCCGCCAGGGACCTTTGCAGTGACCTATGAGTCATACAGGGAAAACTGACCTGTTTCTACATAAGAGCTTAGAAGGATTCAGCCAGTCAGTTGTTAATCACGCGATGTCATAGACGTAATGGAAAAGAGAAGAATTTGCTGACTAGAAAGGCAAGATGAGCAATTGTAAGTACACAGTGCTAGAAGAAAAACTCATGTCATGCATGTGATTTATAACATGGGAAGAAAGGCAGAGATTGTATCTCCAGCAGCCCCAGAAACGGATTTGGTGTCCACAGGAAGGCAGATGCATGTAGAAAGAAGTCTGTCTACCATGGCCATCGAAGGAGGATTACAAAAAGACGCTGCTGCCACAATAGAGAGCAGAAAATAACATCTCGATGCTCTTTATGGAACCTTTTTTCGATTTAGTATCTTGCAAAACCAAAAAGAACATACGGAGCGTGAGCACAGTTCACCCAGCCTCCCTTTTATTTAAAGGCTTCGAAGTATAAATAATCTTTAGTCAGTAACATGACATTCTGCAGTTTTATTTCTTACAGTGCTTTTCACAACCTCAGTATCATCGTGTGCTCATTTCATATATTGTTACAAATAATACCGCTGTGCATGAAAACAGAAGGTGATAGACCGATGTGCGGAGAGGGCAGACATTTAGATCCATGTTCCCTTTTCTTAATGTTTCTTCAGCATTTCACAACTACAAAGACTCATTGCAACATACTGAAAAGTCGACATTTGCTTAGATTTTCATTGGTATTCTTGCAGTAACCAATGCCCCTCATAGTTCACATTTTAAGATTCTTTAAAACTATATATTAAAAAATATATATTTTTCTAAAAGGAAAACTATAGCCAAAACACATTTCCCGACCATTATGTAAAGGCGTGTGAATCGTTAATTTACATATAAAATATATATATATATATTTTACCTCTATTTATATGTGTAGTTTTAGGCAATTTTTTATGGTTTAAAAATAACTATTTAGGGCCTTCTCTCAAGAAAGGGCTTCTACTAGAGGGAAAAACTGCATAAGCATATAATTTACCAGTGTGTGTTAAAAAGTAAACTACATCAATGTTACTTAGGCACTAACCATAATGTAGTATGAGTAGACCCATAGCCGAAGATGCAGGCATTTAAAAGAAGATAAATATCTTAAATATACATAAGATTTAAGGTGGTCATACACATTTGACTAAGGTTGGCTAAATAGTCCGTGAGACCATAGCCCTGCGAACCGCCTCTTACTTGCATCCCTCATCAGAAGAGGCGCAGGGGATGTCGACAGGTAGGAGGAGGTTCACAGGGCTCTGGTTCTGCAGCCACTAACATGTTCGCTGGACCAGGGCACTACGAGGATGGGCATGTTAAATTTCAGCATGCCTGATTCTTTGTTCTCCTTGGAGAAAAGCTGCTGACAAAATATACATCCAGCAGCAACTTACTCCTCATTCTCAAATTCAGAACACATGCCAAATTGAACATGGATTCATATGGGGGTTATATAGGGCAAGCTCTGTGCCACTTTCACATCATAATATTTGTGTTAAAGCCAGTAGAGAAGAGGAACAAAATTAGAAAGAATCAATTTGGAACCCTTTCATAGTTTGGACCCACTTCTAGATATGGCTTACAAATACTGACCAAAATACAGCCATGTGAAACTGGTCTCAGGGAAGGTGCACAGGACGTCTTTAAGATGCCGGCAGAGCCACTGAGGTTTTCCTAGGTGAAACCACTTCAGGAAAAAGCAGTCTTTCTTGAAGTGACTTTGCTGCTGTTTTTTTATGCTGGGTCCACCACCAGTCTATTCCTCCTACGGCGCCCAATCAAAGCCGCCCAAAGAATGATCATGTTGCTTCTTTTAACTGCTTCACGGTTTCCAGACTCTAGAATGAAAATGTGAGCAGCAATGTTGTTTTTAAATTGCTCTGCATTATGTTCATTTTTTTTTGCTGTGGTTTTGCGGCACTTTTTCAGGCTGATTCCAGACAGAACCCACCTGAAAAAGAAGTTATGTGCACATACCCTCAGGAAATGACCTACTTAATGGGGGGGTTTAAGTCGTCATATCTGATCTATTTTGTTTTTCCCCATTGACTTCATTAAAAACCCTACCAAAGCTTGAGGCAAATATTAACATGCAGTTTAGTCAAGGTTTCTTTAGTGCAGCATATTATACTGAAGTAGTATATTTATGTTATTCCATTAAAAAAAGTGTACAAATCAGCACCTTCAGGCTAAAGCCACTTTCACACAACAGTATTTTGCTTCAGTATTCATAAGCTTAAACAAAAAGTTAATCCAAAATATTAAAGTATTTAAAATAGTATACACTTTTCATCCATTTATGTTGCCTAACCAGTTTTGGATGCAAAATACTGACCAAAATACAACCGTGTGAAAATGGCCTTCACCTTGATGTGGTTGTTTCAGGTTTTTAGAAGGCCACAATAAATATGATGGATCCAATTTACAGCAGATCTTGATGAATCCAAATGGACTTTCACAAGCGTCCAGACTTGTTGCAGAAAATTCTGTGACTGTTTCATTTTGCCAGAATGGGATTTGCAAAACTCCAGTTTCTTGCAGCAGTAACAGCCCATTCAGATGAATGGGACGGATATTCAGCAACATATCTGACACGCAATTTTGGCTATGGTAAATACAGACACAGCATAATAAATATATGCTATGATTCATCGAGCTAGTAAAAGATGCTTTTTTTTCATTCCACTGTAATTTGTGTGTGCTGACCCATTATTCTGTTATTGCTTAAAGGGAACCTGTCACCAGAAAAAAAAACACTATTAGCCTGCAGATATGGAGTTAATCTGCAGGTTAATAGTGTTATTAACCTGCCCGGAGTCTGCACTTAGCTGAACACTGCAGGGAGAAAATTTATTTTATTCCCATCGGCAACGTTCGTGTTACAGCCACAGGGGCGGCGGCAGTGCCGATTCAGTCACCGCTCTGACAATACAGAGCGACGACTGTAACTGCGCCCCCGGCCCTACTGGCTCTGTATTAGGGTCGGTGGCATGGATACAGCTGCTGGTGACTGAACCCTGAATGCAGCCAGGGGGAATAAAGTTAATTTTCTCCCCGCAGCCTTCAGCTACGTGCGGGTGCCGGGCAGGTTAACAGCGTTTTTTCTGGTGACAGGTTCCCTTTAATTATATAGCATCTAAAAATTTTTTACTCCATATAGGTCATTAACTTGTCTTACAACGGAAGAGGCCCATAGAGAACAGAGGAAACTGCCTGGTTCACTGGTAGCGATAATTCTTTTATTTCTTGCAATATGTAATACTTTTCGGTCACCCACAATATAGCAATATATAGTGGGAACTTTTAGGTGTACAATGTATGTAGCCCTTTGCACACTGCATAGTCTTTACTTCAGTGGGAAATTTTTCTCTCTCAATCCTATGTGAGAATATACTACATGGGTGCTGTAAAAGAAACCCCAATGAAGATAATGACCATATTTGTGCTATAGTTTCCCTTTATAAGCCATAACAAATATATTTAGGAACAATGATTTTAACTTTTAATTATAGAAATATTTTTTTTTCCTTCAAACTACTTTATCATTGCATTTCAGTTCAAGAAACCTGAAGAATATATATATATATATACACATACTTCTTGAAGAAGAGGCTGCACCTGTAATTTTTGTGTCTTTACAGGCCATAAACATTTCCACAACACCCCGACCCTCATTATTGCAGCTGGCTGCTCCTACACAGGAGGGATTATACTAAAGTATAACACAATCCTTGTGAGTCCATATTTGTACACACAATGTAACAGATCAGACACGTATACTGCATCTTTGCTGATGCTTTGGAGGCACTTAGACAACATGATAAACGTATGCAAAAGGTTATAAATGTGCGAAAAATGCTGTAAAAAATAACGTTGATTGAGATCAACTATTAAGAGTCTCTGCATATATACATAAACACTATGTTAAATATTCAAAGCAATCCAGTGGCTCACACAAATGATTATTGGGGCATGCATTACAAAACTTTCTGCCAGCTTCCCTGCATGCACCTGAAGACTTCCAGTGACACCGACAAGCAAAGCAGTCAAACACACATTGCTCACCCAGCCAAGGGAGTAAGACAGCTGCTCACCCAGCCAAGGGAGTAAGACAGCTGTTTTCTTCAAAATTATCACATACATGGGAAAAATCCAAGCAAGCATGCTGAAGTAAAGTAACAGGGAAAAGTAATTTCTTCCAAACTGCTTAAAAGGTCTAATCTGGGACTGGTCCACACCTTATCATATCCAATTAAAATGAACATTAAAATACAGATTTCCAAGACGCTGGAAGTGGAAAGTAGGCAGTTCAAAAAGCCTACAAAAAATCCACATTCTGCCCTGAGAGAGCTAGATCTTAGGCAGACTGAGAATGCATAGATATTTACCTCTCCCCTCTTTCACACTGGAAGATGGTCAGAAAGAACCGTATAAGCTCTAGATTTGATTTCTGCCTCAAAGTGCATTCCTAGTATTAAAGAATTAGCCCTTCCTGAGCTCCAACTCAGCCCACTTCTCACTTATGTATCCAAAACATAAGGTCGAAGCGATTAACCCTTTGTAGCAGAACGGTTATGGGTAATGACCAGGGGATTGGACAGAGTCCCCTCTGTGGTCTAATTGGTCCTGAAGTTGAGCCAGTTCGGCAAGTTCATTCAACTCCTGGAACTGTCGATCTGTTTTGTGGCCGACAAGTGACCTGTAGAAGTGAACCGCAAACACTATAAAAATTAATCCAAATGGCACCATTATGCACGTTGAAGCTATTGCAGCTTCTTTTCCAGGACTGATGGAGGTGTCATTGACTGCTAGCTTGGGATTGTTCACTGGGAGAAACTTCACCCAGCACAGGAGCACAACCTCAGCAAGGAAGAGAAGAGTTCCAATGACAGTGGAGAAGGCCCAAGCAAGCTCAATGTGACGGTGCATCCTTTCGTGGGGGGATTCCTTCACAGAGTTGAGATTGTGGACGTTGCTCACAGCTTCTATGTTCGGTAGGATGCAGGTGCTGATCATAAGTGCAAATAAGTGTACAGCAACCAACACAGTAGTACAGGCACTGAAAGCAATAAGGAGGCCGGCCGGGTAGACATGGTTTGCATCTAGCTGGACTTCAACCATGGCAACCTACAATAAAAGAAAAATAAGAGAACAAAAAGTTACTTCTTGCAAAACAGAATATCTGCAGATATCCAATGCTAAAATTAGCATTATGTTGTAAGATGAGTGGGCAATAGACAATTTCCTGTGCAGTAACGAGAACGTCTAAAGGTGCCGTTAAATAATCAGAGGATTGGGAACCACAGAACATTCAATATACAGTACAGACCAAAAGTTTGGACACACCTTCTCACTTAAAGAAATTTCTGTATTTTCATGACTGTGAAAATTCTACATTCACACTGAAGGCATCAAAACTATGAATTAACACATGTGGAATTATATACTTAACAAAAAAGTGTGAAACAACTGAAAATATGCCTTATATTCTAGGTTCTTCAAAGTAGCCACCTTTTGCTTTGATGACTGCTTTGCACACTCTTTGCATTCTCTTGATGAGCTTCAAGAGGTAGTCACCGGAAATGGTCTTCCAACAATCTTGAAGGAGTTCCCAGAGATGCTTAGCACTTGCTGGCCCTTTTGCCTTCACTCTGCGGTCCAGCTCACCCCAAACCATCTCGATTGGGTTCAGGTCTGGTGACTGTGGAGACAAGGTCATCTGGCATAGCACCCCATCACTCTCCTACTTGGTCAAATAGCCCTTACACAGCCTGGAGGTGTGTTTGGGGTCATTGTCCTGTTGAAAAATAAATGATGGTCCAACTAAACGCAAACCGGATGGAATAGCATGCCGCTGCAAGATGCTGTGGTAGCCATGCTGGTTCAGTATGCCTTCAATTTTGAATAAATCCCCAACAGTGTCACCGGCAAAGCACCCCCACACCATCATATCTCCTCTTCCATGCTTCACGGTGGGAACCAGGCATGTAGAGTCCATCCGTTCACCTTTTCTGCGTCGCACAAAGACACGGTGGTTGGAACCAAAGATCTCAAATTTGGACTCATCAGACCAAATCACAGATTTCCACTGGTCTAATGTCCATTCCTTGTGTTCTTTAGCCCAAACAAGTCTCTTCTGCTTGTTGCCTGTCCTTAGCAGTGGTTTCCTAGCAGCTATTTTACCATGAAGGCCTGCTTCACAAAGTCTCCTCTTAACAGATGTTGAAGAGATGTGTCTGCTGCTAGAACTCTGTGTGGCATTGACCTGGTCTCTAATCTGAGCTGCTGTTAACCTGCGATTTCTGAGGCTGGTGACTCGGATAAACTTATCCTCAGAAGCAGAGGTGACTCTTGGTCTTCCTTTCCTGGGGCGGTCCTCATGTAAGCCAGTTTCTTTTAGCGCTTGATGGTTTTTGCAACTGCACTTGGGGACACTTTCAAAGTTTGCCCAATTTTTCGGACTGACTGACCTTCATTTCTTAAAGTAATGATGGCCACTCGCTTTTCTTTACTTAGCTGCTTTTTTCTTGCCATAATACAAATTCTAACAGTCTATTCAGTAGTACTATCAGCTGTGTATCCACCAGACTTCTGCACAACACAACTGATGGTCCCAACCCCATTTATAAGGCAAGAAATCCCACTTATTAAACCTGACAGGGCACACCTGTGAAGTGAAGACCATTTCCGGTGACTACCTCTTGAAGCTCATCAAGATAATGCCAAGAGTGTGCATAGCAGTCATCAAAGCCAAAGGTGGCTACTTTGAAGAACCTAGAATATAAGACATATTTGCAGTTGTTTCACACTTTTTTGTTAAGTATATAATTCCACATGTGTTAATTCATAGTTTTGATGCCTTCAGTATGAATGTACAATTTTCACAGTCATGAAAATACAGAAAAATCTTTAAATGAGAAGGTGTGTCCAAACTTTTGGTCTGTACTGTATATTATTTTTAATCCATATTGTTTATACTAAGGTTAACAAAAGAATCACAAGTTCATCTAGGTTAATCTCATATCATGCAGAAAATACAGAGGAAGAACAAAAACTGATGAGGCACTGCCAATTGTCCTTAAATTCATGCTAAAAGAAAGAAATCCATTTTAACTCCAAATATGGCCCTAACAAGAAATCCGAGGATCAATTACCCATCACTATGTAAACACAGCATAATGAAAAAGCATTTACTCTTATTTAAAGGGGCTTAGAAGCAGCAGAGCACAGAAGCCAGAAGAGGATGTGTACTACACACTCTCATCCTCATAGACCGGGGGCAATGCATATGGACAGAGACCACCGGTTTCTTTCCTTTGATCATACTATTCTATGAACGTTCCCTACAAGAGAAACAAAGATTGTTCATATATCATTACAACATATTCACAAGTTCAAAAATACAGAGTTAGTAGTAAATGCCCACATGGTAGGAAACTTAAAATCAATATTTTACACTTCCAGGACTAGACCTGACTAGTCCCAAGAACAGGGCATGACAGCATATAGCCACTCCCTTATAGATAGCACACAGTAATGCTCAGCAGAACGCACATTCCTATATATGGTGGAATCGGGACAGATAGCCGTTGGCTAAACAGTCGGCCAAACCATTGCTACATTGACAGTCATCTATTGGGTATGGTTTGGGGCTTTAGTTTCCAGGTGATAGAAAAGTCAATATTCTAGATGTAATTATCAGTAGCATGGAAAAAAAATGTTTACTTCCTAATTTGTGACATCAGGAAGAAAGATCAAAGTCTGTTACAGTCATCTGTCTCTCAATACAGCCTCCAGTGACTCTAAGGGGTGATTAGGGAAATCTTCCACATGTTATCAGCCTTCTTACCAATGAGAAAGTATTAGTTGCATGAACGAACCCAAGAGTGCAGGGTAGCATTTCTACAATGTGCCACATCTGTACTTTTACACTTCACCAAATAGGGGATTATTCCCATAAAACTTAACTTTATTATAATAATGATAAAAAGACTCTAAATGACATCCAATACCACATCAAATTTAATTCACATCCTGATCAGCCACAGCATCCATCACCTCTCCAGAGGGGGCAGCGATGGAAGAAATTAGTAGCAACTGCAGCGCTGTACCCAGTGACATCCTGTGTCAGGAAGGGCGATAGACGCTGTGGGGAGTGAGTGCAGCCCCAGCCTCCTGTGACGTCATGTTTGAGACTCTTCTCAAACAAAACACACATTTAAAAAAAAATAAAAAAAACTACACATTTAGAGATTAGGTAGACAGGGAAAAGTGTAGGGGTTGTGTAATAAAGAAAAAGTTACAGAAGTGGTTAGGGTGTAAGGATAGATATTTAGAAAATACGTTTTAGGTGCCAGACCACCCCTTTAGTGATGAAATCTGTATGTCGGCTATAATGCGGTGTTGCGATGATACAAGGAGGCAGCATGAGATAAATAGTTAAGAAATCTATAGTATGCAAAGTCAAGCAGCAGTAAAGAGGATATCAGTCATGAAATAGGACGGGTGTCGGCTACAATGCTGCGTTGCAATGATACAATACTAAATGAACACAGTGGGAATGTTGTGTTATCAGTATTAGTGAGTTGGAACTTTTTGGGGGTTTTGAGAATGTATACTGTGCGGATAACTGACACTAAATGGGAAAGTAGTTACCATCTGCACTGGGATAATATGGTGTTGGGTTTATTACACCAATGATGAAAAAGGCAATTTGAACTTAGCAGTAGAGCGCACTCTTAGGGCTTGTGCACACATTGTATATTTGCACTAGCTTTTCAGTGTTTTTTTGTGTGTATTGTGCAATTTACAGTATCATAAAAATAAATGACAAATGAAATTTCCCCATCAATTAATTTTTAAAAACCTGCTGTGTGACTACTCTTTAAGCATTTTTCCCCAAATAAATGCATAGAAAACTGAAATATAAGTGCAATGAAAACACACATTTTGTATTCTGCATTATTTCTGGCAAGAGATGCATTTTTAGCGCAGAACTATCCTTTGCAAATACTCAACGTGTGCACAGATCCTTAGTGTAATCGATAGTGTGATTAGCTTGAGGGATTGGCTAACTGCAATACAATGAGGTAGGTAACCGAAAAGGAGATTAGGATACACAGAATAATTATGATTGTTTAAAGGAAACTGCTGCTGAGCCGGCTGCCAGTCAGTGCCAAAGCGCGGTTACAGCTGCTGCTCACTATGTACTGAGCGATGACTGACGCCACACCAGACATGCTACCGTGACTGGAAGTCAGAGGCCGCAGGGAGGAATAAAGCTCATTTTCTCCTGGCAGCTGAGCTTCCACTGCAGTGGCCACACGGCTTTACAATGCTATTAACCTGTAGATTAGCCCATATCTGGTGGTATTGGATGTCATTTAGAGTCTTTTTATATCATTATTATAATAAAAGTTGATTTTTATGGGAGTGTTCAATACTGGGGATTTCGATAATATCGGTGATTAGATCTTATTTTAGAAAATGTTTTTATGGCAGGCGCATTATGATTTTTGTTTATTTTATGTTTACGTTAGGAGCAGGAGCCTTGTGATTATATAGACACTGTGGCCCCAATTCATTAAAGTGTCTTTGCCTGTTTTCTGATGTAAAACGCCTTAAGTGGGAAATTTTTGTTTCCACACCAGCCTTGCCAAAGTGGGCAGGGTATGGGTGGGATGGGGCTTGGCACCATTTTAGTGGTGTAACTTTTGGCAGAAATGTACTCCATACCCTGTCTGGGACAAATCTGTAGGGAAAAGAAAACAGAGGCGCTCCTGTGTGAGAATAAGCCCAGACTGGCTTACTCGAGCCAACACTGTAAAGGCTCACCTGGAATCGTCGTGCAATCTCAGGCACAGCTCTGATGTTAGAAGACTGCAGCCCTTGTCATCAGCCCCCAGCTGAGGGTGACGATACAGATCCAAAATAAAATTAAAAAATGATGATCCAATGGCGCTCTTATTCCAATGAATTATTAAAAAAAACAACAATGTTTTTATTAAAACATGTTAATAAAAAACATTTTTTTTAATAATTCATTGGAGTGACAGCGCCATTGGATCATCATTTTTTATTTTACATCTGTAGGGGAGGCACACATCACTTGTAAGGATGCGCTAAATTCATTAAAGGGAATCTGTCAGCAGGATTTTGCTATATAACCTTAGAGCAATTCACAACAAAAAAGGCCTTCAAAAATAAGAAAGCTTATACGACCAGAGTTTTTCAGAAAAATTACCTCTTTATTTAAACATTGCATATTAAAAACATTATGGTGCTGCATAAGGAGGGCACAGCTGACTCACACATTATTCAAAAAGTGCATGCAGATATATCAGGGGTATATTAATCCAACATCGTTGAAATGCATACAAAATAGATCACAAATGCATGATTGACTATGGATAATATATATCCTTAAACAGCAATATAGAATCAAATTGTTATTTCTCTCAATCATATTAAGGTGAGCAGTGCATAGTGCATAATGTAAACATGATTTCCTAGTTGGGCTCACATATAATCCATCAATTTGTAGTGAAACATTCGTATGCCTGTAAGTCTAGTATCAAGTCCCTCTAATATTGGGGCTATACCTAGCGTTGGACCCAATCTAAAGTCCTGCCTCTATCAAAATTTCTCTGAATAATTTCCACACTGCCAAATATTAGTCAGGAGTACTTACTTGTGGAGGTAAACGAGTACCGCTCGTGCCCTCGCGCCCCTACGCGCGTTTCGCCCTCGCACTGCTCACCTTAATATGATTGAGAGAAATAACAATTTGATTCTATATTGCTGTTTAAGGATATATATTATCCATAGTCAATCATGCATTTGTGATATATTTTGTATGCATTTCAACGATGTTGGATTAATATACCCCTGATATATCTGCATGCACTTTTTGAATAATGTGTGAGTCAGCTGTGCCCTCCTTATGCAGCACCATAATGTTTTTAATATGCAATGTTTAAATAAAGAGGTAATTTTTCTGAAAAACTCTGGTCGTATAAGCTTTCTTATTTTTGAAGGCCTTTTTTGTTGTGAATTAAACTATTAATGGAGTTGAACGTGATGTTCCTGAAATCCTTGCGAGTATGTTGTTACTCATAACCTTAGAGCAGTGTAATTTACAGCAAGAAAGCCTGATTCTAGGGATATATCACTTACTGTGCTTATTGGTGTAGTTTTCATAGAATACCCGTTTTGTCAAATGTAGATGTAGCAGAGCTTAGTCTTCTGTTGTGTATAATCCCACCCACATCCCTGACTGGCAGCTTCCTGTGTACACTTTCCAGTGTGAGCAAGCTGCCAATCAGTGGTGGGGGCGAGATTACACAGACTGGCCTGACTGCTGGTCCTGTGAGCTGTAGTCCAGGCAATGTTAATCTCCTGCTGATAAAACACTATTTAAATTGAAACTACAACACAGCCCAATAAGTGACACATCCCTGGAATCGGGGTTTCGTGCTCTATATTATGCTGCTCTCAGATTAAGCAGCAAAAACCTGCTGACAGATTCCCTTTAAGTGACGTGAGCATCTTAATCCTTCATTGAGACAGATGGGAACAACGCCACTCTGTACTAAGTCTGCCATCTTCTCTTATAGCCATTGTTAGCGCAGTTCATTTTTTGTTCTGTAAGGTAGAATATCCTAGAGGTCTCTGTCAATATGATATACAGCCCTTAAATAGTGCAGCTTACTATGAAGACAGATTAGCCTCAGGTCCACCATTATAAATTTGACATTATATAAACGCATGTAAAAAAATAGGTCACAAATCACTTGCAAATATTCAGAATGCAGCACAATGCACTATTCTAAATGTCATCTGTCTATTGAGAAGGAATATAAACACTAATAAAAAAGGAAAAACAATGGTAACACATAAATCAGATAAAAAAAAATAAAAAAAAATCAATCCCATAGAGTAAGGTGTATCCAATCAATATATTATACATTGTTGTTTCTCCATATTATAATTTGCCTTTATACGGCCTTAGATTGAAGAGATGATCTTCTACATGGATACTCCAATTAATGAAATATTGGGATTCTTTGCTCAGACTAGAAGCTGGCTTTTCTTTTTATACAATTTTCATTAACTGTACTTCCGAGGAGTAAAGTTTTTTGATTTCAATGCAAGTATATATAAATCCCTGCTCCTTGTTCACATTCTATTTTTGACATGCAGTACAGATAATCTATTTTTGCCATAATTGGATACTATTATAACCAAGTTCTACTAATAAAACAAACACAAAACCCAGTATTTGTTTGGATTGTGGTTTCCAACAGGACAGAAAAAGACCGCAGGCTATTAGTGTTGAGCGAGTATGTTCTGTCCGAGTATGCTCGGGCCGAGCTCCGAGTATTTACAGCTGCTCGGTGATATGGTTGAATCGCTCCCGTGTGCATGATTTGCAACTGTTTGACAGCTTTATTACATGGGAGGAATGTGTAAGAAATAGACATTCCTCACATGTATTAAAACTGTCAAACAGCCGCAAATCATGCACACGGGAGCGATTCAACCATATCACCGAGCAGCTATAAATACTCGGAGCTCGGCCCGAGCGTACTCGGCGAAAGGGTTAATAGAACATACTCGCTCAACACTACAGGCTATACTTGTGCCCTAGCTGCAAAAAAACAGTATCCAGACATATACAGTTTAAGAACAGAAGTCAATGGCAATAGCATCAAATTCTCTAGGCATACACTTGCATCTAGTCAGCAGTAAACACATGTCTCAAGTATATAGCAACAGCGTGTAGTAAAGATTGTGAGGAAGCCTATATGATAGACAGCCACAAATCTGCAAGAGCAAGTTTGGACTGTATTCCAAGGAAAAGATTTTGTGGCAGATTTATCAATACAGCCTAATAGATTGTCTAGTTTAAGTTAGTAGTGATGAGCGAGCTTGCTTGGGTTCGGATAGATTAACCGGCTTTCTCGAGTCAAACGCTCGTGTACCCGTGGCCACATGCACCGTGACTGATACACAGGCGGAGAATGTCCGTGTATCAGCGCCCTATATGAGCCTTTTTTGTGTGCAATTTAATACTAAGCAGTCACCCCCATGAATTGGTAGGTTGTGAGTGGTTGTCTCATCAGTATTTTACACCTGTTTTGTCACTATCTTTATTATATGGGTTTGCTGCAGCCTGATAGTGCATTAGTTCTGTGCCCTGGGCAGATAAATGCGGATGCCCTTTTTTGCTGTGTTAATTCTAGAATTTTTGATTCCTCTTTTTGTGGCTTTGCTTTTAATTTTAGTGTAGGGACTCGCAAGTGTGATTACCCTTGACGTAGGTTGCGAGTTTGCATATCTTACCCAAAATATCGACCAATACCTCATATATTATGATTTTTTTTTTGCACGTCATTTTTCAGGGTGCAGCCAAGCACAGTAGGTTTGATCTTGTAAACTAGGGTGTCTGTCCTCATGACGTGCACTTAGATAGATCAGGCGGGCTGCCCAGCACTATTAGTTTGGGCGTCACTAATAGCCTCTAAGCCAGACACTGTGCATTACCTGTGTGTGACCAGTGCCCTATACAAGCAGCTGTGTGAAACTTAATACTAAGCAATCACCCTCTCCATCAATTGGTAGGTTGGGAGTGGTTTTCTCATAAGTATTTTGCACTTGTGTTGTCACCATCTTTACTATATGGGTTTGCTGCATCCCGATTACCTGACCAGGTCTCAGAACCAAAGCAAACACTGCTGCCCTTTTTGCGTTATTTTGTGTTATTTCTCTCCACAAGTGGTAGATAATGCTGGCTATATTAAAAGGTCTTTAATAGCTGTGGCTTTAGAAAAGCTGGAACGCACTCTATTGCTTAGTCACAATGGCTCCCATCAGCACCCCGAGACGAGATTGCTGGGCACCATTGGGTTACTATGCCAGCCGAAGCATGCTGTATGTTCCTGTAGCTGTGATCTTGGTACTCCTGTGAATACCAGTCACAGTCTGAGCTTTAAAGGCGACTAAGATTCACACTATGTACTAGTAAAGCGATTGGACGATCGCAAATTCAAGACCCCCAAAGGGATTTAAAAAAAGTTTGTCCAATAAAAATAAACCACAAATATATTTGGTGTTGAAGTATCCGGAAAAGTCTGATCTATCAAGATAAAATACCTGATTGTTATTAACAAAAAAAAACAAAAGGCAAATCTTTCAGGGTTTTCGATCACCTCACTACAAAAATATGCAATAAAACAGATCAAAACGTTGTACTGTAACCCAAATTGGTATCACTAAAAATGTCAGCTTGCCACATAAAAAGCAAGCTCTCACACAGCTCAGTCACTGTTAAAAAAAAAAAAATATATATATATGTTCTCGGAAAATGGCAACACAAAGAAAATTTATTTTTTTTAAATGGAAAAAAAATTTATTCATGCACGTTTTGGGAATGCATTAATAATCTTACTGACCTGGAGAATTGGGATTCGGAATCATAGAATCATTTTTACCATAGAGTGGATGGTATAAAAACAAAACATGGCAAAATTGCACCAGACTTCATCTGAAAAGAACTGTGTAAACTGGCTATTAAAGGACCACCAATCAGCAAATAAGTAGCCGATCGGTGGTCATTTAGTACCACTGGTCAGTTAGTGTAAATGTTAGCAGGACACTTTCACACGTTCAGTATTGGGTCAGTATTTTACATCAGTATTTGTAAGCCAAATCCAGGAGTGGGTGATAAATCCAGAAGTGGTGACGTGTTTCTATTATACTTTTCCTCTGATTGTTCCACTCCTGGTTTTGGCTTACAAATATGGATATTAAAAATGCATTTTAGTATTTTACAAGTAAATTGTACAGTTGCTTGTTTTTACGATCACTTTGCAATTTTATCTATTTATCATGTTAAACGATTGCTTTAAGTATATCTTATAAAGTAGTGCATACCTCCTTAATAAATAAATCATGAGTCACTTGTATTATATGGGATTTCACCATTGCAACCCTGCCAACAAAGTATCCCAGGGATCAGAGGAGAAGCGAGGCTGAACAAGAAAATCATACTTTGTGATAAAGAACTTTGTAAATTTACAACGTGGGGTTTAAAAAAAAGTTCCGGCACATTAGCAAGAGCAGGTCCTTTCCCCGGCTATCACACACAGGCGATGACCCAGTTACAGTGGGGATAAAAATGAAAAGAAAATGTTCCCCAGAAAGGTTTTTGCAGCTCTGGGGTCCTGGGTTCAAATCCCACCAAGGACAATATCTGCAAGGAGTTTGTATGTTCTCCCTGTGTTTGTGTGGGTTTCCTCTAGGTTCTCCCACATTCTAAAGACATACTGATAATGAATCTAGATGTGAGCCCCATTGGGGACTGTGATGATGTCTGTAAAGCGCTGTGGAATTAATGGCGCTATATAAGCAATACAAGATTAATAACAAATAATAAATAGTAAGTTACTATCAGAATATCCTACTGCCAAAGGAAAACTCTTGATAAGATGTATCTACATGTTGAAAAAGCAAGGCATTTCAGAACACATACAGAGAATCCATAACAAGGGCACAGCTTATTCCAGCTATTGTGGAGATTTCCAGTCATATCAAAGGGATTAGGAAGGTATTAATAAGCGACTCAGAGGACCATAACCATGGAGATGTCAGACTTCTCATGGGATGAAAAGTGATTTACTTTGTTTGGCAACAATCCCCTTCTTTATGTGTATGGCACTTATTGGTAATGCTGGATAAGTCAATCAGAATGACATGGACCTATGCTTTTAATAAGTATTTTACCTCGACAACTTTAAATCACACTGAGAGCCAAGATACTTTGAGATCTAAAAAGAGAAAAGCAGCAATAATGTGTAAGTATGTTTATAAGTGCTCAGAGCGGAGGAAATAAATTCAGGATTTTCTTTTTAATTAAGAAATTCCTGACTGCAAAGGATATAAAAAGTCCAACGCTGAGCACAAAAGCAAGGTGTAGGCGAAGAAATGCCCCTAGCTAAGACAATTGTGCACTTAACAACAACTTCATGGAAACTAAACACAAACAGAACAGGATATGACCTTGTAATGACACAGATGACAGAGGAAACACTGAACATGGAGCGGTGGGAAGTGCTGTAAACACTCTGCAGATATCGGCGCCTCAGGCTATAGTGCAGCACAGCAGCTAGCCTAACTAGTGTGCCATCAACCTGCTATACAGCAATGCAAGTGGGAAAATCATTAACTAAATACATGGATTGTTTAACAATGGTAGATTATTTTTCACACTGAAAAATGAAGTAACAGATTTGCAAAAAAAAAAATAAAAATACGTCCATACAACTATTTGCATACGACTGACCTCAACTACACAAACTGGCTCTAAAAAATTTAATTTTGTCAAAGCAAATGCAAGAAAAATCAGAACTTTAGTATAAAACCACAAGTAGCCAATGCATGATATATGGGAATTTTTGATCAGTATCTACAAGAATTTTAATAATTCTTATATACTTAAATGGGTTAGAAACATTATTTGAAAATTGGCACAATGCAGGAAAATTATAACACTTCCCCCCCACTCCCCAATAAGAAAAAGCTATCTTGACTTGGTAAATTTAAACCCCCCACCAGTACTCCAAAGACCCTTCTGAGATCAGGATGTCCCAATCAAGCTTATGTGTATATGGGTAACTTTCTGTTTTGTAGCTACTCAAAAAAGAAAAAAAAAAAAAAAAGAAAAAATGAATGTACATGACTTTCCTTTTCATCTGAATGGAGTTTACAGAATTCCTAGTGCTTCCTGATGGAACAACTCTCACACAGATGAACAGAACTGATTTTCGGTCACAGAATTTTTTTTTGTGACAAGTTTGATGTAATTACCGTAAGGGATACCTTTCACAAAAAAAAAAAAAATGTGTGTATGTGCTCTGTGTATACATGTGTCTGTATGTATGTGCTCTGTGTATACATATATGTCTGTATATACAGTACAGACCAAAAGTTTGGACACACCTCATTTAAAGAAATTTCTGTATTTTCATGACTTTGAAAATCGTACATTCACACTGAAGGCATCAAAACTATGAATTAACACATGTGGAATTATATACTTAACAAAAAAGTGTGAAACAACTGAAAATATGTCTTATATTCTAGGTTCTTCAAAGTAGCCACCTTTTGCTTTGATGACTGCTTTGCACACTCTTGGCATTCTCTTGATGAGCTTCCACATGTGTTAATTCATAGTTTTGATGCCTTCAGTGTGAATGTACAATTATCATAGTCATGAAAATACAGAAAAATCTTTAAATGAGAAGGTGTGTTCAAACTTTTGGTCTGTACTGTACATGGAATGAAAAGTCTCAAGAAAATAAGAGGCAAAATGCTATTATAAAGCATCATTCCTGTACTTCATCAAAAGTAGGGACCACCCTGATGGCTACTGGAAACACGTAACAAACCTTTTTTTTTTTTTTTTTTTTTTCATACCTTGGACAAGCAGTTACATATAACAAAAACTTACCCGATATTACTCTTCTGTTCCAGCATCAGGATGGGAACTACAAAAGCTTTTCAAAATTGTGATTTAAAACGCGAAAATTTAGATTGCACTGCAATCTCATTAAGTAAACCTTTGTCCGTATGTTTTATTACAGGGTTTCTTAACTCCAGTTCCCAACAGGTCATGATTTGTGAATATCCTATATAGAGACCTGTGGCAGTTTCGGATTCCTGTATAATACTGAGGAAGTCCTGAAAACCTGTCCTGTTAGGGGCCTTGAGCACTGAGTTAAAGGGAACCTGTCATGTCCTATCTACTATCTACACTGCCCCCATAGCGCTGTTAGTGATACAGTGTGAATCACTAACACACTTTTTTCATTAAAATTGCTGCAAATATAATAAGTATATAACATTTTATATACTTATAATCCTACCTGCTCATTCAGTCATAGGGGTGTGATCCTTGTATTCAGTCATGGGCGGGCGCCACCCACGTATTTGAATTTTGCTCCCGGCGTGTGCCGATACTTGTGGGGCGCATGTGCTGTATGACACAGCAAGGCAGTAAAGCTTCCGGAGCTGGGAGCCGCGCACGCGCTCGTCATAGCACATGCGCAGTGAAGCTGGAAACTACACAACCTCACAATGCATGCGCGGTTCCCGGTGAGTCGCTCTGCCTTCCCAGCGCCTGCGCACAAGTTCCCTGCTTCACAACACTACACAGACAGCAGGAAGAAGAGCGCCGTCCGTACAGAGGAAACAGCGCAGGATCCGGCCGGGAACTGCACGTCACAGGACCTGTGACCTGCAGGGGAGGTGGGGTGAATATGGAAATAGGGCTAGTAGGCGGACATTTCTTGGCGCCCGGGGGACACTAAGCTTAGCAGAATTAATTTAACAAAAAAGCTATTACACAGCAACCAGACCTCTAATATGGGCCATACAGGTATGTATAGATTCACATTTCTAGCACCTGTATGCCCATATTAGCGGTCTGATAGGTCCCAGGGGGTGACAGATTCCCTTTACATATTACAAAAAAATAAAAAAATTTCTCCCAGTGTTAAAAGAAAGAAACATGATTTGTATAACGGAGTCCATAAAAGTTCAGTCTATCAAAATATAACATTTAAAAAAAAAAAAAAAGACAAGATGTATGGGTTTTTTTCAGCCACTTAATTTATTCCGGATGCACAGTCGGCAAAATGTCTCACGCTGAACACACACGGATGATATCCGTGTGTCATCAGTGTGACACGTACCGGCACCTGGGAATCAGCGCACAGTAAGAGCTGTTCCCAAGCGCAGGGTGCTGAACGCTGCCCTCATCACTGTTCCCAGCCAGCGCTGTGATCAACACGAGCAAGAGACAATGTTGGGAGGAGTAGTGTCTGCTCCCGCAGTGTCCCTGTGTAAAAATAGGTATAAAATAATAAAATCCTTATACTCACCTGTCCGGAGATGTCCCCCGCTGTAATCCTCTGATTCCAGGAAGAATGAGATGCTCCAGCGAGCGAGGCCTTGCACTGAGCGGAGCTCACTGAGTGATAGGACACCGCTCCTGAGCTCAGCGCAGCTCCGGGCCCCGCTCGCTGGAACGGCTCATTCTCCCCGGCTCCTAAGCGTCAGCGGTCAAAGGATTACAGAGGGGGGACATCTCCGGACAGGTGAGTATAAGGATTTTATTATTTTATACCTATTTTTACACAGGTACACTGCGGGAGCAGACTACTACTCCCAACATTGTCTCTTGCTGATAACAGCGCGAGCAACGAACAATGATGAGGGCAGCGTTCAGCACCTGGTGCTTGGGAACAGTGCTAACTGTACACTGATTCCCAGGCACCGGTATGTGTGATCCTGATGCTGCACACGGTTGCTACACATGTGACACACGGGACACGGATATCTCCGATACCGTAAATATACGGACGTGTGAAACCGCCCTAATTATAAGGGCTACATCACAGGCCTTAGCTAAAATTTATATGGTCACTGTGCTTTCAGACAACTTGATCTAATTTGATAGATAATATACACAATATGTTTCTCCTGGAAAAAAAAAATCACTCCCAAATGCTGGCCACTAGACATTTCCTTTCTAATTTGCAGTCCATGGTCCGTTCTCAAACATAATCCAATTCAACCCTCGCAGCAGAGACACTGAGGATTACCAGAAGTGAGGTCTTTGGGCCAGATTCATCAAAGCATTTACACCAGAATTCTACAGTAAAAAGCTTTGAAAAGTCACAACGCTGTGCTGAAGATTGGCAACTTTTGGTGTTCTCACGCCATTTTCGACCAGCTCTGAAAGTGGATGGAGCTGGGGCTGGACAGGGCATCAGACTTATGGCAAGCCCCTGTATAGAGCAATACAGCCTGTCGTACTTTTGTATAAGCCTAGAAAGCGACAGAACCTGACACTTACCATCAGGAGTCGGGGGTCTACCGATGAATTTAACATATGTATCAAAAGCATTCCCAGCACATACAGTGAACAAATAGCCCATGATTTATATGTCCTATTGCTTTTGAGTCCACTTCTGGCTTTGGGTCAAAAAATTATCACAGGAACGGCAGTGTTTCTCTAAAAAATGCAACGTATGTGGAACCAGCCTACTAGCGGCTATATAAAAAGGTATGTACAATTATTAGAAACTATACTGTTTCTCACAAATAGCGATCCAGTACATTTCATTATTACACCCCACCCCCGGATTATTAAGTCTTCATTGCTAAATCTTGTGATGAAAGCTGGAGCTAAACAGCACTGTGGCAATGTCCTAATCTATTAATACTAGTATTTCATAATCCTAAACTATGCAAAGGCTTAACTGTAAGAACTGGATCTACAGAACTCATCAAATGTGCAAAATCCTCCAAAAATGTACGCCGGCAGGGTTCAGAACTACAGTAATTTTACATCTCAGAAAAGATGAAAACGGAAGCCTTGTAAACAATCCTCACACCAAAGCAGAGAAATGCTCATTTCTATCCAGTAGTATCAAAAGGATTTCCATTGTATAAAAAGGCAACAGCTAAGAAATGATTCACACAGTAAGGCTATGTGCCCACGATGCAGAAATGCTCCGGAATTTTCCTGAGCGTTTCTGCATCTCCCTGGCAGAAAAAACGCATGCGGATTGTACATGCGTTTTCCTGCCAGGGACATGCGGATTGGGAAAGAGGTTGGGATCCAAAAGGTTCCACCCCTAACCCTTAATCTTCCTCCATGGACAGACTCAGAGATGGGAAAATCCATGGAAGGGTGATAGGGTTCAAAAAATATATAAAATATCTCTCAAAATACCTATCAATGGAACTTCATTATGGATATTAGTCTAACATATTGTAACTAAAAAGGATTATTTCCTGAAGGAAGATATTATTGGTGGTATTATAGGAACAGAATATAACATAACAATAAGACTGATATCCAAAGGAAAAAACTAGTGTTTGGCCATAGGTTTTAAATATATATACCTAAAAAATGGCAGGATTGAATGGGAATACTATGTATGGCAGTAGACCTTTTCAAAGATGGCGACCGCAGCATCGCAAATGCAATGCGCATGCCCAGTGAGATCATCATGTGGGCGGATCACTAATGCTCCGGTCACGTGACGGAACTCAAGGTGGATCATCGGAGACATGTGCAGTACGGAGTGGAGGACGCCGAGAACAGCGTGACAAACAGAAAACATGTAATATGTGAGATTTCTGAAGGGTGAGTCGTACCCCATTTTAGGAGATGCACCTGACACTGTTTATTATCAATTTAGTCACTTGGCACTTTATATAGAGAATGAGTTGTTGAAATACAAAAATGAATTATATTAAATTTGACACAAAGGATGTAAAACAAACTGGAAAGTAATGAGAATATATTGTGCACTAATTTATTGTGAAAAAGACTTGTATATGTTAATGAATTGTAATGATGATAATCACGAATTGCACCTATAAATGTTTCACCATATGCACCTGAACTCTGCTTGAGAGAGGTTCTGTGAACCGAAACGTTGCCATTTGGGCTCAATAAAGTCCATCTTTTCTAAGAATTGAATATCTATCTGGAGTGCTGCCTCAATATATTATTTCTATTAGGATGCAATTTGGACTAGTCGCTTGGAGGCCTCGCACCCACTGTGAGTACATGTGAAATGGTGCTGTTCCAATAATATATTATATATATATATATATATATATATATATATATATATATATATATATATATATATATATATACATACATATATACACATATATATATATATACATATACACATACACAGTGCCTACAAGTAGTATTCAACCCCCTGCAGATTTAGCTGGTTGACACATGCGGAATTAACTTGGCATTGTGACATTTGTACTGTAGATCAGCCTGGAAGTGGGAAATGCACTGCAGCAAATTTTTTTTTTTTAAAACGTAAAAAGTTAATTCTGAGTGTCATTTATTATTCAACCCCTCAAACCACAAGAATTCTGCTTGGTCCCCCTAAAGTATTAAGAAGTAGTTCAGGCACCAAGAATAATGAGATTCACATGTGTGGATTAAAGATCTCTTTTGCCAGCCTTTTCTGACTATTTAAGACCCTCCCCAAACTTGTGAACAGCACTCAGACATGGTCAACATGGGAAAGACAAAGGAGCATTCCAAGGCCATCAGAGACAAGATCGTGGAGGGTCACAAGGCTGGCAAGGGGTACAAAACCCTTTCCAAGGAGTTGGGCCTACCTGTCTCCACTGTTGGGAGCATCATCCGTAAGTGGAAGGCTTATGGAACTACTGTTAGCCTTCCACGGCCTGGACAGCCTTTGAAAGTATCCTCCCGTGCCGAGGCCAGGCTTGTCCGAAGAGTCAAGGCTAACCCCAGGACAACAAGGAAGGAGCTCCGGGAAGATCTCATGGCAGTGGGGACATTGGTTTCAGTCAATACCATAATTAACGTACTCCACCGCAATGGTCTCCGTTCCAGACAAGCCTGTATGGTACCTTTACTTTCAAAGCGTCATGTCAAGGCTCGTCTACAGTTTGCTCATGATCACTTGGAGGACTCTGAGACAGACTGGTTCAAGGTTCTATGGTCTGATGAGACCAAGATCGAGATCTTTGGTGCCAACCACACACGTGACGTTTGGAGACTGGATGGCACTGCATACGACCCCAAGAATACCATCCCTACAGTCAAGCATGGTGGTGGCAGCATCATGCTGTGGGGCTGTTTCTCAGCCAAGGGGCCTGGCCATCTGGTCCGCATCCATGGGAAGATGGATAGCACGGCCTACCTGGAGATTTTGGCCAAGAACCTCCGCTCCTCCATCAAGGATCTTAAGATGGGTCGTAATTTCATCTTCCAACAAGACAACGACCCAAAGCACACAGCCAAGAAAACCAAGGCCTGGTTCAAGAGGGAAAAAGTCAAGGTGTTGGAGTGGCCTAGTCAGTCTCCTGACCTTAACCCAATTGAAAACTTGTGGAAGGAGCTCAAGAATAAAGTCCACATGAGACACCCAAAGAACCTAGATAACTTGGAGAAGATCTGCATGGAGGAGTGGGCCAAGATAACTCCACAGACCTGTGCCGGCCTGATCAGGTCTTATAAAAGACGATTATTAGCTGTAATTGCAAACAAGGGTTATTCCACAAAATATTAAACATAGGGGTTGTATAATAATTGACCCACACTTTTATGTTTAAAATTTAATAAAATTCAACTGAGCAACATAACTTTTTGGTTTGTAAGATTTATGCTTCTGTTCATAAAACCTACTCTCGTTTGCAGTTTGAAGGCTCTAACTTATTTGCATCTCATCAAACCAGCTAAATCTGCAGGGGGTTGAATACTACTTGTAGGCACTGTATATATATATATATATATATATATATATATATATATATATATATATATATATATATATATATATATATAGTAATTAGGGGAAAAAATGAGGTTACAGGGAACCTAAAGCCTCTAGGAAGATTCCTATGCAAAATCACCTCCAGTTCTCAGCTGATGATATGCAAATTCCCGAGGACTAGTCTGGCAGGGCCTCTATTCTCGTAGACTAGTCCCAACCTCAGGTGCTGTAATCGTGCTTCTGTTATAGCCTAAGTACAGCACAATCTGCGACTTCACAAGAATCCCTTCACTAAGGCTATAACTGGGCACAGTGACAATTGCAAGCAGGCCGAATGGGTGGGATCACAGCCCCAGAGACTAGTCTGTGAACATAGATGTTCCAGAGATTATTTTTTTTTTAATTTATTTTTTTTTATTTTTTTTATACCGGACACTTGAATAAAACGTAGTGATAGGGCTCTGTATGATAATAGTGTCAGTTTGGGTGACTTCCCATATGCTCACAGGCGCCTGTGCTAATATCTAGGACGCGCTTCTGTCAGTGTAACAAGGCGGAAACCATTTATATTCTATAGTGATTAACTCCCCAGACAAAACTATTGTGCTTTGCTAATTAAAAGTAATTAGCCTTTTATTTATGATGACTTTTTTTTTTTTTTTTTGTTATTTTGTTTCTTTTCTCTTCCATGAAAACCCCATTAACTGTTCAGAGCCTGGAGGTTGCAGCTATTTTGGGACATAGAGATATTTATCAACAGCAAAAGCTATAACCGTTACATTTTATTTACATTTTTGTTTGCAAACAAACATTTTGATGAAAATATAATGTATAGAAGAATAACTGTTATTAAAGGGTTATTCCTAAAATAGTAAATTTATACCCTATCAGTCGAATAGTGGATAACTTACTAATTGCTGGGGTCTGACTGCTGAGACACCCAGCAATTCAGACAATGGGGTTCTGGAACCCGGGAACAGAGTTCTGCAGAGTATCGTCTTGACTGGAGCGGAGGGGCGCATGCTCGACCTCTGGTCCATTTCATGGGACTATGGGTGAAAGTAAAGTACTATTTTGTGGTACATATGACTTACTGATTAACATGCAAGATAAATAAAGCATTTATTTCATAGAACTGGAATAACACTTATAAAACGTTCAGGTATTGTTTTATAAAATAAAAGTATTTTTTTGGTTGCTTTCTATTTTTGTAGTGCCACTAGGGGAATCTACAGTGTGATCACCTGAATACATTAATAAAACACTGCAGTACTTCTGTGTTGCAGTGCATTGTGTGCCAGCATAAAACTGGAAGGTACCCTATTAATAGAGATACACAGAAGGCAGATATAAGGGCCTTTTTAAAAGGCACTGGCTCCTATAAAGACCCCCATTGGCAACCAGAGTTTGAGTCACAGAGGGGCATGGATGGGGTGACAAAGGAAGCGCCTTGCTGCTGTCCAACTACGGCATCTCAGGGGTTAACTGGCTGGATAGGGAAAGGGCTAGAACTAGATTATATAATTAAGACAAACATTCTCTGTCAACCTAACTACAGGGATTGAGCACAGGTGATCAGTGGGAATCTGCACTGCACTTCAATGGGCTGTGCTGCAGTTACTGCCAATCCATTCTTAAGATTGGCAGGGGTCCCAGAGGTCTGCCACAATGGGATTTAAAGGGTATTCCCATCACATATTATGTAAACACATAAAACGAATATTAGTGGCTGCATCAGCCGCCATCATGCAGCCGAATCTGTCATCACACAGAGAGTAACACAAAATGCAGAAACCGCGGAGTAGGAAGAAAGGTTTGTCAGCACTCAAGCGACAGACAGTAAGTCACACTATAGGGAATGATGACATTTACGGAGCTGGCCACCTATGGGACCATTTTTTTTTTTTAAAAAATGCATGTATTTTGTGCAAACAAATTATTTTTGCTATTGCTTTTCTAAAAAAAAAATGTTTGCATTGTTTGGCTTTTACAGGATCTTTTTTCCTCATACACATTCAACTTTGATGTGGTCATAAATGAACTGAGGGGACCTCAGAAGAAGAGAGAGAAAACTGTAGACAGAACCAGCTTACTGACAGATTCTCAGTTAACTCATTCTGCAGCCAGCAACAGACTCTGCAAAATGTTTAATCAAACCCAAATGCAAACGGCATTTCCGTACCAAAAAAACAAACAAACAACACAAAAACAAACACTGCCCCCACCCAAAGTAATGCTATGGAAAGTAAGGAACATAGATAGGGAGGGGTTAATATACAGGCAGCCTCCACAGTAATGTGCTATAGAACCTTTACTAGTGTTGGAGCAGCCTGCCACCTCTGTGCCAGAGGTAACTGGAGCAGAAATGAGGGGACTGGAAGCATCAGTGCCACCTGCTCCCCCTGTCACCACCACCAGGAGCTCCACAGAGGAGACCAGGCAGCTCCCCCTGTCACCACCACCAGGAGCTCCACAGAGGAGACCAGGCAGCTCCCCCTGTCACCACCACCAGGAGCTCCACAGAGGAGACCAGGCAGCTCCCCCTGTCACCACCACCAGGAGCTCCACAGAGGAGACCAGGCAGCTCCCCCTGTCACCACCACCAGGAGCTCCACAGAGGAGACCAGGCAGCTCCCCCTGTCACCACCACCAGGAGCTCCACAGAGGAGACCAGGCAGCTCCCCCTGTCACCACCACCAGGAGCTCCACAGAGGAGACCAGGCAGCTCCCCCTGTCACCACCACCAGGAGCTCCACAGAGGAGACCAGGCAGCTCCCCCTGTCACCACCACCAGGAGCTCCACAGAGGAGACCAGGCAGCTCCCCCTGTCACCACCACCAGGAGCTCCACAGAGGAGACCAGGCAGCTCCCCCTGTCACCACCACCAGGAGCTCCACAGAGGAGACCAGGCAGCTCCCCCTGTCACCACCACCAGGAGCTCCACAGAGGAGACCAGGCTGCTCCCCCTGTCACCACCACCAGGAGCTCCACAGAGGAGACCAGGCTGCTCCCCCTGTCACCACCACCAGGAGCTCCACAGAGGAGACCAGGCTGCTCCCCCTGTCACCACCACCAGGAGCTCCACAGAGGAGACCAGGCTGCTCCCCCTGTCACCACCACCAGGAGCTCCACAGAGGAGACCAGGCTGCTCCCCCTGTCACCACCACCAGGAGCTCCACAGAGGAGACCAGGCTGCTCCTCCTGTCACCACCACCAGGAGCTCCACAGAGGAGACCAGGCTGCTCCTCCTGTCACCACCACCAGGAGCTCCACAGAGGAGACCAGGCTGCTCCTCCTGTCACCACCACCAGGAGCTCCACAAATGAGACCAGGCTGCTCCTCCTGTCACCACCACCAGGAGCTCCACAAATGAGACCAGGCTGCTCCTCCTGTCACCACCACCAGGAGCTCCACAAATGAGACCAGGCTGCTCCTCCTGTCACCACCACCAGGAGCTCCACAAATGAGACCAGGCTGCTCCTCCTGTCACCACCACCAGGAGCTCCACAAATGAGACCAGGCTGCTCCTCCTGTCACCACCACCAGGAGCTCCACAAATGAGACCAGGCTGCTCCTCCTGTCACCACCACCAGGAGCTCCACAAATGAGACCAGGCTGCTCCTCCTGTCACCACCACCAGGAGCTCCACAAATGAGACCAGGCTGCTCCTCCTGTCACCACCACCAGGAGCTCCACAAATGAGACCAGGCTGCTCCTCCTGTCACCACCACCAGGAGCTCCACAAATGAGATCAGGCTGCTCCTCCTGTCACCACCACCAGGAGCTCCACAAATGAGACCAGGCTGCTCCTCCTGTCACCACCACCAGGAGCTCCACAAATGAGACCAGGCTGCTCCTCCTGTCACCACCACCAGGAGCTCCACAAATGAGACCAGGCTGCTCCTCCTGTCACCACCACCAGGAGCTCCACAAATGAGACCAGGCTGCTCCTCCTGTCACCACCACCAGGAGCTCCACAAATGAGACCAGGCTGCTCCTCCTGTCACCACCACCAGGAGCTCCACAAATGAGACCAGGCTGCTCCTCCTGTCACCACCACCAGGAGCTCCACAAATGAGACCAGGCTGCTCCTCCTGTCACCACCACCAGGAGCTCCACAAATGAGACCAGGCTGCTCCTCCTGTCACCACCACCAGGAGCTCCACAAATGAGACCAGGCTGCTCCTCCTGTCACCACCACCAGGAGCTCCACAAATGAGACCAGGCTGCTCCTCCTGTCACCACCACCAGGAGCTCCACAAATGAGACCAGGCTGCTCCTCCTGTCACCACCACCAGGAGCTCCACAAATGAGACCAGGCTGCTCCTCCTGTCACCACCACCAGGAGCTCCACAAATGAGACCAGGCTGCTCCTCCTGTCACCACCACCAGGAGCTCCACAAATGAGACCAGGCTGCTCCTCCTGTCACCACCACCAGGAGCTCTACAAATGAGACCAGGCTGCTTCTCCTGTCACCACCACCAGGAGCTCTACAGATGAGACCAGGCTGCTCCTCCTGTCACCACCACCAGGAGCTCTACAGATGAGACCAGGCTGCTTCTCCTGTCACCACCACCAGGAGCTCTACAGATGAGACCAGGCTGCTCCTCCTGTCACCACCACCAGGAGCTCTACAGATGAGACCAGGCTGCGCCTCCTGTCCCCACCACCAGGAGCTCTACAGATGAGACCAGGCTGCGCCTCCTGTCACCACCACCAGAAGCTCTACAGAGGAGACCAGGCAGCTCCCCCTGTCACCAGCAGGAGCTCTACAGAGGAGACCAGGCAGCTCCCCCTGTCACCAGCAGGAGCTCTACAGAGGAGACCAGGCAGCTCCCCCTGTCACCAGCAGGAGCTCTACAGAGGAGACCAGGCTGCTCCTCCTGTCACCACCACCAGAAGCTCTACAGATAACACCAGGCTGCTCCTCCTGTCGCCGTTCAGGCCATTGATTCTCCTAAGTGTAACACTGCAGTTAGTCGGACTGCTGACCACCCGGGGGCCGCCGTGCAGGCTCCTCCATGCAGCGGTAACCTTGAGCAGAAGCAGCGGCTCCTCTTACCATGGCGAATCCGGACAGCAGCGCCGAGGTGCGGCTGGAGGCTTTGAGCTTGGCCCGGCTCAGGTAGAGCTTCCTCCAGGACAGCGCCTGCATCGAGTGCTCGTTCAGACTCATGAGCTCCACGTAGCTCCGGCTAATCCACTCCGGGTAGGACAACTCCTCCTCCTTCACCTCCTGCTGCTGCTGCTGCTGGGGCCGCGGGCGGGATCTCTGTGCTGCTGCTGGACTGCTCTCCGGTAACATTTGCCCCCAACCTAGTAGAGCTCGCCCACCCGCCACATGGTACACACCGGGGAACGTGCGGCCGCCCAGGGAGAGATACTGCTAGCACCACAGGCCTCTGCCAGAGAGGGCGTCACCTGCCCTTTCCCTCAAGTCTGACTCACAGCGAATTGTCGCCTTACTTCTGCCAACCAGCTACACTGTGATCGTAACTTCCGCCAACCAGCAGAGGCGGGAACCTTCACACTCGTCTGCAGAGATCAAATATTGTTGCTTTGGTCTTTATCCGCCCCCTGCTGGCTGGAGGATTAATGGCTTCTTAGTCTTTATTAGTTGTTATGCATATATGTCAAACTCTGGCCTGCGACACCAGAACAGCACCCCCCCACACTTATGTGGGGCCCATTATTCTGTATGGAGGACTATGTGGGGCCCATTATTCTGTATGGAGGACTATGTGGGACCCATTATTCTGTATGCAGGACTATGTGGGTTCCATTATACTGTATGGAGGACTATGCGGGGCCCATTATACTGTATGGAGGACTATGTGGGGCCCATTATTCTGTATGGAGGACTATGTGGGGCCCATTATTCTGTATGGAGGACTATGTGGGCCCATTATTCTGTATGGAGGACTATGTGGGGCACATTATACCGTATGGAGGACTATGTGGGGCCCATTATACTGTATGGAGGGCTATGTAGGCCCATTATTCTGTATGGAGGGCTATTTAGGCCCATTATTCTGTATGCAGGACTATGTGGGGACAATTATTCTGTATGGAGGACTATGTGAGGCCATTATTCTGTATGGAGGACTATGCGGGGCCCATTATACTGTATGGAGGACTATGCGGGGCCCATTATACTGTATGGAGGACTATGTGGGGCCCATTATTCTGTATGGAGGATTATGTGGGGCCCATTATTCTGTATGGAGGACTATGTGAGGCCCATTATTCTGTATGGAGGACTATGTGGGGCCAATTATTCTGTATGGAGGACTATGTGAGGCCCATTATACTGTATGGAGGACTATGTGGGGCCCATTATTCTGTATGGAGGACTATGTGGGGCCCATTATTCTGTATGGAGGACTATGTGGGGCCCATTATACTGTATGGATAACTATGTGGGGCCCAATACACTGTATGGAGGACTATGTGGGGCCATTATTCTGTATGCAGGACTATGTAGGCCCATTATTCTGCATGGAGGACTATGTGGGGCCCATTATTCTGTATGGAGGACTATGTGGGGCCATTATTCTGTATGGAGGACTATGTGGGGCCCATTATTCTGTATGGAGGACTATGCGGTGCCCATTATACTGTATGGATAACTATGTGGGGCCCAATACACTGTATGGAGGACTATGTGGGGCCCATTATTCTGTATGGAGGACTATGCGGTGCCCATTATACTGTATGGATGACTATGTGGGGCCCAATACACTGTACGGAGGACTATGTGGGGCCCAATACACTGTACGGAGGACTATGTGGGCCCCATTATTCTGTATGGAGGACTATGTGGGGCCCATTATTCTATATGGAGGACTATGTGGGGCCCATTATTCTGTATGGAGGACTATGTGGGGCCCATTACACTGTATGGGGTGTTTCTCTGCTAAGGGCACAGGAGTACTTCACCGCATCAATGGGAGAATGGATGGAGCCATGTACCGTAAAATCCTGAGTGACAACCTCCTTCCCTCCGCCAGGACATTAAAAATGGGTCGTGGCTGGGTCTTCCAGCAACACAATGATCCAAAACATACAGCCAAGGCAACAAAGGAGTGGCTCAAAAAGAAGCACATTAAGGTCAAGGAGTGGCCTAGCCAATCTCCAGACCTTAAAGAAATTGTCAGGTACTTTTTTTTAAATTGCCCAATGTATTCAGCATGTGGGCATAAGTATATTTGTAAATACTTTGTGTTGCTGATAATGCCTGTGAGTGGCACTATCGGTGGTGACCCCACGCTGACGTCATGACAAGTGGTGGGGTTATTCCCCACGTCACACCCATCATCCATCGCGCTCTTTCCCAATGAATGGGGAGAGGGAGAGCGTGCGGTGGATGCCAGGTGTGACACAGGGGAATAACCCCGCCCACAACCCAGCAGCCACCGGTGGAACCCGGAAGAGGGACCCTCGGCTGCAGCCTGGACTTGTCGTGATGTCAGCGGATGTCAGAGCCGGCTGCAGCCGGGGGTCACGTGATACATGTGAGCGGCCAGTGATAGCGCCACTCACAGGCAGTATCTGCAACACAAGGTATTTACAGAGATACTTATGCCAACATGCTGAATACCTTTGGCAACTTAAAAAAAGTACCGGACAACCCCTTTAATCCCATAGAAAACTTATGGAGGGAGTTGAAGCTCCAAGTTGCCAAGCGACAGCTTCAAAATCTTAATGATTTAGAGATGATCTGCAAAGAGGAGTGGACCAAAATTCCTCCTGACATGTGCGCAAACCTCATCATCAACTACAAACAACGTCTGACTGCTGTGCTTGCCAACAAGGGTTTTGCCACCAAGTATTAAGTGTTGTTCGCCAGAGGAATCAAATACTTATTTATCACTTCAAAATGCAAATAAATTTATCTAATTTATACAATGTGATTTGATTTTTTTGGGGATATTCTATCTCTCAATGTTAAAATTAACCTACCCTTAAAATTATAGACCGTTCATGTCTTTGTCAGTGGGCAAACTTACAAAAACAGCAAGGGATCAAATAATTATTTCCTTCACTGTAGTTATCTAGAGCACATTCCCCAACTTCTACACTACACAGCTGAATACAGACGTGCACCCACCATTAATATATAATTAATTATTATGCAACCCACCATTCCAAATATAAATTGTAATTCACCACTGCGCCCCCACTAACTGTAAATAGACACTTTTCCCACCTAATAAATATATAATTATTATTATTATTAATTTATATAGCGCCATTGATTCCATGGCGCTGTACATGAGAAGGGGTTACACACCAAATACAGATATCACAGTAAACAAACTAACAATGATAGAACGGTACAGAGGGAAGAGGACCCTGCCCTTGCGGGCTTACATTCTACAGGAATTAGAACCTGTACTCTTTCCCCCAATTCATTACCAGTCACAGTTCGTCATCCTCAATGCCCCCCTCTCCCAATTCAATATATTTACATGCCCTCCTGCGCCCCAATTCATTTTGTCATGTCCTCTCTCTCCCACCTCCACTTAAACATCATTTACTCTCCCCCACCCCAATTCATTAACATTTGTTCTCTCCACCTCCACGCTCAAATAATCATTATTTGCGCTACCCCACCCACAATTCATTATTTGCTCTCCCCATTCCCACTCCCAATTCATTTGCTCTCCCCACCACCCACTCCCAATTCATCATTTGCTCTCTCCACCCCCCATTCTTCATTTGCTTTTTCCCCCTCCACTCCTAATTCATCATTAGCTCTCCCCACCCCCCACTCCTAGTTCATTATTTGCTCTCCCCACCCCCCACTCACAGTTCATCATGTGCTCTCCTCACCCCCCACCCCCAGTTCATCATGTGCTCTCCTCAGCCCCCACCCCCAGTTCATCATATGCTCTCCCCACCACCCCACTCCCAGTTCATCATAAGCTCTCCCCACACCCCACTCATTATATTGCATGAAGGACTATGTGGGTCCAATATACTGTATGGAGCACTATGTGGAGCCATTATACTGTATGGAGAACTATTTGGGGCTATTATACTGGATGGAAGGCAATTCAGGGCCCATTATACTGTGTGGAGCACTATGTGGGGTCATTATACTGTATGGAGGACTATGTGGGGCCATTATACGGTATGGAGCGCTATGTGGGGCCATTATTCTGTATCAAGCACTATGTGGGGACAATAGACTGTATGGAGGACTATGTGGTGCCATTATAATGTATGGAGCACTATGTGGGGCCATTATACTGTATGGAGTACTATTTATTGCCATTATACTGTATGGAGCACTATGTGGGGCTATTGTACTGTATGGAGCACTATGTGGTGCCATTACACTGTATAGAGGACTATGTGGGGCCATTATACTATATGGAGCACTATGTGGGGCCATTATACTGCATGAAGCAGTATTTGGGGCCATTATACTGCATGGAGCAATACTTGGGGCCATTACACGGTATGGAGCACTATGTGGGCCTTTTATACTGTATGTAGCATTACATGGGGCCATTACACTGTATGGAGCACTACGTGGGACCATTACACTGTATGGAGCACTACGTGGGGCCATTACACTGTATGGAGCACTATGTGGGGCCATTACACTGTATGAAGTACTATGTGAGGCCATATACTGTAAGGAGCATCAAGTGAGGCCATTATACTGTATGGAGGACTATGTGGACCCATTATACTGTTTGGAGCACTATGTGGGGCCATTACACTGTATGGAGCACTATATTGGGCCATTACACTGTATGTAGCAGTATATGAGGCCATTAAACTGTATGGAAGGCAATACAGGGCCCATTATACTGTATGGAGGACTATGTTGGGCCATTACACTGTATGGAGCACTATGTGGGGCCAATAGACTGTATGGAGCACTATGTGGGGTCATTATTCTGTATGGAGGACTATGTGAGGCCCATTATACAGTATAGAGGACTATGTGAGGCCATTGAACTGTAAGGAGCACTATGTGGGGCCCATTATTCTGTATGGAGGACTATGTGGGGCCCATTATACTGTATGGAGCAGTATGTGGGGCCATTATTCTGTATGGAGGACTATGTGAGCCCCTTTAGAGGACTATGTGAGGCCATTACACTGTAAGAAGCACTGTGAGGCCATTATACTGTATGGAAAGCAATGCAGGGCCAATCATACTGTATGTAGGACTATGTGGGGTGATTACACTGTATGGCGCACTATGTGGTGCCATTATACTGTATGGAAGGCAATGCAGGGCCCATCATACTGTATGGACGATTATGTGGGGCCACTATACTGTATGGAGGACTAAGTGGGGCCACTATACTGTATGGATGACTATTTGGGCCCTATTATAATGTATGGAGGATTATGTGTCATCCATTATGCTGTTTGGGGAATCACACTGTGATGGGGTCACCATACTTTGTCGGAGGGTTACAGCAAGGTCCTCCTACCATGTATGTGGGGGGTACTGTGGATGAATTCACTGTGGGAGTGTCTTACTGTATTTCGGGGCACTTTTGTTGGCATCATACTTTATTATCTGCATTATTCAAGATTTTTTTTATCCTTTGTTATTACTTATTTAAATTAGGCCACTGGGCCATATGCTTTTCATTGATATTACATAACATACTATATTATTAAAATATGCTAAGATTTATCAATTAAAATGTACTTTGTTTGTGAGAATACCCCCTTTAAATTTGTTTCCATATGAAAACGTTCATTATTTTTGATTATAAGGAAAAACTTCCTCAACAGACATTTTTTAATAAATTTCAAGGCTGGACCATGTCCAAGCTTTTACTTTTGGACCTGTGTGTATTTGAGTATGACAGCCCTGGAATAGACTGTTCAAAGTACTAAACCCGAATCATTTTGTTTTTCTAGACCCTGACAGCTTGAAGATGATTGGCCCAGGTAAGCATCTCTTCACACAATCATGTAGCTGGGGGTGTTTGTGGTTAAGTTCAGAATTGCACCATTTACCTAAAAAAAATCAGAGCGAACACCTCTGTGTGATGTGTTCATTGCTAGGATTGTCAAGAAATGTGTCTTATGCCTCATTCAGATGTCCAGGTATGTTTTTTTGCGTCTGAGAAAAAATAAAATCAGAACGTAATGGGTCTGGTCTTTCAACCAATTTTGGCCCAAGTCTCTGTCCATATCATCAGTGTGGAAACGTTTTTTATCGTATGCAAAAACAAAACAAACATACACTGCTCAAAAAAATAAAGGGAACACTTAAACAACAGAATATAAACTTCTGTGAAATCAAACTGTCCACTTAGGAAGCAACACTGATTGACAATCAATTTCACATGCTGTTGTGCAAATGGAATAGACAATAGATGGAAATTATTGACCATTATCAAGACACCCTCAATAAAGGAGTGGTTCTGCAGGTGGGGACCACAGACCACATCTCGGTACCAATGCTTTCTGGCTGATGATTTGGTCACTTTTGAATGTTGGTTGTGTTTTCACACTCGTGGTAGCATGAGACGGACTCTACAACCCACAGAAGTTGCTCAGGTAGTGCAGCTCATCCAGGATGACACATCAATGCAAGCTGTGGCATGAAGGTTTACTGTGTCTGTCAGCGTAGTGTCCAGAGGCTGGAGGCGCTACCAGGAGACAGGCCAGTACACCAGGAGATGTGGAGGGGGCCGTAGGAGGGCAACAATCCAGCAGCAGGACCACCTCCTCCGCCTTTGTGCAAGGAGGAACAGGTGGAGCACTGCCAGAGCCCTGCAAAATGACCTCCAGCAGGCCACAAATGTGCATGTGTCTGCACAAACGGTTAGAAACCGACTCCATGAGGGTGGTATGAGGGCCCGACATGCACAGATGGGGGTTGTGCTCACAGCCCAACACCGTGCAGGACGCTTGGCATTTGCCACAGAACACCAGGATTGGCAAAGTCGCCACTGGCGCCCTGTGCTCTTCACAGATGAAAGCAGGTTCACACTGAGCACATGTGACAGACGTGACAGAGTCTGGAGACGCCGTGGAGAGTGATCTGCTGCCTGCAACATTCTTCAGCATGACCGGTTTGTCAGTGGGTCAGTAATGGTGTGGGGTGGCATTTCTTTGGAGGGCCGCACAGCCCTTCATGTTCTCGCCAGAGGTAGCCTGACTGCCACTAGGTACCGAGATGAGATCCTCAGACCCCTTGTGAGACCATATGCTGGTGCAGTTGGCCCTGGGTTCCTCCTAATGCAGGACAATGCCAGACCTCATGTCGCTGGAGTGTGTCAGCAGTTCCTGCAAGATGAAGGCATTGAAGCAATGGACTGGCCCGCCCATTCCCCAGACCTGAATCCGATTGAGCACATCTGGGACATCATGTCTCACTCCATCCACCAACGCCACGTTGCACCACAGACTGTCCAGTAGTTGGCGAATGCTTTAGTTTAGGTCTGGAAGGAGATCCTACAGGAAACCATCCGCAACCTCATCAGGAGCATGCCCAGGCATTGTAGGGAGGTCATACAGGCACGTGGAGGCCACACACAATACTGAGCCTCATTTTGACTTGTTTTAAGAACATTACATCAAAGTTGGATCAGCCTTTAGTGTGTTTTTCCACTTTAATTTTGGGGGTGACTCCAAATCCAGGCCTCCATTGGTTAATAAATTAGATTTCCATTGATGATTTTTGTGTGATTTTGTTGTCAGCACATTCAACTTTGTACAGAACAAAGTATTCAATGAGAATATTTCATTCATTCAGATCTAGGATCATGGGCGTACCCCCCCCCCCTTGAAGCAGGGACGCACGCCGCACCTTAGGGCCGGCGTCAGCACCTGGCGCACCCGGGCAAATTCCGGGGCCCTGAGCAGGCGGGGGGGGGGGGGGGGCGTTCACCATCAGCGCCCGCTCCCCCCCCCCTCGCTTGCTCAGGGCCCCGCCACCCGGCAGAATACTTACCCCTCCCCGTGCCTCCGCAGCAGCTCCTGCATCATCCACGGCTGCTGCACTGTGACGTCTCAGGTCAGAGGGCGCGGTGACGTCTTTACACCGCGCTCTCTCCTGAGCAGTCACATTGCAGAGCGGGATGAGGCCGGTGACGCTGAAGTCCGGAGCAGCGACAGCAGGTGAGACGTGAGGTGAGTATTTGATTTTTTTTTTTTATTGTATGGAGGCCTGTGGCAGTATAAGGGAAGGGGGTGAGGTGGGGGTGTGTGACCTCCTGCCTGGGGCATTATAAGGGGGGGAGGTGACATCCTGCATGGGGCATTATAAGGGGGGGTGACATCCTGCATGGGGCATTATAAGGGGGGGTGACATCCTGCATGGGGCATTATTAGGGGAGGGGGTGACATCTTGCATGGGGCATTATAAGGGAGGGGGGGTGTGACATCCTGCATGGGACATTATAAGGGAGGGGGGGTGACATCCTGCATGGGGCATTATAAGGGAGGGGGGTGTGTGACATCCTGCATGGGGCATTATAAGGGAGGGGGTGTGTGACATCCTGCGTGGGGCATTATAAGGAAGGGGGGGTGTCATCCTGCATGGGGCATTATAAGGGGGGGTGACATCCTACATGGGGCATTATATGGGGGGGAACAGCCTGCATGGGGCATTATGTGGGGGAAACAGCCTGCGTGGGGCATTATGTGGGGGGGAACAGCCTGCATGAGGCATTATGTGTGGGGAACAGCCTGCATGGAGCGTTATATGGGGGCCAGTATTCCGTATGGAGCGTTATATGGGGGCCAGTATCCTGTATAGTGTTATATGGGAGCCAGTATTCCGTATGGAGCGTTATATGGGGGCCAGTATCCTGTATGGAGCGTTATATGGGGCCAGTATTCCGTATGGAGCGTTATATGGGGGCCAGTATCCTGTATAGAGTGTTATATGGGGGCCAGTATTCCGTATGGAGCGTTATATGGGGGCCAGTATCCTGTATGGAGCGTTATATGGGGGCCAGTATTCTGTATGGAGCGTTATATGGGGGCCAGTATTCTGTATGGAGCGTTATATGGGGGCCAGTATTCTGTATGGAGCATTATATGGGGGTCAGTATCCTGTATGGAGCGTTATATGGGGGCCAGTATCCTGCATGGAGCGTTATATGGGGGCCAGTATCCTGCATGGAGCGTTATATGGGGGCCAGTATTCTGTATGGAGCGTTATATGGGGGCCAGTATCCAGTATGGAGCGTTATATGGGAGCCAGTATCCTGTATGGAGCATTATATGGGGGCCAGTATTCTGTATGGAGCGTTATATGGGGACCAGTATCCTGTATGGAGCGTTATATGGGGACCAGTATCCTGTATGGGACATTTTATGGGGACCAGTACACTGTGTGGAGCGATTCTCCAGTTTCTGAGCTATTGTGGAATTTACAATAGATATCACTCATGTAATGTAAGAAGTGACATCTTTGCATTGTACTATATATATATATTTCTCTTCGGTATCTGTGACCATGGCTTGCCCCCCCTAGTTTTGATCCTGGGTACGCCCATGTCTAGGATGTGTTATTTGAGTGTTCCCTTTATTTTTTTGAGCAGTGTACTTACCAGTAATTTGATTTTCCTAAATTCATGACAGCATCTGAGAGAGATGGAATCGCCCCGATCACTGGACAGGAAGCCAAGAGCTCAAAATAAAAAGGCAACACACTTCCTCCTTTAATGTGATTTCCAAAAAGTCAAGCAGAAGTCACCCAATTTATCATCATTATTCTCGTTATTATACATTCAGTTAAGGCCATTCTTCATTGTGGTAAGAGAAGATTGAGAACCACCACCAACCCTAAGCCAGAGGGTGGCAAGAAATAGGGGTGCTGTCATGGGTTTCAGGAAAATCAAATTACAGTTAAAGGGAACCTGTCATGCCTTATCTGCTATGTAAACTGCCCCCATAGTGTTGTTAGTGATGCAAAGTGCATCACTAACACGCTTGTTTTATTAAAATTAGTGGTAATATAATGAGGATATAACATATTATGTACTTATAATCATACCTGCTCGTTCAGTCATAGGGGTGTGATTCTCACATTCTGTCATGGGCGGGCGCAGCTTCCAGTCAGTGCTAGCGCCGTCCATGTATTTGAATTTTGGTCCCGGCGAGCGCTGGTTATGGGGCGCTTGTGCAGTATCACGGCCAGGCAGTAAAGCTTCCAACGCTGGGAGTTGTGCATGAGCTATAACGAGCTGCTCCCGGCTTCTTTAACTGGTTCTAACAGGTTTTTTTTTCAAGAGAGGGTCTATATTTATGGACTTCACTTACAGTATATATATATTGTTGGTTATCTTCCTAGGATTTAACTAGATATTCTGTACTTGTTAAATCACCTAACATAACAACTGAAGTATATAGGAACTGGTACTAAGACTTAGCATGTTAATGGAAGCAGACGTCAAGTGATTCAAAGTACCTGGTAACCCCAACAAAGCCTTGAGTAGGGGTTTTAGTGGCAGATGGGCCCAGCAACTGTACCTGCTTAAATTACTTAATCCCTTAATGACATGTGTCGTAATACGACACACGTCATTAAGGGGTTAAGTAATTTAAGCAGTCGGCTCCCTCTCTTTGGTCCGGGCTCTGGTGCTGAGCCCGTATCTTTCCGAGCACATGACATCTGATCTATACAGCTGACATGTGCCCGCAACAGCCGAGGGTGGAATCGCGATCCACTGCGGCTGTTAACTAGTTAAATACCGCTGTCAATCTCTGACAGCGGCATTTAACTCGCGCTTCCGGGAAGCGCGTAGTTGGCTCCGCTCATCAGCGACCCTGTCACATGATCACGGGTCGCCGATGGGTTGGCATGAGAATCCGAGGTCTGCAGGAGACCCCTGAGGTTGTCATTGCCAGACTGTTATGAGCGCCGCCCAGCGGTCGGCACTCATAGCAAGTGACCATTTCTGCTACAAACAGGCGATCTGATCATCCCCTGTGTGTAGCAGAGGCGATCAGACAATCGCAGCTTCTAGTCTCCCATGGAGAGTACTGAAGCATGTAAAAATAAAATGTTTTTAAAAATATAAAAAAATATATACAGTATATATAAAAGTTTAAATCACCCCCTTTCGCCCCATTCAAAATAATTTTAAAAAAAACAACCCACATACACATATTTGGTATCGCCGCGTTCATAATCACCCGATCTATCAATATAAAAAAAGAATTAAACCGATCGGTAAACGGCGTAACGAGAAAAAAATTCAAAACCCCAGAATTAAGTTTATTTGGTGTCCGCAACACTGAAATAAAATGCAATAACATCTGTTCTACCCCAAAATGGTATCAATAAAAACATCAGCTTGGCACGCAAAAAAAAGCCCTCACATGGCCCCAGATCCCGAAAAATGTAGACATGTAGACGCTACAGGTCTCAGAACATGGCGCCATGTTTTTTTTGTTTTTTTTAGCATTTTGGATTTTTTTTCCACCACTTAAATAAAAAATAACCTATACATATTGGGTATCTATGAACTCGCAATGACCTGGAGAATAACAATGGCAGGTCAGTTTTAGCATTCAGTGAACGTGGTGAAAAAAAAAACCCAGAAAACAACTGTGGAATTGCACTTTTTTGCCATTTCACCGCACTTGGAATTTTTTTTTTCCGTTTTCCAGTACATGTTATGGTAAAACCAGTGATGTCATTCAAAAGTACAACTTGTCCAGCAAAAAATAAGCCCTCACACGACCATGTTGACAGAAAAATAAAAAAGTTATGGCTCTGGGAAGAGGGGGAGCAAAAAATGAAAACGCAAAAACGGAAAATGGACCAGTCATTAAGGGGTTAACATCAAACCCAATATTGATATTTTCCATGAAAGTAAGGCCAAAATCTAGATCATAGAAAACCCCTCCAGTGTCAATAACAACCTAATGGTTCAAAATATCTACACAACTCTATGCTATCAAGTGTATATTGAGCATCCCAGAATGCCAAAGGGGTTCCAGAAACCAAAATATTTTGCACCTTATTTAAATCTGACTTCACCAATCTTTTCATTTTTTTTTTTTTTTTGATGTGTCCCCTAGGGCGCTATGTTAAGTTGTCTGAAGAACCTCAGTGTGAAGGCATTTGTCTTGACTAGCGAAGAAGTTCCTCCTTCGCCACAGGTAAGTGGACATTTCAACTCACCCATCGATTCCTCCCCTTATATGTTTATTGCAGAGTAATCATTTTATCACTCAAAAAGAGCATTGACTGGATATTTAAGCAACTCACCACTTAGTTCTATCTACCAGTGCAATCCCAAAATAATTATTGGGTATATTGGCTCCACCGACTATTTCCAATGTGTCCATTTTCCGACTTCAACAAGGAGCATACGCTGGTCTTGGAATATTTCCACCAGATCCGGTATAATCATGTCTGTCATCTAACGCCAAATAGGAGGATAGACTGGGATACTGATGGTTCATCAGCCCCATACCTGCGAACCCAGCTCACATCAGGAGGGCAGACCGGTATAGTGTCACCCGACTCGGCACAATCAAATTTATCTCATCACTTAGCTTCCACAAGACCATCTTGTGACTCCAACTAGTAGCTTTAATTGAACGTACGGTAGTTTTATTCAGCTTAGAGCAGCCATGTCCATCTTGCACCTCCAACTAGGGGGGTAAACTGATATGTAGATGAAAACGAAATAGTTAACCAACTTAAATGCCAACAAACCCAATTTATGACTCCAGACCCTGAAGGTTAACTGGACTTACAATGATCTTATGTGGCTTATCACAACCAAGATCAACGTCAACTAGATGTAGCTGTCACGTTGATATTTGAGACACCCGACATGGGACTTACAATGGTATCATTTTGATTAGAGCAACCATTATACCTCCTACCAAGAGGAGAAACTGGGACATGGATAGCATATTGAACTTGTCTGCATTTAAAATCTAAGTTCAAGGGATGGACTGGAAATTTGTAGGACTCACCAGTTACCCTCAGAACTGTATTTTACTAAGGCCCCTCCAGCACACGAGGCCAGAGTCAAGGCAAACGACCCAACAAAGCAGACACGAAGTCAGACCCGTGGCGGGCGGCCCAACACAAGAGACTTGAGGCCAGAGCCGAGGCGGATGGCCCAACACCCGAGGCGGATGGCCCAACACCCGATACCAGACCCGAGGTGGATGGCACAACACCCGAGACCAGACCCGAGGCGGACGGACCAACACTCGAGACCAGATGCGAGGCGTACGGCGCAACACCCAAGACCAGACACGAGGCGGACGGCCCAACACCCGGGACCAGACCCGAGGCCAGCGGCCCAACACACCAGACACAAGTCAAAACCCGAGGTGGGAGGCCCAACACACCAGATATAAGGTCAGACCCGAGGCGGGCGGCCCAACACACCAGACGTTTGAGGTCAGACCCGAGGCGGGCGGCCAGACACACCAGACACGAGGCAAGACCCGAGGTGTGCGGCCCAACACACCAGACACGAGGCCAGACCCGAGGCAGGCAGCCCAACACACCAGACACGAGGCCAGACCAGAGGCGGGCGGCCCAACAAACCAGACACGAGGCCAAACCCGAGGATGGCAGCCTAACACACCAGATACGAGGCCAGAACTGAGGCAAGGGGCCCAACACACCAGACACGAGGCCAGACCTGAGGCAGGCGGCCCAACACACGAGACACGAGGCCAGACTCGAGGCGGACGGCCCAACACACGAGACAAAACCGGAGGCGGACAGCCAAACACCCTAGACCAGACCCGAGGCCGCAGCCCAACACACCAGACACGAGACCAAACCAGAAGCGGGCAGCTCAAAACACCAGACACGAGGCCAGAACTGAGGTGGGGAGGCCCAACACACCAGACACGAGGCCAGACCCGAGATGCGCAGTTCAAAACCAGAGGCCAGACCCGAGATGAGTAGGCCAATACACCAGACACAAGGCCGCACCCGAGGCGGGCGGCTCAACACACAAGACAAGAAGGGAGACCCGTGGCGAACGGCCCAACACACCAGACGGTAGGTCAGACCCGAGGTGGGTTGCCCAACACACCAGACACGAGGCCAGACCCGAGGCGGGTGGCCCAAAACACCAGACACGAGGCCAGACCAAAGGCGGACAGCCCAACACAAAAAAACAAAAGGCAAGACCTGAGACGGGCGGTCCAACACCCAAGACCAGACCCGAGGAGGACGACCCAACACTCGAAACCAGACCCAAGGCGGACGGCTCAACACCCGAGATCAGACCCGAGGCAGACGGCCCAACACCAGAAACCAGACTCGAGATGGACAGCCCAATACCAGAGACACGACCCGAGGTGCACGGCCCAACACCAGAGACCAGACCCGAGGCAGACGACAACACACGAGACCAGACCCGAGGTGGACAGCCCAACACCCGAGATCAAAGCCGAGGTGGACAGCCTAACACCCGAGGCCAGACCCGAGGCGGGCGGCCCAACACACCAGACACGAGGCCAGACCCAAGGCGGTTGGCCCAACACACCAGATACGAGGCCAGACCTGAGGCGGGAGGCCCAACACACCAAACACGAGGCCAAACCCGAGGCGGGCGGGCCAAAAGCCCAGACACGAGGCCAGACCTGAGGCGAGTGGCCTAAGACAGCAGACATGAGGTCAGACCCGAAGAGGGTGGCACAACACACCAGACACGAGGCCAGACCCCAGACGGGCCAACACACCAAACACGAGGCCAGACCCAAGAAGGGCGGCCCAACACACCAGTCACGAGGCCAGATGTGAGGTGGGCGGTCAAGCACACCAGACACGAGACGAGACCCGTGGCAGGTGGCCCAACACACCAGACACGAGGCCAGACCCGAAGCGGGTGGCACAACACACCATACACGAGGCCAGACCCCAGACGGGCCAACACACCAAACACGAGGCCAGACCCAAGAAGGGCAGCCAAACACACCAGACACGAGGCGTGACCCGTGGCGGGCGGCCCATCACACCAGACACGAGGCCAAACCCGAGGCGGGCGGCCCAACACACCAGACACGAGGCCAGACCCGAGGCGGACAGCCCAACACAAAAAAACAAAAGGTTAGACCCGAGACGGGCAGCCAAACACACTAGACACGAGGCGAGACCCATGGCGGGCGACCAAACACACCAGACACGAGGCCAGACCCGAGGCGGGCGGTGCAACACCCAAGACCAGACCCGAGGAGGACGGCCCAACACCTGAGACCAGACCCAAGGCGGACGGCCCAACACCCGAGACCAGACCCGAGGCAGACGGCCCAACACCAGAAACCAGACTCGAGATGGACGGCCCAATACCAGAGACAAGACCCGAGGCGCACGGCCCAACATCCGAGACCAGACCCGAGGCAGACGACAACACATGAGACGAGACCCGAGGCGGACAGCCCAACACCCGAGATCAAAGCCAAGGTGGACAGCCTAACACCCGAGGCCAGACCCGAGGCGGGCGGCCCAACATACCAGACACGAGGCCAGACCCAAGGCGGGTGGCCCAACACACCAGATACGAGGTCAGACATGAGGCGGGTGGCCCAACACACCAGATACGAGGCCAGACCTGAGGCGGGTGGCCCAACACACCAGATACGAGGCCAGACCTGAGGCGGGCGGCCCAACACACGAGACATGAGGCCAGACCCGAGGCGGGCGGTCCAAGACCCGAGACACGAGGCCAGACCCCAGACGGGCCAGCACACCAAACACGAGGCCAGACCCGAGACGGGCGGCCAAACACACCAGACACGAGGCGTGACCCGAGGCGGGCGGCCCATCACACCAGACACGAGGCCAAACCCGAGGCGGGAGGCCCAACACACCAGACAAGAGGCGATACCCGAGGCGGGTGGCCCAACCCACCAGACACGAGGCCAGACCCGAAGTGGGTGGCACAACACACCAGACACGAGGCCAGACCCCAGACGGGCCAACACACCAAACACGAGGCCAGACCCGAGACGGGCGGCCAAAAACACCAGACACGAGGCGTGACCCGAGGCGGGCGGCCCATCACACCAGACACGAGGCCAAACCCGAGGCGGGAGGCCCAACACACCAGACAAGAGGCGATACCCGAGGCGGGTGGCCCAACACACCAGACACGAGGCGAGACTCGTGGCTGGCGGACCAACACTCCAGACACGAGGCCAGACCCGAGGCGGGCGGTCCAAGACCCGAGAAAAGAACAGAGTCGGACGGCCCAACACACAAGACCAAACCGGAGGCGGACAGCCAAACACCCTAGACCAGACCCGAGGCGAACGGCCCAACATCAGGGACCAGACTCGAGGTGGACAGCCCAACACCCGAGACATGACCCGAGACGGACAGACAAAACCTGAGGCCAGACCTGAGGCGAGTGGGCCAACACACCAGACACGAGGCCAGACCCGAGGCAAGTAGGCCAACACACCAGACACGAGGCCACACCCCAGGGGGGCGGCCCAACACACAAGACACGAGGCCAGACCCAAGGCGGGTGGCACAACACACCAGACACGAGGTCAGACCCGAGGCGGATGGCCCAACACACCAGACACGGCCAGACCTGAGGTGGATGGCCCAACACAACAAACTCGAGGCCAGACCTGAGGCGTGTGGCCAAAAACACCAGATACGAAGCCAAACCTGAGGCGGGCGGCCCAACACACCAGACACGAGGCCAAACCTGAGGCGGGTGGCCCAACACACCAGACAAGAGGCCACACCTCAGGGGGGCGGCCCAACACACAAGACACGAGGTCAGACCCAAGGCGGGTGGCACAACACACCAGACACGAGGTCAGACCCGAGGCGGATGGCCCAACACACCAGACACGGCCAGTCCTGAGGTGGATGGCCCAACACAACAAACTCGAGGCCAGACCCGAGGCGGGTGGCCTAACACAGCAGACACGAGGTCAGACCCGAGGCGGCTGCCCAACACACCAGTCACGAGGCCAGACCTGAGGCGGGCGGTAAAGCACACGAGACGAGACCCGTGGCGGGTGGCCCAACACACCAGACACGAGGTCAGACCCAAAGTGGGTGGCACAACACACCAGACACGAGGCCAGACCCCAGAAGGGCCAACACGCCAAACACGAGGCCAGACCCGAGACGGGCGGCCAAACACACCAGACACGAGGCGTGACCCGAGGCGGGTGGCCCATCACACCAGACACGAGGCCAAACCCGAGGCGGGCGGCCCAACACACCAGACAAGAAGCGATACCCGAGGCGGGTGGCCCAACACACCAGAAACGAGGCGAGACTCGTGGCGGGCGGACCAACACTCCAGACACGAGGCCAGACCCGAGACGGGCAGACCCACGTAACAAATACGAAGCCAGACCTGAGGCGGGCGGCCCAACACAAAAGACAAGAGTCCAAACCTGAGGCGGGCATCCCAACACACCAGAGATCACGCCAGACACGAGGCCAGACCTGAGGAGGGCGGCCCAACACACAAGACTCAAGGCCAAACCTGAGGCGGGCGTCCAAACACGAGACCAGACCCGAGGTGAGTGGCCCAACATACCAGACAGGAGGCCAGACCCGAGGCGAACTGCTCAACACACCAGACAGGAGGCGAGACTCGTGGCGGCCGGACCAACACACCAGACACGAAGCCAGACCCGAGGCGGACAGCCCAACACACACGACACGAGGCCAGACCCGAGGCAGGCGGCCCAACACACCAGGCACGAGGCCAGACCTGAGGAGGGCGGCCCAACACACAACACATGAGGCCAGACCCGAGGCGGGCAGACCAACACACCAGACATGACGCCAGACACGAGGCCAGACCCGAGGCGGGCGACCCAACACACCAGACACGAGGCCAAACCTGAGGTGGGTGGCCCAACACACCAGACACGAGGCCAGACCCGAGGTGAGTGGCCCAACACATCAGACAAGAGGCCAGACCCGAGGCGAACTGCTCAACACACGAAGCGAGACTCGTGGCAGGCGGACCAACACACCAGACACGAGGCCCGACCCGAGGCGGGCAGACCCACATAACAAACACGAAGCCAGACTTGAGGCGGGTGGCCCAACACACCAGACACGAGGCCAAACCTAAGGCGGGCGGCCCAACACACCAGACATGAGACCAGACCCGAGGTGAGTGGCCCAACAACATACCAGACAGGAGGCCAGACCCGAGGCGAACTGCTCAACACACCAGACATGAGACGAGGCGAGACTCGTGGCGGCCGGACCAACACACCAGACACGAAGCCAGACCCGAGGCGGACGGCCCAACACACACGACACGAGGCCAGACCCGAGGCAGGCGGCCCAACACACCAGGCACGAGGCCAGACCCGAGGCGGGCGGCCCAACACACAACACACGGGGCCAGACCCGAGGCGGGCAGACCAACACACCAGACACGAGTCCAAACCTGAGGTGGTCGTCCCAACACTCCAGACATGACGCCAGACACAAGGCCAGACCCGAGGCGGGCGACCCAACACACCAGACACTAGGCCAAACCTGAGGCGGGTGGCCCAACACACCAGACACGAGGCCAGACCCGAGGTGAGTGGCCCAACACACCAGACAAGAGGGCAGACCCGAGGCGAACTGCTCAACACACCAGACACGAGGCCAGACTCGGGCGGGCAGCCAACACACTAGATACGAGGCCAGACCCGAGTCGGGCGGCCCAACACACCAGACACGAGGCCAAACCTGAGGCGGGTGGCCCAACATACCAGACACGAGACCAGACTCGAGGCTGGCGGCCCAACACACCAGACACGAGGCTAAACCTGAGGCGGGCACCCCAACACACCAGACATGAGGCCAGACTCGAGCAACCGGCCCAACACACCAAACACGAGGTCAGACCCAAGGCGAACGGCCCGACACACCAGACACGAGGCCAGACCGGAGGCGAACGGCCTAACACACAAGACACAAGGCCAGACTCGGGGCGGGCGGCCTAACACACCAGACATGAGGACAGACTCGAGTCGGGCGGCCCAACACACCAGACATGAGGCCAAACCCGATGCGGGCAGCCCAACACACTAGACATGAGGGCAGTCCCGAGGTGGACGGCCCAAAACACCAGACACGAGGCCAGAACCGAGGCGGGCGGCCCAATACACCAGACACGAGGCCAAACCCGAGGCGGGCGGACCAACATAAACACGAGGCCAGACCCGAGGCGGGCGGCACAACACACCAGACACGACGCCAGACCCGAGTCGGGCGGCCCAACACAAAAAACACGAGTCCAAACCTGAGGCGGGCGTCCCAACACAGCAGACATAGAATCATAGAATGCTAGAGTTGGAGGGGACCTCCTGGGTCATCTGGTCCAACCCCCTGCTCAAAGCAGGATTCACTAAATCATATCAGACAGATGTCTGTCCAGCCTCTGTTTGAAGACGTCCATTGAAGGAGAACTCACCACCTCTCTGTTCCATGCATTGATCACCCTGTCAAAAAGTTTTTTCTAATATCTAATCTGTGTCTCCTCCCATTCAGTTTCATCCAATTGCTTCTACTCTTTCCTTGTGCAAATGAGAATAAAGATGATCCTTCTACAATGTGACAGCCCTTGAGATATTTGTAGACAGCTATTAAGTCTCCTCTCCGTCTTCTTTTTTGCAAGCTAAACATTCCCAAATCCTGTAACCGTTCCTCATAGGACATGGTTTGCAGACCGGTCACCATTCTGGTCGCTCTTCTCTGAACTTGCTCCAGTTTTTCGATGTCTTTTTTAAAATGTGGTGCCCAAAACTGTACGCAGTATTCCAGATGAGGTCTGACCAAAGAGGAGTAAAGTCCGATAATGACTTCACGTGATCTAGACTGTATGCTTCTGTTAATACAACCCAGAATTGTATTTGCCTTTTTTGCTGCTGCATCACACTGTTGACTCATGTTCAGTCTATGATCTATTAGTATACCTAAGTCTTTTTCACATGTACTGTTGCTTAGCTCTATTCCTCCCATTTTGTATATGCTTTTTTCATTTTTATTGCCCAGATGTAGTACTTTGCATTTTTCCCTGTTAAAAACCATTCTATTAGTTACTGCCCACTGCTCCAGTTTATTTAGGTCTTTTTGAATCCTCTCTCTCTCTTCTCTAGTATTAGCTATCCCTCCTAGCTTTGTGTCATCAGCAAATTTAATCAGTTTACCCTCAATTCCCTCATCTAAATCATTGATAAAGATGTTGAACAATACAGGTCCCAGGACAGAGCCCTGTGGCAACCCACTTGAGACATTCATCCAACTGGATGTGAAGCCATTTACGACCACTCTTTGAGTCCGATCACTAAGCCAGTTATGAATCCACCTAACAGTTGCCTTGCCCATTCCATACTTGGTAATTTTTTCAATAAGGATGGTGTGAGATACTTTGTCAAATGCTTTGCTAAAGTCAAGATATACTATATCTACAGCATTTCCCTGATCCACCCAGTCAGTGATTCTGTCATAGAAGGAAATTAAGTTAGTCTGACATGACTTGTTAGTTACAAACCCATGCTGACTCTGGTTAATCACTTCATTCTTATCCAGGTACTTACATACATGTTGTTTAATAATTTGTTCAAAGATCTTTCCTGGTACAGAAGTCAGACTCACCGGCCTATAGTTCCCTGGGTCCACCTTCTTCCCCTTTTTGAAGATAGGAACAACATTTGCTCTTCTCCAGTCTTCTGGGACATCTCCTGTTCTCCAAGAATTTTCAAAGATTATGGAGAGTGGTTCTAAAATTTCTTCTACGATCTCCTTGAGTACTCTGGGGTGTAATTCATCTGGACCTGGAGACTTGAACTCATTTATGTTAGCTAAATATTCCCTCACAATCTCTCTGTTTACAGATAACTTGGATTCTTCTATTCCTTTAATAGGACAGTGAAGATCAGTTGATGTTACATTTTCTTTCTGAGAGAAAACAGATGCAAAATAGGAATTAAAAAGTTCGGCCTTCTCAACATCCTTTCTTACCATTTCACCATTTTCATCCTGTAAAAATCCTATAGCATCTTTGACTTTTCTTTTACTTTTGACATACTCCCAAAATCCTTTTTATTGCTTTTGACATCTCTTGCAAGCGTTAATGCATTGTCAGCTTTAGCTAACCTGATACATGCCCTGCAGGGTCTGCAGACTGCATTATAATCTTCTTTAGATATGCCTCCCTCTTTCCATTTGATAAACATTTTTTTCTTTCTTTTTAGCATGTGTTTAAGATCTGTGTTCATCCATTCTGGTTTCCTTAAATGCTTCCCATTCTTGTGTCTGGCCTTGTGACGCCAGACACAAGGCCAGACCCAAGGCGGGCGGCCCAACACACCAGACACGAGGCCAAACCTGAGACGGACGGCCCAACACACCAGACATGAGGCCAGACCCGAGGTGGGTGGCCCAACACACCAGACATGAGGCCAGTCCCGAGGCGGGCGGCCCAACACAAAAGACACGAGTCCAAACCTAGGGCGGGCGTCCCAACACGCCAGACACGAGGCCAGACCCAAGGAGGGCGGCCCAACACACCAGACACGAGTCCAAACCTGAGGCGGGCGTCCCAACACACCAGACATGACGCCAGACACGAGGCCAGACCGGAGGCAGGCGGCCCAACACACCAGACACTAGTCCAAACCTGAGGCGGGTGGCCCAACACACCAGAAACGAGGCCAGACCCGAGGTGAGTGGCCCAACATACCAGACAGGAGGCCAGACCCGAGGCGAACTGCTCAACACACCAGACAGGAGACGAGACTCGTGGCGGGCGGACCAACGCAACAGACACGAGGCCAGACCCGAGTCGGGCAGCCCAACACACACAACACAAGGCCAGTCCCGATGCGAGTGGCCCAACACACCAGGCCACACCCAAGGCGGGTGGCCAAACACACCTGACACGAGTCCAAACCTGAGGCGGGCGTCCCAACACACCAGACATGACGCCAGACACGAGGCCAGACCGGAGGCAGGCGGCCCAACACACCAGACACTAGTCCAAACCTGAGGCAGGTGGCCCAACACACCAGACACGAGGCCAGACCCGAGGTGAGCGGCCCAACACACCAGACAAGAGGCCAGACCCGAGGCGAACTGCTCAACACACCAGACACGAGGCCAGACTCTGGCGGGCGGCCCAACACACTAGACACGAGGCCAGACCCGAGTTGGGCGGCCCAACACAACAGACACGAGGCCAAACCTGATGCGGGCGGCCCAACACACCAGACACAAGGCCAAACCCGAGGTGGGCGGCCCAACACACCAGACATGAGGCCAGTCCCGAGGCGGGCGGCCCAACACACCAGACACGAGGCCAGACCCAAGTCGGGCGGCCCAACACAAAAGACACGAGTCCAAACCTGAGGCGGGCGGCCCAACACACCAGACACGAGGACAAACCTGAGGCGGGCGGCCCAACACACTAGACACGAGACCAGACCCGAGGTGAGTAGCCCAACATACCAGACAGGAGGCCAGACCCGAGGCTAACTGCTCAAAACACCAGACACGAGGCCAGACCCGAGGTGGGCAGCCCAACACACAAGACACAAGGCCAGTCCCGATGTGAGTGGCCCAACACACCAGGCACGAGGCCACACCCAAGGCGGTTGGCCCAACACACAAAACACGAGGCCAGACCCGAGGCGGGCAGACCAACATAAGAAACACGAGGCCAGACCCGAGGCGGGCAGCCAAACACACCAGACACGAAGCCAGACCCGAGTCGGGCGGCCCAACACACCAGACACGAGTTCAAACCTGAGGCGGGCGTCCCAACACACCAGACATGACGCCAGACCGGAGGCAGGCGGCCCAACACACCAGACACGAGGCCAAACCTGAGGCGGTTGGCCCAACACACCAGACATGAGGCCAGACCCAAGGTGAGCAGCCCAACACACCAGACAAGAGGCCAGACCCGAGGCGAACTGCTCAACACACCAGACACAAGGCCAGACTCGGGCGGGTGGCCGAACACACCAGACACGAGGCCAAACACGAGGCGGGCGGCCCAATAACAGAGACCAGACCCGAGGCGGCCGGCCCAGCACCAGACACGAAGCCAGACCCGAGGCGGGCGGCCCAGCACCCGAAACCAGACACGAGGCGGCCGGCCCAACACCCAGGCAGACGGCCTAACACCAGAAACCAGACCTGAGGCGGACGGCCCAACACCAGAGACCAGACCCAAGGCGGACGACCCAACACCCGAGATCAGAGCCGATGCGGACGGCCCAACATCCGAGGCGGACGACCAACACCCGAGTTCTGACCCGAGGCGAGCGGCCCAACACCCCAGACACGAGGCCAGACCCGAGGGGGGAAAACACACCAGACATGAGGCCAGACCCGAGGCGGGCAGCCCAACAAACCAGACACGAGGCCGGACCTGAGGCGGGCGGCCCAGCACACCACACATAAAGCCAGACCCAAGGTGGGTGGCCCAACACCCGAGACCAGACCCGAGGCGGCCGGCCCAACACCCAAGACCAACTCGATGCGGATGGCCCAACACCCAAGACCAGACTCGAGATGGACGTGCCAAAACCGAGACCAGACCCAAAGCGGACTTCCCAACACCCGAGGCCAGAACCGAGGCATAGGGCCCAACACCCAAGAACAGACCCGAGGCGTAGGGCCCAACACCCAAGACCAGACCCGAGGTGGATATGCCAACATCCGGGACCAGACTCGAGGCGGACGGCCCAATACCCGAGACCAGACCCAAGGCGGACGGCCCAACACCCGAGGCCCTACCCGAAGTGGATGTGCCAACACCCGAGATCAGACCCGAGGTGGACGGCCCAACACCCGAGACCAGAGACGAGGCGGACGGCCCAACACCTGAGACCAGAGACGAGGCGGATGGCCCAACACCCGAGACCAGACACGAGGTGGATGGCCCAACACCCGAGACCAGAGACGAGGAAGACGGCCCAACACCCGAGGCCACACTCGAGGCGAACGGCCCAACACACCAGACACGATGCCATACCGGAGGAACATGGCCCAACACATCAGACCAAACCCGAGACGGATGGCCCAACACCCGAGACAAGACCCGAGACGGGCGTTCCAACACCCAAGACCAGACCCGAGACGGACGTGCCAACACCCGAGACCAGACCTAAGCTGGACGGCCAAACAACCGAGACCAGACCTGAGGCGAACAGCCCAACACCCGAGACCAGACCCGTGGCGGACGTCCCAAAACCAGACACCAGACCCGAGGCGGATGACCCGAGACCAGACCCGAGGCGGACGACCTAACACCCGAGACCAGACCCTCGGCGGATGGCAACACACGAGACCCGAGGCGGACGGACCAACACCCCAGGCCAGATCTGACGTGGTCGGCCAACAACCGAGGTCAGCCACGAGGCGGACGGACCAACACCCGAGGCCAGACCCAAGGCGGACGGCCAATACCCGAGGTCAGCCAAGAGGCAAGCGGCCCAACACGCCAGACCCGAGGCAGGCGGCCCAACACACCAGACACGAGGTCAGACCTTAGGCGGGAGGCCCAAAACACCAGACACGAGGCCAGACCAGAGCAGGGAAACTCAACACACCAGACACGAGGCCAGACCTGATGTGAGCGGCCCAACATACCAGACACGAGTCCAGACCCGAGTTGGACGGCCCAACACCCGAGACCTGACCAGAGGCGGATGGCCCAACACCAGAAACCAGACCCGTGGGGGACGGCCCAACACCTGAAATCAGAGCCGACATGGACGGCCCAACACCCGAGGCTAGACCCGAGGTGGAAAGTCCAATACCCAAGGCCAGACCCGAGGCAGACGGCCCAACACCCGAGACTAGACACGAGGCGGACGGCCTAACACCTGAGACGGATGGCCGAACACCAGAAACCAGACCCGAGGCGGACGGCCCAACACCCGAGGTCAGCCACGAGGCAAGCGGCCCAACACCCCAGACACGAGGCAAGACCCGAGGCAGGCGGCCCAACACACCAAACATGAGCCCCTGCCCATGGCGGGCGGCCTAAACCACCAGACAGAGGGCAGACCTTAGGCGGGAGGCCCAAAACACCAGACACGAGGCCAGACCAGAGCAGGGAAACTCAACACACCAGACACGAGGCCAGACCTGATGTCGGCTGCCCAACATACCAGACACAAGGCCAGAGCCAAGGTGGATGGCCCAACACCCGAGATCTGACCAGAGGCGGATGGTCCAACACCAGAAACCAGACCCGAGGCGGACGGCCCAACACCAGAAACCAGACCCGAGGTGGACGACCCAACACCAGAGACCAGATCCGTGGCAGATGGCCCAACACCCTAGATCAGAGCCGAGACGGACGGCCCAACACCCGAGGCTAGACCCGAGGCAGACAGCCCGATACCTGAGGCCAGACCCGAGGCGGATGGCCAACATCCAAGGCCAGACCAGAGGCAAGTGGGCCAAAACACCAGACACGAAGCCAGACCCGAGGCGGGCGGCCCAACACACCAGACACGAGGACAGACCCGAGGCGGGCACCCAACACACCAGACACGAGGCCAGACCTGAGGCGGGAGGCCCAATACCCGAGACAAGACCCAAGGCGGACGGCCCAACACCCAAGACCAGACCAGAGGTGGATGTGCCAACATCCGAGACCAGACTCGAGGTGGACGGCCTAATACCCGAGACCAGACCCGAGGCGGACAGTCCAACACCAGGAACCAGACCCGGGGCGGACGGCTCAACACCAGAGACTGGACCCGAGGCGGACGGCCCAACACCTGAGATCAGGCCAGACCCGAGGTGGACAGCCCAACTCCCGAGGCCAGACCCGAGGCGGACGGCCAACACCCAAGGTTAGACCCGAGGCAACGGCCCAACACCTCAGAAATGAGGCCAGACCTGAGGCGGGCGGCCCAACACCCCAGACACGAGGCAAGACCCGAGGTGGGCGGCCCAACACACCAGACACGAAGCCAGACCCGAGGCGGGCGGCCTAACACACCAGACACGAAGCCAGACCCGAGGCGGGCGGCCCAACACTCAAGACCAGACCCGACATGGATGTGACAATATCCGAGATCAGACTCGAGGTGGATGGCCTAATACTCGAGAAAAACCCGAGGCGGACGGCCCAACACCCGAGGTCAGACCTGAGGTGGACAGCCAACACCCGAGGTCAGCCACGAGGTGGACGGACCAACACCCGAGGCCAGGCCCAAGGCAGACGGTCAACACCAGAGGTCAGCCACGAGGCAAGCGGCCCAACACCCCAGACACAAGGCCAGATCCGAGGCAGGCGGCGCAACACACCAGACATGAGGCCAGGCCCATGGCTGGTGGCCTAAACCACCAGACATGAGGTCAGACCAGAGCAGGGAAACCCAACACACCAGACACGAAGCCAGACCTGAGGTGGGCGGCCCAACACACCAGACACGAGGCCAGACCTGAGGTGGACGGCCCAACAGCCGAGACCTGACCCGTGGCGGACGGCCCAACACCAGAAACCAGACCCGTGGCGGACGACCCAACACCAGAAACCAGACCCGTGGCGGATGGCCCAACACCTGAGATCAGAGCCGACACGGATGGCCCAACACCCGAGGCTAGACCCGAGGCGGAAAGCCCAACACCCAAGTCCAGACCCGAGGCGGATAGCCCAACACCTGAGACCAGACCTGAGGCGGATGGCCTAACACCTGAGACCAGACCTGAGGTGGATGGCCCAACACCAGAAACCAGACCCAAGGCGGACGGCCCAACACCAGAAACAAGACCCGAGGTGGACGACCCAACACCAGAGACCAGATCCGTGGCAGATGGCCCAACACCCTAGATCAGAGCCGAGACAGACGGCCCAACACCCGAGGCTAGACCCGAGGCAGACAGCCCAATACCTGAGGCCAGACCCGAGGCAGACGGCCAACGCCCAAGGCCAGACCCGAGGCAAGTGGGCCAACACACCAGACACGAAGCCAGACCCGAGCCGGGCGGCCCAACACACCAGACACGAGGCCAGACTTAAGGCGGGAGGCCCAACACCAGAGACAAGACCCAAGGCGGACGTCCCATCACCCAAGACCAGACCCGAGGTGGATGTGCCAACATCTGAGACCAGACTCGAGGTGGACGGCCTAATACCCGAGACCAGACCCGAGGCGGACAGTACAACACCAGGAACCAGACCCGAGGCGGACGGCCCAACACCAGAGACTGGATCTGAGGTAGACGGCCCAACACCCGAGATCAGAGCCGAGGCAAGAGGCCCAACACCCCAGAAATGAGGCCAGACCTGAGGCGGGCTGCCCAACACCCCAACACGAGGCCAGACCCGAGGTGGGCGGCCCAACACACCAGACACGAGGCCGGACCCGAGGCGGGCGGCCCAACACGCCAGATACGAAGCCAGACCCGAGACGGGCGGCCCAACACCCAAGACAAGACCCGAGGCGGATGGCCCAACACCCGAGACTAGACCCGAGATGGATGTGCCAACATCCCAGACCGGACCCAAGGTGGACGGTCAAATACTCCAGACCCGAAGCCAGGCCCGAGGCGGGCGGCCCAACACCTGAGACCAGACCCGATGCGGCCAGCGCCACACCCGAGACCCAACCCGAGACGGATGGCCCAACACCCGAGACCTGACCCGAGACGGAAGTGCCAACACCCGAGACCAGACCAGAGGTGGACGGCCCAACACCCGAGACCACACACGAGGCGGACGGCAAAACACGTGAGATCAGACCCGAGGCAGATGGCCCAACATACCAGACACGATGCCAGACTGGAGGAGGGCGGCCCAACACTCGAGATCAGACCCCAGACGGACGTGCCAACACCCGATACCAGACCTGAGGTTGACAGCCGAACACCCGAAACCAGAACCGAGATGGATGGCCCAACACCCGAGACGGACGAGCCAACATCCGAGACCAGACCCAAGGCGGTCGGCCCAACACCCGAGACCAGAACCGAGACAGACGGCCCAACACCCGAGACCAGAACCGAGGCAGATGGCCCAACACCAGAAACCAGACCCGAGGCGGACGGCCCAACACTCGAGACCAGACCCGAGGAGAATGGCAACACACGAGACCTGAGGCGGACGGCCCAACACCCGAGATCAAAGCCGAGGCGAAAGGCCCAACACCCCAGACATGAGGCCAGACCCAAGATGGGCGGCCCAACACCTCAGACACGAGGTCAGACTTGAGGCGGGAGGCCCAACAACCAGACACGAGGCCAGACCTAAGGTGGGCAGCCCAACACACTAGACACGAGGCCAGACCCAAGGTGGACGGTTCAACACCCAAGACCAGACCCGAGGCAGAAGGCCCAAGACCAGACCCGAGGCCGAAGCCCAACACCCAAGACCAGACCCGAGGCAGAAGGCCCATCACCCAAGACCAGACCCGAGGCAGAAGGCCCAACACCCAAGACCAGACCCGAGATGGATGGCCCAACATCCTAGACCAGACCCGAGGCGGACGGCCTAACATCCGAGACCAGACCCGAGGCGGAAGGCCCAACACTCGAGACCAGACCCGAGGAGGATGGCAACACACAAGACCCGAGGCGGACGGCCCAACACCCGAGATCAAAGCCGAGGTGTACAGCCCAACACCCGAGGCCAGATCTGTGGCGGACAGCACAACACCCAAGGCCAGACTCGAGGCGAGCGGCCCAACAACCCAGACACGAAGCCAGACCAGAGATGGGCGGCCCAACACCCTAGACACGAGGCTAGACCCAAGGCGGGTGACCTAAACCACCAGACACGAGATCAGACTTTAGGCGAGCGGCCCAACACACCAGACCAGAGGCGGGAGGCCCAACACATCAGACACGAGCCCAACACTCGAGACCAGACCCGAGGAGGATGCCAACACACGAGACCCGAGGCGGACGGCCCAACACCCGAGATCAAAGCCGAGGTGGACAGCCCAACACCCGAGGCCAGAACCAAGGTGAGCGGCCCAACACCCCAGACATGAGGCCAGACCCAAGATGGGGCGGCCCAACACCTCAGACACGAGGTCAGACTTTAGGCGGGCGGACCAACACACCAGACACGACGCCAGACCAGAGGCGGGAGGCCCAACAACCAGACACGAGGCCAGACCTAAGGTGAGCGGCCCAACACACCAGACACGAGGCCAGACCCAAGGTGGACGGTTCAACACCCAAGACCAGACCCGAGGCAGAAGGCCCAATACCTAAGACCAGACCCGAGGCACAAGGCCCAACACCCGAGGCCAGACCCAAGGCGGACAGCCCAACACCCAAGGCCAGACCCGAGGCGGACAGCCCAACACCCGAGGCGGACAGCCAACACCCGAGGTCAGACCCGAGGCGAGCGGCCCAACAGCCCAGACACGAGGTCGGACCCTAGGTGGGCGGTCCAACACACCAGACACGAGTCCAGACCCGAGGCAAGCGGCCTAAACAACCAAACACGAGGTCAGACCTTAGGCGGGCGACCCAACACACCAGAAACAAGGCCAGACCTGAGGTGGATGGCCCAACACTCGAGTCCAGACCCGAGGCGGATAGCCCAACACCTGAGACCAGACCTGAGGCGGTTGGCCGAACAGCAGAAACCAGACCCAAGGCGGACGGCACAACACCAGAAACCAGACCCGAGGCGGACAGCCCAACACCAGAAACCAGACCCGAGGCGGACGGCTCAACACCTGAGATCAGAGCTGACTTGGACGGTCCAACACCCGAGGCTAGACACGAGGTGGACAGCACAATACCTGAGGCCAGATCTGAGGCAGAAGGCCGAACACCCGAGGCCAGACCCAAGGCGGGTGGCCCAACACACCAAACATGAGGCTAGACCCGTGGCGGGCGGCCGAACACACCAGACACGATGTCAAACCCGAGGCGGGTGGCCCAACACATCAGACACGAGGACAGACCCAAGGCGAGCGGCCCAACATACCAGTCACGAGGCCAGACCGGAAGCGGGTGGTCCAACACAGCAGACTCGAGGCCAGACCAGAGGCGGGCGGCCCAACACACCAGACACAAGACCAGACCCGAGACGAACAAGCCAACACCCGAGACCAGACCTAAGGCGGACGGCCCAACACCCAAGACCAGACCTGAGACGAATGTGCCAACACCCGAGACCAGACCCGAGACGGATGGCCCAACACCCGAGACCAGACCCGAGACGGACGTGCCAATACTCGAGACCAGACCCGAGGTGGACGGTCCAATACCCGAGACCAGACCCGAGTCGGGCAGCCAACACCCAAGGTCAGACCCGAGGCAAGCGGCCCAACACCCCAGAAATGAAGCCAGAACTGAGGCGGATGGCCCAACACCCGAGACCAGACCCGAGATGGACGTGCCATCACCCGAGACCAGACCCAAGGCGGTCGGTCCAACACACCAGACACGAAGCCAAGCCCGAGGTGGGCGGCCCAACACCCGAGACCAGACCCGATGCGGCCAGCGCCACACCCGAGACCCGACCCGGATGGCCCAACACCCGAGACCCGACCCGAGACGGACGTGCCAACACCCGAGACCAGATGAGTGGCCCAGCACACGAGATACAAGGCCAGATCCGAGGCGGGCGGTCCAACACAACAGACACGAGGCCAAACCATAGGCATGCAGGCTAACACACCAGACACGAGGCCAGATTTGAGGTGGTCGGGCCAACACAACAGACACGAGGCCAGACCCGAGGCGGGTGGCCCAACACACAAGACACTAGGCCAGACCCGAGGCGGGCGGCCCAAACTACCAGACACGAGGCCAGACCTTAGGCGGGCGGTCCAACACACCAGTCACGAGCACAGACCCAAGGCGGGCGGCCCAACACACCAGACACGAGGCCAGACCGGAGGCGGGCAGGCCAACACACCAGACTCGAGGCCAGACCGGAGGCTGGCGGCCCAACACCCGAGGACAGACCCGAAGCGGACGGCCAAAACCTGAGGACAGACTCAAGGCGGACAGCCCAACACCCAAGACCAGACCCGTGGTGGGCGTTCCAACACACCAGATACGAGGTCAGACCCGAGGTGGGCGGCCCAACACACCAGACAAGAGGCGAGACCCGTTGAGGGCGGCCCAACACACCAGACACGAGGCCAAACAATAGGCGGTGGCCCAAACCACCAGACACGAGGCCAGACCTTAGGCGGGTAGCCCAACACACCAGTCACGAGGCCAGATCCGAGATGGGCGGCCCAACACACCAGACACGAGACTAGACCCGAGGCGGGCGGCCCAACACACCAGACACAAAGCCAGCCCCGAGGCGGGTGGCCCAACACACCAGACACAAGGCCAGACCCAAGGCGGGCGGCCCATTACCCGAGGCAGATGGCCCAACACCCGAAGCCAGATCGGAGGCGGACGGCCCAACACCCAAGACCAGATCCGAAGCGGACGGCCAAAACCTGAGGACAGACTCAAGGCGGACGGCCCAAGACCAGACCCGTGGTGGGCGGCCCAACACATCAGACACGAGGCCAAACCCGAGGTGAGCGGCCCAACACACCAGACACGAGGCCAAATCCGAGGCGGGCGGCCCAACACACCAGACACGAGGCCAGACCCGAGGCGAGCGGCTCAACAACCCAGACATGAGGCCATACCCGAGATGGGCGGCCCAACACCCCAGACATGAGGCCAGACCCAAGGCGGGCGGCCTAAACCACCAGACATGAGGTCAGACTTTAGGCTGGCGGCCCAATACACCAGACACGACGCCAGACCAGAGGCGGGAGGCCCAACACACCAGACACAAGGCCAGACCTAAGGTGGGCGGCCCAACACACCAGACACGAGGCCAGACCCAAGGTGGACGGCCCAACACCCAAGACCAGACCCGAGGCAGAAGGCCCAACACCCAAGACCAGACCCAAGATGGATGGCCCAACACCCGAGACCAGACCCGAGGTGGACGGCCCAACATCCGAGACCGGACCCGAGGCGGACGGCCCAACATCCGAGACCAGACCCGAGGCGGACGGCCCAACACCAGAAACCAGACCCGAGGCGGACGGCCCAACACCAGAAACCAGACCCGAGGTGGACGGCCCAACACCAGAGACCAGACCCGAAGCGGATGGCCCAAAACTCGAGACCAGATCCGAGGCGGACGGCCCAACACTAGAGACCAGACCCGAGGAGGATGGCACACACGAGACCCGAGGCGGACGGCCCAACACCCGAGATCAAAGCCGAGATGGACAGCCCAACACCCGAGGCCAGATCTGAGGCGGACAGCCTAAAACCCGAGGCCAGACCCGAGGCGAGCGGCACAACAACCCAGACACGAAGCCAGACCCGAGATGGGCGGCCCAACACCCTAGACACGAGGCCAGACCCAAGGCGGGTGACCTAAACCACCAGACACGAGGTCAGACTTTAGGTGGGTGGCCCAACACACCAGACACGATGCCAGACCAGAGGCGGGAGGCCCAACACATCAGACACGAGGCCAGACCTGAGGTGGGCGGTCCAACACACCACACACGAGGCCAGACCCGAGGTGGAGGGCCCAACACCCGAGACCAGACACGAGGCGGACAGCCCAACACCTGGGACCAGACCCGAGGCGGACGACCCAACACCCGAGACCAGAACCAAGGCAGACGGCCCAACACCAGAGACCAGACCCGAGGCGGACGGCCCAACACCCAAGACCAGACCCTAGGTGGATGTGCCAACATCCGAGACCAGACTCGAGGTGGACGGCCTAATACCCAAGACCAGACCCGAGGCAGACGGCCCAACACCCCAGACACGAGGCCAGACACGAGGCAGACGGCCCAACACCACAGACACAAGGTCAGACCCAAGGTGGGCGGCCCAAACCACCAGACACGAGGTTAGACCTTAGGGGGCAGCCCAACACACCAGACATGAAGCCAGACCCGAGGTGGGCGGCCCAACACCCGAGACCAGACCCGAGACGGATGGCCAAACACCCGAGATCCGACCCAAGACGGACGTGCCAACACCCGAGACCAGACCCGAGGTGGACGGCCCAATACCCGAAACCAGACACGAGGCAGACGGCCCAACACGCGAGATCAGACCCGAGACTTATGGCCCAACACCCGAGACCAGACCCGAGACGAACGTGCCAACACCCGAGACCAGACCTAAGGTGGACGGCCCAACACCCAAGACCAGACCCAAGACGAAAGTGCCAACACCCGAGACCAGAGCCGAGACGGATGGCCCAACACCCGAGACCAGACCCGAGGTGGACGGCCCAATACCCAAGACCAGACCCGAGTCGGGCAGCCAACACCCAAGGTCAGACCCAAGGCAAGCGGTCCAACACCCCAGAAATGAGGCCAGATCTGAGGCGGATGGCCCAACACCCGAGACCAGACTCGAGATGGACGTGCCAACACCCGAGACCAGACCCAAGGCGGTCGGTCCAACACACTAGACACGAAGCCAAGCCCGAGATGGGCAGCCCAACACCCGAGACCAGAACCGGTGCGGCCAGCGCCACACCCGAGACCCGACGCGGATGGCCCAACACCCCAGACCCAACCCGAGACGGACGTGCCGACACCCGAGACCAGATGAGCGCCCCAACACACGAGATACAAGGACAGATCCGAGGCGGGCGGTCCAACACAACAGACACGAGGCGAAACCATAGGCGTGCAGGCTAACATACCAGACACGAGGCCAGATTTGAGGTGGTCGGGCCAACACAACAGACACGAGGCCAGACCCGAGGCGGGTGGACCAACACACCAGACACTAGGCCAGACCCGAGGCGGGCGGCCCAAACTACCAGACACGAGGCCAGATCTTAGGCGGGCGGTCCAACACACCAGTCACGAGGACAGACCCAAGGCGGGCGGCCCAACACACCAGACACGAGGCCAGACCGGAGGCGGGCGGCCCAACACACCAGACTCGAGGCTAGACCGGAGGCTGGCGGCCCAACACACCAGACTCGAGGCCAGACCCGAAGCGGACGGCCAACACCCGAGGACAGACCCAAGGCGGACGGCCCAACACCACACCTAAGGCGGGCGGATGGCCTAACACCCGAGACCAGACCCGAGGACAGATCCGAGGCGGAAAGCCCAACACCAGACCTGAGGCGGGCCGACCAACACACCAGAAACAAGGCCAGACCTGAGGTGGACGGCCCAACACCCGAGTCCAGACCCGAGGCGGATAGCCCAACACCAGAAACCAGACCCAAGGCGGACGGCCCAACACCAGAAACCAGACCCGAGGCGGACAGCTCAACACCAGAAACCAGACCCGAGGCGGATGGCTCAACACCTGAGATCAGAGCTGACACGGACGGTCCAACACCCGAGGTTAGACATGAGGTGGACAGCCCAATACCTGAGGCCAAATCTGAGGCAGAAGGCTGAACACCCGAGGACAGACCCAAGGCGGGTGGCCCAACACACCAAACACGACGCTAGACCCGTAGCGGGCGGCCGAAAACACCAGACACGATGTCAGACCCGAGGCGGGTGGCCCAACACATCAGACACGAGGCCATACCCGAGGAGGGCGACCCAACATACCAGATACGAGGCCAGACCCGAGGCGGGCGGTCCAACACACCAAACACGAGGCCAGACCCGAGGCGGGTGGACTAACATAACAAACATGACGCCAGACCCGAGGCAGAAAGCCCAACTCACCAGACACAAGACCAGACCCAAGATGAGTGGCCAACACACGAGATACAAGGCCAGATCCGAGGCGGGCGGTCCAACACAACAGACACGAGGCCAAACCCTAGGTGTGCAGGCTAACACACCAGACACGAGGCCAGATTTGAGGTGGTCTGGCCAACACAACAGACACGAGGCCAGACCCGAGGCGGGTGGCCCAACACACCAGACACTAGGCCAGACCCGAGGAGGGCGGTCCAAACTACCAGACACGAGGCCAGACCTTAGGCGGGCGGTCCAACACAGCAGTCACGAGGACAGACCCAAGGCGGGCGGCCCAACACACCAGTCACGAGGCCAGACCGGAGGCGGGTGGCCCAACACACCAGACACAAGACCAGACCCGAAGCGGACAGCCAACACCCGAGGACAGATCCGAGGCGGATGGCCCAACACCAGACCTTAGGCGGGCGGACCAACATACCAGACACGAAGCCAGACCCGAGGCGGGCGGCCCAACTCACTAGACACAAGGCCAGACCCGAGGTGGGAGCCTAACACACCAGACACGAGGACAGACCTGAGGCGGGCGACCCAACACTCGAGACAAAACCCAAGGCAGACGGCCCAACACCCAAGGCCAGACCCAAGGCGGGCGGCCCAACACATCAGACATGAGGAGAGACCCGAGGTAGGCGGCCCAACACACCAGACACGAGGCCAGATCGGAGGCGGGCGGCCCAAAACACCAGACACGAGGCCAAATCGGAGGCGGGCGGCCCAACACACCAGACTCAAGGCCAGACACGAAGCGGACAGCCAACACCTGAGGACAGACCCAAGGCGGACGGCCCAACACCAGACCTAAGGCGGGCGGATGGCCCAACACCCGAGACCAGACCCGAGACGAACAAGCAAACACCCGAGACCAGACCTAAGGTGGACGGCCCAACACCCAAGACCAGACCCGAGACGGATGGCCCAAAACCCGAGACCAGACCCGAGACGGACGTGCCAATACTCGAGACCAGACCTGAGGTGGACGGTCCAATACCCGAGACCAGACCCGAGTCGGGCAGCCAACACCCAAGGTCAGACCCGAGGCAAGCGGCCCAATACCCCAGAAATGAGGCCAGACCTGAGGCGGATGGCCCAACACCCGAGACCAGACCTGAGATGGATGTGCCAACACCCGAGACCAGACCCAAGGCGGTCGGTCCAACACACCAGACACGAAGCCAAGCCCGAGGTGGGCGGCCCAACAACCGAGACCAGACCCGATGCGGCCAACGCCACACCCGAGACCCGACCCGGATGGCCCAACACCCGAGACCTGACCCGAGACGGACGTGCCAACACCCGAGACCAGATGAGCGGCCCAGCACACGAGATACAAGGCCAGATCCGAGGCGGGCGGTCCAACACAACAGACACGAGGCGAAACCATAGGCGTGCAGGCTAACACAACAGACACGAGGCCAGATTTGAGGTGGTCGGGCCAACACAACAGACACGAAGCCAGACCCGAGGCGGGTGGCCCAACACACAAGACACTAGGCCAGACCCGAGGCGGGCGGCCCAAACTACCAGACACGAGGCCAGACCTTAGGCGGGCGGTCCAACACACCAGTCACGAGCACAGACCCAAGGCGGGCGGCCCAAAACACCAGACACGAGGCCAGACCGGAGGCGGGCGGGCCAACACACCAGACTCGAGGCCAGACCGGAGGCTGGCGGCCCAACACCCGAGGACAGACCCGAAGCGGACGGGCAAAACCTGAGGACAAACTCAAGGCGGACAGCCCAACACCCAAGACCAGACCCGTGGTGGGCGTTCCAACACACCAGATACGAGGTCAGACCCGAGGCGGGCGGCCCAACACACCAGACAAGAGGCGAGACCCGTTGCGGGCGGCCCAACACACCAGACACGAGGCCAAACAATAGGCGGTGGCCCAAACCACCAGACACGAGGCCAGACCTTAGGCGGGCAGCCCAACACACCAGTCACGAGGCCAGATCCGAGGTGGGCGGCCCAACACACCAGACACGAGACTAGACCCGAGGCGGGCGGCCCAACACACCAGACACAAAACCAGACCCGAGGCGGGTGGCCCAACACACCAGACACAAGGCCAGACCCAAGGCAGGCGGCCCATTACCCGAGGCAGATGGCCCAACACCCGAGGCCAGATCGAAGGCGGACGGCCCAACACCCAAGACCAGATCCGAAGCGGACGGCCAAAACCTGAGGACAGACTCAAGGCGGACGGCCCAACACCCAAGACCAAACCCGTGGTGGGCGTTCCAACACACCATACACGAGGCCAGACCCGAGGCGGGCGGCCCAACACATCAGACACGAGGCCAAACCCGAGGTGAGCGGCCCAACACACCAGACACGAGGCCAAATCCGAGGCGGGCGGCCCAACACACCAGACACGAGGCCAGACCCGAGGCGAGCGGCCCAACACCCCAGACATGAGGCCATACCCGAGATGGGCGGCCCAACACCCCAGACATGAGGCCAGACCCAAGGCGGGCGGCCTAAACCACCAGACATGAGGTTAGACTTTAGGCTGGCGGCCCAACACACCAGACACGACGCCAGACCAGAGGCGGGAGGCCCAACACACCAAACACAAGGCCAGACCTAAGGTGGGCGGCCCAACACACCAGACACGAGGCCAGACCCAAGGTGGATGGCCCAACACCGAAGACCAGACCCGAGGCAGAAGGCCCAACACCCAAGACCAGACCCAAGATGGATGGCCCAACACCCGAGACCAGACCCGAGGTGGACGGCCCAACATCCGAGACCGGAACCGAGGCGGATGGCCCAACATCCGAGACCAGACCCGAGGCGGACGGCCCAACACCAGAAACCAGACCCGAGGCGGACGGCCCAACACCAGAAACCAGACCCGAGGTGGACGGCCCAACACCAGAGACCAGACCCGAAGCGGATGGCCCAAAACTCGAGACCAGACCCGAGGCGGACGGCCCAACACTAGAGACCAGACCCGAGGAGGATGGCACACACGAGACCCGAGGCGGACGGCCCAACACCCGAGATCAAAGCCGAGATGGACAGCCCAACACCCGAGGCCAGATCTGAGGCGGACAGCCTAAAACCCGAGGCCAGACCCGAGGCGAGCGGCACAACAACCCAGACACGAAGCCAGACCCAAGATGGGCGGCCCAACACCCTAGACACGAGGCCAGACCCAAGGCGGGTGACCTAAACCACCAGACACGAGGTCAGACTTTAGGCGGGCGGCCCAACACACCAGACACGATGCCAGACCAGAGGCGGGAGGCCCAACACATCAGACACGAGGCCAGACCTGAGGTGGGCGGCCCAACACACCACACACGAGGCCAGACCCGAGGTGGAGGGCCCAACACCCGAGACCAGACACGAGGCGGACAGCCCAACACCTGGGACCAGACCCGAGGCGGACGACCCAACACCCGAGACCAGAACCAAGGCAGACGGCCCAACACCAGAGACCAGACCCGAGGCGGACGGCCCAAGACCAGACCCTAGGTGGATGTGCCAACATCCGAGACCAGACTCGAGGTGGACGGCCTAATACCCAAGACCAGACCCGAGGCAGACGGCCCAACACCCCAGACACGAGGCCAGACACGAGGCAGACGGCCCAACACCACAGACACAAGGTCAGACCCAAGGTGGGCGGCCCAAACCACCAAACACGAGGTTAGACCTTAGGGGGCAGCCCAACACACCAGACATGAAGCCAGACCCGAGGCGGGCGGCCCAACACCCGAGACCAGACCCGAGACGGATGGCCAAACACCCGAGATCCGACCCAAGACGGACGTGCCAACACCCGAGACCAGACCCGAGGTGGACAGCCCAATACCCGAGACCAGACACGAGGTGGACAGCCCAATACCCGAGACCAGACACGAGGCAGACGGCCCAACACGCGAGATCAAACCCGAGACTTATGGCCCAACACCCGAGACCAGACCCGAGACGAACGTGCCAACACCCGAGACCAGACCTAAGGTGGACGGCCCAACACCCAAGACCAGACCCGAGACGAATGTGCCAACACCCGAGACCAGAGCCGAGATGGATGGCCCAACACCCGAGACCAGACCCGAGGTGGACGGCCCAATACCCGAGACCAGACCCGAGTCGGGCAGCCAACACCCAAGGTCAGACCCGAGGCAAGCGGCCCAACACCCCAGAAATGAGGCCAGATCTGAGGCCGATGGCCCAACACCCGAGACCAGACCCGAGATGGACGTGCCAACACCCGAGACCAGACCCAAGGCGGTCGGTCCAACACACTAGACACGAAGCCAAGCCCGAGGTGGGCAGCCCAACACCCGAGACCAGAACCGGTGCGGCCAGCGCCACACCCGAGACCCGACCCGGATGGCCCAACACCCGAGACCCGACCCGAGACGGACGTGCCAACACCCGAGACCAGATGAGCGCCCCAACACACGAGATACAAGGCCAGATCCGAGGCGGGCGGTCCAACACAACAGACACGAGGCCAAACCATAGGCGTGCAGGCTAACACACCAGACACGAGGCCAGATTTGAGGTGGTCGGGCCAACACAATAGACACGAGGCCAGACCCGAGGCGGGTGGCCCAACACACCAGACACTAGGCCAGACCCGAGGCGGGCGGCCCAAACTACCAGACACGAGGCCAGATCTTAGGCGGGCGGTCCAACACACCAGTCACGAGGACAGACCCAAGGCGGGCGGCCCAACACACCAGACACGAGGCCAGACCGGAGGCGGGCGGCCCAACACACCAGACATGAGGCCAGACCGGAGGCGGGCGGCCCAACACACCAGACTCGAGGCTAGACCGGAGGATGGCGGCCCAACACACCAGACTCGAGGCCAGACCCGAAGCGGACGGCCAACACCCGAGGACAGACCCAAGGCGGACGGCCCAACACCACACGTAAGGCGGGCGGATGGCCTAACACCCGAGACCAGACCCGAGGACAGATCCGAGGCAGACGGCCCAACACCAGACCTGAGGCGGGCCGACCAACACACCAGAAACAAGGCCAGACCTGAGGTGGACGGCCCAACACCCGAGTCCAGACCCGAGGCAGATAGCCCAACACCTGAGACCAGACCTGAGGCGGACGACCCAACACCAGAAACCAGACCCAAAGCGGACGGCCCAACACCAGAAACCAGACCCGAGGCGGACAGCTCAACACCAGAAACCAGACCCGAGGCGGACGGCTCAACACCTGAGATCAGAGCTGACGCGGATGGTCCAACACCCGAGGCTAGACACGAGGTGGACAGCCCAATACCTGAGGCCAAATCTGAGGCAGAAGGCCGAACACCCGAGGACAGACCCAAGGCGGGTGGCCCAACACACCAAACACGACGCTAGACCCGTGGCGGGCGGCCGAACACACCAGACACGATGTCAAACCCGAGGCGGGTGGCCCAACACATCAGACACGAGGCCATACCCGAGGAGGGCGGCCCAACATACCAGATACGAGGCCAGACCCGAGGCGGGCGGTCCAACACACCAAACATGAGGCCAGACCCGAGGCGGGTGGACTAACATAACAAACATGACGCCAGACCCGAGGCAGAAAGCCCAACTCACCAGACACAAGACCAGACCCAAGATGAGCGGCCCAACACACGAGATACAAGGCCAGATCCGAGGCGGGCGGTCCAACACAACAGACACGAGGCCAAACCCTAGGCGTGCAGGCGAACACACCAGACACAAGGCCAGATTTGAGGTGGTCTGGCCAACACAACAGACACGAGGCCAGACCCGAGGCGGGTGGCCCAACACACCAGACACTAGGCCAGACCCGAGGCGGGCGGCCCAAACTACCAGACACGAGGCCAGACCTTAGGCGGGCGGTCCAACACACCAGTCACGAGGACAGACCCAAGGCGGGCGGCCCAACACACCAGTCACGAGGTCAGACCGGAGGTGGGCGGCCCAACACACCAGACACAAGACCAGACCCGAAGCGGACAGCCAACACCCGAGGACAGACCCGAGGCGGATGGCCCAACACCAAACCTTAGGCGGGCAGACCAACATACCAGACACGAGGCCAGACCCGAGGCGGGCGGCCCAACTCACTAGACACAAGGCCAGACCCGAGGTGGGAGCCTAACACACCAGACACTAGGACAGACCTGAGGCGGGCGACCCAACACTCGAGACAAAACCCAAGGCAGACGGCCCAACACCCAAGGCCAGACCCAAGGCGGGCGGCCCAACACATCAGACACGAGGTGAGACCCGAAGTGGGCGGCCCAACACACCAGACACAAGGCCAGATCGGAGGCGGGCGGCCCAACACACCAGACACGAGGCCAGATCGGAGGCGGGCGGCCCAACACACCAGACTCAAGGCCAGACCCGAAGCGGACAGCCAACACCTGAGGACAGACCCAAGGCGGACGGCCCAACACCAGACCTAAGGCGGGCGGATGGCCCAACACCCGAGACCAGACCCGAGACGAACAAGCCAACACCCGAGACCAGACCTAAGGTGGACGGCCCAACACCCAAGACCAGACCCGAGACGAATGTGCCAACACCCGAGACCAGACCCGAGACGGATGGCCCAACACCCGAGACCAGACCCGAGACGGACGTGCCAATACTTGAGACCAGACCCGAGGTGGACGGTCCAATACCCGAGACCAGACCCGAGTCGGGCAGCCAACACCCAAGGTCAGACCCGAGGCAAGCGGCCCAACACCCCAGAAATGAGGCCAGACCTGAGGCGGATGGCCCAACACCCGAGACCAGACCCGAGATGGACGTGCCAACACCCGAGACCAGACCCAAGGCGGTCGGTCCAACACACCAGACACGAAGCCATGCCCGAGGTGGGCGGCCCAACACCCGAGACCAGACCCGATGCGGCCAGCGCCACACCCGAGACCCGACCCGGATGGCCCAACACCCGAGACCCGACCCGAGATGGACGTGCCAACACCCGAGACCAGATGAGCGGCCCTGCACACGAGATACAAGGCCAGATCCGAGGCGGGCGGTCCAACACAACAGACACGAGGCCAAACCATAGGCGTGCAGGCTAACACACCAGACACGAGGCCAGATTTTAGGTGGTCGGGCCAACACAACAGACACGAGGCCAGACCCGAGGCGGGTGGCCCAACACACCAGACACTAGGCCAGACCCGAGGCGGGCGGCCCAAACTACCAGACACGAGGCCAGACCTTAGGCGGGCGGTCCAACACACCAGTCACGAGCACAGACCCAAGGCGGGCGGCCCAACACACCAGACACGAGGCCAGACCGGAGGCGGGCGGGCCAACACACCAGACTCGAGGCCAGACCGGAGGCTGGCGGCCCAACACCCGAGGACAGACCCGAGGCGGACGGCCCAACACCAGACCTGAGGCGGGCGGACCAACATACCAGACATGAGGCCAAACACGAGGCGGGCGGCCCAACACACCAGACACGAAGCCAGACCCGCGGCAGGGCGGCCCAACACACCAGACACGAGGCCAGACCCAAGGCAGACGGCCCAACACCTGAGGCCAGACCCGAGGCTGACGGCCCAATACCCGAGGTCAGACCCGAGGCTGACGGCCCAACACCTGAGGCTAGACCCAAGGCGGGCAGCCCAACACAACAGACACAAGGCCAGACCCGAGGCAGATGTCCCAACACCCGAGGCCGACGGCCCAACACCCAAGACCAGACCCGAAGCGGACGGCCAAAACCTGAGGACTCAAGGCGGACGGCCCAACACCCAAGACCAGACCCGTGGTTGGCGTTCCAACACACCAGACATGAGGTCAGACCCAAGGCGGGTGGCCCAACACACCAGACACGAGGCGAGATCCGTGGCGGGTGGCCCAACACACCAGACACGAGGCCAAACAATAGGCGTGCGGGCCAACACACCAGATACGAGGCCAGACCCGAGGCGGGTGGCCCAACACACTAGACACGAGGCCAGACCTTAGGCGGGTGGCCCAACACACTAGACACGAGGCCAGACCTTAGGCGGGCGGCCCAACACACCAGACACGAGGCTAGACCCGAGGCGGGCGGCCCAACACACCAGACACGAGACAGACATGAAATTTCGGAAGTCTCATGGCTTTTGCTAGTACTGTAAAAAGCAGCTTCTAATGTGCATAAAAAAGCTGAAAAAAAACACTGCATGAATATATAGCCTAAATGTCTAAAATGAATCTGTTGCATAACTGATACAAAAGGAAGCAGATGGGGCCCACTGAATATTAAGTGCCTCTGGGTTCTGTTATGTTCAGTTCTAGGACAGAAGATAAACGTTCTGCAATATGCTCTTTTTGTCGATGAGATGTCTGAAGTCTCATGCAAACACTGCTTATTTTTTCCTTGCAGATTTGAAGCAGCTTCAAATCTACAATATGTCAATTCTTTCAGAGTTTTTGCAGGGTTTTTTCACCTGTTCAAATGAAAGGGGGAAAAAAACGCATGGAAAATACACTAAAAAAGACACAGAAAACATGCGTATTTTACCCAACGTTTTTCCTGCCAACACTCTGGTATTTGCAGAAGGGTTTTCTGCTGCAAATACTGAAAGTATGCACAAACCCTAATTAGGTTTCTTTAGATTTTAGTGTTTAAAAAAATTCAGAACCTTGTAAAAAAAAAAAAATAATAATGTTCATTGTACTGCAGGGATCTTGTGCGCAGGCGCCAGGAAGTCAGGGTGACTCGCCTGCGCACAAGATCCCTTCTGTACAATGTGCATAGAAGGGGGGAAGAAGTGTGCAGGCGTGGGATTTGGCTGCGGCAAACGCACGGCACAGGGGGCTGTGACATGCAGGGGAGGGGGGAAACATTGTAATACACACAGGAGTCGGGGATTTCCGTCCCAAGATGGGAACACATCAGAAACCTGAATGAATAAAAAGACATTTCACAGCAACAAGACCTCTAGTATGAGGCATACAGGTAGGTATAGACTTACATTTCTATCACCTGTATGCCCATATTAGAGGTCAGATAAGTGCCAGGGGGTGACAGATTCCTTTTAATATTGAGCAGAATTAATTTGAACATATTAGTTCGGTCTTCACAACAGTCATGGTCTCTCATGTGGCCCCTTGGGAAAATGAATCTCCCTCCCCTGCTCTATATTATATAGTGCTATGTTATACATAGTGCTGTACATAAGAGATTTTTCCCTGTCATTTTCCATGTACAGATGTGCACCAGAGCATATGTGTGTTAGTCACATGACCCATCACATGATCTATCAAAGGGGACCATGTGACATATCACGTGATACAATCGGTACCTGGGGGGGACCCACGCATACTAAACTGCCCGGGGCCCTGACTACTCTTAATCCTCCCCTACATCATACACACAGATATCATACACACACAAGCCACGCCATCACACAGACATCATACACACAGATATCATACACACACAAGCCACGCCATCACACAGACATCATACACATGGACATCATACACACATTGGGCACGCCATCACAAAGACATCATACACACAGATATCATACACACACCAGGCACGCCATCACACAGACATAATACACATGGACATCATACACACACCGGGCACGCCATCACACAGACCTCATACACACACCGGGCATGCCATCACACAGACATCAAACACACCGGGCACGCCATTACACAGACATCATACACGCACCGGGCACCACCATCACACGGACATCATATACACACCGAGCACAACCATCACACAGACATCATACACACGGACATCATACACACACTGAGCACAACCATCATACAGACATCATACACACACCAGGCACAACCATCACACGGTGTTATGCACACGCCCGGGCTGACTGGCGTGTGCGTGATTTAGTGATTCCACTGTGCCATGAACCGGAGAGTGCCTGGAGGGGCGTAACTAAGTATCAACCCGATCCGACCAAAGTCGCACGACGGCAAACGACGCCGTGCACCAGGGAGGAACCGAGCAGAGGGACCAGGTGCTACTCCAGGCCAGACCCCGGACACGGCTGTTGACCCACACCGGGGAATACAGGAACAGGCAGGTTAGGCTGGCACACAGACAGGTGGGTATTGGCAGGCACGGCTGGCGTGCAGACAGGTGGGCACTGGCAGGCACGGCTGGAGTGCAGACAGGAGGATACTGGCAGGCACGGCTGGTATGCAGACAGGAGGGTACTGACAAGTACGGCTGGCGTGCAGACGGGGAGGTACTAGCAGGTTGGAGCACAGGCTGGATAGGGTCCAGTACAGACTGGGATTCAGGAACAGAACCGCAGATGCGGTAGACAAGCAGAGCAGAGAAGAACCGCCGGAGCGGTGGGCAAGGCGGAGCAGAGAGGTACCGCCGGAGCGGTGAGCAAACAGAGCAGGGAGAAACCGCCGGAGCGGTGAGCAAGGCAGAGCAGGCAGGAACCGCCGGAGCGGTAAGCAAGGCAGAGCAGGCAGGAACCGCCGGAGTGGTGAGCAAGGCAGAGCAGGCAGGAACCGCCGGAGCGGTGAGCAAGGCAGAGCAGGCAGGAACCGCCGGAGCGGTGAGCAAGGCAGAGCAGGCAGGAACCGCCGGAGCGGTGAGCAAGGCAGAGCAGGCAGGAACCGCCGGAGCGGTGAGCAAGGCAGAGCAGGCAGGAACCGCCGGAGCGGTGAGCAAGACAGAGCAGGCAGGAACCGCCGGAGCGGTGAGCAAGGCAGAGCAGGCAGGGACCGCCGGAGTGGTGAGCAAGGCAGAGCAGAGAGAAACCACCGGAGCGGTGAGCAAGGCAGAACAGGCAGAAACCGCCGGAGCGGTGAGCAAGGCAGAGCGGGCAGGAACCGCCGGAGCGGTGAGTAAGGCAGAGCAGAGATAAACCGCCGGAGCGGTGAGCAAAGGCAGAGCAGAGGGGACAGGGTTCTGTTCACACAGAACAGACTGGAAGGGAAAGGCAGAACCGGATACACACAAGATACTTGCAAAGAAGTAGCAAGTGGACTCTAAACTCACAAACAGAAGTACAGCGACAACGAGTAAGAGTTAGGTGCAGGTTCAGACTCTGCAGAAAAAGGGAAGGTACGGACATAGAGAAAAACAGGTAACAGACTAGGAGAGTGTTCAGACAGGAACTGAGTGTTCAGACAGGAACTGACACTGCAGCGAGATACAGGAGCGAGTCTGGGTATGCGGCCCCCAGAAGGCGGGACGAACAAGCTAGTAGAGTGTTCAGACTGGCCTGGAAATACAGCCTCCAGGAAGGCGGACAGACAACAGGCTAGGAGATAGTTCAGACAGGCCTGGGAATACAGCCCCCAGGTTGGCGGACAGGCAAGAACAGAACAGGACCTGGCACATTCAGAGTCAAGGAGCACACTGAATGTTAGAGTTGCTCAGGCACCAGCTTGCATGTGGAGCTGGTTTAAATATCCAGTGACAGACAGCAATAGGCTGAGGACGCATTAGGGGTGTGCCCACAGCAGCTACAAGAAACAGGAAGTAACCGGGCCGCCGCCCTAAGCAGTCAGAACAGAGACAAACAGACAGCATGAATAGAAGCCAGGCTAGCAGACTGGACTGAAGATCAAGTTTGCAATATTGCATAGTGAGAGATGGTGCACCATGCAAGCCCGCCGCCAGGTATGTTACACACGGACATCATACACACACCGGGCACAACCATCACACGGACATCATACACACACCAAGCACAACCATCACACAGACATCATACACACACCGGGCACAACCATCACACAGACATCATACACACACTGGGCACAGTCATCACACAGACATCATACACACACCGGGCACAGTCATCACACAGACATCATACACACACCGGGAACAACCATCACACAGACATCATACACACACCGGGCACAATGATCACACAGACATCATACACACACCAGGCACAACCATCACACAGACATCATACACACACCGGGCTCAACCATCACACAGACATCATACACACACCGGGCACAACCATCACACAGACTGTTACGGATCCGGGTGGTGGAACCTCTGTGCTGCGGTGCAAGGAGGGACCAGAGGGGCGTAACTAGGTATCAACTCGGACTGACCAAGGTCGCACGGCAGCTCAATCGACTCCGTGAACCAGGGAAGGACCAAGCAGAGGGACCAGGTGCTACTCTGGGCCTGTCCTTGTATGAGAGCAGGTGACTCCATGGGTAACTGGCAGGAGCCTCCAGGTAGGCATGGCAGGTAACTGACAGGAGCCTACAGGTAGGCTGACAGATAGGCACGGCAGGTAACTGGCAGGAGCCTCCAGGTAGGCTGACAGATAGGCACGGCAGGTAACTGGCAGGAGCCTCCAGGTAGGCTGACAGATAGGCACGGCAGGTAACTGGCAGGAGCCTCCAGGTAGGCTGACAGATAGGCACGGCAGGTAACTGGCAGGAGCCTCCAGGTAGGCTGACAGATAGGCACGGCAGGTAACTGGCAGGAGCCTCCAGGTAGGCTGACAGATAGGCATGGCAGGTAACTGGCAGGAGCCTCCAGGTAGGCTGACAGATAGGCACGGCAGGTAACTGGTACGTTCTCCGGGTAGGCAGGCAAGCCAGGCCCATAGACAGACTGGCGGGTTTGGATCGTAGGCAGACCATCGGGCTGGAGAGTACACTTGGCTGGCAGAGACAGGTAATCAGGCTGGCGGACAGGACTGGTAGTCAGGCGGGCGGACTGGTAGTCAGGCGGGCGGACTGGTAGTCAGGCTGGCGGACTGGACTGGTAGTCAGGCTGGCGGACTGGACTGGTAGTCAGGCTGGCGGACTGGACTGGTAGTCAGGCTGGCGGCGGGACCTGAGGGCTGAAGCAGCGTTTAGGACACAAAGCTACAACCTTGCATGGGCACCTCCATTTTGGAGGAGGTGCCTTTTATATGAGAGGTCCTCCGGCCATTGGCCGGGGACTCCTTAGGATGGTGCGTGCGGCCCCTTTAAAAGGGAGGGAGCGCACGCGCGCCCTAAGCACAGTGCCCGGGAAGCTGCGCGTGCAGGCAGCAGCAGGAGCACCAGGGGACGCCGGGCGGGGAGACCGGCGGTAAGAGGGACGGCGTCTCTGCCTGTCAGGGGGCAGAGACGCCGATACTACACAGACATCATAAACACAGCAGGGACTCCATCACATAGACATTATACATACACCGGGTACGCCATCACACAGACATCCTACACACACAGCAAGGACGCCATCACACAGACATCATACATACACCGGGCACGCCATCACACAGACATCATACATACACCGGGCACAACCATCACACAGACATCATACATACACCGGGCACGCCATCACACAGACATCATACATACACCGGGCACGCCATCACACAGACATTATACATACACCAGGCACGCCATCACACAGACATCATACATACACCAGGCACGCCATCACACAGACATCATACATACACCGGGCACGCCATCACACAGACATCATACATACACCGGGCACAACCATCACACAGACATCATACATACACCGGGCACGCCATCACACAGACATCATACATACACCGGGCACGCCATCACACAGACATCATACATACACCAGGCACGCCATCACACAGATATCATACATACACCGGGCACGCCATCACACAGACATCATACATACACCGGGCACGCCATCACACAGACATCATACATACACCAGGCACGCCATCACACAGACATCATACATACACCGGGCACGCCATCACACAGACATCATACATACACCAGGCACGCCATCACACAGACATCATACATACACCAGGCACGCCATCACACAGACATCATACATACACCAGGCACGCCATCACACAGACATCATACATACACCGGGCACGCCATCACACAGACATCATACATACACCGGGCACGCCATCACACAGACATCATACATACACCAGGCACGCCATCACACAGACATCATACATACACCGGGCACGCCATCACACAGACATCATACATACACCAGGCACGCCATCACACAGACATCATACATACACCAGGCACGCCATCACACAGACATCATACATACACCAGGCACGCCATCACACAGACATCATACATACACCGGGCACGCCATCACACAGATATGATATAATCTGCGTAAACTCACACATAATATATAATCACAGACATGGGATCTGCCTACATACACATTATGCATGTACTTACACATTATTCATACACATGACATGTAAATACTCACTTCTTCTCCATCATGTCTCCAGAGTGGTAGTGGTGGGGCCTGGTGTTGGCAATCAGTAGCGGAGGGTGGGCTGTAAACAGGAGAGCTGTCAGCCCTGCACTGTCACTGCTATATCCCCTTCCCCTCCCCCTCTAGTCCCGACTGCTGAGTTGCTGGTGACATTACACACTCCCCCCTTCTGTAATAACAGCAGCCACAGATGGAAGAAGGAAGAACTGCAGGGTCTCCCCTCACCTCAGGCCACAGCTCGTTGTCCTCCACAGGCTTGGCCCCGCCCCCTCACCGCCTCAGGATGTGTGCAGTCACTCTGCACAGTAGGATTCCTCTGCTTTTTCTGATGACATTCCCAAAGAGGAGCAGGGAGCGGGAGGAGCAGCTACAAGGTCACACAGCAGCACCTGCAGGGCTGGGTCAGGGAAAGCCTGCCTGTCTGCAAAAAAAAAAGCCAACTAGAGATCTGGGGCAGAGCACTTATGATTCGGGGCCCAAGCCCCGGATCTAAGTGACGCCCCTGCCTATTAGATAAGACTAAATATATGTGTGTGTACGCTTCAATAAAGATTGAGTGATTGCTTAGATGAAATGATAACTATAAGGCTAAGTGCCCACGATGCAGAAATGCTGCAGATTTTTTCTGCATCTCCCTGGCAGGAAAAACGCATGTGGATTTTACATGCGTTTTCCTGCCAGGTAGAAGCATTTATCAAGCGTTCTTCACATGCATTTCCGCATGCGGGTTGACAATCGCTTTCCAAGCGATTTTAGCATCACTTGGAAAAGTGCTTGACAACTTGGTCACACTATATAAATCTACGCAACCGGCATGGATTTATATAGTGTGATCAAGTTAATAGTTAAAAAAAAGAATAAAAATGGTAAAAAAAACCAAAAACATTATACTCACCTTCTGATGGCCCCCGGTCTTCTCTCCGGTGCGTCCGGTCTCTTGTACGGCTCGCGGTGGTGTAAAAGGACCTTCCATGACGTAATTTAGTCATGTGACAGGTCATCTGACCGCTGACGTCAGAGGTCACGTGACCTGTCACATCACTAAATGACGTCATGGAAAGTTCTTTTCTACCATCGCGAGCTGCCGGGGAGCCAGGACGCATTATACAGGAGACCGGGGGCCATCAGAAGGTAAGTATAATGTATACACTGTGTTCCAAATTATTATGCAAATAATATTTTCTCAGATTTTCCCAAATTACCTATATGAATTGCAGTTCATTGTAATTTTCCAGTCAAATAACTATTAGAGTACAATTGAAAGGTTTTTGTACAAACTGCCTATGATAACAGTATATTTTTTAAAAAATAAAACACTCAAACTGCACTCAAAATGCATGTTCCAAATTATTATGCACAGCAGAGTTTTCAACCTTTTCATTTTAATAAAGAACAAAAAAATGATCATTTTTGAAATTATAAGCATTAGCAGGTTATTACAAACTGAAATCAAACCGTTTTCACCTCTAAACTTTATTCTAGGTGATGTTACATTTGCACATAGGACCGCTTGTTCGAAAGGAGCTTCTGACCTCTCTCGTCCATTGAATTTGTCAGGTTTTGGATGGTTTCTGCTTCAATTGTTTTGCATGAGGACAGAATACCCTCCCAGAGCTGTTGCTTAGATGTGAACAGCCTCCCGCCATCATAGACACTCCTTTTGATGATGCTCCAGAGGTTCTCAATGGGGTTGAGGTCAGGGGAGCATGGGGGCCACACCATAAGTTTGTCCCCTTTTATGCCCATAGCAGCCAGAGATGCAGATATGTTATGTGCAGCATGAGACGGGGCATGCATGTATATTTTTTATATAGATTATTGAACCACTATACCATCGGGTGGATGTTGTTGGTATTTATTTATATAACATTAATAACTTCTTACATTCCTTTTCTATGGTGATATACTCACACAACCTTCCCATTATTAGCCATTTACTGTATGCATGGTTTTGGGGGATGTTATGGCTCTTATAGTGTACATGAACCTTGTATTATTATAAATCATCTACCGCAATTGCGTTTTTGCGGGTTTATGATACATATGTTTAAAATTCCTTTTTTTTGGTCTGGATTAGTATCACTGATCTTCTTTACTCTTTTATTGTGTGATACACAGATTTTATATGTTGACTTTATTAATGTCTGTGTACCCTTTGTGTATAGTGCCACCAAATAACCACTGGTTGTCAAAATAACGTTTTTTTAATTTATATCTTTGTTTCTGAATCTTTCTATGACCATAAGTTTGAGTTTTTCTTCTTTTGGTACATATTCCTTCCGAATGGTCCGCCAGTCTATGTTCACGGCAGATATATGTCAACCAATTATTTAATGATTACTTAACCGAATATAATATGGTATATATTTTTGTAGTGACATATATCACCTGCTGAATCCAGTACATGTTCTAACAACCCCGGAAGACACGTAGAGGAGGGCCTCAGAAAACATTTTTTTCCCATTTTTAAGGAGCGGCACTAAAAGACTGGTAAAGCCTATGCACTAAGTGCAAGGGCTGAAAAACATATATATATATATATATATATATATATATATAAGAGAGAATTGTAGAGGTAGGCCTCATACACATCCTGTAAAATTTATAAAAGAGGGCATAATACACTCTTTTTGACTGAGAGACGCCTGTTTACCTTCTAAAAATTATGACTGAGGGCCACCAAAAAATTTGTAGCGAGGGCCGCCTAATGACCCTCTAAAAATTATGAGTGAGGGCCGCCTGATGACCTTCAAAACATTTGGAGCGAGGCCCACTATATAATAAAGCACTGTGGCCCACGTGGAATCTGCCCAGTTGGGTAAATGGCCAGTCTGGGTCTGTAGCAGAGAACAAAGCTTTGACATCAGCTGTAGATTTTTAAATGATCACCAAAAGACAGCACTTCTGTACCCTGTTACATTTTTATTAACAGTCTCAACAATCCTACCACTATAGGGTCTATATTTTGACAGAAATGCAGCACAAAGGGCTGTAGTTGCCCTGTCTTTGCTGCCAAATAAAGACATTTTCACACATCTCATGAAGTCTCTTGCCCACAATCACATCATCAGTCACCATCTGTCTGTCTCAGATTCTAGCTCTACTCTTGGGTGTTCACTTTGATAGGGAAGCAATCACATTTCAGCAATTACCATTCCTGGTGTATCCAGTAAAAAATTCATTGTGGCTAGCCCGAAAGGATACACAATGATGATATTGATAAAAAAAGGGAGCCATATGGTATGATGCATGCATAACAAAGACCCCTGTGACGGCTGGAATGTCACTGCACAAGTTTGAAGCACAAATTAAGATGCAAGTTGTTTTTCCTTTGTATGGATTCTTTCAACTGCTCTTGTATACCAGCAACTGTAACACCAGCATAGATTTTGAAATAAAGTAGAATCCGGATGAGCATTACCATGACATCATTATCGAAGAACTGAGACCAGTAGGATTGTGACACTAAGGATAACCTGGACCAGCACCGATATCATCACAGTTGAGTAGTAGTGAAGAAATTCTCCTTTGTGTCATTGCATCATTGCAAAATAATTGAACCCAGGAATACAGAACAGGACTGTTTTGACATCATCACAGTAAAAGCACAGAGCAAACAGGAAGCAGGATTTCATATGTACTGTATGCTACAGTTGTGCTCAAAAGTTTACATACCCCGGCAGAATTTTTCCATTCTTGGCCTTGTTTCAGAAAATATGAATAACAAAAAAACTTTTTCTCCACCCATGGCTATTGGTTGGGTGAAGCCATTTATTGTTAAACTACTGTGTTTTCTCTTTTTAAATCTTAATGACAACCAAAAAACATCCAAATCACCCTGCACAAAAGTTCACATACCCTGGTGATTTTGGCCTGATAACATGCACAGAATTTGACACAAATGAGTTTGAATGGCTACTAAAGGTAACATCCTCACCTGTGACCTGTTTGCTTGTAAACTGTGTGTGTGCATAAAAGCTGAGTGAGTTTCTGGGATCCAGATAGACTCTTGCATCTTTCATCCAGCCACTGACGTTTCTGGATTGTGAGTCATGGGGAAAGCAAAAGAATTGTCAACGGATCTACGGGAAAAGGGAGTTGAAAATTCTGCCGGGGTATGTAAACTTTTGAGCACAACTGTACATGGGCAGCGCTATTTGAAAACTCTGATTCCTGGTGTGTACTGCGCTTTTATTGAAGTAAGTTGGATGGCATCTGATTCAGTGGGTGAAGCAGCAGCCTCAAGACTGGTGATGCTAGTAACACTTGTACTACAGCGTTGTGCCTGCTGTATGCAAAACTATACTTGGTGAGCCCATATTATATTGCATAGACTCACACATTTTCATTGCAGTTTTACACTATGAAGTTCTTTTGATTTGTTAATTTAGACATCATTGCAGTAGAATCCATAGCAACACAATTGTGATATCATCATAGTTAAAGGGTTATTCTCAGCTTGTGTGTTCCTTCAGCAGCACATGGCTCTGCAGTCTTTTCACTTCCTTTTTGCATGGGGGCGGATACTCCTCCTTGAGTGACAGTTCATGTTTAGTAGCAACATCCTGCTGAGCTTATACTGCTACTGTAACACATTAATGGTCTGTTAGTGCTTATTCTGAAGTCTACAGTGCTGTTATCACTGTAGTCGCATATAGGAATAACAAAGCCTTTGAAGAAGCACCAGCAGGGCTCAAGTGAATGATGAATGGAACTGCTCTGTAAACTGTTGATGGTGGGGTCTGATGATTTTGCAGGACTGATAAACAGCAGCTCAATCAGCTGACAGGGAGATAGAGATGAGTAGCTAACAGCTGTATAAAATATCAATGGGCTGCAGAGAGCTGACTGGGATCTCATTATTTAACTCAGCCTTGAATGTAGATGCTGGGTCAGGTTCTGGTGGTAGATTTTCTTAGCAACAAGCTGTACACTAAGATAAAAGCTCTCATAGCAGGAGAATGACAGCTAATATAAAATGCTAGTGAATTGCAAACTTGCTTATTTCCATGCTGTCTAACTCACTATACCAATTTTAATAACTTGTGAATATCCCTTTAAGTAGTAGTGAATGCAGATGAGAAAGCACAAGCTGTAAAGGGAATCTGTCACCCCCTGGGACTTATCTGACCTCTAATATGGGCATCCAGGTGATAGAAATGTAAATCTATACCTACCTGTATGCCTCATATTAGAGGTCTTGTTGCTGTGAAATGTCTTTTTATTCAATCAAGTTTCTGATGCTTGCAGGCCCAGGGACTGGAAGAAATCCCCGCCTACTGTGTGAATTACAATGTTTCCCCCCTCCTCTGCATGTCACAGTGCCTGGATTTGGCTGCTGCAACTGCACATCACAGATCATTGTGACATGCAGGGGAAGGGGGAATCATTATAATTGCTACAGGGGGCAGGGATTTCTTCCAGTCCCCGGGACTGGAACACATCAGTAAGGCTATGTGCCAACAATGCAGAAATGCTCTGGATTTTTCCTGAGCGTTTCTGCATCTCCCTGGTAGAAAAAAACGCATGCCGATTTTACATGTGTTTTTTACTGCCAGGTAGAAACGTTTGTGAAGCGTTTTAAACATGTGATTTCGCATGCGGGTTGTCAAGTGCTTTTCCAAGCGATTTTAGCATCACTTGGAAAAGTGCTTTACAACTTGGTCACACTATATAAATCCATGCAACCGGCATGGATTAATCTAGTGTGACCAAGTTACGATGCTGCAAATGCAGCATCAATAGTAAAAAAAAAAAGAATAAAAATGGTGAAAATAAAAAATAAACATTATACTCACCTTCCGATGGCTCCCGGTCTCCTGTACGGTGCATCCGGTGTCTTCGGCGGCTCGTGGTGGTGTAAAAGAACCTTCCATGACGTCATTTAGTCATGTGAGAGGTCACGTGACTGCCAACGTCAGCGGTCGCGTGACCTGTCACATGACTAAATGATGTAATGGAAGGTCCTTTTACCACCGCAAGCAGCCGAAAACACAGGAGAAGGAGACCGGGGGCCATCAGGAGGTGAGTATATGTTTATTTTTTAATTTAATTATATTTGAACTACAGGTACTATAGTACCCGGGTCTGGAGGAGAGTCTCTTCTTCTCCAGACCCGGGTACCATCCGCGCATTGAACCGCATAATATCCACATGTGCACATGTAGTGATGCGGATATTATGCGGTCCAATGCAAGTCAATGGCGTCTCAAACGCCGTGATTCCGCAGAAATAAGTAGCTTTTTATAATACCAGCATAATTAATGAAATTTCTTAAATCTTATGCACATGCTGTTTGTTTGTTTTTTCGACACGTAGTTTGAGCCCTGCTACATTTTTTCCAAGATGCAGCATGCCAATTCTTTCAGAGTTTTTCTAATTTTCAAATGAAAGGGTGAAAAGTGCAAGTAAAAATGCTGCAAAAATCTGCAACATTCTACATAGTGTTTTTCCTGCCACCGCTCTAGGTTATGATGCAGAAAAAAACTCCATCTACTCTTGTAGATCCTGATTTAAAGAAGTTGTGCACTACTTTATATTATTCCCCCAATGTATCCTCCCGGGGCGCCTAAGACTTTTTGTAAATACCTTCCGTTGCAGATAATGCCTATGAGCGGCGCTATCGGTGACGTCACAACAAGTGAGGCGTGACTCGGCGCTGGAGTCCCTGCGGTGGCTGCTGGGTTGTGGGTGGGGATATCCCCCGCGTTACAACCGGCATTCACCGCACGCTTTCCCAATGAATGAGGAGAGGCAGAGCGCGTGGTGGATGCCGGGTGTGACGCGGGGGGTAACCCCGCCCACAGCCTGGCATCCACCGTGGAACCAGGAAGACAGAGACCCCCGGCTGCTGCCAGCCCTTGTCGTGACATCAGCGGATGTCAGAGCCCGCTGCAACTGGGGGTCACGTGATACCTGTGAGCAGCCAGTGATAGCGCCCCTCACATGCATTGTCTGCAACGGAAGGTATTTACAAAAAGTCTTAGGGGCCCTGGAGGGATACATTGGGGGGGGGGGGGGGAGTAATCTAAAGTAATGGACAACCCCTTTAAAACTACAAACCAGCATAAATGTAACATCATCTCAATATGCCCCAGCAGCCGGCATTGTCACCATGAAGCCAAGTTCTAAAATATAATGGTTTTCCAAGGTGATCAGTGTCATTATATAGACATTGTACAGTTAACATAGGAACTCACAGGTGTTATAAAAGGGGTGTAAAAGTGTCTTAAAGGCAGGGGAGTACATAGAAATCATGGAGCCCCATAGCAGAAGCTGTAATTGGGCCCAAACCCCCACAAAAAAAAATATATTTGTCTGTGTCACAGAAAAGCAGATCTCACAACTTTCCAGCATAGTAATTTTCCTCCTGCTGAAGTCCTAGATTCCTCTTTCATTGCCCCCATAAAGTATGATGCCAATAAAAGTACCCCCAAGCACAGTATGATATCCCCATGGTGCATTCCTCCACATGCACAGTATAATGACCCTATTGTACCCCACTTCAACTCCCAAGGCAAAGTATGGTGACCCCAACACAGTATAATCCCCCAACTGTGACTCCCACACAGCCGTCCATACAGTATAATGGGCCTACATACAGTATAATGGCCCGCACTAGCCCTCCAAACAGTATAATGGCCCCCCCACAGCCCTCCAAACAGTATTATGGATCCCACGCAAACCTTCACACCGTATAATTGCTTTCATAAAGTATAATGGCCCCCCACATAGCCCTCAAAATATTATAATGGCCCCACATTACATACATACATATACATACATACTTACATTATAATGGCCCAACAGCCTTCCATATAGTATAATACGCCACCCATAATCCTCCATATAGGATAATGCGCCCCCAATAATCCTCCATATAGTATAATGAACTTCTCATGGTCCTCCATAGAATATAATGCACTCCCCATAGTCCTCCATACAGTATATTACAAACCCCATAGGGTAAAATGCAGCCTCCATATAGTATAATGCACCCCACAGTCCTGCATTATTTTGGGCACCATGTACTCATTGATTTTAAAATACCGTATATGTTAAATAAGCGGACCCGAGTATAAGCCGAGGCCCCTAATTTTACCACAAAAAAACTGGGAAAATGTATTGACTTGCGTATAAGCATAGGGTGGGAAATGCAGCAGCTACTGGTAAATTTCCCCATCCTGGCATGTGTGGCACCCCTCATCCCCCAATCCTGGTATGTATGGCACCCCTCATCCCCCAATCCTGGTACGCATTGCTCCCTCATCCCCCAATCCTGAAATGTATGGCACCCCTCATCCCCCAATCCTGGTATGCGTGGCCTCCTCATCCCCCAATCCTGGCATGCGTGGCTTCTTCATCCCCCAATCTTGGTATGCGTGGCCTCCTCATCCCCCAATCCTGGTATGTGTGGCCTCCTCATCCCCTAATCCTGGTATGCGTGGCCCGCTCATCCCCCAATCCTGGTATGCATGACCCCATCATCACCCAATCCTGGTATAGGTGGCCCCATCATCCCCCAATCCTGGTATGCGTGGCCCCCTTATTCCCCAATACTGGTATGCGTGTCCCCCTCATCCCCTAATCTTGGTATGCGTGGCTTCCTCATCCCCCAATCTTGGTATGCGTGGCCTCCTCATCCCCCAATCCTGGTATGTGTGGCCTCCTCATCCCCCAATCCTGGTATGTGTGGCCTCCTCATCCCCCAATCCTGGTATGTGTGGCCTCCTCATCCCCCAATCCTGGTATGTGTGGCCCCATCACTGCACACACAAAAAAATAAACACTTATACTCACCTTCCTTCCTCACGGGCGTGGAGAAGAGGGAATATTCATGTCCCTTTAGCAGCGGCTACTACGTGTGCCCCGCTCCTCCGCCGCCGAAACCTCCCTCCCCCCCAATACTAAACTATCCTCCTCGTTCCCCCGCTGCTTCGGGTCCTCCCGGCTCAGGGGCCCGCCAGCTCATTGGCCCCATAGCAGTGGCGGGGTCTGCTGCCATTGGCGGTGTGCCACTGCTTAAAGGGGTTGTCTGAGTTAATGATATTGATTACCTATCCTTAGGATAGGTCATTAATATTAGTTCGCTGGGGGTCTGCAACCTGACACTCTCACCAAACAACTGCTATCAGCTCCAACTGGATGTAAATGGTAAAGGAAGCTGAAAAGCTCAGCTCTATTCACTATGTAATGACCATTGCTGATAACTGTACATCAGCATCTATTTGTGAGAATAGGAGATGAAGTATTTTCTTACAATGAGTCCTTTGAATCAGATAGAATAAGAAGGTTTTGAATGGAATTTGACAGTATTACACAAGCACTGAGCAATACCTTCAAAGGTTCATAAAGACAATCCTTCATCTGATTTTCAGACAGTTAGGCTGTGTGCACACGATGCGTTTTTAATGCGTTTCCGCTGCGGAAACATCGCGGAAACGCATTAAAAACGCATGGTAGAAGGGCAGCAATGTTCCCCAATGGAAATCCGCATGTGCTGTGCCCATGCTGCGGATTTTTCCGCAGCGTTTATGCTGCGCTCAAAAATCCGCAGCATGTCCATTAATTTTGCGGAAAAGCTGCGTTTTCGCCGCCATTGACTTGCATTAGAACGCGCCAATACCGCAAGACTGCATTTGTACTTGCATTATTGGCGCGTTCTAATGTGCGGATGGTACCCGAGTGTGGAGAAGATGAGACTTTCCTCCACACCCAGGTACCATTAAAAAGCTGTAAAAACAAGAATAAAATAAAAAATAAGATATATTCACCTTTCGACGGCCCCCGGTCTCCTTCCCTCTGCTTGCGTGCAAGACTGAAGGACCTTCGGTGACGTCACAGTCATGTGACCGCAGGCCCTTCAGAGCAGTGTCTCGCGATATCCCGGCAGCCAGGAACAAGCCAGGAACGAACGCGGCAGCACACGCCGGGCCATCGGAGGGTAAGTATAGCTTTATTTTTTTATTTTTAAACATTCTTATGGTCACACTATATAAATCCATGCCGGTTGCATGGATTTATATAGTGTGACGTAGTTGTCAAGCACTTTCCAGGTGATGCTAAAATCGCCTGTAAAGCGCTTGTCAATCCGCATGCGGAAACGCATGTAGAAACGCATGTGAATCCGCATGTATTCCGCAGGAAAAACGCATGTACAATCCGCATGCGTTTTTCTGCCAGGGAGATGCAGAAATGATGCAGAAATTTTCTGCTTCATTTCTGCATCGTGTGCACATACCCTTAATGATAATCACAATTAATTGAATCTAAAAAATTCTAAATAAACTATTTGCCATAAGGCTATGTGCGCACGATGCGGATTTGAAGCAGAAGTTTCCTGAGCGTTTTTGCCTCTCCCTGGCAGAAAAAACGCATGCGTTTCTGATGCGTTTTTTACGTGCGTTTTTTTAAGCGTTTTTGTACATCAATGAATTCCTTTTGGAGCTAAATAAAGTTATTTGGTGGGACATTGCTTAAACCCTTGGATTACCATCAGAACTGGGGTGAGTATATTGGTTCATTTAAATAATTAAAGAATGGGTCTCTTGTAGTTAAAATAAAGTGTTTACTCTGTCTGTGTGTTTATTTAACTCTTTACTTTACTTTAATTAAGTTTGGTCATGAAAAGGTCTGATTGACACCTTGTCATAACCAAACAAAAGAGCTGGGTGTCAGCTAATCCCATTCACCCAATCTTCATTAGCATTTCTATTCATGTAATTTATGCGGCTGCTGTGAGCTGCTAATTTTAGCCGGGAAGGTGCCATTAGGCAACCATGGTCCATGGCCATAATTAACATCTCACCACTGGTTCGTTAACCACTACGTCCCCCCGATCAGCACTCAGCAGCGCTTTTGGACACAACATATTTTTGTTGCGTCCAAAATGCGGTGTCCTAATGCCGCACTTTTGTTGTCGGTAAATGTGAATCCACCGCATATGATGACACTTCAATCGGTCAAAATCTGCAGCGGAGACTGGCGTGTCCGCAACAGAAATTGACATGCTGCAGGTGAGTTTGGGTACGTGGCCACGGTCAGGAGCCGCTGCAGGTTTGACGCTGCGTGTTTATACAGCGTCAAACCCGCAGCGTCCAGATATTACAGCATAGTGGATGGGATCTCTAGAAATCCCACGTCCACTATGCATGCATCAGAGGCTGTGGATCACCCTCAGACACGGACATGCAGCACGTCTTTCAGGACCGCAGCATGTCAAATTCTCTTGCGGAGTCGCTAGTGTCCGCAACAGATATTTTACCACTAGAAAGTATAGAATGCGGTAAATCTGCATGGTTCAGTGGGCTCCCGCGTCATTTTTATAACCAGCACAGGGAAAGCCCTCCGCTAGGGGCTGATATTAGTAGCCGGGAAGGGGCCCTTAGCCAACAATGTTCCCTGGATATTAATATCAGACGACAGCTGTTTGTTTAGCCTTTACCGGCTAGATTGCAGAGGGACCCCAGAAAAAAATTGACATGGGGTCCCCCTATAAAATCTAACCAGAAAAGGCTAAACTAAACAGCTGCGGGCTGATATTAATAGCCAGGGAAGGGGCCTTCCGCGGCTATTAATATCACCCCTCAGCAGTCTCAGAAATGGCTCGTCCATAAGATGTGCCAAATCTGGCGCTTAGCCTCGCTCTTCCCACTGCCCTGTAGTGGTGGCAGTGGGGTAATGGGGTTGGGGTTCAAGTCAGCCTTGTATTGGTGGCTGACGTGAAGCCCAGGTTAGTAATGGAGGGTGTCTATAAGACGCCCCCATTACTAACTGCGTAGTAAAGTTGTCGAAGCTTTTTCAATAAATACATGGCCAGAATAAAGTATTTTAATGAAATAAAAAACACATGTTTTTTTTTTAAAATACTTTATTGTACGCCTCCGCGAAGCCATCAATCATTGACGATTGTCCCTCGACGATCCATGTCACTTCTATAGCAGTGACATCAGCAACCACTGTTGTTACAGCTGTAAAAGCCAGCAATGTATACTGACAAGGAGTGTAAAATCACTCCTGTCAGTATACATTGCTGCAGGAGGTCACTGGGGTTCATCAGCTGAAAATTAGCTGATGAGCCCCAGTGAGCTAACTACCATGAGAGCATTCTTGAGAAAACTTGAGAAAATGCAAAGATGAATCGGAGCCAATATCTTGATCAGTGCCGTACTGCCAATGGCGGCAGACCACGTGGACGCTATGGGGCCCATGAGCTCTGAGACGTCTCAGTGCATAGGGCGTGATGATGTCACTACAGCGCGCCCTTTGTGCTGAGCAGTGCAGAGGGTCAAAAGACACGCTGCAAAGACCGGAGCAGCGTGGAACGGGGACAGGTATTTAACTATATGGGGATCATAATAATGTATGGAGGACTCAATGGGGCCCATAATACTGTATGCTGGACTATATGGGGCTCATAATACTGTATGGAGGACTATGTGGGGCAGGTATATGTGGGGGGGGCATTATACTGTTTGCTAGAATATGTGGGGGCTAGTGTTGAGCGATACCTTCCGATATCAGGAAATATCGTATCGGATTGGATCAGGCCGATACCCAAAAAGTATCGGATATCGCCGATTCCGATACCGGAAACCAATGCAAGTCAATGGGACACAAATATCGGAATGAAAATAAACCCTTTCTTTCCTTGTAGGTTAATTCTACATGAAGTAAAACAACTAAGAATAATGTAGAATGACATGAAAAGCCGGCAATTCATCAGCGGCATACACCGGTACCCGACAATTTACAACAGAAAGAATAGAGCTTCACACATAGATTAGATAGATAGAAACATGTCAGTCACATATATATGAAGTACAGTGACAGTGTTGCTTACTGTACTTGTCATTTAGTGTAAAGGATTTATTAAAAAAAATATTAGTGTTTTCGTGCACCGTCTCTTTAAAAAAGCCGGCCGGCAATTCAGCATCTGTACCCGACAATTTATAACAGACAGAATAGAGCTTCACACATAGATTAGATAGATAGAAACATGTCAGTCACATATATAAGAAGTACAGTGACAGTGTTGCTTACAGAACTTGTCATTTAGTGTAAAGGATTTATTAAAAAAAATATTAGTGTTTTCGTGCACCGTCTCTTTAAAAAAGCCGGCCGGCAATTCAGCATCTGTACCCGACAATTTATAACAGACAGAATAGAGAATCACACATAGATTAGATAGATAGAAACATGTCAGTCACATATATATGAAGTACAGTGACAGTGTTGCTTACTGTACTTGTCATTTAGTGTAAAGGATTTATTAAAAAAAATATTAGTGTTTTCATGCACCGTCTCTTTAAGAAAGCCGGCCGGCAATTCAGCATCTGTACCCGACAATTTAGAATAGAAGGAATAGAGAATCACACATAGATTAGATAGATAGAAACATGTCAGTCACATATATATGAAGTACAGTGACAGTGTTGATTACTGTACTTGTCATTTAGTGTTAAAATAAAGGATTTATTTAAAAAAAAATTGGCGTGGGGGTCCCCTTAATTTTAGGCTCTAGCGGAGGTTAAGCAGACAGCTGGGGCAAATGTTTGAAGCCTGGGAAGGGGGTAATACCCACGGAGCTTCCCAGGCTACTAATATCAGCCCCCAGCTGAATACCTAGCCTTTACTAGCTATTAAAATGGGGGAACCCCCCCAAAAAAATAACGTGGGGTCCCCCCTAATTTAATAGCTAGCACAGGCTAGGCAGACAGCTGGGGGCTGATATTAATAGCCCAGGAAGGGTGCCATGAATATTGGCCCCCTCCCAGGCTAGAAACACCAGCCGTCAGCCGCCCCAGAAATGGCGCATCCATAGGATGCGCCAATTCTGGCACTTAGCCTCGCTCTTCCACGCTGCCCTGGTGCGGTGGCAGGGGGTAATAGGGTTGGGGTTGATGTCAGCTTATAATGCCAGCTGACATCAAGCCCAGGTTAGTAATGGAGAGGCGTCTATAAGACACCCCCATTACTAACCCCATAGTCAAAGTTAAAAGAAAACACAAACACCCAGAGTAAAGTCCTTTAATTGAAATAAAGACACAATTCTTTATTGTTCTAAATTAAACCATACTTACCATCACGCCCATTCCAGCTGAAGCCAACGATCTCCTGCAATAAAAGAAAAATAATAAAGCAACCTCATCCTTACCTTTCGATGGTTCCCAGGACAGCTCCAGCTCTGCTACATCGAGATGACAGGCTGGACCGCAGCAGAAAGCTGCCATCCAGCCTGTCATCCCGCAGACACTGAGAAGCGCAGGCATGCTTGCGCTCCTCAGTGTCTCTCTGTGACGTCATCCAGATGAGCCGAGTTCATGTCCAATGAACTCAGCTCACCTCATGTACGTCACTGACAGCGTGGGAAAATTCTCCTGCACTCAGCGCTTCAGCGTGAGAATTCTCCCACGCTGTCAGTGACATACATGAGGTGAGGTCATGTCCAATGAACTCAGCTCACCTCATGCACGTCACTGACAGCGTGGGAAAATTCTCACGCTGAAGTGCTGAGTGCAGGAGAATTTTCCCACGCTGTCAGTGACGTACATGAGGTGAGCTGAGTTCATTGGACATGACCTCGGCTCATCTGGATGCCGTCACAGCCATACACTGAGGAGTGGAAGTATGCCTGCGCTTCTCAGTGTCTGCGGGATGACAGGATGGATGGCAGCGTTCTGCTGCGGTCCAGCCTGTCATCTCGATGTAGCAGAGCTGAAGCTGTCGTGGGAGCCATGGAAAGGTAAGGATGATGTTGCTTTATTATTTTACTTTTATTGCAGGAGATCGTTGGCTTCAGCTGGAATGGGCGTGGTGGTAAGTATGGTTTAATTTAGAACAATAAAGAATTGTGTGTTTATTTCAATTAAAGGACTTTTTTCTGGGTGTTGTGTTTTTTTAAATACTTTACTAGAAATTCATGGTGGTCATGTCTAATATTGGCGTGACCCCATGAATTTTGGGCTTAGGGCCAGCTGATAATGCCAAGCTGGCCTTAACCCCTTTATTACCCAGTGAGCCACCGCACCAGGGCCCTGGATGAGTTGGGTACAGCGCCAGAAGATGGCGCTTCTATGAACGCGCCATTTTCCGGGGCGGCTGCGGACTGCAATTTGCAGCGGGGGTGGCCCAGAAAGCTTGGGTCTCCCTGCGCTGCGGATTCCAGCCCCCAGCTGCCTAGTTGTATCTGGCTGGGCACAAAAATAGGGCGAAGCCCCACGCATTTTTTTTTTAAATTATTTCATGAAATTCATGGAATAATTAAGAAAAAAAGGGCTTCCCTATATTGTTGTGTCCAACCAGGTACAAATAGGCAGCTGGTGGTTGGGGGCAGCCCATTCCTGCCTGCTGTACCTGGCTGGACACAAATATAGTGCGAAGCCCCACGTCAATTTTTTTTTAATTATTTCATGAAATAATTTTTTTAAAAAAGGGCTTCCCTATATTGTTGTGTCCGGCCAGGTACAAATAGGCAGCTGGTGGTTGGGGGCAGCCTGTTCCTGCCTGCTGTACCTGGCTGGACACAAATATAGGGCGAAGCCCCACGTCAATTTTTTTTTAAATAAATCCTTTATTTTAACACTAAATGACATTTGAGGAGTTAATAAAGATGCAGTCCCTAAATTATTATTTATTTTTTAATCAATTTTTCCCAAAACTTTTGACGTGGGCTTCGCCATATTTTTGTATGCTAGCCAGGTACAGCATCCAGCTTCTATGAACGCGCCATTTTCCGGGGTGGCTGCGGACTGCAATTTTCAGCGGGGGGGGGGGCAGAAAGCTTGGGCCTCCCTGCGCTGCAGATTCCATCCCCCAGCTGCCTAGTTGTACCTGGCTGGACACAAAAATAGGGAGAAGCTTCACGTATTTTTTTTTTTTAATTATTTCATGAAATTCATGAAATAATTAAGAAAAAAAGGGCTTCCCTATATTGTTGTGTCCAACCAGGTACAAATAGGCAGCTGGTGGTTGGGGGCAGCCCGTTCCTGCCTGCTGTACCTGGCTGGACACAAATATAGTGCGAAGCCCCACGTCAATTTTTTTTAAATCATTTCAGGAAATTCATGAAATAATTAAAAAAAATTGATGTGGGGCTTCGCCCTATATTTGTGTCCAGTCAGGTACAGCAGGCAGGAACGGGCTGCCCCCAACCACCAGCTGCCTATTTGTACCTAGCCGGACACAACAATATAGGGAAGCCCTTTTTTTCTTAATTATTCCATGAATTTCATGAATTAAAAAAAAAAAAACGTGGAGCTTCGCCCTATTTTTGTGTCCAGCCAGGTACAACTAGGCAGCTGGGGGCTGGAATCTGCAGCGCAGGGAGGCCCAAGCTTTCTGGGCCCCACCCGCTGCAAATTGCAGTCCGCAGCCGCCCCGGAAAATGGCGCGTTCATAGAAGCGCCATCTTCTGGCGCTGTACCCAACTCATCCAGGGCCCTGGTGCGGTGGCTCACTCGGTAATAAAGGGGTTAAGGCCAGCTTGGCATTATCAGCTGGCCCTAAGCCCGAAATTCATGGGGTCACGCCAATATTAGACATGACCACCATGAATTTCTAGTAAAGTATTTAAAAAAAACACAAACACCCAGAAAAAAGTCCTTTAATTGAAATAAACACACAATTCTTTATTGTTCTAAATTAAACCATACTTACCATCACGCCCATTCCAGCTGAAGCCAACGATCTCCTGCAATAAAAGAAAAATAATAAAGCAACCTCATCCTTACCTTTCCATGGCTCCCACGACGGCTCCAGCTGTGCTACATCGAGATGACAGGCTGGACCGCAGCAGAACGCTGCCATCCAGCCTGTCATCCCGCAGACACTGAGAAGCGCAGGCATACTTCCACTCCTCAGTGTCTGGCTGTGACGGCATCCAGATGAGCCGACAATGAACTCGGCTCACCTCATGTACGTCACTGACAGCGTGGGAGAATTCTCCTGCACTCAGCGCTTCAGCGTGAGAATTTTCCCACGCTGTCAGTGACGTGCATGAGGTGAGGTCATGTCCAATGAACTCGGCGCACCTCATGCACGTCACTGACAGCGTGGGAGAATTCTCACGCTGAAGCGCTGAGTGCAGGAGAATTTTCCCACGCTGTCAGTGACGTGCATGAGGTGAGCTGAGTTCATTGGACATGACCTCGGCTCATCTGGATGACGTCACAGAGAGACACTGAGGAGCGCAAGCATGCCTGCGCTTCTCAGTGTCCGCGGGATGACAGGCTGGATGGCAGCGTTCTGCTGCGGTCCAGCCTGTCATCTCGATGTAGCAGAGCTGAAGCTGTCCTGGGAACCATGGAAAGGTAAGGATGAGGTTGCTTTATTATTTTACTTTTATTGCAGGAGATCGTTGGCTTCAGCTGGAATGGGCGTGGCGGTAAGTATGGTTTAATTTAGAACAATAAAGAATTGTGTCTTTATTTCAATTAAAGGACTTTTTTCTGGGTGTTTGTGTTTTTTTTAAATACTTTACTAGAAATTCATGGCGGTCATGTCTAATATTGGCGTGACCCCATGAATTTCGGGCTTAGGGCCAGCTGATAATGCCAAGCTGGCCTTAACCCCTTTATTACCCAGTGAGCCACCGCACCAGGGCCCTGGATGAGTTGGGTACAGTGCCAGAAGATGGCGCTTCTATGAACGCGCCATTTTCCGGGGCGGCTGCGGACTGCAATTTGCAGCGGGTGGGGCCCAGAAAGCTTGGGTCTCCCTGCGCTGCAGATTCCAGCCCCCAGCTGCCTAGTTGTACCTGGCTGGACACAAAAATAGGGCGAAGCGCCACACATTTTTTTTTTTAATTATTTCATGAAATTCATGGAATAATTAAGAAAAAAAGGGCTTCCCTATATTGTTGTGTCCGGCTAGGTACAAATAGGCAGCTGGTGGTTGGGGGCAGCCCGTTCCTGCCTGCTGTACCTGGCTGGACACAAATATAGGGCGAAGCCCCACATAATTTTTTTTTAATTATTTCATGAATTTCCTGAAATAATTAAAAAAAAATTGACGTGGGGCTTCACACTATATTTGTGTCCAGCCAGGTACAGCAGGCAGGAACGGGCTGCCCCCAACCACCAGCTGCCTATTTGTACCTAGCCGGACACAACAATATAGGGAAGCCCTTTTTTTCTTAATTATTCCATGAATTTCATGAAATAATTAAAAAAAAAAAAACGTGGAGCTTCTCCCTATTTTTGTGTCCAGCCAGGTACAACTAGGCAGCTGGGGGATGGAATCTGCAGCGCAGGGAGGCCCAAGCTTTCTGCCCCCCCCCCCGCTGAAAATTGCAGTCCGCGGCCGCCCCGGAAAATGGCGCGTTCATAGAAGCTGGATGCTGTACCTGGCTGGCATACAAAAATATGGCGAAGCCCACGTCAAAAGTTTTGGGAAAAATTGATTAAAAAATAAATAATAATTTAGGGACTGCATCTTTATTAAGTCCTCAAATGTCATTTAGTGTTAAAATAAAGGATTTATTTAAAAAAAAAATGGCGTGGGATCCCCCATAATTTTAGTCTCTAGCGGAGGTTAAGCAGACAGCTGGGGCAGATGTTTGAAGCCTGGGAAGGGGGTAATACCCACGGAGCTTCCCAGGCTACTAATATCAGCCCGCAGCTGAATACCTAGCCTTTACTAGCTATTAGAATGGAGGACCCCCCCCCAAAAAAATGACGTGGGGGCCCCCCTAATTTTAGTCTCTAGCGGAGGTTAAGCAGACGGCTGGGGCAGATGTTTGAAGCCTGGGAAGGGGGTAAAACCCACGGAGCTTCCCAGGCTACTAATATCAGCCCCCAGCTGAATACCTAGCCTTTACTAGCTATTAAAATGGGGGACCCCCCCAAAAAAAATGACATGGGGTCCCCCCTATTTTAATAGCTAGCAAAGGCTAGTGTTATGCACACGCCCGGGCTGAGCGGCGTGTGCGTGTGATTGTAGTGATTCCACTGGACCATGAACCGGAGAGTGCCTGGAGGGGCGTGACTAAGTATCTGGCCGATCCGACCAAGATGGCACGACGGCATACGACGCCAGTGCACCAGGGAGAAACCGGGCAGAGGGACCAGGTGCTACTCCAGGTCAAACTCCGGACACGGGGGTTGACCCACACAGGGATTACTGGATCAGGCTGGTTAGGCTGGCGCACAGACTGGAGGGTATAGGCAGGCACGACTGGTATGCAGGCAGGCGGGTAAAGGCAAGCGCAGCTAGAGTGCAGTCAGGGAGACACTAGCAGGTAGGAACACAGGCGGGATAGGACCCAGTACACACTGGGACTCAGGAACAATACAGGTAGAGGGGTACAGGCAAGCACAGCTAGAGTGCAGACAGGGAGGCACTAGCAGGTAGGAACACAGGCGGGATAGGACCCAGTACACACTGGGACTCAGGAACAGGCAGGTTAGGCTGGCACAGACTGGTGGATATAAGCAAACACGGCAGGTATGCAGATGGGTGGATACAGGCGAGTATGCAGGCAGGGAGGTACTGGCCGAAAGGACGGGCTGGAGCACAGAAAGGTTAAGGCCCAGTACAGACTGGGTCACAGAACCGCAGATGCGGTAGACAACCACAGCAGAGAGGGAACGCCCGAAGCGGTGGGCAAGAACAGAGCAGGACGGGGCTGCAGGAGCAGCGAGCACAAGCAGGGCAGGACAGGACTGCCGGAGCAGCGGGCAGAAGCAGGGCAGGACAGGACTGCCGGAGCAGCGGGCAGAAGCAGGGCAGGACAGGACTGCCGGAGCAGCGGGCAGAAGCAGGGCAGGACAGGACTGCCGGAGCAGTGGGCAGAAGCAGGGCAGGCTAGAACCGCCGGAGCGGTAAGCAAAGGAGTCAGAGCAGACTAGAACCGCCGGAGCGGTGAGCAAAGGAGTCAGAGCAGGTTAGAACCACCGGAGCGGTGAGCAAAGGAGTCAGAGCAGGCTAGGCTGAGTAGGGGGGACAGGGCTCTGTTCACACGGAACAGACAGGAAGGGAAAGGCAGAGCCAGACACCCACAGGGTACTAGCAGAGAAGTAGCGAGTGGACCACAAACTCACAAACGGGAGTACAGAGACAACAAGCAGGAGTTAGGTACGAGTTCAGACTCTGCAGAAAAAGGAAGGGAACGGACATAGAGGCAAAACAGGTAAAGGATAGGAGAGAGTTCAGACTGGAACTGAGTGTACGGAGGAGACCGACACTGCAGCGGAATACAGGAGCGGGTCTGGGAATACGGCCCCCAGAGAGGCAGGACGAACAGGCAAGGTGCGTGTTCAGACAGGACAGACAAGATACAGGAGCAGGTCTAGGTAATCGGCCCCTAGAAGGCAGGAGGAACAGGCTAGGAGCGTGTTCAGACAGGTCAGACAAGATACAGGAACGGGTCTAGGTAATCGGCCCCTAGAAGGCAGGAGGAACAGGCTAGGAGCGTGTTCAGACAGGCCTGGAAATACAGCCTCCAGGATAGGCAGACAAGAGAACACAGAACGGGACCTGGCACCTTCAGAGTGCAAGCACACACTGAATGAAACACTATGCTCAGGCAGGAATAGATGGGAGCAGCTGAGCTATATACCAGGTGACAGACAGCAATAGGCTGAGGACGCACAAGGGGTGTGACCCACAGCAGGTACAAAAAGCAGGAAGTGATCGGGCGCCGCCCTTAAGCAGCAGAAACAGACACAAACAGACAGCATGGAGGGAAGCCAGAGAGACATTCTGGACAGGAGATCAAGTGCGCGCTCTTGCACAGTGGGAGATGGACCACTATGCAAGGACGCCGCCAGGTATGTTACAGTACCCCCCCCCTTACGCCCCCTCTTCTTCAGGCCTGCCAGAATCTTCCGCAGGGAATTCGAGGGCCAATTCTTCACTTCGAAGAGATCACTTCCCCTGTCCACCGGAAAAACTGGTCTCCTCTGGGTAGCTAGGATGCTACCTCCCATCCAGCCACCCTTAGCAACAGACGAAACGGGTGGAGTACCAGGAACAGCACACAAGGAAGTCTCTCTCCACATATTTTCAGGTGGCACCCCAGAGGGTACAGGAGACAACTGGAAGTCCTCCACCGGGTTGGAGGGGGACAGAGACTTGGGGGTAATCTCTGCTTCGAGGTACATCTTGTCAAGCTCACAGGAAGAAATAGACGGGTTATCAGGTACATAATGAGGAAAAGTCACTGTCTCTTTGTTTTCTGGTGGTACCCCGGAGGATTCAGGAAACAACTGGAGGACCTCCGCCGGGTCAGAAGAGTGCAGAGGCTCAGAGAAAACATCTGCTTCAGAGTACACTAGGTCGGACTCACTGGACGAAGCAGGCGAGGTATCGGGTACCGAGTATAGGAAAGTCTCTGTCCATTCTCCACCAGGTGGCACCCCGAAGGGTTCTGGAGACAACTGGCGGTCCTCCGCCTGGTCAGAGGGGTGTAGAGACTCACGGGTAACCTCTGCTTCAGAGTACACTAGGTCGGACTCACTGGACGAAGCAATCGAGGTATCAGATCCAGGATATAGGAAAGTCTCTGTCCATTTACCACCAGGTGGCACCCCGAAGGGTTCTGGAGACAACTGGAGGTCCTCCGCCTGGTCAGAGGAGTGTAGAGACTCGGGAGTAACCACTGCTTCAGAGTACACTAGGTTGGACTCACTGGACGAAGCGAGCGAGGTATCAGGTACAGAGTATAGGAGAGTCTCTGTCCTTTCGCTACCAGGTAGCACCCCGAAGGGTTCAGGAGACAACTGGAGGTCCTCCGCCTGGTCGGAGGGGTGTAGAGACTCGGGAGTAACCTCTGCTTCGGAGTACACTAGGTTGGACTCACTGGACGAAGCGAGCGAGGTATCAGGTACAGAGTATAGGAGAGTCTCTGTCCTTTCGCTACCAGGTAGCACCCCGAAGGGTTCAGGAGACAACTGGAGGTCCTCCGCCTGGTCGGAGGGGTGTAGAGACTCGGGGGTAACTACCACTTTGGGGTACCCATTGTCAGGCTCACAGGACGAAGCGGACAAAGTATCGAGTACCGGGTGTAGAGAATTCTCTCTCCATTTGTCATCGAGTGGTATCCCGGAGGATTCAGGAGGCAACAGGGGGTCCTCCGCCAGGTAGTAGAGGTGCACAGACTCTGAGGTAACCACAGCTTTGGAGCATCCTTGGACATGCACACCGGTTAAAGTGGGTGAAGCATCTGATGCCGGGTGCAGGAAGTTCTCCTGTGTGGAGTCTGGATGGGCAGAAGTCTCTTCGGGCAGGAGAACTGGTGCACTACCCACGCACATTACCCGTTGGGGCTTCTCCGGGATACAGGGAGATGAAGCTTCAGTAGGGACTTCAAGGTTGGGGTCAGGAGGTCTCAGGGAGGACAGACCCTGGCGTGACGGCTTGCCTCTACGTCTAGCACGTCTGGACTGCCTCTTGAGGTTGGGAGAAGTATTCCGGAAAGCGTAGTCACCCTGTGAGGATTCTGGGTGGGCAGTAGTCTCATTGGGCTGGAGGACTATTGCGCTACCCACACACATTACCCATTGGGGCTGCTCCGGGATATTGGGAAGTGAAGCTTCAGCAGGAGCCTCCGGGTTAGGATCATCGAAGACCATTAGAAAGGCCACCAGGAAGGCCATTAGGTCCAGGAGGATCGGATCCTGTGTTTCATATAGGGGGTTGATCCATTCCAAGGCATCACCCGCCAGGTAAGACATAATGAATGCCACCTTAACCCGATCGGTGGGAAAACATAGAGGGTAGAACTTGAAGTGTAGCATGCATTGCTCCACAAATGCACGACTTTGTCTAGGATCCCCATAAAAACGTAGCGGATCCGCGGGAACGAGAGCAGATAGATCCATCTGGACGGGTGCGTAATTCGCCTGGAACTCAGCTAAAGGAAAAAAAAAAAATTTTATTTATTTATTTTAATGCATGTATTCGCTGGAAAACTTCTCAGAGAGCGAAGGCCGTGGGGCTCAACGGGAACCATGGCCTGAGCATGCTGTTATGCACACGCCCGGGCTGAGCGGCGTGTGCGTGTGATTGTAGTGATTCCACTGGACCATGAACCGGAGAGTGCCTGGAGGGGCGTGACTAAGTATCTGGCCGATCCGACCAAGATGGCACGACGGCATACGACGCCAGTGCACCAGGGAGAAACCGGGCAGAGGGACCAGGTGCTACTCCAGGTCAAACTCCGGACACGGGGGTTGACCCACACAGGGATTACTGGATCAGGCTGGTTAGGCTGGCGCACAGACTGGAGGGTATAGGCAGGCACGACTGGTATGCAGGCAGGCGGGTAAAGGCAAGCGCAGCTAGAGTGCAGTCAGGGAGACACTAGCAGGTAGGAACACAGGCGGGATAGGACCCAGTACACACTGGGACTCAGGAACAATACAGGTAGAGGGGTACAGGCAAGCACAGCTAGAGTGCAGACAGGGAGGCACTAGCAGGTAGGAACACAGGCGGGATAGGACCCAGTACACACTGGGACTCAGGAACAGGCAGGTTAGGCTGGCACAGACTGGTGGATATAAGCAAACACGGCAGGTATGCAGATGGGTGGATACAGGCGAGTATGCAGGCAGGGAGGTACTGGCCGAAAGGACGGGCTGGAGCACAGAAAGGTTAAGGCCCAGTACAGACTGGGTCACAGAACCGCAGATGCGGTAGACAACCACAGCAGAGAGGGAACGCCCGAAGCGGTGGGCAAGAACAGAGCAGGACGGGGCTGCAGGAGCAGCGAGCACAAGCAGGGCAGGACAGGACTGCCGGAGCAGCGGGCAGAAGCAGGGCAGGACAGGACTGCCGGAGCAGCGGGCAGAAGCAGGGCAGGACAGGACTGCCGGAGCAGCGGGCAGAAGCAGGGCAGGACAGGACTGCCGGAGCAGTGGGCAGAAGCAGGGCAGGCTAGAACCGCCGGAGCGGTAAGCAAAGGAGTCAGAGCAGACTAGAACCGCCGGAGCGGTGAGCAAAGGAGTCAGAGCAGGCTAGAACCACCGGAGCGGTGAGCAAAGGAGTCAGAGCAGGCTAGGCTGAGTAGGGGGGACAGGGCTCTGTTCACACGGAACAGACAGGAAGGGAAAGGCAGAGCCAGACACCCACAGGGTACTAGCAGAGAAGTAGCGAGTGGACCACAAACTCACAAACGGGAGTACAGAGACAACAAGCAGGAGTTAGGTACGAGTTCAGACTCTGCAGAAAAAGGAAGGGAACGGACATAGAGGCAAAACAGGTAAAGGATAGGAGAGAGTTCAGACTGGAACTGAGTGTACGGAGGAGACCGACACTGCAGCGGAATACAGGAGCGGGTCTGGTAATCGGCCCCTAGAAGGCAGGAGGAACAGGCTAGGAGCGTGTTCAGACAGGTCAGACAAGATACAGGAACGGGTCTAGGTAATCGGCCCCTAGAAGGCAGGAGGAACAGGCTAGGAGCGTGTTCAGACAGGCCTGGAAATACAGCCTCCAGGATAGGCAGACAAGAGAACACAGAACGGGACCTGGCACCTTCAGAGTGCAAGCACACACTGAATGAAACACTATGCTCAGGCAGGAATAGATGGGAGCAGCTGAGCTATATACCAGGTGACAGACAGCAATAGGCTGAGGACGCACAAGGGGTGTGACCCACAGCAGGTACAAAAAGCAGGAAGTGATCGGGCGCCGCCCTTAAGCAGCAGAAACAGACACAAACAGACAGCATGGAGGGAAGCCAGAGAGACATTCTGGACAGGAGATCAAGTGCGCGCTCTTGCACAGTGGGAGATGGACCACTATGCAAGGACGCCGCCAGGTATGTTACAGCTAGGCAGACAGCTGGGGGCTGATATTAATAGCTCAGGAAGGGTGCCATGAATATTGGCCCCCTCCCAGGCTAGAAACACCAGCCATCAGCCGCCCCAGAAATGGCGCATCCATAGGATGCGCCAATTCTGGCACTTAGCCTCGCTCTTCCACGCTGCCCTGGTGCGGTGGCAGGGGGTAATAGTGGTGGGGTTCATGTCAGCGCCAGCTGCCATGAAGCCCAGGTTAGTAATGATGGCCGTCTATATGACACCCCCATTACTAACCTACAAAGTGTTAAAAAGAAAAAACACACTACACCCAGAAAAAAATAATTTATTTGAAATAAAACACCATTTTATTTAATTCTTAGTTTACTAAAAAAAAAATAGTTACCTGTCCACGTTCCTGCGCTGATCTCCCATGCACAGCTGTCACATCTGGAGATGGTGACAGCTGTGCATGGCTGCTGTAAGCTCACGCTGCCGGGAACACGTCCGCTCCCAGCAGCGGGAGCCACTGACTGAGGTCACCGTAGTGCATTCAGGCAGCGCAGCTCCGGAGACCTCCTTTATGGCAGTGCTGTACCGTGGGAATTTCTCACGATACAGCAGGGCCGTAAAGGAGCTAACCGGAGCAGCGCTGCCTGAACTCCGGTGAACCCTTACGGCCCCGTCATTCTAGCGGCAGCAGCGGTTCAGAGCGGTCACATTCTATGTGGCTGCTCTGAACTGGAGATCTTCGTGGGACACTCGTGGACTGCTACGGAGGGGTAAGGATAAGGTTGTGGTTTATTATTTTATATTTTATTACAGGAGATCGATGGCTTCGGGGAATTAGGTGTCTAGGTGAGTATAGGTGTATTTTTTTATTTTTTACTTTATTTTAGGTGGCGATCGGCGGGGACAGGTAATGTATGAACTAATTTCTTTTAGGTAACCACTGGCCACCAATGACATGTATTTAAAATTTATTGGGGACACAGTAGGGCAATTTAAATAGCAGGATCAGGCTGATGGGAACTACTGCTCCCATCGAGCTGATCCTGCTGGCACGAGTGGACGGGGACAGACATAGGCCGATGGGAGTAGTAGTGTCACATCGGCCTATGTCTGCCTGCACGCACACACACCCGCACACACACACCCCGCACACACACACACCCCGCACACACTAATCATGACGGGTTTGGGAGGAGTGGCTGACCTGTGCGGCCGTGGGAAAGTTGATGTGAGTTCATGCAGTGAAGCATGAACTCACATGAACCCTCTGAGGGCACCGCGGCGACTTCAAATGAACAGCTGATCGGCATCAGCTGATACCTCAGCTGTTCATTTGAAATAACCGGCGGGAAAGCGCAGCACAGAACGGGAAAGCCGGCGGTGAAGTCTTTTCACTGCCGGCTTCCCCGCCCGGGTCCTTCGCTCCTTGGTGCTGCGCTCCCCGCCCGGTCCTAATTTACGATTGGGATTGGAGGTGGCGAGGGGAGCGGAGGATCGGGGTGGGAGGCTGCGGGGAAGCAGTATGGGGCTGCGTGATTGTTTAAAAGCCGGCGGCTTTTTACCGCCCGCCGGCTTTTAAACAATCAGGAGAATTCTCCCACGCTGGGATGGCATTCTGATGACAAGCTGGATCGCAGCTGAGCGCTGCCATCCAGCTTGTCATCCTTCACAGACACTGCAGAGCGCAGGCATTATGGGAACTTCCGATTCCGGTATTCGATATTATAAAAGTATCGGAATTAAGTATCGGAATTCCGATACAGTGAATATCGGCCGATACCCGATATTTCAGTATCGGAATGCTCAACACTAGTGGGGGCCATTATACTGTTTGCAGCACTACTTGGCGGGGGCATTATACTGTTTGCAGGTCTATGTGGACGTGCCATTATACTGTTTGCAGGGCTATGTGAGGCCCATTATACTGTTTGGAGGGCCCATTATATGGTATATAAGCAATTATACAATGTGAAAGGGGTCCGTCATACTGTGTAGGGGCCAATATGCTGTTTGGAGGGCTGGGTGTGAGCCATTATACCAGTGCCGTAACTATAAACTTCGGGGCCCAGGGGCAAAACTTCATAATGGGGCCCCTCAACATTTCAATCACTAGAGGTTGTGCGGAACGTGGTGAAGCCTGCTACGCATTGTTGTATACAACACACAGGCTTCACCACGGTCCGCAAGATCTTTAATAGATTTTGTTGTTTATGATGCAAGTTTTAGAAGTTAAATATTCAGTGAATATGTTTGGAAAATTAATAAGGTGAATAATTCCAAATATTGCACAATTTTCAAATAACTGTATATGTTTATTAAATAGCAGGGCTTCTCACAGTTTGTCACAGAGATTTTTGTGTCTGCTGAGACTGTCTCCTCTCAATGATGCTGAGAGTTTGTTACAGTCAGTGTGCACTGTGCCTGCCTTGCCAACTCTCTGTGATTTCCAGACTAACATATTGTTACAAATCTTGTGCTATGAGACTCTCCAGGCCAGTGCAGGTTTCCATTCATTGACAGCTGGCAGAGCTCCTGGAAATTATTGAAATGATAATGTCACCTGGAGGACAGGAGAGACTATCTGACAGGAATATAGGAGCTGGGTATTTTATGAGAAATTAAAGTATTAAAATACAATTTTTTTACCATCAGTTTGGGGCCCCTTGGGTGGTTGGGGCCCCTTGGGTGGTTGGGGCCCCTTGGGTGGTTGGGGCCCCGGCTGCCCCAGTTGTAATTACGGCCCTGCATTATACTGTTTGGAGGGCTAGTGGGGGCCATCATACAGTGTGGATGATTATGTTGGGGCCATCACACTGAGTGGAGGGGTGTGTGTAGGGGCAAGTATACTGTGTGAAGGCCCATTATGCTGTATGGATGGCTGTGTGGCGATCACAGTTGGGGTACTATACTGTGTTGGGGCCTCCACACTTCGCCGGGGGAGGGCTGAGGGGGAGGAGGAGGAACAGTAGAGTCGTCATACCGTGTGTGTGGAAGGTACTGTGGAAGAATTTACTGGGGGGCGTATCATACAGTGTTTCGGGGGTGGGGGGGGGACACTGTTGTTGGTTTCATACTTTATGGGGGCAATGAAAGGACAATCTAGGGGCTACAATATGAGGAAAATTACTTTCTAATGGCTGCAAATTTGTGAGATATGCTCTTCTTTAACCCCGCCGAATATTATTATTTTTTTTTTGTTGGGGGGGGGGGGCAATTAGAACTTCTGCTATGGGGCCCCATGATTTCTATGCCCCTGATCTTGATGCTGCTGGTATAATTACCCTGTGTTCATAAAGGGTAAGTATGTGACGGGGTCTACCCTGATTATTTTCTTTACTCAGGTCTACCGGTCTCAGGTCATTTATTTAGAAGTATAAATTATATTGGGGCTACATCTGGAATCTAAGGTCTGATGTCTAAATTTATTTAGAAGTCTGAATTTATTTATGGGTGTGATCCAGGGTCTGACCTGTGTTCTGAAGTAATGGAGTTCATTTAGGTGTGTCATGAGAGTGAGCAGCACGGGCAATACAAGTGATCGACCAAAGATGTCTGTACATAAAACCTAGTAATGTGCTGGAGACGTCATATTGATCTTTCCTAGATGGAAATATTCTTGCTAACAGTCTTGATTTGCAAGGACATTTCCATGATCTGTCCCACATGAGGATGGAGATTATACAAACCCTTCTCAAAAAGTAAGTATTTGGCTTCTTGTCTGTTTTAATAGTGTTTCTTGGCTCTTTCAAGGGTAGGGGGATCATTACATTTTGTTCACTGAAAAGTTCTAAAGTATGGAAAAGAGAAATACTTCAATCATAGGGGTCACCAGTAAACCACTGAATTTATATATTAAAAAAAAAAGAAAACAGGAGTACACACAACTATATACTTCAGAACTGAAACCTTGCCACAGCCATTAATGGGTTAACAATCCACTGTTTTTTTTTTTGCCATATTGCTTGGTGTGCTGCCTCCATTCATTATTTTTTATATGACTAGTTTGTTTTTTTTTGCCATGGAGACTCTGCACCCACCTAATCATGGTGCTGTTCCTGCTTTTCTATTTTTGTTAATGATAGATTAAAAATAAAATTCACAATACAAAATGTGATCACTGGCAAAATGATGGAAAAAGGCAAACAACGTGGGAAATACAAAATTGTGTACAGGGAGTCCCTGACTGACGAACATCTGACTTACGTATGACCCCTAGTTATGATCGTCGGATAATCAAACCTCCCCAATATATTCACCTCATCGCTGACCTCTCCAACTGCCATCTGGTCCTCTTCTTTCCGCCATTGCCATCTTCAATCTCTTCACTATAGACCAGGCACCTGACTGTATCCAGGCCGGAGCTCACTGCACATCATAAAGTCGCTTCGTCATCGCAACCTTATGACGCACAGTAATCTGCGGCCTTGACGCGTCGAACGTCATTGCCTATACTGAAGAGGCAGGAGATGTGGCACATCTGACAATGTAAAGAACGGGACCAGACGGTGAGTATTGGTTAAAGAAAGTAAATAATACTCACCACTCCGACCACACGGCAGCTCGCCATTGCGTACCGCATCTAGAAGACTTCTGGTGGAATCCAGAACCCATAGGTCACTGCGTGTCATAAGATCGCAATGTTGACGTTGTGACCTTATGACATGAATTAACCCCAGCCAAACGCCAGAAAGAAGGGGACTGTATGGCGAACAGTGATGTGGGCGGAGAGGTGAGAGTTTGGCTATGCAAATTAAGCTTTTGCCAGATTTATGAATTGAAACTTTTATGTATTATTTATTTTACTCACTTATGAAGCGCCATCATGTACGGCAACTCTTTGCAGACATCATCATTATGCCACGCCCCACTATCAGTATTTGGTCAGTATTTTTTCTCAGGAGTCGGAGCTGAAACCAGGTGAGGAACTATCAGAGAAAAGGTATAATAGAAACAAGTCACCAATTCTGCATTTATCACCCACTCCTGAGAAAAAATACTGACCGAACACTGACCAAATACTGATAATGGGGCCGTGGCTTTATGGTTTTCCCCATTGGGGCTCACAATCTACATTCCCTATCAGTATGTCTTTGGATTGTGGGAGGAAACCGGAGAACCCGGTGGAAATCTACGCAAACACGGGGAGAACATACAAACTCCTTCCAATGTATGCGTATAGGCATTGACCTGTCAATCCAGGTCAGCGGGCACGGAGAAACTGCCGGAGGCCAGCCTGCCCGACTAGTCTAAAGCACAGCTTAGTCCCCAGTGGTTATTAAAGTATGTATTTCTCTGCAACACCACAGAGTTCATACTGCGAATACCTAATACATAATGTCCACGGTTTGGCCAGCATGTACCAGCTGTCAGGTTCTCTTTAAAAAAGGTGCAAAAAAATAAAACAAATAAAAATAAATACATACCGTAAATAAAAAGGTCACAAATTCACCCCAGAAAAGGTGTAACATAGTAGAACAACATTTCTAGGCAAAAGCGAAATAATGTAAGATGCGCCAAATTTATCAAAGGTTGTGAAACACTTTGATAATTGTGGCACAAATAATGGCAACACAGCTACAATGAAAAAGGCCCCCATAATAACGTTCCCTAACTGTATGCTGCTCTATCACCACAGTGTGCACCGGGCTTATACTAATGTGTTCGGAAGTCACACAACAGTATGTGCTCCTCAACTACCAGTGTGTGCTGCTCTATTACCATTAGGCCACGTTCACACATTCAGTATTTGGTGAGTTTTTACCTCAGTATTTGTAAGCCAAAATCAGGAGTGGAACAATCAGAGGAAAAGTATAATAGAAACACGTCACCACTTCTGTATTTATCACCTGCTCCTGGATTTGGCTTACAGATACTGATATAAAATACTGACCACATACTGAATGTGTGAACGTGGCCTTAGGATCTGCTGTTGTCATCAAAGCAGTATGTGCTCCCCTCCTACCAGAATGTACTGCGCTATTACCACAGTGTGTGTACCATACTACTAGCAAAGTGTGTACTACACTATTATTTTATTTTTTACTCACCTATTTAGCGCCATTAATTCCACAGCGCTTCACAGACATTATGGGCCCTGTCCCCAATGGGGCTCACAATCTACATTCTCTATCAGTATGTCTTTGGAATGTGGAAGGAAACCCACACAAACACCGGGAGAACGTACAAACTCCTTGCAGATGTTGTCCTAAGTTGGTGGGATTTTAACCCAGGACCCCAACTCCATGGCCGCAGTGCTAACCACTGAGCCATCGTGCTATATTAGTCCGGTTTCACACGTCCGGATATTTCTGATACCGGAAGAAATGGTACCGAAGATACCCGTGTCCCGTTTGTCCCACATGTGGCAACTGTGCGCCGCATCAGGAGCACACGGACCAGCGCCTGGGAATCAGCGCTACAGTTAGCGCTGTTCCGAACTGCCGGTGCTGAACGCTGACCTCATCATGGTTCCCTGCTGGCGCTGCCATCAGCACCAGTGGGGACAATGATGAGGGTAATGATAGTCTGCTCCTGCAATGTCCCCACCTATAAAATAAGAATAAAATAATAAAATCCATATACTCACTTCTCCTAGATGTACCCCGCTGTAATCCATGCGACCGCTGCTGCCAATGAGCCAGGGAGAATGAGCGGCTCTGAAGCTGCAGCTCAGGAGCGGTGTCCTGTCACTCACTGACCGCAGCTCCGGAGCGGCTCATTCTTTCCGGCTCCTCTGTGTCAGCCGTCAGAGGATTGCAGCGGGGGACATGTGAGTATAAGAATTTTATTATTTTATTCTTACAGGTGGGGACACTGCGGTAGCAGACACTACAATGCTCATCATTGTCCCTATTGGTGCTGATCACAGCGCCAGCAGGGAACCATGATGAGGGCAGTGTTCAGCACCCAGCGCTTGGGAACAGCGCTAACTGTACACTGATTCCCAGGCGCAGGTACGTGTCACACTGATGACACACGGATGTCATCCATGGGTGTTCAAGCGTGAGACACTTTGTGGACCGTGTAATGGCAATAAACTGACGTGTGCAGACCCATAGATTTTAATGGGTCTGCGTGTGTCAGTGTCTCCAGTTCATGTGGAAACTGTCACCACATGTACTGGAGATACTAACGTGTGAAAGAGCCCTTACAGTGTGAATCATACCACTACCACAGTGTGTACCATGGTATTACCACAGTGTGTGTACAATACTACTACCACAGGCATATACTACACTACTACCACAGTGTGTGTACCATTCTATTACCACAGTGTGTACGGCACTACTACCATCAGTGTGTGCCATGCTACCAGTGTGTGTACCATACTACTACCACATTATGTGCTGCACCACTATCATACTGTGTGCCACACTATCAGTGTGTACTGTACTACAACTGTGTGTGTTTTATTACTACCACATTGTGTACCATACTAGTACTAATACCACAGCCTGCTCAGCCTCAGCTAAAAAGAATACCATGGAAACACAACAAAAACACATGCAGCAGGGGGCGTGGAAAGCGTTTGACTCCGCCCCACCCAGCGCGCTGTTGTGGAAGCTAGAAGAGCACACTGCACGCACTAGTCATAACAAATAAAGGAGAGCACTGCGCCTGCGCACATCCAGTCCCCGTGACCGGCCAAAACATCAATAGGAAAAGGCTTCCGAGTGTCAGCAAATGTCTGATTCACTGTTACCAGCAGCCCACGCGTGTTCACAGCAAACTTCTCAGTCATGTGGCCCCAGCTGTGCCCGGAATCAGTGCTGCCTCTTGTAGATCATGGCGTCAGCGGCCCCACAGCCTGCATGATGGCTTCCGTGTACTTTGTAGAGCGGACCTGTGATCAGTAACTTTGTATTGTGTGGTGCGGCTTCTCCCCTCACAGCACAATGCACCGCAGACTGTCGGCACTGTGAGAGAGGAGCCCAACCGCACTTTATACCACTCAACCGTCACTACCATGGAGGCAAAGAGAGCGACAAGAAGAAGATTGGTGTGTACACCTGATCGTGGGAGATGTGGGGGCTGTGTCAGTGGTGGCTGTGCTGTAGGGGGCTGTGTCAGTGGTGGCTGTGCTGTGGGGCGGCTGTGCTGTAGGGGGCTGTGTCAGTGGTGGCTGTGCTGTAGGGGGCTGTGTCAGTGGTGGCTGTGCTGTGGGGCGGCTGTGTCAGTGGTGGCTGTGCTGTGGGGCGGCTGTGTCAGTGGTGGCTGTGCTGTAGGGGGCTGTATCAGTGGTGGCTGGGGGGGGGGCTGTGTCAGTGTGGTTGCTGTGCTGTGGGGGGCTGTCAATGTGGTCAGTGGTGGCTGTGCTGTGGGGGGCTGTCAGTGGTGGCTGCGCTGTGGGGGGCTGTGTCAATGTGGTCAGTGGTGGCTGTGTCAGTGTGCTGCCGCTGCCCTTTGTGAGTGGGCTGTGCAGGCTGCTGGCATGGCTTTGTTATGGTGTGTGCAGTGGACGTGCAGCTCTGTGTGTTGCCCCTGCTGGCGGCTGAGGAGGTACCAGCTGCTCTCTGCTCCCCCTGGAGCCAGGCCCTGAGCGCACAATGCTCGGCTCCAGCAGGATCACATTACAGCTCGGCCCCTCTTCCTTGTTTATCTCCTCCAGCTGCACATGGCATTTAAATGTCCTGCGTGCCTTACGTCACCGGCGGTGCTGCTCACTGCTGGGCGCTCGGCTTATAGCGGCTTGTCACGTGACGTCGATGTGAGGAGCCCCTCACTATATCGTGCACGTAGTTGGGCTGCAATCCTATGTAGTTTCTGCTAAACTACATCTCCCAGTATGCAGTGCTGGCATTAGTGAGTGACTTGTGTGTCTGAGCTCGTCCGTGTCTGTTCTCCCCACAGAGGACCATTGGCCGGACACAGTACGCAGAGAACGATCTGTCTGACGTGGAGGACATGGTCAGCATCCGCGGCTTCAGTCTGGAACAGAAGCTGAGCAGCAGCAGCAGCTACCGAGGGGACTTTGTGCAGTACATGGACGGCAGAGGTAGTGATGGCTGACGGCGCTCCTCCCGGGTCTGCGCTCTGTGCCGCCCGGGCTCTTTACCTCAGCGCTGCCCGCACGTGTCACATTGGAGCGGGTTTAAATTTCCCGCCAGAAATCTGAGGTGTAAAGACGGGGGGCGGCCGTACAGGGAGCCATGGGGCTATTCTCAGAGTAACCACTGCTCACACTTGGGCTCTTATAGTTGAGTGGAGCACCAACCATCCAGAAACTGCAGGATAGTCCGTAAAACCATGGCACTTTTTTTGCCCTTTTCCTTAAATTTTATTTTTGAGGCTGAAGTGACTTGAACAGATACTTTTGACTGTCATCATTTACAGTGTATGCAGCTATTAATATCAGAGCTATGGGCTGTAGATGTGTATTGTCTGCAAACTGTCCAGAAACAATCTCATCTTGTGCGCGGGGTTTTTATTTTTAAATAACAACAATTTACTCCACAATTAAATCCTCTGCGTTTTGTGCCCGTATACAGCGCGGCGTATGGAGAAAGTGCCCCGTAGGCCTCCTGAGACGCCGCTAGTGATCGGCGCTGTACCGTCACATCTGTAGTCCATGTGAAAATTGTGATGGGCTCCTCTGGGTATGTGCCGTCTGTTATGCACGGGCCGGAGTACCACTGTGATGGTGGCCTGTATGGATAAGACATGTGACAGAAACATCCTGCATCACCTCAGAATGATTTCCATTAGTGATGAGCAAGCATGCTTGTTTAACTCTTTAACCGAGCATGCTTGGATGCTTACCGAGTATCTTCAGCGTGCTCGTATACTATGTTCGAGTCCCTGCGTCTACATGATTTATGGCTGTTAGCCTGAACATGTGCAGGGATTACTTGTTTGTTAGGGAATCCTCACATGAGGTGAGGCTGTCTAACAGCCTTAAATCATTTAGACGCAGGGACTCACGCCGAAGATACTTGTTAAGCACCCGAGCATGCTCAGTTAAAGGATTAAACGAGCATGCTCACTCATCACTAATTTCCATAAATCCCATCACCCAAATCTAAAGCCAGATGTGTCCAAGCCTGAGAGCTAAATTAAAGGGGGTTGTCCTGCTTGAAATATTGCTCCACAGGCTCAGTGAGAAAAAAGGCCGCCACCTCCCACCCCTGCACCAGTCTTTAATCGGCTGCAGTGGTGACGCCACGGTGACAGCGCTGCAGCCAAATCGCTAAGCTCCCTTGCCCTGCTGATGTAGATTGTACAAGTCACTGAACTCATTGATTGGCTGCAACATTGTGGATATTGATTTCAGCATCAATAAAGACCCACAAAACTATGGAGCGGAAGTGCCAGAGAGGGTGAGGGTTGCATGGTTTTGGCTTGACAACCATGGGCTGCCAATGTGGCCGCTAGACCAGGGTCCTGCAAAACTTTTTACTCTACAATGGAGTAATAATAAGTTAGTCCAGCCTTCCTCATAGGCTGCACAGCTCAGCTGTCCATACAATGATGGCTGATGGAGAGCAGTGAGCAGACTTTGGTAGGACTGACACATACTTCTCTATGTACTGCCACTCTGCGGCCAGGAGAACATGGCTTTGTGCCAGGAAGGCTGCACTGACCACTGCAGGAGTACATGTACTCTATATGTATTAGTAAGTGCCACAAATTTCTGTATCCATCACTTTTTATCAAATATAAATTAACACAGTTTTTTATAAGAAATGAAGCGTTCTTTACAGGCCCAAAAACCTACATGAAAACTCTGTATAGGTGTTACTTATTCAAGTATGTTATCTATTTTGGGCTAGGTCCATGCTTCAGGGTTTCAATTCCTAGAGGAAATCACAGCGTATACTATAACTTTCTGATGAGCCCCATTGACTTACACTGGGCTCATACACTAGTTCCTATTCTTTGAGTTGAAATAATAGTGCTGCCTGCAGCTCATTTCTTCCCATCAGATCTGCTGGGATTGCTGATCATAGAACTAAGTATTCTCTTCTCATAAGGTGATTGCATTATGCCCTAGAATAAAGGGGCTGCAGTGTTGATCCAGAGCTGTAGCTCCTATTGAATGGGAATTGTATTTCAGCTTCATTAAAGAAGCACTACCATCACTTTTTTATTCTCTTATTATATTGCAATCATCATATTATTATATAGCACTGTGTACTTACAATTGCTCATTTTGCTTTACTACTCAGCTAATTCTTCCCTTTTCTCTGCTCTATGTAGAAACAGGAAGTATCTTGTCCCTGCATTTATCATTCCCCCTCCCCATCTTCAACCCCTGATCCAGCTGTTCTGCCTCTCTCCCCTGTCATTGACTTTTGCAGTGACTTATGATTCATAGAGGGGAAAAATGACCTCCTGTTTATACCAGGGTTGTGGAGTCGGAGCCCATTTTGGTGGAGTCGGTATAAAATGGACCGATTCCTAAAATATGTAATAAATTGGGTACAGTAGAACAATGCAGTTTGTGCAAAATATTTTTTCATAAGAATTTGGGAAAGTTATGAAATGTCCTATTTCTGATCTAAGGGTCTAAACTTTTAGCTGAGATGAATCTGTGCTACAGTAAATTTATCACTTAAACATGAGCCATGTATGTCAGAGTCGTGGAGTTGGTGTCATGGAAATTGAGGATTCGAAGGTTTGGCTTACCGACTCCACAGCCATGATTTCTACATAGAGCTTAGAAGGATTCAGCGAGTCCTTTTTTAACCATGTGATGTCATAGACCTAATGTAGAACAGAAAAATTAGTTGGGTAGAAAGGCAAAATGAGCGATTGTAAGTACACAGTGCTATATAATATGATAATTGCAATATATTAATAGGATAAATAAAACGTTGGGAGTGCTGCTTTAAAGGGAAGAGCTGACTGCAGTCTCCTGCACTGATTTTTGGCCGAGGCTACAGAACTTAATTAGTATTGTGTCCCCTTAATCCTTAGGATAAAAGTAATTCCAGAGTTTCGATCCCCAACGATCATAAAGCGACAGTATATCCATGCCCATATGCCATCATTGTATGAGATTGAATAATCCCTTACATACATCTACCTGACCATGGTTCTAGAGTTAGTCTATGCAGAATAAAGATCTATATGACCTGAAGTTTACAGTGCAATTTATCAGTTTTTTTTTTTTTTTTTTTTATACTACAGATTTTACCTATGCGTATGCTCAGAGAGAAGCCCTCAAAGTTCCCCTTCTTTTTCACGCTAAGGATGGATTGGGTATTAAGTAAGTACATGCATTTTTTCATACCATTTATTCCTTCAATTGGATTTGGTAAACTAGCCCTCAGCTCTGGCACACCCAAAATTCAGCAAGGCATTTAATGTAATACCTTCATGCTTCAGCACGTACTGAACATGTACTTCAGAGCCAGAAAGTATTTCTTAAATCTTGACATTTGTTTAGTACATCCTAGTGATGGAACTGTAATTGACTGCTATTCTTCATGGCCAGGTTGGGAGCTCCTTAATATTTTAGGTTTTAGGCACATTTGTTTTAGACCTTTCCTTTCCTTTTTGGATTTTCAAACATACAGCTTTTGGTGCAGTTTTCAAAGTAGTCCTGCAGGACTATTTTTTTTTTTTTTATTATGTAAATAAAGCCTAATTTTGTTTCCCTTTTTTGACTTCACAAAACATTAACGTAACATTTAGAAATGGTTGGTGAGGCCTTTTTAAAGTAGGGAGCCTATGTATGAATACCTAGATTTTCCAAACCCTGGACAGGATTAAAGCACATTTTTATTTTCCCTTCTTCAGCAAGAAGGCCATATGAATATGTTTTCAACGCAAGACATTTCATGGTTGCCTTACAAAAAAAATGCTTGCAAATATCTTATTTCCCCCTTAAAGTTGTTCTCAGAGAATATGAAAATGGCCGCTATCGCATATTTCAAGCTGCAACCCATCCTAGGTACTTGTTAGGACAGGATGCAGCATAAAGAAGCACTGCTGGAGACATGTAACTCAATATCAGAGGACCAGCATCTTTGAACAAACATAGCCGACCTCTTCACTCAGCCGCGGAACAGAGCTGTAACAGGGAAGATGCAACAAAGCCTCTCAGCTGACTGAGCAATGACTTTTTTTTTTTCTCGCTCCGGCTTCATTTCTGCTGCTTTGTTTCAGTCGCTGTGCCATGATCTAAAGCTATATAAAATAAAAAAATGGAAAAAGGACTGCTCCTGAAAAATACTATACTTGGCTCAGTGACTCCAACAGAATGTACCATTGAGTCAAAGATAAAAAAAACAAAAAAAAACAAACATATTTTAACCTATTTTTTTTTATTGTTAAAACTTTTTTTGTAACACAACAGCGAAACAAATAAAACAACCCAACCAAAGAAGGGACCCAGTCCCTATTCTATCCCTCCCCCCACAACATATTGCCCTTTCAAACAAAAACATTTTGAGTTAAATATTCCCCAGTTCTGTCCACAGCAAATTAACAATCTTACAGCATGAATAGTCACAATTGTATTAAGGGGTATCTAACTCTTGCTTTGGAGCAGTTGTATACGTGCCTAAAGCAGTCCAATATAGGATTTTGCACCTGTCAAGTAATCTATACATCAATCATAGCAGACCAAGTCGAAATCTATGCAGTTCTCTGGATGCTAGGCCGGAGCCGTCAATCCATGGATCCCATATTTTTTCAAATTTGGAGATGGCCTTCCTTTTCAGATATATACTTTTTTCCAGATTTAATAACCAATTAATCTTATTTATAAATTCTGTCACCGTGGGCGCCTGCTCTGATAACCATTGTTGGGCTATTCGTTTCTTAGCCATGTATAACATGCGTGCCATCGCTATTTAGCCATGTATAACATGCGTGCCACCGCTATTTTGCCATGTTCGTCAGTGCTCAGATCTTCTATATATCCCAGTATACATACTAATGGTGAGGGATCTAAATCGACTGAGTATGTTCTATCAATGATCGCTATTACATCCCTCCAGAAGTTTTCCAGAGCAGGGCAGGTCCACATCATATGAAGCATGTTAGCCGGGGATGTTTTACATCTAGCACATAGGGAGTCTGGTCGAAGCCCTATATCGTGGAGAAATTGGGGTGTTCTATATGACTGGTGCAGCACCTGTAAGTGGGAGAATCTATGGGACTCACTCAGAGATAACTGGGGAACTCTTTCCAGTATTTCAGACCACAGCCCCTCTTCAATAGGGCCTATCATGCCCTTCCATTTTTCTTTTGATCTTATGGGGTGTTTTGCTAATACCAGGTCCAGCAGACCCCTATAAAGCAATGAGATTAGCCCCCCAGAATTATGTGAGCTAGCCATTCTCTGTACTATAGCATTTTGAGGAATTTCGTTACTTAGGACAAGACCCTCTGCCTGATATGCATGTCGTAACTGAAGGTACTTATAAAATTCGGTGTTGGGCAATCCATATTCATTTTGTATCTGTGAAAACTCCTTGAGTGAATCTCCCGCTAAAACATGAGTGAATCTTTCCAGTCCTTTTAGACTCCAATTTTTAAACCCTTCCAATTTATATAGGTTAGGGAGCCATGGCGTTTCCCACAGTGATGTAAATTGTGAGATCCCTTGTATCCCCTGTAATTTCCTCACTGCCCACCAAAGTTTGTGTCTTAACAGCATAGTTGGGGTTCTACAAGAGGGTGTATTAAATTTGTGAGCCTCCAATGCTCCATAGAGTCTGAGTGATTTAAAATGTGATTTGGAGTAGAAGACGTTGAGCCCCCCCCCTCCCCCCTCCAGGGTCGTCCCACCCATGAATGCGCAGGAGCTGAGCTGCCATATAATAAACCCACGGATTTGGGACAGCAAGGCCACCCATTGTTTTATCTCTTTGCAAAGTTTCCAGTTTAATTCTTGGAGCTTGTTTTCCCCAGATTAAGTCCCTGAACATGCGGTTTACTTTAAGGAAATGACTCTGGGGAAGCCATATTGGAGAATTATGCAATACATATAGCAATTGTGGCATCCAGATCATCTTGACCAAGTTAGTGCGGCCCACCACTGACAGTGGCAATTTAGACCAGGTGTCCAGTTTATTCTTGAATCTGGCCAGTATTGGGTTGAGGTTTAGTTTCTCATAGTCAGTGACTTTAGATGTTACATTAATACCCAAATATTGAAATTCATTGATCACTTGTAAGCCCGAGTCAGTATAGTGAGGTGCATTAATGTTCCTATTATCTATTGGAAGCAGTACCGGCTTAGTCCAATTAATCACCAAACCCGAAAATTTCCCAAACTTCTCGATTGTCTCCATAGCTACAGATAATGTTTTGGAGGCTTCCGCTAAAAATAGTAGTGCATCGTCAGCATAAAGCGCAATTTTCTCCTCTATATTCCCTCTGAAAAATCCCATTGTGCCAGGGTGCATCCTGATAGCCGCAGCTAGTGGTTCAATGGCCAGTGCGAACAGTAAAGGGGACAACGGCAGCCCTGCCGGGTGCCCCTCCCCAGTTCAAAGGCTGAAGTAAGACGCCCATTTACCCTTAATCGTGCCAATGGCCTCTCATATAGTAGCTTGATCCATGAAATAAATCCAGCGCCCATACCAAATTTCTCCTAAACTACCCATAGATATTCCCATTCAACAGAGTCAAATGCTTTAGCAGCGTCTAGCGAGAAAATAACCCTGTCTCCTGCATTGTCCGCTGGCAACTGAAGATTAAGAAATAGTCTACGGATATTAACGGCTGTAGACCTAGCTGGCATAAAGCCCGATTGATCACTATGTATAACATTAGATATTATGTTATTTAATCTGGAGGCCAGAACTTTTGCTATAATTTTAATGTCCGTAGGTAGCAGGGATATAGACCTATAGGATTTGGGAAGCAATGGATCCTTACCTGGTTTGGGTATCACTACGATAACTGCTTCTCTCATTGAGAGGGGCAGAATGCCTTCCCTGGCTGCCTCCTGGAAGGTGCACAGCAATTGAGGTAGTAATATATCCCCAAATTTCTTGTATATTTCCATAGGGAACCCGTCCAACCCTGGTGATTTATTATTGGCCATTGAAGCTGTGGCCATTTGTAACTCCTCTAATTGCAGGGGGCTATTTAAGTATTTTTTATCTGTTTCAGAGATAGCTGGAAGATCAATCCCCTCCAAATAAGTCAGCATTTGTTCTCTGCTAAATTGTGTTTTGGTTCTGTATAAGTCCTGATAAAATTCTCTGAAAGTATTTGATATTTGATCTGGCTGATTGCACCTTCCTTATTTTTTAAAGCGCCTATAAAGGATGTCCCTATTTGAGCCCTTGCAATCATAGCCAGTAAATGCCCTGCCTTTTCCCCTTCTTCATAAAAATGTATTTGGGAAAATAGTTGCTTATTCTTGGCCTTCTCCCTAATGTGTGTGGAATATGCCTCCTGCGCCTCTTTCCAGGTCATTAGGTCCTCCTCTGTACCTGATTGGACAAATTTATTTTCCGTGAGTCTAACCCTGTCTTGCAAGAATTCCCCAAATTGTTTAGTTTTAGTCTTGGATCTATTTCTAGCTTGTATCAGGACTCCCCTCAGACAGGCCTTCATAGCGTCCCATAGTGAGTTCTGCATCACAGAGCCATTATTTTCTATAAAATAGTTTTGAAGAGCTGATGTAATCAAATTTGTCTGATTTGCAACCAAAAGGGATTCATGGACCATCTAGTAAGGGTAGCTTCCAATCTGGGCAAAAGGCATAGGCTCATCATCAGGGGTGAGTGGTCCGACAGTACTCTAGGTAAATATTCCACCCTTTCCACTAAAGGGAGAATGTGTTCTGTTCCCAGTACTAAATCTATGCGGGAGAGGGTGTTATGTGATTTAGAGTAGCAGGAGAATTGTTGTGTTTTGGGATATTTAAGACGCCATATATCAGTCAAGGATAACTCTGACAGGAGCTCACCAAACTTAGTTATGGGGGTAGCCTCTGTAGCTGTGTCTGATCTGAATCTATCCCAGTATGGGTGTACAATATTGTTAAAATCTCCCATGCATAGCACAGGGACCCTCGGTACTTTGTCTATGAGTGATGCAATTTCCTTCATAATGATATTATTATAGGAAGGGGGAATGTAGACTGCCACTAGTAGTAATTCTTTGGTGAATATTCTACAATGAATCCCAATGAATCTGCCCTCCTCATCCACCTTAGCGGATATCAATTCAAAAGGGATAGAGCTATGTACTAAAATACTAACGCCCCTCGAGTAACTTGAAAAGGTAGAATGAAAACTATGGCTGATCCATGAACGCTTCAGGGCCGCTATATTACTTTTTTCTAGATGCGTTTCCTGCAGACATACCACTGCTGGTGAATTTCCCCATATATATTCCATGACAGCCGTCCTCTTTAAGGGGTCTCCCAACCCTCTCACGTTCCAAGAAAGGAATTTTACTTGGTTAGCCATTAGGATATAATGCATAGGGGATGGACAGAATACGTATGACAAGCGTTAACATAACTCCGGTTCCCAAATACAAGGCTATGATAATACCCCCTTTTCCATACAAGATCACTGTAATCCATACAGGTGGTAGAACTGTGCAGCACAATCTATAACCATACACTTACAAAAACATACAAACAGAAAAATACCGATCCATGCAGAAAAAGAAGATGGATGGGGATACCAGTCCAACTCGCATCCGCACATGAAGCAAGGAAGCAGCCTACAAAAAAGAGAAAAATAAACGTTTCTTGGGAGCCTGCCATTTTAGGATAATAGACAGAATATCCATTTTCCACTGGGCCGTGGGTTACTTGGTAAGAATTATGACTCCAACAGTCAATCAGATATCTTCTGATGGCACATGACTTAAGTTATACGTCTTCATTCAGCGTTGTGGGTTCTGGCGAAGTTGCTGTTCATTTAGATCAAGCCAACGGAGTGCTTCCTTAGGATTTTCAAAAAAGGAGGTCACTCCCAGGGCGGCCACTCTGAGTTTCGCCGATTAAAGCATGGAATATGGTATTTGTAGCCGGCGTTTCACATCTACAAATTGTGCCCTGCGTTTTGACACTTCAATGGAGTAGTAAGGGAAAAAGGACACCTTTTGGCCGTTGACGGAGATGTCCCCTTTATCACGAGCTGCCTTAAGGATGTTGTCACGGTCCTTATAGTGGAGCAGCTTCATTAAGACTGGCCGCGGCGGGGCTCCGGGTAACAGCCGAGTAGGAACTCTGTGCGCCCTTTCCACAGCAAATAGAGGGGTCAGGTGTTCTGCCCCAAACAGGGAGAGCAGCCATTTCTCAAAATACTCAGTAGGGTTATTGCTCCCTTTTTTTCAGGGATGCCAATCACCCTTATATTATTCCGCCTGAGTCTGTTCTCCAGTTCGTCAGTTTTAGCTAGCAATGCCAGGATCTGTTGGTCATGTCTGCGATAGTCACTGATAATTTGGGGCTGTTTATCCTCCAAATCACTAATTCTCCCCTCAGCTGCTGTGGTGCGATCTGTTACTTTCTGCAGCCCCTGTCTCATATAGGAAAGTTATTCCTTAATCTCACCCATTTGATTACTAAGTGAGGACAGGACAGATCCATACTGTGTAACCACCATGAAAACATCCTTAATTGTAGGGTCTTCTGTCTCCTGGGTTGAGAGAGTGCTGCAGGGGTTAACCTCTGGCCGAAGCTGCGGGCTGCTATCTGAGGTGTCAGTATTATCTGTATTGTCAGCTTCTCTGCTCTTTCAAGAGAATGTATCTCCCTCATCTGTATCTGCATTGTATTACTCAAGGGGGCTGCTCTGTTTGTCCTAGCTTAACTAACTAGCAGCTTCATGGAAGTAGACTTGCCTGGTGCATCTAGGGATGTGGAAAGCTTCGGCTTCTCGGCTCCATCTTGAGACTGTCTGCTCCTGCAGTCACTTCATGGTGCCTTCTGCCTGCCTTCCCAGCCATAAAAAAACTCCTCTGTTGTGTACCTATGGTTACAGGAGCTCAGAGGGAGATGTTATCTTTGGTTTTATTACTATTTAGGTCCCAGTGGAGACTTTAACAGGCTATTGCTCCCGGAGCTGATCTGTCCTGCGACCGCTCACATGTCCAGCCAAGCCACGCCCTCCCAACCTATTTATTTTTAATTCATACATTGTTTTAAAAGCTGTATACCTGCAGTAAAGCTGTCAGACTGACTCAGCAGATTGAGTTTTCATATGAGCACTTAACAGGATGAAGCTGGAGAAGAAACTTTATTGTGCTCAGTCACCCGAGGATATTTTTACCACTACAGCTCGGCTTCCTGGCTGAGTGAGTAGATCAGGTATGTTTGTCCACAATAATGCTCCTCTGACATTTGAGACACGTGTTGCTTAAAGTTGCAACCCATCCTTACATGTCACTAGGATGTGTTGCAGCTTGAAATATGTTACCTTGGCTTATTTTATCACATTCTCCGAGAACCCCCCCTTTTTTTTTCAATCTCTAGAAAATGATGACAAAAAGAAAAGTTGATGTTGCACCTACATTGTAGGTCAATTTGGTCTAGGCATCATAAACGCAACAGCATAATCCCCAACCTTATGTAGTGATGCTACAGCTGCTGCCAACAGTTGACTGCAACCGGGAACAAACATCCGAAAGTAACTGTGTATCCTATGGAAGAATTTAGAACAAAAGTGTGTATGCATATTACACTGCTCAAAAAAATAAAGGGAACGCTCAAATAACACATCCTAGATCTGAATGAATGAAATATTCTCATTGAATACTTTGTTCTGTACAAAGTTGAATGTGCTGACAACAAAATCACACAAAAATCATCAATGGAAATCAAATTTATTAACCAATGGAGGCCTGGATTTGGAGTCACCCCCAAAATTAAAGTGGAAAAACACACTACAGGCTGATCCAACTTTGATGTAATGTCCTTAAAACAAGTCAAAATGAGGCTCAGTATTGTGTGTGTGGCCTCCACGTGCCTGTATGACCTCCCTACAACGCCTGGGCATGCTCCTGATGAGGTTGCGGATGGTCTCCTGTGGGATCTCCTCCCAGACCTGGACTAAAGCATCTGCCAACTCCTGGACAGTCTGTGGTGCAATGTGACGTTGGTGGATGGAGCGAGACATGATGTCCCAGATGTGCTCAATCGGATTCAGGTCTGGGGAACTGGCGGGCCAGTCCATAGCTTCAATGCTTTCATCTTGCAGGAACTGCTGACACACTCCAGCCACATGAGGTCTGGCATTGTCCTGCATTAGGAGGAACCCAGGGCCAACCGCACCAGCATATGGTCTCACAAGGGGTCTGAGGATCTCATCTCTGTACCTAATGGCAGTCAGGCTACCTCTGGAGAGCACATGGAGGGCTGTACGGCCCTCCAAAGAATTGCCACCCCACACCATTACTGACCCACTGCCAAACCAGTCATGCTGAAGGATGTTTCAGGCAGCAGATCGCTCTCCACGGCGTCTCCAGACTCTGTCACGTCTGTCACATGTGCTCAGTGTGATCCTGCTTTCATCTGTGAAGAGCACAGGGCGCCAGTGGCGACTTTGCCAAATCCTGGTGTTCTGTGGCAAATGCAAAGCGTCCTGCACGGTGTTGGGTTGTGAGCACAACACCCATCTGTGGATGTCGGGCCCTCATACCACCCTCTTGGAGTCGGTTTCTAACCGTTTGTGCAGACACATGCACATTTGTGGCCTGCTGGAGGTCATTTTGCAGGGCTCTGGCTGTACTCCTCCTGTTCCTCCTTGCACAAAGGCGGAGATAGCGGTCCTGCTGCTGGGTTGTTGCCCTCCTATGGCTCCCTCCACGTCTCCTGGTGTACTGGCCTGTCTCCTGGTAGCGCCTCCAGCCTCTGGACACTACGCTGACAGACACAGCAAACCTTCTTGCCACAGCTCGCATTGATGTGCCATCCTGGATGAGCTGCACTACCTGAGCAACTTCTGTGGGTTGTAGAGTCCATCTCATGCTACCACGAGTGTGAAAGCACAACCATCATTCAAAAGTGACTAAAACATCAGCCAGAAAGCATTGGTACTGAGATGTGGTCTGTGGTCCCCACCTGCAGAACCACTCCTTTGAGTGGGTCTTGATAATTGCCAATAATTTCCATCTATTGTCTATTCCATTCGCACAACAGCATGTGAAATTGATTGTCAATCAGTGTTGCTCCCTAAGTGGACAGTTTGATCTCACAGAAGTTTGATTTACTTGGAGTTATATTCTGTTGTTTAAGTGTTCCCTTTATTTTTTTGAGCAGTGTATTTATTTATTTTTAACCATTTTATCCATTTGTCTGTAATGTAGTCAGATGTCAAAAGTTCCTTGCTCCTTTAGTTCAGCTAAACATTCATAATAGTTTTGAACCCGATGAGTCCTATTTTCAAGCTCAAACCGCTTTTGATGCATCCTTTGACTGCCATACATTATTAGCTTACACACCTCCATACATAACAAAACACATACAGATAGGTCACTTCATTAGACGTTCAGTATAAAATATATTCTGTCTCTGATTGTAGGATGCCAGAACATGATTTCACTGTCAGAGATGTGAAACTATTGGTGGGTAAGTTGTTACTTTTTACTTATCCTGGTGGCCTTTAAAGACTTTAATTATTGATTTAGATAAGTGAAATATCCTGCTCCATGATGTGCCCCAATTGTTTACACTGGATGTCTTAACTCTTGTGGAAACCAATGTGATCAACTTGTATATTATGAAAGTACTAATGCACATATTGCTGATGTGTCACCAGTACTTCTGTTATTAATGACCTCTTGTATCCTACTACGCCATCCCTGTCTCTTATTTATTTTTTTTATGTTGGATTGTTTTACATTGAGGGGGCTTGGGTAGTCACACCAATGGATTTACTTTAACTTACTCCAGAAAGTGGTGTAAATCGCTACATAAATCTACTGCAGCCACAAGCTGGTGTAGTTCTCAGATACTGTTACAAAGGAGCCCTAAAATTACACCAAATTTAGGTGATTACTTCTGCATGAACTACGGGCAAGTGCTGACAGGTAACCAGTAAATAGTATATAGAACGTGAGTTATATGCCAGAAAATACCCTCATTAAAAGCTATAAACCTTCTAATATACCATTAAAAATTCACATGCACACACGCTTCTCACAAAATTACAATCTCATCAAAAAGTTAACTTATTTCAGTTCTTCAATACAAAAAGTGAAACTCCTATATTAGTCATTACAAACAGTGATCTATTGCAAGTGTTTATTTCTGTTAATGTTGATGACTTGTGTTTTCATTGGCTGTAAGCCATAATCATTATCTCAGCAAATTAGAATACTTTATAACCACAGCTTGAAAAATGTTTTGAAAATCAGAAATATTGGCCTACTGAAATGTATGTTCAGTAAATGCACTCAATACTTGGTCGGGGCTCCTTTTGCATCAATTACTGCATCAATGCAGCGTGGCATGGAGGTGATCAGCCTGTGACACTGCTGAGATGTTATGGAAGCCCAGGTTGCTTTGATGGCAGCCTTCAGCTCGTCTGCATTGTTGGGTCTGGTGTCTCTCATCTTCCTCTTGACAATACCCCATAGATTCTCTATGGGGTTAAGGTCAGGCAAGTTTGCTGGCCGATCAAGCACAGTGATACTGTTGTTTTTAAACCAGGTATTGGTACTTTTGGCAGTATGGACAGGTGCCAAGTCCTGCTGGAGAATGAAATTTCCATCTCCAAAAAGCTTGTTGGCCACACTTTTTTTTTTTTTTTCCTTCTGCTCAACTTTCCATTAATATGTTTGGATACAGCACTCTGTGAACAGCCAGCTTCTTTAGCAATGACCTTTTGTGGCTTACCCTCCTTGTGGAGTGTGTCAATGACTGCCTTCTGGACATCTGTCAAGTCAGCAGTCTTCCCCATTATTGTGGAGCCTAGTGAAACAGACTAAGGGACCTTTTTAAACACGTAGGAAGCCTTTGCAGGTGTTTTCTGTTAATTATTCTAATTTACTGAGATAATGACTTTTGTGTTTTCATTGGCTGTAAGCCATAATTAAAGGGGTTGTCCACCACTTTTACATTGATGCCCTATCCATAGGATAGGGCATCAATGTATGATCGGCCGGGGTCCCGCAGTCGGCACCCCCGCCGATCAACTATTAGCTGGCCGGAAGTGGTAGTGGCCGCCGCAATGTACTGTACATCTGCCTCCCGTTCAATTGAATAGGATGCATATGTGCAGTACACTGCGGCGGCCACTACCACTTGACGGCGGAGCCCCGCAGGTGAGCACTTGCGGCAGCCGCCACCGATAACAGCTGATCGGCAGGGATGGAGCGTTCGGGACCCCGGCCGATCATACATTGATGAACTATCCTACGGATAGGGCATCAATGTAAAGGTAGTGGACAACTATAATAATAATATTTATTATAGCGCCATTTATTCCATGGCGCTTTACATGTGAAAAAGGGGGTATACATAGCAAAAAACACTTAAAACAATAGTCTTAACAGAACGAGTCTTCGACTGGTACAGGAGGAGAGAGGACCTTTCCCGCAAGGGCTCACAGTCTAAATCAACATTAACAGAAATAAATACTTGAAATAGAGAACTGTTTGTAATGACTCTATATAATGAGTTCCACTTTTTGTACTGAAGAACTCAAATAAATGAACTTTTCGACGATATTCTAATTGTGTGTGTGTGTGTGTGTGTGTGTGTGTGTGTGTGTGTGTATATATATATATATATATATTATAATAAAGAAATATATATATATATATATTATAATAAAGAATATATATATATATATATATATATATATATATATATATATATATATATATAATAAAGAAATATATATATATATATATATATATATATATAATAAAGAAATATATATATATATATATATATATATATATATATATATATATATATATATATAGAAATATATATATATATAATAAAGAAATATATATATATATATAATAAAGAAATATATATATATATATATATATATAATAAAGAAATATATATATATATATATATAATAAAGAAATATATATATATATATATTATAATAAAGAATATATATATATATATATATATATATATATATATATATATATAATAAAGAAATATATATATATATATATATATATATATATATATATATATATATAATAAAGAAATATATATATATATATATATATATATATATATATATATATATATATATATATATATAAATATATATATATATATATAATAAAGAAATATATATATATATAATAAAGAAATATATATATATATATATATATATAATAAAGAAATATATATATATATATATATATAATAAAGAAATATATATATATATATATATAATAAAGAAATATATATATATATATATATATATATATATATATAATAAAGAAATATATATATATATATATATATATATATATATATATATATATATATATATATAATAAAGAAATATATATATATATATATATATATATAATAAAGAATATATATATATATATATATATATATATATATATATATAATAAAGAAATATATATATATATATATAATAAAGAAATATATAAATAAATTAGTACAGACCAAAAGTTTGGACACACCTTCTCATTTACAGATTTTTCTGTATTTTCAGGACTATGAAAATTGTACATTCACACTGAAGGCATCAAAACTATGAATTAACACATGTGGAATTATATACTTAACAAAAAAGTGTGAAACAACTGAAAATATGTCTTATATTCTAGGTTCTTCAAAGTAGCCACCTTTTGCTTTGATGACTGCTTTGCACACTCTTGGCATTCTCTTGATGAGCTTCAAGAGGTAGTCACCGGAATGGTTTTCACTTCACAGGTGTGCCCTGTCAGGTTTAATAAGTGGGATTTCTTGCCTTATAAATGGGGTTGGGACCATCAGTTGTGTTGTGCAGAAGTCTGGTGGATACACAGCTGATAGTCCTACTGAATAGACTGTTAGCTGCTTTTTTCTTGCCATAATACAAATTCTAAGTAAAGAAAAACGAGTGGCCATCATTACTTTAAGAAATGAAGGTCCGTCAGTGCGAAAAATTGGGAAAACTTTGAAAGTGTCCCCAAGTGCAGTTGCAAAAGCCATCAAGCGCTACAAAGAAACTGGCTCACATGAGGACCGCCCCAGGAAAGGAAGACCAAGAGTCACCTCTGCTTCTGAGGATAAGTTTATCCGAGTCACCAGCCTCAGAAATCGCAGGTTAACAGCAGCTCAGATTAGAGACCAGGTCAATGCCACACAGAGTTCTAGCAGCAGACACATCTCTACAACAACTGTTAAGAGGAGACTTTGTGCAACAGGCCTTCATGGTAAAATAGCTGCTAGGAAACCACTGCTAAGGACAGGCAACAAGCAGAAGAGACTTGTTTGGGCTAAAGAACACAAGGAATGGACATTAGACCAGTGGAAATCTGTGCTTTGGTCTGAGTCCAAATTTGAGATCTTTGGTTCCAACCACTGTGTCTTTGTGCGACGCAGAAAAGGTGAACGGATGGACTCTACATGCCTGGTTCCCACCGTGAAGCATGGAGGAGGAGGTGTGATGGTGGGGGGGGGTACTTTGCTGGTGACACTGTTGGGGATTTATTCAAAATTGAAGGCATACTGAACCAGCATGGCTACCACAGCATCTTGCAGCAGCATCCGGTTTGCGTTTAGTTGGACCATCGTTTATTTTTCAACCGGACAATGACCCCAAACACACCTCCAGGCTGTGTAAGGGCTATTTGACCAAGAGGGAGAGTGATGGGGTGCTACGCCAGATGACCTGGCCTCCACAGTCACCAGACCTGAACCCAATCGAGATAGTTTGGGGTGAGCCTGACCGCAGAGTGAAGGCAAAAGGGCCAACAAGTGCTAAGCATCTCTGGGAACTCCTTCAAGATTGTTGGAAGACCATTTCCGGTGACTATCTCTTGAAGCTCATCAAGAGAATGCCAAGAGTGTGCAAAGCAGTCATCAAAGGAAAAGGTGGCTACTTTGAAGAACCTAGAATATAAGACATATTTTCAGTTGTTTCACACTTTTTTGTTAAGTATATAATTCCACATGTGTTAATTCATAGTTTTGATGCCTTCAATGTGAATGTACAATTTTCATAGTCATGAAAATACAGAAAAATCTTTAAATGAGAAGGTGTGTCCAAACTTTTGGTCTGTACTGTGTAGATAGATTTATGCCCATATAAGAGATGTCCAGTAGACATCTACCCCAATTAATATCCTAATAAATCTGTATTCCCTGCCTGGCCGTGGAGGTTGGCACCCCAATAGCGTTATGGTGCCCCCTGCTCACCGGTGGCTATCCCTTAAAAAACAAAACAAAACATCCCTTGCTATACATTAGTCATAAATTGGAGCATATGCACAGAATAGGGTCATGACAAATTCAGAGCTATGAAGATGTCACTTGGCTTTCAATCTTGCTGCTCTGCACAAGGTTCATGTAGTGTTGGAGAAAGCGAATATCTCCAATCCAAGTGGCTTTAATGGTATATTTAATAAAGGTTTATAGTTTAATATGCGGGTATTTTTCTGGCACTGAGTTAGAGGCAACTTGAAACCTAGACCGGCTCGTTATTGCAGCCAGGTATGTTTTACTATGAAAAGCTGCTGCATTTCATAGAATACATCCTTTGAAATGGTGGCCGCGTACAATGTGGCTTGGATGATGGGTCCACGAGGCAGATCTCTGGCGACATGTGCCTCACTCCGCTTGACTGAGAAGACTTTCCATTTATACACATAAGGAGCGGCTTGTCAGTCTAAGGGCATGTGCACACTGTCTTTTTTTTTTCAGGCGGCTTCCAGCTCAAACCCACCAGAAAAAGCGCTTTCCGCTATGTCAAAACGACTTGCTGTGGATATGTTCAGTCATTTTCAGATTCTTTTAAACATATCAGATTCTCAAAGCCATGAAGTGACTAAAAGATGTGATCGGTCCATTCTTCTGGTGACTTCAGTTTTCAAGCCACTCGCTACTTTATATATCATTAGGAAAAATCACGTGAACAGTAAAAACAACAAAAAATGACGACTTCTTCACAAACTATGGGAGTGTACTTATATCACTAGGGAGTATATCAGAGGGAAACTTGCAGGGATGCAATAACTGAGACTGTTTTAGGTTCCTTTAAAGGGAATCTATTAACAGGATTTTGCAACGTAAACTGCAGGCAGTGTCAGGTTGGCGCTGTTACACTGATTTAAAGTGATACCTGGGTTGAAGAAATCAGTCTTGTTTGTTTAATCTTTATTTGGAGTTAGTGAGATGATCGTGCTTCGGGGTGGCTTGTGGCCAGGGTTTTTTTTTTTTTTTGTGCGCTGACCTCATCATCATTATGGCTTAAATGACAGGTCCTCAAACATTCAGTGACTTGCCTCCTATGTTAAATACTGCGCTTGCGCAGTTAATATTGTGGTCTTTAATTATTATTATTTTTTAACTCCAGCAAAATGGAGCCGGTGGCCGCGCACGCGCTTTAGCATCTATCGCTTGCACCAGTGCCATTTTTTTGAGCAAAACAAAATTTGGCTCCAGCAAAATGGCGGCACATGCGCCGTAGCATCTTTTGGCAAGCGATGCTTTCAATCTGCGCATCTGCTGCCGCCATTTTTTATTTATTTTTTGCTCCAACAATATTGCGCACGCGCTTTAGCATCTATCGGCAAGAGATAGATGCTAATCCGCATGCGCCACTGCCTGCACCACTTTGCTGGAGTTTAAAAACTTTTTTTTTTTTCTTTTAAGACCACAATATGAACTGCGCAAGCACAGTACTTGCATTAGGAGGCAGGTCACTGAATGTTGAGTGACCTGTCATTTAAGCCAGAATGATGACTGGGGCCAGAGCACCCCCAAAAAAACCCTCCCACAGGCCTGTCCTGGAGCATGAGCATCTCATTAACTCCAAACTGCAAACACAGATTAAACAACCACAAGACTGATTTCTTCAACCCAGGTATCATTTTAATCAGTGTAACAGCACCAACCTGACAATGCCTGTTTACTTAGCCAAATTCTGATGACAGGTTTCCTTTAAGGGCACTCCCCTTCTAATGAATTTAGTACCCTTTTCCTCCAGTAGATTATTATTCAAGGCTGGTGTAATCTTGATTCAGCCATTCATTAAGCTGAATTTCAAACACTCGTTGTCTTATAGTTTACATTTTGCTTTTTTTATGTAATAGAAAAAGAAAAAAAAAACCTTTTGCCTTAACCCATTCCCAACATATGATGTACTATTGATACAATAATCCCCATCTCTGATGCACGGAGCAGTGTACGTACCTCTCGTGCTCCACACATGCAGTACTGACACATTCTAATTATCTTTCCAGTTTTTCTTTCTGGCAAGTGTAGTGTTGACATAAAATCGACATATTGCTATTCCCAAATATATATATATACAGGCTTAGCTATATGTATATGTCGGCAAGATCCCCAGATGTATACCTCAGGCTGCAATGTATCGTACAGCCTAGGTATGTAATGGAATACAATGTAAAGGGGAAACACATACCACACGTGTTTTTTTTTTTTTTTTTTTTTTTTGTTGTTTTTTTTTTAACTATGTAGCTTATATATGGAATAATGTAGTGCTGTTCTATACTGAAAATTCATTGTATACTGACACATACCAGTTTACTGATACATATGGCAACTTATTTGGCATTATTCAAGCGAATAAGTGCAATGAGCTTTCCTGGAAGAACCCTGAACTTTGGGACAAACTGATTTTTTTTAATGGGTCCTTAATATATTACTATGTGGTTTGACCCAATGCATTGCTGTTGAGCTCAGCTAAGTTTATTTGTTATCATGCTTATCATCTGGTTTTAATAGCAACCAGCAGAATTTTGAATGCAGCTCTGGGTGATTTTAAATGTTGTAAATATAGACCAGTTCAAGATGAAGTAAGATAAGAATGCAATGTGATTACTAAGTGACCATTTTTTTACATGATGTTGCAGGTGAATGTATGCCTGTATTGTTTTGAGGAAATTACTTTTACACCTTCACAACCCATGCATCTAATTCCTGCACACGGGCGGCCTCATTCTTTATCCTGGTGATGGATCTGGAGTGTTGGTTTGTGTCACCTTATGTAACTCTAGCGCCCTCCAGTGTTTGAGGAATATATGGAGTACTATACCTGTTATAACTACCTTATGTGTAGCTTTCAAGGGAAGTAAGAGGAAATGATCGTAGATTATAGAGCAGTTAGGCTATGTTTGCACTTTGTTTTTGCAGTGTTTTTTTTTTTTTTGTGTGCAAATTTTCAGGTACGTTTTACAGTACCAGCAAAGTCTGAGATTTCAGAAATCTCATGCACACACCTTGTTTTTTTCCCTGACTGTCTTGTCGAAGAGCTGCGTTTTTACAAAATGCAGCATGTCACTTTTTTCAGGGTTTTTGCACCGTTTTCACCCATAGATAGCAATGGATAAGTGCAGGTAACAAGTTTTGGTGCCAAAACCTGAGTAAGTTGAATACTTTTTTTTTCATATGCACAAATACAAATGTACCATGACAATAATACAGCAAAACCTGATTTTTTTGAAGCATCTTCTTTACTGCCAAGAGAGCAGGATTTGTGTCAGAAAAAAAAAACGCAGCAAAAACGTAACGTATGACCATCCTAATTGTGTCACTGTAAATGCCATGCAAGTAACTTCTACGGTAGCAGGAATAGCATCTGCCATGGGTCCCAGACATTATCTTTACTCAGAGATGAGGCAGTTAGGTTATGTGCACGAAAAATTAGAAGTCGTCAGAAGAATGAGAAGTTCACTTCTTTAAGACTGTTCACAACTTTGAAGGCTTGAAGCTGTTAATAGAAGCTTTAGAAGACTAACCTCTGCACAGCAAGTCATTTTGACATTGCAGTGCATATGTTCATTCTTTTTATCACTGAAGTGCTTGTTAAGGTGGATTTAATGTGGAATCTGACTGAAAAAGATGTCATGTGTAGTGTTGAGTGTTTTTTTTTTTTTCCTGCATTTCAAATTCGGGTTCGTGTTCGGGGTTCTGGCTGGTTCGCGCCCAAAAAAATTGGCTCCGAATTTGAAATGCAAACAAATTCGCTCAGCACTAGTCATGTGCACATTCCCTTAGTACTCGCTGATGGGTTTATAATATGTTGAAAGTTTTCAATAAAAAATAAATAAAAAATTGCTGATGAAAGGGTAGGAAGGAGGCTCGGGTCAGTGGGAACCAAATTAGTGACTCTTCTTGTCATTCATTGCTGCTCCCTATAGTGGAATGGGGGCTAATTTCAGGTTTTTGTAGTTATTGCTATACATCTGATAAAGGCACATGTATTTAGAAGAAATGTTTAGACTTTGGATTTGAAATGTCATTAAAGTATTGTTCTACCACATTAATCATGGGTGCCAGTTCAGGAAGTCGTTTATGTCACACAGACAAACCACTCTGTACCCAATTCACCAAGAAGTTTTTCGCCAGTTCTCTGGTGTAAAACTACTTGAAATTAAATTTTTTTTTTTTTCCAAATCAGAAATTTTACAACTAAATAACATTTAGCATTTTTACTCCAATCTCGGCTTAAATGAGGAATCATGCCCTACTAATGCATCATAATTTCCACCAAAATAGAGGTGTAAATTACGACAGAAGTGTACTCCAGTCCCTGACTGATGCACAATTCTTGCTGTTGCACTTGGTAGGTGAAAAATGCGCCAAACTCATTAAGAGCTGCACGCTTCTTAAAGGAAACCCGACAGCTGATACATGCTGTCTAAACAGGCCGAATATATCAGACACTGGTTTCTAATTTCAACCACACATGTTTTAATCAGGAATGCTGTGGTGCTTCAGAAGGGGGGGGAGCGTACCTCTCTGGTGAGCAGTCCAAGAGGCCGGGCTTTGCCCCACCTTGCTTTCCGTGTGCGTAGAGAGACCTGTCACTCCAGTAGAACTGGGTGGAAGAAGCTGTTTGGGACTGACTGGCCTTTTGGACTAGTGACCTGAGCAGTATGTTCCCCGGCTAGCGTTAAAATGTATGTTGTGTGTGTTTTATTTTATTTTTTTTTTAAACCCACTGAAATGGCAGTGTTCAGACTAAAATATCCCTGGCTTATATGATAGAGCCAGTGTCTGATACATGCTTCCCGAACCACAGACAGTGTGTATTAACCGTCATGTTCCCTTTAATAAATTTGGCACATTTTACTCCAGCTTACTGTTCACCAAACTGACATACAAAACACCAGTCTTGATGAATCCTATGTGTAAGAGTAGCTTTTTGTGTAACCAGATACGTTCCAGTAACACTCATGTTAATAAGCTAATAAAATTATAGTCAGAATATTTTAAGCATAAGGCTGCATTCACACTTCTTTGTGTAACGGTCTGTGATTTACAGCCCGGCTGTAGGTCTCTACCAAAACTCAACAGCCTCGTTTTGAGGCTGTCAAATTCGGGTCAGGAAACCCTCAGCCAGTCTGTACGGACCATGGGGCACGTGTGAGTCCAACCCGATTCTACACTAGTGATATACAATACAGTTTAGTCTTTGGATAATATAAGAAAATAAATAATTCTCTCTATGTTGGCTTGAAACATCTCTTCTTCTGTAGGAAGCCGGCGCATAGTGGATGTGATGGATGTGAACACACAAAAGGCCACAGACATGAGTATGTCACAGTTTGTCCGATACTTCGAAACACCAGAAACTGAAAGGGAAAAACTATACAATGTGATCAGCCTGGAGTTCAGCCACACCAAGCTAGAAAAAGTAGTCAAGCGGCCAACTGTGGTATGGTGATCTGATTAAAGTTGGGGTGTTTACATCCCAATATAAATTCTAGGCAAATATCAGTCCCAAATGATCCAGCAGAAAGGGAGTCTGTCACCAGGACCAACTCCTACAACATTGACCATTTATACAATTTTATTAGAAACGCCCTTTATTGTAATGGGAGACCCCCATTTATAGACCATTTCACCTTAAAACTTATAAATGTGTGTGAATAGGATGAATAGTAAAGCTTTGGATTAACTAATATTTTAAATGAAAAGTATTTTACTCGATTACATTTTCAGTGTTTTTGCAAATGTTTCACTAGTTATCACTTTTAGGCTGTGTTCATATGTTGGCGCTGTGGTTACCTTTTCTTTTTTTTCCCCCCCTATCCTGGCAAAAACATTGCAGTTTTACCTTGATTGTGGTAATAAACCCCCAAAACATACTGTGGCCACATCGTGCGAACGCACCCTTAGGCTATGTGCCCACGATGCAGAAATATTCCGGATTTTTCCTGAGCGTTTCTGCATCTCCCCTGGCAGAAAAAACGCATGCGGATTGTACATGCGGATTGTACATGCGTTTTACTGCCAGCGGAAGCGTTCTTCATATGCATTTCCGCATGCGGGTTGACAAGTGATTTTAGCATCACTTGGAAAGTGCTTGACAACTTGGTCACACTATATAAATCCATGCAAACTGCGTTTTTTTCCACAATGATAATCCGCAGCGGAGATTTCCGTAGCATGTGCACAGCACATGCAGATTATCATTGGGGACCATGGCAGGCCTTCTACCATGCGTTTTTTAAGCGTTTCTGCGGCGGAAATGCTTAGTGGGCACACAGCCTAATAATGTACGTTAAAAAATGAACTTTCACTTCATAATATTATCCGCTTATGGTTCTGTCTTTAAGACATCTTAAGGACCTTTATCGCCACCTTCATGAATCTTCACATAATAACTAGCTGTAATAATGACAGCTAATCAGATTACCGGATCCTGACAGATAGAGCTCTCTATATATTACTTTTGGTAACTGATATAAGGAGATCACTAAATCTAACTTCTGATTTGCTGATATCTGGAGATGACTAAGTTTTGGTTTGTGAAGAGCTGTAATATTTGTTACCACAGTTCAAAGTATCTCTTCTGATCCATATTTACAATAATGTTTCATTACACATGTTGATTCTGTACCATTTTTAATGAAATTTTTCAGATTTATATTTCTAATGTAATTTTTTTTTTTCTGGTTAATGAACTTTTATTTGTGTGTGGATCTTTTTTTTTTTTTTTTTTTTTTTCTCATTATGGTTTGTATTAAATGTTTCCCTCGGTTAATGTATTAAATTGAAAACTATGTAAATATCAAGATGAGTGGCATATTTTAAAAATAAATAAATAAAAATGCACCAAATGGCACTATTAGGCTTCATGCACACGTTCAGTATTAGGAAGTCAAAACCAGGAGCGGGTGATAAATGCAGAAGTGGTGACATGTTTCTATTATACTTTTCCTCCTGATTTTGGCTTACAAATACTGATGTAAAATAGTGACCAAATACTGAATGTGTGCATGTGGCCTTATGCTATGTTCACACATGTTGTGTTTCTTTTTTTTTTTTTTAAACGTCACAAATCTGCAGCAAAACTGATCTCTGGCACGAAATCAAATTTTGGTGCGTTTTTTTCAGTGTTTTTTTTCTCTGTCCTTCCGTCTCTATTTATGCATGCACCTAAAGTTCTGTGAAAAAGCAAGAAACAAACAAAACAAAGCCCCATTCTATTTTGCCATTAAAAACGCTGATGCAAATTTTGGTGTGTTTTTTGTTGCTTTTTTTTTTTTTTACCATCCATTACGTCCTATGGGTGCAAAAACGCTGAAAGAAGTGACATGCTTTATTTTCCAAAAACCCAACCAAGGCACAAAATACGCAACAAACAAAAAAACATGATGTGTGTGAACAAAGAATTCTGGTTTCTCATAGACTTTGCTGGTACTGCAAAATGCTGAAAATTTGCATAAAAATCTGCAGCAAAAAATGCTGAAAAGCACAACATGTGTGAACATGGCCTTAGATGTAAAGTATTTCATGGCACTCGCCCATCCCCCCCCCCCCCCCCCCCCCCCCCAAAAAAAAAAAAATGGCTGGCACCTGGGTGAAATGTTACATGTGACTCAAAATGGCTCTCACGCTGGATGATGAGACAGGAGCTTGCACCAACCATTATGCTGAAACGGTTTAACTTTTGACTAGTGTTGAGCGAGTATGCTCGGGCCGAGCTCCGAGTATTTATAGCTGCTCGGTGATATGGTTGAATCGCTCCCGTGTGCATGATTTGCGAGTGTTTGACAGCTTTATTACATGTGAGGAATGTGTAAGAAATAGACATTCCTCCCATGTATTAAACTGTCAAACCGTTGCAAATCATGCACACGGGAGCGATGCAACCATATCACCGAGCAGCTATAAATACTCGGAGCTCGGCCCGAGCATACTCGGCGAAAGGGTTAATAGAACATACTCACTCAACACTACTTTTGACTAATGAAGCATTGTATTTAGATCGGTGAGTGTCTTAGATTACTTTATATCTACTAGTTGATAATCATGAGAGCTTTTCTTTTTAGCGGGATGAGTTGTAATTTTGGTTGATGTCATTCACAATACCATATGATATATTGAAAAATGAGAAGCGAAAAATTGAGTGGGATGAAATGGCGATATTTGAATTTTGCTTTTAATGGTGTTCACTGTGCAGAAAAAATGACATGGGAAGAGGATTCTACAGGTCGGTAAAATTATAGCAATACCAAACTTCGTCTCTGTCCACACTGCGTCTGTGCCCACTGTCCGGCGCCTACCTCCTGAGTCCTGAGAGACAGTGTGCACAGTCAGGACGGATGCCGGCAACCGTATGCACCCACTGTAGAGATATGTACTCTGCATGGTATTTTCTCCATTAACAAACCCTCCCACCCCACTCCAAAAAAAAGTAATAGTCGACATTTTGCCTTTGTAAAAAAGGTAGGAGCAAAATGATTGTAAAGGGGGTGTTCCCATCTACTGCATATGTTATTTTGACAGATTATATTTATATATGTGTGCGCACGCACGCGTTTGGTGTCACCCAGACAATTTTGTGTTTTCCATGAAAACTCACTTTTATTTATCCAGTGAGTTGCAAAATGATCAGAAAATATAGTCCAGACATTGACAAGGTTAGAAATAATGATTTTTATTAGAAAGAATAATTTTCTCCTTCAAACTATGCTTTCATCAAAGAATGCTCCCTTTCAGCCATTCCAGCATTGCAGACCTTTGGCATTCTAGCTGTTAATTTGCTGAGATATCTTGAGAAATTTCCCCCCATGCTTCCTGAAGCCCCTCCCACAAGTTGGATTGGCTTGATGGGCACTTTTTGCGTACCATACGGTCAAGCTGCTCCCACAACAGCTCAATGGGTTGAGATCTGGTGACTGCGCTGGCCACTCCATTACACATAGAATACCAGCTGCCTGCTTGTTCCCTAAATAGTTCATGCATAATTTGGAGGTGTGCTTTGGGTCAATGTCTTGTTGTAGGATCAAATTGGCTCCAATCAAGCGTTATCCACAGGGTATGGCATGGCGTTGCAAAATGGAGTGATAGCCTTCCTTATTCAAAATCCCATTTACCTTGTACAAATCTCCTACTTTACCAGCACCAAAGCAACCTCAGACCATCACATTACCTCCACCATGCTTGACAGATGGCATCAGGCACTCTTCCAGCATCTTTTCAGTTGTTCTGCGTCTCACAAATGTTGTTCTGTGTGATCCAAACACCTCAAACTTTGATTCGTCTGTCCATAAATTTTTTTCCAATCTTCCTCTGTCCAATGTCGGTGTTCTTTTGCCCATATTAATCTTTTCCTTTTATTAGCCAGTCTCAGATATGGCTTTTTCTTTGCCACTTTGCCCTGAAGGCCAGCATCCCGGAGTCACCTCTTCACTATAGAGGTCGACACTGGCGTTTTGCGTGTACTATTTCATGAAGCTGTCAGTTGAGGAGCTGTGAGGCGTTGATTTCTCAAACTAGAGACTCTAATGTACTTGTCTTGTTGCTCAGTTGTGCAGCGGGGCCTCCCACTTCTCTTTCTACTCTGGTTAGAGCCTGTTTGTGCTCTCCTCTGAAGGGAGTAGTACACACCGTTGTAGGAAATCTTCAGTTTCTTGGCAATTTCTCGCATGGAATAGCCTTCATTTCTAAGAACAAGAATAGACTGTCGAGTTTCACATGAAACTTCTCTTTTTCTGGCCATTTTGATAGTTTCATAGAACAAAAAAATTTAATGCTCCAGATTCTCAACTAGCTCAAAGAAAGGTCAATTTTATAGCTTCTCAAATCAGCCAAACCGTTTTCAGCTGGGCTAACATACTTGTGCAAGGGTTTTCTAGGGTTTTCTAAACATCCATTAGCCTTCTTACACAGTTAGCAAACACAATGTACCATTAAAACACTGGAGTGGTGGTTGTTGGAAATGGGTCTCTATCCACCTATGTAGATATTGCAATAAAAACAAGACGTCATTTACCACATTAAAAGAATCAGAAATACACTCTATACATTGTTAATGTGATATATATATATATATATATATAATATTAGGCAAGTTGTATTTTAGAGGATTATTTTTATTATTGATCAACAACTATGTTCTCAATCAACCGAAAAGACTCATAAATATCCAAGCTTAATATTTTTGGAAGTTGGAGTGGGTTTTTTTTTTAGATTTGGCCATCTTAGGAGGATATCTGTTTGTGCAGGTAACTATTACTGTGCAGAATTATTAGTCAACTTAATAAAAACCAAATATAATCCCATCTCACTTGTTCATTTTCACCAGGTAAACCAATATCCGTGCACAAAATTTAGAAATAAACATTTGTGACTTGCAAAAACAAAAAAAATAGAGATCAATATAGCCACCTTTCTTTATGATGACACTCAACAGCCTTCCATCCATAGATTCTGTCAGTTGCTTGATCTGTTTTCAATCAACATTGCGTGCAGCAGCCACCACAGCCTCCCAGACACTGTTCCGAGAGGTGTACTGTTTTCCCTCCCTGTAGATCTCACATTTTATGATGGACCACAGGTTCTCTATGGGGTTTCAGATCAGCTGAACAAGGGGGCCATGTCATTATTTTGTCTTCTTTTAGACCTTTACTGGCCAGCCACGCTGTGGAGTAGTTGGATGCATATGATGGTTCATTGTCCTGCATGAAAATCATGTTTTTCTTGAACGATACCTACTTCTTCCTGTACCACTGCTTGAAGAAGTTGTCTTCCAGAAACTGGCAGTAGGTCTGGGAGTTGAGCTTCACTCCATCCTCAACCCGAAAAGGTCCCACAAGTTCAACTTTGATGATACCAGCCCATACCAGTACCCCACCTCCACCTTGCTGGTGTCTGAGTCGGAGTGGAGCTCTCTGGCCCATCCATCTTGCCCATCAAGAGTCACTCTCATTTCATCAGTCCATAAAACCTTTGAAAAATCAGTCTTAAGATATTTCTTGGCCCATTCTTGACATTTTATCGTGTGTTTCTTGTTCAAAGGTGGTCATTTTTCAGCCTTCCTTACCTTGGCCATGTCCCTGAGTATCGCACACCTTCTTCTGCTTTTTGATGCTCCAGTAATGTTGCAGCTCTGAAATATGACAAAACTGGTGGCGTATGGCATCTTGGCATCTTCACGCTTGATTTTCCTCAATTCATGGGCAGGTATTTCGCGCCTTTTTTTGGCCAACACGCTTCTTGCGACCCTGTTGGCTATTTGCCATGAAACGCTTGATTGTTCGGTGATCACGCTTCAAAAGTTTGGCAATTTCAAGACTGCTGCATCCCTCTGCAAGACATCTCACAATTTTGGACTTTTCAGAGCCCGTCAAATCTCTCTTCTGACCCATTTTGCCTAATAATTAAGCACACCTTATATAGGGTGTTGATGTCATTAGTCAACACCCCTCCTCATTACAGAGATGCACATCACCAGATTTACTTAATTGGTAGTTTGCTCTCAAGCCTATGCAGCTTGGAGTAGGACAACCTGTATAAAAAGTATCATGTGATCAAAATATTCATTTGCCTAATAATTCTGCACACATAGTGTGTGTGTGTGTGTGTGTGTGTGTGTGTGTGTGTATATATATATACACACACACACACACACACACACACACACACACACACACACACACACACACACCCCCACCCCCACCCCCACACACCTCATTTAATGAAAGAAAAACCAACAATGGTCACGGAAGTAACTTGAATCTGTCAAGTGATAATAAATTAAATATCTAGAAAATGAACAAATGAAGGTCAGACATTGCTTTTCAATCCTGCTTCCACAGAATTTAAAAAAAAATTAAACTAATAAAAAGGCCTGGACAGAAATGATGGTACCCCTGAAAATAGTGTGACAAAAGGGATATGTTAAATCAAGTTGTGTCCATTAATTGGCATCACAGGTGTCTACAATCTTGTAATAAGTCAGTGGGCCTGTATATAGGGCTACAGATACTCACTGTGCTGTTTGGTGACATGGTGTGTACCACACTCCACATGGACCAGAGGAAGCAAAGGAAAGAGTTGGCTCAGGAGATTAGAAAGAAAATTATAGACAAGCATGTTAAAGGTAAAGGTTGTAAGACCATGTCCAATAAGCTTGATGTTCCTGTGACTACAGTTGCACATATTATTCAGAAATTTAAGATCATTGGGACTGTAGCCAACCTACCTGGATGTGGCCACAGAAGGAAAATTGAAGACAAATCAAAGAGACGGATAATACGAATGGTAACAAAAGAGCCCAGGATAACTTCTAAAGAGATTAAAGGTGAACTTCAAACTCAAGGAACCATCAGTGTCAGATCGCACCATCCGTCGCTGTTTGATCTAAAGTGGACTTCATGGGAAACGACCAAGGAGAACAAAGTTGTTCAAAAAAAAAAAAAATCATAAAAAAGCCAGACTGGAATTTGCCAAACTACATGTTGACAAGCCACAAAGCTTCTGGGAGAATGTCCTATGGACAGATGAGACAAAAATGGAAGTTTTTGGCAAGGCACATCAGCTCTATGTTCACAGATGGAAAAATGAAGCATATCAAGAAAAGAACACTGTCCCTGCTGTGAAACATGGAGGAGGCTCTGCTATGTTCTGGGGCTGCTTTGCTGCATCTGGCACAGGGTGTCTTGAATCTGTGCAGGGTACAATAAAATCTCAAGACTATCAAGGGATTCTAGATAGAGATGTGCTGCCTAGTGTTAGAAATCTTGGTCTCAGTTGCAGGTCATGGGTCTTGCAACAGGATAATGACCCAAAACACACAGCTAAAAACACCCAAGAATGGCTAAGAGGAAAACATTGGACTATTCTGAAGTGGCCTTCTATGAGCCCTGACCTAAATCCTATTGAGCATCTTTGGAAAGAGCTGAAACATGCCGTCTGGAAAAGGCAACCTTCAAACACGAGACAACTGGAGCAGTTTGCTCATGAGGAGTGGGCCAAAATACCTGTCGAGAGGTGCAGAAGTCTCATTGACAGTTACAGGAATCATTTAATTGCAGTGATTGCCTCAAAAGAATGTTCAACAAAATATTAAGTTAAGAGTACCATCATTTCTGTCCAGGCCTATTTCATGAGTTTAATTTTTTAAAAGTTCTGTGGAAGCAGGGTTGAAAAGCAATGACTGACTTTCATTTGTTAATTTACATAGATTTTTAATTTATTACTTTTGTCAGATTCCAGTTATTTCTGTGACCATTGTGGGTTTTTCTTCCATTAAACGAGGGGTACCAACAATTTTGACCACCTGTGTATATAGTTAATTTGGGTCCCACTATTGGGACAAGTGTGTGTCTAGTCTCATTGGTGCATTCCATCAACTGTTGTTTTCAGAAGAGACAGGTGGTAGTGAAAGTTATAACCATCTCTCCAAAAACAGTGGCTCATGTCAGGGGGCCCCTTCTCGAGATAAATCTGGATATCTGGATCTCATTGCTGGGAACAACATTTCCAATACATTTATTACATATCCTGTGGATATGATACAGATGTATGAGACAGGAATACCCTTTTAAAGTGGCTGTTATAGTTCTTTGACAGATTGTCCTCCTAGACCCTCCTTCCCGTACACATGCCCCCAGCTTGGTCAAACAAGAATGTGCTTTGAATTTGGAACATGGAGAATGCTGCAGTTTTCCTTACCTGAGAACAAAGGATAAGACTTGTTATAATTTAGAGGAACATGGCTGTTTTCATCCAGAAACCAAACCACTCCACACCTGTCCACAGGTTGGTTGTTTTATTGCAGCTCGGCCCCATTCACTTTGATCTGAGCTACAATATCAGGCACGGCCCTTGGACAGATGTGACTCTTGCTAGTGGAAAGCAGCCATGTTTTTCTTATCTTGGACAGCCCCTTACCTTTTTAAAAGTTTGATTCATGTCCCAATATGGATAACTGCTACTATTTTTATAAAACGCTCCTAGAAAATAATTTATTGCCGATTTTTTTACAAGCATATCTCCTGCTGTTTTTTTTTTAATTATTTTTAGGCTCAAAGTTAAAGGTTTTTTTTATTTTTGTTTTCAGAAAACCCATTTCCCTAGCGTTTAGTTTTTTTTTTAAAACAAACAAACTGTCTTTTACCTTCCCGGAATCAGCACTGGATCTCTCCACTGGTGTCTGTTTTTGCCTGTCTACTAGATGTCAGCGCTGCACCGAATAACTAATGCTCTGCACCGAATAACTAATGCTCTGCCTGAGCTGATGGTAAGAGCCGCTAAGCTCATTTATTGGCTGCAGCGCTGTTGAAGTGTTACGGAAAATAATCGACACCAGTGGCAGACACTGAGCTCTGGACCCAGGTAAGGTAAAGCACAGTTTTTGTTTTTAAAACAAACTGCTGTTTGTGGGAAAGGGGTTTTCTGATCTCCAAAAACCCCTTCACCACTGCTCTACACTTTTTTTGTGTGTACTACATACTGGAAACATGGAGCCGGTCCATAAAAAATTACCAAACTTTATTAAATATATAGACAGGCATACATAAATGACTATCAGTAGGACAAGAGACTGGGATACCAACATATGTGCCCCTCATACATAAGTCTAGGGCTGGGACCCGACTTTAAATTCATACTACTATAAAGTTCAAGTGCATATAGACTATCCTAATCTGTTGTGTGATGAAATATCACAGGACCATCAAGACAAATGGCTACATGATATTGGGTAAATCCAGAGATCATCCAAAATTACATGGATCCTCAATGATGATCCTGCATACAGACATGTATAGAAAGACTCTTGCCCATTGTATACCAAGAAAGAGCTATCATTCCCAAATCTCTAATATAAACAACAATGTGTCTCAAAGAGCAGGGAATTGAGTAAACTGTGGAGTCAGTTTATGCAAAAGTGATACATTTTATTTTTGGATAATACATTATCACAAAAACAAAAAAACCGTGTCAAAAACAAGTTTGGAAGAAGAAGAAAACTGTTAAAATAGTAAGATAGTGGGTAATAAGATCTCTTGTGTACCCAAAGGATCAAAGAGACACAATGAGTCCCTGCCACCGGAGACAGAGCATTTAAGATGTAAATGCGGGGCATAAATCAAACTACATTATAATCACACGGCTAGTTATCATGCCAGAAAGTGAACATAATACAAAAAATATATATGAGAGCATGATGCATAGCCGAATATGTGTGACCAAATGAAGCCCCTCTGTGTTAGAAATGCGGAACCAGCCAAAATAATAAACTGCCAGCATTACCTTGTGTCATGGTGCTCCGATGGAAAAGGAAACCCACGTGCAGCCTCGAAGCGCGTTTCACCTTCCGGCTTCGTCAGGAGGCGTGATGTGAATTTAAGAATGGGGGCCATATATGCCCATTGTAACCTGATTGTGTGGTGCCATAGGAGCAGCCCCAACACGTGTTTCGTCCTGGCTACCTCACGGGGCTATAGTGTAATGTGTGTCCTGATTCACCTTTTTATATGGATCCCACCACAGGTGTCTCTAGTTCCAGTATTCAGTGCTACGCTTGTGTACTAACGCGTGTGCCGGAGCTTCCATCATTTCCATTACTAAACCCAAGGTGTGATGGCAGCTGTGATTTGACAAATCACAGCTGTCATCAAACCCATATATTACCCTGATAGCCATCGCACCAGGGCATCGGGATGAGCCGGGTAAAGCGCAATCTAATGCGATGTGCCAATTCTGGGGCAGCTGCTGGCATCTAATTTTTTTGGCTGTGGACTGGCTATTAACCATGGACTGTCCCAGCCTGATAATAGAAGCCTGCAGCTGTCTGTCTTTATCTGCACTGGTTTTAAAATATAGGGGAGACCCTACGCTTTTTTTATTTTTTTTTATTTAATGCGCTGACTACAATTGTTATCAGCATCGCCTGGTCTCGCTGACCGCAGGGAGACCAGGCGAGGATAATAACAGTTGTAGTCGGTGCCTGGGAATAGCACTAACTGTACTGCTTTTCCGAGACGCCGGGGCATTTCATTCGGTTACGTGTGCACGCATTTCCTCCGTGCTACCAGAAAAAAAAAGCGAGTTTTTCACATGGACACACGGTCCGTGTCTGACATGTGCGCACCACCATTGAGTACAATGGGTGTGCGTGTATCCGTGTTTTGCAGTCCTTTTAAAGAATGGACCACATCGGACTAAAAAGACGCGCTTTTTTTTTTTTTTTTTATAATTCGATCACCCATGACCCCACCACGAGAGAGGGGATCTGCCCACCAAAGACAGGAAACCTACAGGCTAAAAAGGGCAGTACCTCTCCCTCACATCAGTTGGTTTCCTGTCCTTGACTGGGGAACCTCGTTCAGTTATACCTGTGTTTAGAAGAACCGAAGACTGAGTATTGCCTGGCTGGCTGGCTCAGACTGGAATCCCTTCTGTGCCTCGGCCGGTACAGGGTTCCTGGAAGCGCCACGGTGGGTCCAAGGGGAACTTTCATTCATGTGCGGACTCAGGTGAGTGGCATCCCTGGACAGGTCATGGCCGGCTCTGGCGTGGCTCATGGTACAGCAGGCGTCTGGAATTGAGGTGGCCCTATAGCTATCATCCCCTCTCCGCAGCACTATGTTAAAGGTAGCATGGCGGAGACCGGAAGTGACAAGTGCTCCGAAACCTGTCTGAAGTGCAGGTCAGGAGGCGGGTCCGTATGACGTGGCTGAAACGGCGACCGTTGACACGCCCTGATCGAGGGGCTTGAGCACCAGGGTGACAGGTGGGGCGATGTGGCCGCTGGATGAGCGGGCGCAAGACGGTGACTCACGCTGGGATGATGTGCGCCCGGATGAAGCGGACTCATAGAGACCGACGTAGGAGCCATGTGACCCGGAAATGCCAGGGGTACTGGTGGGAGTACATGGACCAGTATTAAAATACTCTGGTACCACTGCTCAAGTGTTTCCTAGCTTTCCTCTCCCCTTCAGGAGAATGGAGAGCGATTCGGAGCAGCAACAGCCACAACAGCCGGATGGGAAGCCCCAGGTGCAGGTGTTGCGGCATCGTCCCCGTGGAAATTGGGGTAGCAACCGAACCACGGAACCAGAACCAGTTCTGCAAGCGAGAGCAGATCTAGTCAGCGAAGCTTCCTCAAGGTGGACTAATCTGCAGCCTCCAGAGATAATCTCCTGTCTGAGACGTGTCTTTCCTTTAAACCGGGAAAGAAGTATGTGGCTAAAGTGAGGCACAAGGAATGTTCACTTTGTAAAACCTTTATTGCCTGATTCCTATCAGAAGAGACTTTGTCAATCCTGCATAGAGCAGACAGTGGTGAAAGAGACCCCTAACTTTGCCACTGATTTAAGATCCATCATAAGGGTGGATGTTAAGGAATCCCTTAAATCCCTCTCTCAGAAAGGAAAGCAGAAAGAGAAAAAGGGGTTAGGGAAGTTTCACCTGTGTTAGATACTTCCTCTAGATCGGATTACGATGACGACTCTGCCAATTCCTCCTTGTCGGCCTCCTCTTCAGATAGTGTCTAGGGGCGTCATTGTTTTCCGCTCGAAGAAAAAAAAAAAAGGAAATATGCGTTTGACGAGCCTCCATCATTATGGGATAAAGCCCCTAAGCTGGATGTGGCAATAGCAAAGGCCTCCAAGAAAGCATCTCTGACCTTTGATGAAATGGGGGCATTGAGGGATCCCCTCGATTAGGAAATCGGACACCTTTCTTAGGGGTACGTGGGAGACATCAGGAGGGGCCCTGAAACCAGCGGTAGCAGCAATGTGTACTGCTAGGTCCTTAATGATCTGGCTGGATCGTCTGGAATCCCAGTTAAAGGACAGAGTGGCTAGGGACAACATCTTGGCCACTATTCCGATTATGCACGGAGCAGCGGCTTTCCTATCAGATACTTCTACAGACTCTCTAAGGCTGACGGCAAGGTCGGCCGCCCTTTCCAACGCAGCCCATAAGGCCTTCAGTGTTGGCCGGGGGACATTCAGGCCAGATCGAGACACTGTTCCATTCCTTATGAGGGAGAGTATCTGTTTGGCCCAGCCCTGGATGAAATTCTAAAGAAAGCAGGGATGCCAAAAAGGAATTCCCTAGTTTATCTATTTCTGCCTACAGACGATCCTTCAGAAAAAGGAAGTTTATCCGAAGGAAGCCTTGCAGGGAGCAGGATAAATGGGAAGATCGCAGAAGGAAAGGTAAAGGACTCTAGTTCGGAACCTCTTCCCAAGAGACCAGGTAATCGGGTCAATGACTCCTGGCCCAGGTAGGGGGAAGACTTTCCTCCTTCTTTGCCTGGGAGGGAATTTCGTCCAGTAGCTGGATTCTCAGCCTGATGAGATCTGGATTGAGATTAGAATTCCAAACAGTCTGGCAAGGAAGATTTTTTTTTTGACTCCACGATTTTCAGTAAAAGAGCAATTGGCCCTAGAGACAAAGTTCTAGACCTAGTTCAAAAAGCTGTTCTCCTCGAGTCTGAAAAAGGAGAATGGTTCTACTCCATCTCTTTCAAATAAGCAAGCCGGATGGTTCCTTCAGGAGTATAATAAATCTGAAGACCTTGAACAAATTCCTGAGAGTTGAGTCTTTTTAAGATGGAATCCATTAAACCTAGAACGCATACCTGGGGCCTCGCAGGCCCGCCCTGTTAATTGTTTTCTATTTTCTGCAAGATTACTTTAGTTTGAATTTTGAAACTCTAGGTATTCCTCAGGTATATAGTTGTTTGTCATTTTGTTTGTTATTCCATGTTATTTGCACACGGGCCTGAAAGGCCCCAGGTATGTGAAAAAGTAGATTTTTATGGTCATGCGTTCTAGGGTTAAGTCAGAAATAAACATGCTCTTTTCTGGTGGTTTCATGGCAGTATGCATATTTCAAATGCAGGACTATCATGTGTCCATACATGCATCAGAAAAACCTCCAGGGTTGCAATAGTCATTGATGGGGTAGTTAGACACTTTAAATTCAGGGCCCTCCCATTTGGACTGGTTATAGCCCGTGTCTTCACGAAGGTGATTGCGGAGGTCATGGCTCATCTCCAGGAAAAAGATGTGGTGATCATCCCATATCTGGATGATTTCCTGGTGGTTGGCAGATCAATCCAACATTGTAAACTAGAGGAGGTGATGGCTTCCCTAAAGGGCCTGGGCTGGCTACTGAATCTAAAGAAGTCTAGATTAGAACCCCCCCCAAAAATTCAAGAGTTTCTGGGGCTCCTATTGAACTCTGAGGTGTCACCTCCCAGTGGTTAAAATAGAAAAGATTCAGTGTCCGGTATTGAGAGCCGTTGAAGTTTCCTCCATGTCCCTTAGGAGAGCAATGTCACTAATTGGGTTCTTTAACCTCGTGTTTTCCGGCCGTCCTGTGGGCCCAGTTCATTCCAGGGGTATCACGCAAGGTGTGGGAAAGACTTAGTTCTACACAAAGGCAAGAGGGAAAGGGAGCCCAGAATCTAGGGAAAGTGGGGAGTGGAGACCACCTAGGCTGATCTAATATCACCCTGTCTCGATTAAAGTCCCTATATTGGTTCTTCACCTATCGCCGCACGCCAACCTTGCCCTGTCTTTCCCTGGCATTTTGGCCTTGGCTGAGCAAGGGAGGAGGATGAGCGCTAGTTGAGCCCCACTGACAACAAGGGGGAAAAACAAGGGAAGATAGCTTGGCTTTTAGTCTACTTCAGAGAGATGAACACCCGTCCTCATAGCTCCAGATAGGAAGAAGTAATGCACTTGCTCCGAGCCTTTACAAGGGGTAATGTGAGTATCACCGGCACCTCCCTCTAGCAGACAGCAGGTATTTATACATCCAGGCCAGGGTGTTAATTAGCCAGAGGAAGGTAGCTGCTGGTTCCTAGAGAGACATCCTCTAAGAAGGTGTCTAATTCCAAACGAAGAGATCGCCTGCAACCAACTGCAGGGCGATTGTCTGTCGCCTCTGACACTCCCGTGACAAGGGGTTTGCAATGGGACATTTTACAGAACGAGGTCTCCCTTAGGAGGCATCTGGAAAGCAGGATAACTCAATCCCTACAGACGATACGATCCCTCCAGTGGTGGCTAGACAGATCAAACCTATCCAGGGGGTTCCCAGGATTACTAACGTTACACGGGTTGTCACCACAGATGCAAGCCATGTTCATCAAATGCAAAGGAACTACTAGCGGTAGAGCGAGCTGTAAGTAAATTCCTTGTATCCCTACAGGGCCAGCATGTCCGGATTCTCTCGTACAATATTGTCAATGGTTTACATAAATCGCCAGGGGGAACTCTGTCCAGACACTTGATGGAATTGTCTGAATTGTAAAGCGCTGTGGAACATGTTGGCGCTATATAAATAAAAAGATGATTATTATTATTGTGGCAGATCGCTTGTTCCAGCTAGCGGAGGGTCATCACCTTTCTTTAACGGCTCTACATATAAAATGAAAGGAAAACGGTGTACTTCTTAAAGGGAATATGTCACCCCCTGGCACTTATCTGACCTCTAATGTGTGCATACAGGTGATAGAAATGTGAATCTATACTTGCCTGTATGTCTCATATGTGACTCCCTGGTGCCTGTGCACAAGATCACTGCTGAAAACAACATAGCCGAGAGCAGAAAGGATTAGGAAGACATGCAGGGGAGGCGTGAAACTTTTCCTGTCCCCAGACCCGCAAGGCATTAGAGAACAGATGGAATAAGAAGCAATTTCAAAGCAACCAGACCTTTAATATGAGGCATACAGGTAGGTATAGATTTACATTTCTATCACCTGTATGCCCTTATTAGAGGTCAGATTAGTGCCAGGGGGTGACAGATTCCCTTTAAGTCGCAATCTTCTAAAACAAGGGGAGTGGGAACTAAGTCAGGACATAATCAACTAGATGGTACAAATGTGGGGTCTCCTGGTCATAGACCTTTTTGCCAGCATACTAAACTGTGAAGGAGTTTTGTTCCCTGAACCCCAGGGAAGATCCCCTAGTGGTAGATGCTTTCCTGGCTCCGTGGGATTTCAGCCTGGCATACGCATTTCCTCCAGTATCCCTGATTCCGCTAGTCATAAGAAATCAGGGATGACAGGGCAATGATTGTTGATTGCCCCCTTTTGGCCCAGAAGACTATGGTTCTCTTGGCTAAGGATAATGTCTGTGTCTGATCCACGGGTGCTTCTGAAGATCTCTAATCTTCTTTCTCAAGGGCCAGTATACCATCCAAAAGCAGCCAGCCTCCACTTGATAGCGTTGAATTTGAAAGGGCGCTGTTAAAGGAAAGAGGTTTTTCCCCCTATCTCCTCTCCACCCTGCTTCAAAGTAGGAAGGCAGTCATGACCAGAATATATGCTAGAACCTGGAGTAAGATTTTATCCTCTTCGGGGTCTAGGGTCGAGGATGTGGTGCCTATGGGGAGTATTTTGGAATTTTTATAAAAGGGTCTTGATTTAGGTTTATACACCAGTACCCTAAAAGTCCAGGTGGCTGCTCTCGGGGCTCTGTACAGCGGTGATTTGGCTGGTGATTGAGTGTCATGATGTATTAAAGCATCATAGAAATCTAGGCCCATTTCTAAAGTAAAATTTAGTCCCATCAGATTTGAATTTGGTCCTGACAGCCTTAACGGACCTACTATTTGAGCCCATAGAATATGCACCCCTTAGGACTCTTTCACTTAAAACAGCCCTGTTGGTAGCTTTGACATCTGCCAGAGGAGTCAGTGATATTCAGGCTCTTTGTATAGCTCCTCCTTTTACTCAAATTCTATATGACAGTTTAATCTTTAAGCTAGACCCAGCCTGCCTTCCCAAAGTAGCATCCCGGTTCCATAGACTACAAGAGGCCTTCCTTCCTGACTTCCTTCCTTCTTGACTTCCTTCCTTCCTGACTTCCTTCCTTCCTGACTTCCTGAACCAGAAGGGTTAGAAGATGAGTAGTTGGATACCTGAAAGCTGGAGAAAGGATAGACCATTGTTTGTGTCCTTTTGGGGTTCTATGACGCTGCTTAAAGCTTCAACCCACAATTACTAGGTGGATTAGGGAGACCATTTCTTTAGCCTACTCAGTAAGTGGCAAGGCGGTCCCAGAAGGTTTAAAGGCTCATTCCACATGGGTCGTGGCAACTTCCCTGGGCGGAGGGATCGAACATCGCTATATTAGAGATTTGTAAGGCAGCAACCTGGCCCTCTCCTTCCACTTTCTATAGGCAATATAGATTGGATATGGGTGCATCTTCCGATCTCGCCTTTGGGAGAAGGGTGCTCCAGGCTGTGGTCTCTCCCTGAATTCTTAATTTCTCTGCAATTCTCTCGTGGTGTTGTCATGGGTGATCGCGAAAGACGTAGTTACTTACAGGTAACTGGATTTTTTGGAACCCATGAAAGCACCCTTATATTCCCTGCCGTTGCGTGTGGGTAAGCACTTCTTTCGCTAGGTTGGGGATTCTACACCTCAAGTTTGTGGTGAGTTTTTTTTTTTTTTTGTTTGTTTTTTTATCGTAATAACAATTGGAAGTGCTTTCATGCTCTGTAATCCAACCGATGCGAGGGAGAGTTGCCGCCCTTTTTAGCCTGTAGGTTTCCTCTCCTTGGTAGGCGGATCCCCTCTCTCGTGGTGCGGTCATGGGTTCTGAAAAATCCCGTTGCTGGTAAGCACCTAAGACTGATTCTGATTTACTTTTTTTTTTTTTTTTGTATTTGCATATTTTCAGTTGGAAGCAATATAGAAAAATTCTAACAGTCTTGTGAAGGCTTTTTTTTTTTGCGGGATATGTTGAAGTCTTTGGGCACAAAACTTCTTTTTGACTTCTTTCTATTTTGATTTTTGGGTGTTAGAATAAAAAAAAATTCATGAATTTTATTTTTATTTTTTTGTGGGAGGGTGGGGTAAGGATTTATGCCATTCTTAGTGTGGTAAAATTGATAAGGCAGCTATAATTCTTTCGGTCAGTACGAATACAGTGATTCCAAATGTATGTATTTTTTGTTTTGCTGCTTTTACACAAACAATTTTTTAGGAAAAAATAATTTTTTGCATCACTATTTTGAGAGCTATAACTTATATTTTTCCGCTGACGGAGCTGCATCATGGCTTGTTTTTTGCAGGACAAGATTAAGTTTTCAGCGATACAATTTCTATTTACATTTTGACTTTTTTAGATTGCATTTTATCCCCCTTTTTGTTCAGCGGTATGATAGAGCATAATTTTTTGCCACATTTAATTTTTTTAAAGATGTTCACTGAAGGAGTTGACTAATGTGACATTTATATAGATTGGGTTGTTCCCGATCTAGGTATTTTATTGGTATATTGTTTTTTTGATTTTGTGTTTAACTTTTTTACTAAGTCTCTCTATGGAACTTTAATAAAAAATAATGTAAAAAGAAAATAAAGTTTTGATTTATACCAATAAACATAGAAAAGAGGTAGGTTGGTACATTTGCTATAACAGTGAAAAAATCCTGGATAAAATAGGCCAAAGGATAAAACCTGGGTGCAATTATGTCAAAGGAGAAAAATATATAACCTTGTTAATGGCAATATGAATCAGAATGTTCCTAAAAAGGCAATTTGTATATGACAGAAAACAATGCACTAATATTTCTCCATGCTAAAAGCTATTTTATTCAGTAAGGCATTGGCAATAATTTATCAGTTGTAGAAACATGCATTTTACTCATATTAGACCAATATCTAGGATACTCCTTTGACAAAGTTTAAATTATAAAAGTTAAATACTCATTGCTGTAGTCCAGGTAGTTAGTCGGCCAGAATCCCCAACGCGCGTTTCGCTTTTGTCGCTTCCTCAGGGGGCGCCCCTATATATTGGTCCAATATGAGTATAATGCATGTCTCTTCTGCAATTGATGAATAATTGCCAATGCCTTACTACATGAAATGGCTTTTTGCATGGCAAAATATTAGTGCATTGTTTTCGGTCATATACATATTGCCTTTTTAGGAACATTCTGATTCATATTGCCATTAACAAGGTTATATATTTTTCTCCTTGGACATAATTAATTGCACTATGGCTTTATCCTTGGTCCTATTTTATTCAGGATTTTTTCACTGTTATAGCATGTGTTTACCCATCTACCTATTGGGTATGTTTATTGGTATAAAACAAAACTTTATTTGTAAAATTTAATTTTATAGCTGTATAGCTTCTCATTCATTCTCCTGTTTTGCTTATCTAATTGAGTCGCTAAACAAATGGGCACTATATAGAAATATGTTGGACTGGAATATGTTAAAAATTTTAATTTTTATTAGTTTGATCACTGATGCATTTCAATGCATTATACCTGTCAGTGCTACATTGACAGAAGGCCACCGTAGCTGGCAGACCCAGAGTCCGCCATTTGAACTCAGTTGCTATGGCTACCATTGGCAGCCTGTGATTACTTTGCCGGGGTGCCGGTCAGGTGGGAGAGCTCCCGGCGGTAATCTGGGCCAGCATAATTGCAAGGACGCACCGGTATATCCAAAGTCAGGAAGGGGTTAAATATCAATAAGTAAATTTTCACTTTACAATGATGTAAACTTTATTTACATGAAAACTGGAAAACCACTTTACGTGGATTTTGTACTACCTCCCAATTCCAAAAAAGTATGCTATGTAATGATTTGGAACGCTTTAGCCATATTTTGTTCACAACAGAACAAAACTCAGAAGTTGAAAGTCAGATATTTCTATTTCATTTAAAATAAAAAAAAAATCATTTACAATTTGAATTTGATAAAAGCAATATATCTTAAAAAAGAAAAAAAAAAAAAAAAAGTTTGGCCAGCGCAATGGCTACCATTGTGTAGCATCCATTCCTCATGTTACAACAGTTTGTAAACATCTGGGCAGTGAGACGACCTATTGCTGGAGTGTTGGGAGAGGAATGTTGTCCCATTCTTGTCTGATGTATGATTCTAGCTGCTCCTTAGTTCTGGGTCATCTTTGCTGGATTTTTCGTTTCATAATGCACCAAATGTTTTCTATTTGGGGAAAGGGCTGGATTGCAGACGGCCAGTTCATTACCCAAAATCCTTTTCTGCAAAGCCATTGACGCGCCCCCTTGGCCGTGGGGTACTCGGCAGCCGAACCTATGGGTGCCGGTATGGTTGGAATATCACGGTGGCTGGCCCGGTCCGTGACCAAGGGCGGTCAGTAAAAATAGTGTTCGTGACGCCACCTGTGGATTGCGGCTAAAGGGTGCCGCCGCTGCGTAGCACCCCTCTGGAGCTGGTGTTAAGGCAGCAGGGATGGTGTGGCTCTCCACAGGTAGAGCTAGCTCCAGGGCAGTGTAGGTGGTGTAAGTTGCGCTGGGCGTTGTAGTGCAGGGAGGGAAAGATGGCGCAGCTTTAAATAATGGACGGAGGCAGTATGGTGCGGTCATCCGAGTCTTTACTCACAGTTCTTATGACAGTTCCACTGGTGCACTGTACAGGTGCCAGCCTCCCACGTCGCGCTGCGTTCACCAGGCAGGGGGGGGGGGGGTTCAGCACTTCCTCAGGCAGATTAGGAGTACCAGACAGAACCCCACTTTCTTGTGTTCCTAGCTAGACCGTCTTCACGCTGGGTCTTTCTCCCTCCTGCCCTGCGCTGCCCACTCTCAATCCCGCTCGGGTGCTCTGAAGTTCCTCCTGTATGTTGGAGTTCCCGGACCTGCTTGACCTTCACAGGGATTAGAATGCGGCTTCGGCAACTGACCATATAAGCCAGAAGCCTCCGGTTTTCCCAGCCGAGGCGTAGAGTAACACGGCTGGACCAGGGGCCGGTCCCCTTCTTGCGGTCTACGATCCCTCTGTCTTCTGACAGATTTGGGGCGTACGGGTGCCGTCTCACACTCGCCGTGCCCCCTGGGATCCCTTCTTTAGATCGGAGCCTACTCCTCTGCTCCCCTCCTGGGCCTCTAGGACTAGGCCCTACTTGTGGAGCAGAGCTCCTAATGAGACTCTGCTCCCTGACTGTCTTCCTGAACTGTTCTTCTCAACTGCTCTCCTTTACTGACTGAACCGACCACCCTAAGATGGCTTCCCTATTTATACCTACTTTCGAAGTGCTCCTCTAAACTGCTTCCTCCACCCACACCCACTACTGGTTCCCTCCTACCTTTGGGTTCCCCCCCACTCCAGCCAGGGTCAGGGCTCAGCAGGAAACGCATTGCATCTTGCCCTTCCAGCCGGCCTGGAGCAGTGTAGTGTTGGATGCAGGTGTTGGGGTTCCGGTCAGCACTCCCTTACCTGAGAGAAGGGGATACCACACCTCTGGTTGATGTGCAGTAGCTCTGTGGCGACTGAACCCTCAGGGGCACCACACTCCCCCCTGGTAAAACACAGCACATCCGTGGGCTAAAACTGAGCAGAACACTGTATATTATTGACATGCAAATTTTTAAGAATGCATTCGCAAATAAGATTATAAAACTTTCTTCCCTTTATGGGAGGCACTTCACTTAAACGTTACAGGTTACCATAAAATTATAAAACACTTTTCATTAAAATTTCTGTAACCGGGTGTAACAGTAGCAGCATGAGGGACCTGTCCGCAAACCCTCAACGTAGGCCCTGGGCGTGGCTGCAGGGCATAGGTGATCCTGTGGTTGGACCATGTCTTCCGCCGCGCCAAGCAGGTTTTTCTTCTGAGGTCATGGTTGTTAATGTAAAACCAATAGGGTGCACTTTAAGAAGTGCGGAACTATTTACACAATTACTCTGGCTGTTTACAGTCCCCAGCCTGGAGTCTGTATACCCTGACAGGTAATTATGTACACATAAAACAACTGGTGGTACCCTTACGGGTGACTATTTACAGTTAGTCCCAACTACTGGCCTAGCAGTGGGATGCCTGCCTGGGGTACTGCTGGTTCTTACCTGACCCAGCCGGGTCATAAGGTATGTCCTGCGGGGGTGTGTCCTCAATTATATGGTACACTTGTAGGGCGTACCACTCACGCTCCCCGTGGTGACGTGTATTGGTGACTATCACCGGGGTATAGATTCCGGTAGGGATGGCCCTGTTCCAGCTTGGGCTCCACATCCCGGCGGTTTACGAAGATGTCCCTTGCAAAGTTAGGATCTCTGATAAAGCCCCACCCAGCCTTCAGGTCAAACTTTACCATGAGTCCCTCATCGCGGGGGCTGGGGTGGGCTGACTCCGCCTGACGAACTTGAGCCTTTACGGCCTTGTTCCGGGCCTCCAGAAGCTCGCAACGTGCCCGCCGAGCACACCGCTCCTTCTCCAGCTGCTGGAGCTCCTGCCTGCAGAATTCCTTCCTCTGCAGGGCTTTGGCCTGGGTCTCCCGCGGGAACCCCATCAGGTCCCCCCCCCCCTCCCCCGGTTGTCCCAGCAAGACTCCTCTCTCCCGGAGTAGGCAACCGGGGGCGCTCGTGTCTGGAGTAGCAGGCACGGCTGCTGGTCCTCGAACCGGGTGGACCAATCAAAGACCGGCGCGCCGTACACCCACTCGGGTGCCGGAGGTGGAGGCGCCGGGAGGGAACCAAGTAGAAGGTTCCTGGTTTCAGTGTCCGGGAGTGAAGGTTCCGGGAGGGCACTAAGTGGAGGATCCTCAGGGTCGGCGCCCGGGGGTGGAGGTTCCAGGCAGAGCAGTTGCTCCAGAGATGGCATGGCGGAATACGGGGAGTGCTGGTGAAAGAGGCCCAGGAGCAGGTCGGCGCTTGCAGCGCCCAGGACAGGGGATTCCTTCCTACCTGCTCCTGTGCTGTATACGGCCTCCTGGTGCTCCGCTGGCTCCGCCGGGGCTGGGGAGCCGCTGCTGGCATCCGGTGCTGCTCTCCGCCGTGCTGCCAACTTCTCTAGTAGCTCGCTCCTCCATTTGGTGACTGCTGCTTGCTGGGCCCGCTCCACTTGTTGGCTCAGCTCCAAGACTTCACTCTGGAGGAACTCCGCGTCCTCCGGGGATAGTTTTCCAGCTTCTCCCTCCAGGGTGAGGGGAGTAGCTTGCCACTGCAGCAGGCCAGAGGCGGAGGCTTGGTCTTGGCGTCCATCCATGCTGGCTGCCTGGTGCTGTCTGTCTAGACTGGTTAAGACCACACCCTGTCTCCATTCCTTCTCTCCTCCTCCTCTCCTCTTTCGGGGGCGGTCCCATGGCAATCTGCTGTCGGTCACTCCTTGCGACGTCCTCCCTGCCTTGACGGACACATCTATGCGGACAGTCACTGTTGCTAGGGGCAGGGTGTGCTTTTGGCGCCATTCTGGGACCCGGCCCACGATGGGAGGCTCCATATTGTTGTCTTTGATCACGCACATAATGGCGCCCGTTCTTCTGGGGCGGGCGCCACATTCAGTAACATAACACAGTTCTTTAGGCACACAATACCCGCCGATAACGGGTTGGTCACGTATCCTGTTTATGACGCCAGAGCTGACGCGCCCCCTGGGCCGTGGGGTACTCGGCAGCCGGGCCTATGGGTGCCGGTAGCCACACCATGCTCTTGTGATGGATGCAGTATGTGGATTAGCATTGTCTTCCTAAAATGTTCAAGGTCTTCCTTGAAATAGACGTTGTCTTTCTGCGAGCATATGTTCTAGAAACCTCTATATACTGCTCAGCATTGATGGTGCCTTTCAGTAGGTGTAAGCTGTCCATGCTATAGGCATTAAGGTAACCCCAGACCATCGGAGAAGAAGGCTTTTGAACTGTATGCCGATGAGCTGGATGGTCCATTTCCTTTTGAGTCTGCACAACACTGTGTCCGTGGGTTACATAAAGAATTACGATCTTTGATTCATCTGACCACAGAACCGTTTTCCATTTTGGGGTCAGTCCAATTTAAATGAGCTAAGGCTCAGAGAAGACTGCAGCGTTTCTGGATTTTATTGATGGTTTACATTTGTAGCTGCCTGTATGACTGAAAGCCGGAAGCTACCTGCAGGAGTAAAGTTCATTTCCTCCCGATAGCCGCACTTTCAGTACAGCTGCCAGGCACCTTTTCTAACGCTATTAACCTTCAGGTTAACCATATAACTATAATGTAACCCTATAATAATATTACCCGACATTGCAGTTTCTTTTTAATTTAAAAAAAAAAAAGAAATGGGGAAAAATGTCTAACTTGCAACTTCTGATACGTGTTCTATGCTCTGGTGTGAATAAAATATGGTGCTAACAAATTTACAAATCATTGCATTCTTTACATTTTACACAGCATCCCAACTTTTTGAGAATTGGAGTTGTACAGCATGTTTCCCTTAACTAGATTTTGATTAATAGACCTGGTCATATGATGGGGGAACGTTCTATTAGGATGTCTAGTTGTAATCTCCCAATAATACTGCTCTAGAGCATTTGGGGTATTTGTGAGGAATATTTATAGCTGCTGTCTGTCAGTTGTTCTCTGCATTGCCAGGGCTGGTTGAGCTTCCTCACAATCTTTCTCCCAAATGTCCTTTTTCATCCTTTTGCAAAGGCACAGCATTCGGGCCCTCAAATCCTAGTTCTGGGAGCTGTTTAGTTTGACCTCCTTAGTCCCTATTACCTACCACTTGAAGGCATCGTATAGATGAGCTTATTAATGTGTTCAAGTTTTATGACAGAAGCACTCTAAGTTTGTAACAACTGTGCATTCGATAATGCATTCCATTTCTCTTAGGTGGATGCTGTAGATTGGGTGGATAATATGTGGCCTCAGCATTTAAAAGAAAAGCAGAAGGATGCCACAAATGTGATATCTGAGATGAAATATCCCAAAGTGAAAAAGTAAGTAGTTATTATTATTGCTCATTATTGTCTGTGTCCAAGTTTTGTCCTGTTTTATGATAGTTTTTATGGTAGTGTATCCAGTGCTAGAATGCTGGTCAGAGTTGATGTAGTATAATTAATACAAATACTACTGCTTTCACAATGGTCACTGGAACATGTAAAGCTGAGTATCAATTTCAGTCTTGTCGTCATTTCTGTCCATTGTGGCTGTCTGTCTCCGTCAGTAATTTTAAGGCATTGACTCAAGGTAAACTATAAAAGTAAAAAAATAATAATAAAAAAAAATAAAAAATGGTAAACTGCCTATTAATAGCAAAGACCTGTGGGAATCTATGCATTGTTCAGTTTTGTATAGAAAAAAAATATTTTGCACACCAAGCAGTTAAAGGAACACTGAGCATGGCAAATCACTCAAAATCTATATAAATGAAAAATATCGCTACTATTTAGTTCCCAATTTCCAACTTTGCTTTGATACTACCTTACCTTGTTTTGCAAGTAAAGGGAATCTGCCAGTAGGATCAACCATCCTAAGCAGTCTATATGGGCATGTAGGTCATAGGAAGTCAAATAAATTGATACCTTGATATTGGTGTTCTTATTCCCGAGAAATCCATGTTTTTCGTTAATATGTAACTAAGCTCTTAAGATCTATGGGCCGGACTCTGATCTGCATGAGAATTTCCCTCCAGAGTTTATTTTAACCCCTTCATGATCGGAGCATTTTCCGTTTTCATTTTCTGCTCCCCTTCTTCCCAGAGCCATAGCCTTTTTTTATTTTTCGTTGAATTTGCGGGACAAGTTGTACTTTTAAACGGCATCACTGGTTTTATCATATCGTGTACTGGAATACGAGGAAAAAAATTCCTAGTGTGCTGAAATTGCAAAAAAAAAAAAAAAAAATGCAATTCCACGGTGGATTTTTGATTGTGTTTTTTTTTTTTTTGTTTTTTTTACCACGTTCTCTGAGTTCGTAGACGCCAAACCAAAAATCCAAAGTTTGCTACCAAATAAAAAAGATGGTGCCATTTTCCAGGATCTGGGGCCAAGTGAGGGCTTATTTTTTGCGTGTCAAGCTGACGTTTTTATTGATACTATTTTGGGGCAGATGTGATGTTTTGATCGCCCGTTATTGCATTTTATTTCAATGTTGCGACGACCAAAAAAAAGTAAATCTGGCGTTTAGAATTTTCTTTTCATTATGCAGTTTACTAATCGGATTAATTCTTTTTTTTATATTGATCGGGCGATTCTGAACGCGGCGATACCAAATATGTGTTTTTTTTTTTTTTTTTTTTTACATTTTATTTTGAATGGGGCGAAAAGGGGGTGATTTTAAACTTTTATATATTTGACTATTGACAGCGGCATTTAACTGGTTAACAGCCGCGGGTGGATCGCGATTCCACCCACAGCTGTTGTGGGCACATGTCAGCTGTAAGAATCAGCTGATATGTGCCCGGTTCAGTGCGGGCTCAGCGCCGGAGCCCTCACTGAACCGGGGTTGATGGCCTGGGGTGTACTAATACCCCCCAGGCTGCCAGTAAGGGGTTAAGGAAAGCAGGTGTTACCAGTGTGAGACATAAAGATCAGGAGAGCAGATAGTCAGTCATTACATGTCTCACACTGGTACTGTCCCCTTTTCATTGATCTTAATTCAATGATACTTGCAGTTTGGTGCATATGACCTGTGCTGTCTCTCTTCAGAGAGATTCTGGCTTGTCTCTCTCCAGCTCCAACACAACACACTCTGCTCAGCTTCCCCCAGCTGACTGACCAGTGAACACATGGCCTGGTTCTAATCATGGCTATTCAGGTGCACCTAATCGGGACCTGTAGTGCTAGGATTTTACGCTAGACTACTTGCTTTTCCTACAGGGGCCAATGAGTTGTTTTCTGACAGAGGTTTCAAATCCTTGCACATTCCTCTAAAAATAAATCATATATAAAACATTGTCGCTTGCTAATTCTAGTAAGCCAGAACTAGTCCGGAGGAGTGTCTATTTGTTTGTGAGATTTCTTCTCTCCTAAATATTCCACAATTACAGTTGTGCTCAAAAGTTTACATACCCCGGCAGAATTGTTGGTCTCTTGGCCTTGTTTCAGAGAATATGAATGATGATAAAAAAACCTTTCTCCACTTATGGTTATTGGTTGGGTGAAGCAATTTATTGCCAAACTACTGCGTTTTCTCTTTTTAAATCTTAATGACAACCAAAAACATCCAAATGACCCTGATCAAAAGTTCACATACCCCAGTTCTTAATACCATGTATTGCCCCCGCTAACATCAATGAAAGCTTGAAGTCTTTTGTTGTAGTTGTGGATGAGGTTCTTTAATTTCTCAGATGGTAAAGCTGCCCATTCTTCTTGGCAAAAAGCCTCCAGTTCCTGTAAATTCCTGGGCTGTCTAGCATGAACTGCGCTCTTGAGATTTCCACAGAGTGGCTTAATGATATTGAGGTCAGGAGACTGAGATGACCACTCCAGAACCTTCACTTTGTTCTGCAGTAGCAAATGACAGGTCGACTTGGCCTTGTGTTTTGGATCGTTGTCATGTTGGAACGTCCAAGTACGTCCCATGCGCAGCTTCCAGGCTAATGAGTGCAAATTTGCCTCCAGTATTTGCTGATAACGTTCTGCATTCATCTTCCCTTCAACTTTTACCAAGTTTCCTGTGCCTTTTGTAGCTCACACATCCCCAAAACGTCAGTGATCCACCTCCGTGCTTTACAGTAGGAATGGTGTTCTCACCACTCCAAATTACCTTGTTCCATAAGTTTTGAGGCTTTTCTCTGTGCTGTTTGGCGTATTGTAGGCGAGATACTTTGTGGCATTTGCGCAGTAATGGCTATCTTCTGGTAACTCAACCATGCAGCCCATTTTTCTTCAAGTGCCTCCTTAATGTACATCTTGAAGCAGTCACACCACTAGTTTTCAGAGAGTCCTGAATTTCAGGTGATGTTGTTTGTGGGTTTTTCTTGTTGGTCTACCTGACCGTGGTTTTGGTTTTTACAGAGCCCCTGATTTTCCATTTGTTGAACACTGCTGACTGGCATTATTAACTCCTTGGATATCTTTTTGTATCCCTTTCCTGTGTTCTACAGTCTAACTACCTTTTCCTGTAGATCCGTTGACAATTCTTTTGGTTTCACCATGACTCACAATCTAGAAACGTCAGTGGCTGGATGAAAGATGCAAGAGACTGTCTGGATCCCAGAAACTCACTCAGCTTTTATGCACACACACTGATTACAAGCAAACAGGTCACAGGTGTGGATGTTATCTTTAGTAGCCATTCAAACCCATTTGTGTCAAATTCTGTGCATGTTATCAGGCCAAAAACACCAGGATGTGTGAACTTTTGATCAGGGTCATTTGGATGTTTTTGGTTGTCATTTAAAAAGAGAAAACACAGTAGTTTGACAATAAATGGCTTCACCCAACCAGTAACCATGAGTGGAGAGAGTTTTTTTTGTTATCATCCATATTCTCTGAAAGAAGGCCAAGAAAGGAAAAATTCTGCCGGGGTGTGTAAACTTTTGAGCATAACTATAACTGTGAGTGCTATTGAAAAGTGGAAGCATTTAGGAACCACAGCAAATCGGCCACGTGAAATTACAGAGCTGAATTGCTGAGTCATATAGTTCATAAATGTCACCATTGCTCAGCTCCCCAAACCTCTGCCATTAACTTAAGCACAAAACTTCATGGCATAGGTTTTGATGGTCTAGTGGCTTTAAACCTAATATCACCAAACACAATTTATGACTTTATTCCACAGTTGGCAAAGCAAGCCGCCACTGAACTCTGGAATAGAGGAAATGTGTTCTGTGGAGTGATGAATCCTGTTTATCTGGCAAACTGATGAACAAGCCTGGGTTTGGCAATTAGGAGAACGCTACCAGCGTGACTGCACTGTGCCAAATTGTAAAGTTTGGTGGAGGAGGAATCATGCTATGGGCCTTTTTTCCAGGTGTTCGCCTAGTCCCCATAACACCAGTGACTCGAAATCTTAATGTTTCAGCATACCAAGAATTTTGGGGCAGTTGTAGCTTCGACCGTTGTGGAGACAGTTTAGGGAAGGCCATTTTAGGTTCCAGAATGAGCAGTGCACAAAGCCAGATCCCGAACGACATGATTTAGGTGTGTTTGACGTGGAAGAACTTCACTGACCGCGAAGACCCTGACCTGAACACCATTGAACCTTTGGGATGAATTAGATAGGAAATTAAGAGCCATGCCCTCTCATCCAACATGGATGTCCGACCTCATTAATGCTCTTCTGGATGAATGGGGAAAAAAATCCCAAAATCTTGTAGAAAACTTTTTTTTTTTTTTTTTTAGAAGAGTGGAAGATGTTTTAGTTGCAAAGGGGGAATCGGCTTCATATTGATGCCTATGTATATAGAATGGGATGTCCAAAAAGCTTTTGTAGGGGTCTCAATACTTTTGTCCATACAGTATGTGATCTGCCTTTTCTGTCTACCTGCATGCAAATGTTTAGTCCTTTTGTTACTTTCTTAGAAGATAAACTACCGGATCAGGGGTAGTATGATTTTAATGGCATTCTTGTCAATCGGGTAGTTTCCTGTTTGGAATCCTTGGTGTCTTGTTCTCCACTGTGTAGTTTATACCTGTTATGCAAGGTCTGAGGAGTGAAGATGCACATACTGTATTAGCGTGTAATATCGTCTTTCTGACAGCATTGCGTATCATTTCATCAACCCCAGTTCTGAATGTGGTTGCTAGGCAGCTGGCGCTGATGTACTGGAGGTGTCTCTGATTTGCGCCAGCCTCTTGTTTCCAGAGACCTTGCACGCTTTCTGCATTTTGCTGACCTCTTTTAGCTCCGTGAGTATGGGGAGGGGGTGAAGCCACAGCTAAGTGGATCCTTTCCAAGGCGTTTGTGACCAATCGTTCATTCTGCTGCAGAGAGGTAATGGAGGAACTGAAGGGCTAATCCTGACGGTGTTAATTCAGTGGTTTGTGTGTGGTGGAGGGGTATTTAAGTATTTCGCTTCTCTTGGTTTCTAGATAATTAAGAGTAATGGATGAAGCCATGCAGAAATCATTTCAGCTTTGCATGAGAAATAAAGAATTTGTTTTAGCTGCTGTTTGGTTTGGAAACATTCAGTCTTAATAAATGAGTTTTTCCTCTTCCTGTCACACAGTAAGTGATTTTCCACAGATAGTAATGGAATGTGTGATATTAGCGCTTTTCATTTTTGGATTAGGATGATACAAAATTTTTAGTTTTTCACCTTCAGTTTGTCCGATTTAGGTCTGTAATTGCATCAGGGCATGCAAAAACAATCGTGACTAGTCTGGAACCCTGGCATTATTCTTTCTTCCTTCTGGATTGAATAGATTGGCGGTAATTTTACGATCAGGGCAAGTGATTCTATATTTTTTTTTTTATAGTTTTACAGTATACAAGAAAATGCTGTCAAGCTCTGTTTTGTTTAGTGGAATTGTAACACATCAGATGCTATAAAAGAAGTTGTTAGAAATGGGCAAATATTTTTGCATCCATATCACAGATGAACTAAAAATTAAATGCATTTTCCCAATCTAGACATTGAGAGCTTATGGTTAAAATATATATATATTTTTTTCTATTTATTTAGTGCCAACTTATTTTGTAGTGCAGTACAGAGATTGTCATCACCCAGAGGTCCTTGTCCCCATTGGTGCTCACAATCTGAATTAACCAATCCATATTATTTTGAATATGGCAGAAATGTCTTTTCCCCAATAATCTGAGAAAAGATATGCCGTGTCCTCATTCCCGGAGTACCACTGATCCTATATGCACATCAGATTTCATACTAGATACCGTGTTACAGACACCATGCTTCTGCCAGGTGCATATTATATGGGAAAACCTTTCAAGTGTAGTGAAACTTAAACTTGAAGTATATCTGGGTAATGGCCACAAACCAGGGGATATGATAAAATAACTTCTACCAACCCTTTAAAACGCCCCCACCACTCCTGTGCCACAGCTCCAATGTTCCTGTTAATCTTTGTTAACCTTTAGTGATGCTTCTACTACCCTCACGTAACCACTGCAGCAAGTCGTGGCCAGTGATTGACTGCGGCAGTCACGTCCGAGTAGTAGAACCATTTTCACTGTTGGACAGCTAACAAAAACCAGTTGGACCAGTGCAGCGGCTGGGGATTTACCTGCTGAACATATGCTATTGTATCATGTCCCCTGCCATAAATGAAAACCAATAAAAGGAAGCTTGGAAGTCATGTTCTTATTTCTTAAGGGCCTGTTTTTTCAAATACAAATTATCCTTTTTAATTTTTTTACCTTTTTTTTTTCCTTCATTTTTTTAGTATTTGCTCTCCTGGTTTGATTTTCGATGGTATTCAAATCCCTGATATTAGCTTGAGTATTACATTAGTTGTCTCACGAAAATCTATGGATGGTATAAAGTGCTAGAACAGATGGCTACTATGTAAAAGCATTTATACAGACGGGTTGCATTTCACATAATGCAATACATACTGTGATCTGTCTGCCCTTACCTGCTTAGTGAATGAAAGGAGTGGGCCGAATGCAGTTCTAAGGGGCAGCATAAACCATTAGCTGCAGATCAGGAAGTGACGTCTGAGAATGGGGTGTCATCTACTGTACAGCCCAGCAACCTGAAAATATTTTTTATTGCCTGTTGCGGGTAAAAAGGCAAAAAAGGATTTCCTACTCCTAAAAATTTGTAGAAGAAAATTACATTTTAACTCTACTTTTCATGGAGATTCAATGCAGTATCTGACTTTGCTGTTCATCTAAACCCATTTTTTGGTTTTAGTAATCTACAATGCATTCAGTGCCAGTTATGAAGTTTCTCTTTGGGTCGGGCCAAAAGGGGTGGTGGCCGCACAGACAAAGATGAAAAGAAGCTGTGTGACAATTAGCCATCAAAATAGGCAGCATTTTGGCTGAATATAGCCAGCCGCACCATCTGGCCCTGACCTTACCGGGAGAATGTAGAGGATGCAGTTATTTAAGCAACTCGCTGTAATGTGACTTTTTATTTTTTTATGTTTAAAGACCTTTCACCAAATTTTTAATGTTATACTGGACACATCAATGCATTAGTGGCTGCAGAGTGGAATAAAATGTAATTTTTTTTATTTCTCTTCACTGTTGCGCACATATTAGCAAGTATTTGGCCCCTACTTTTCATTAAGTCCAATTGGGTATTATTAGAGAGTTTTCACTGGGTAGCAACAGTCAAAGGAAAGAACACACCCCCACCATAGCCAAGAGCAGGTTTCTCAGTGTGTGAGATATAAAGTCAGACAACCTTGATCTAAACTCCTGCATGACTCAGTTTGTAATGAGGGGCAGTGCAGCTGAGTTTAGCTGTGTCACATTTACAAACCCTTCTATTCGCTCTCCTTCTTTCATAGCACGGTCACCTCTGATGTACTGTTCCTCTCCCCCATTGTTTATCTTGAACTGAGAGCTCATAATGTCAGTATACACTTATGTCTGTTGTGCGTAATCAGAGCAGGCTGCCATTATGTCCCACAGTGGAGTAGTCCAGAACAGGCAGGTTATTCCTGTGTGAGACATAATGATAGCCTGCTTTTATCTGGCTGCAGAAGGACTACAAATTGCCTGACCATAGCAGGCATAAGAATGATTAGGACACCTCTTCGGACAGACAGTTTTGGGGAAGGAGCAGTATAGCAGAAATGACAATCTAGCAGAGTAGGTTAGTTGATAGTTTGTAATGTGACACAGCAAAACTCAGCTGCACTGCCCATCTTCCACACTGACTCATAGAGGTTAGACCAGGAGATCAGGGTTGTCTTTCATTATACATCTCAGACGCTGAGAAACCTGCTCTAAGTGAGGCTGCTTGCCCACTATGCGTTTTTGCCGCGGAATTCCCGCACGAAAACGCTTGGTAATACATGCCCCATGGTCCCCAATGATAATCCGCATGTGCTGTGCACATGCTGCGGAAATTTCCGCTGTGGATTATCATTGTAGAAAAATACGCAGCATGTCCATTAATTTTGCGGACACGCAGCGTAATCGCCGCCATTGACTTGCATTGGACCGTGTGACATCCGCATCTGCACAAGCGGATATCACACGGTTCAATGTGCGGATGGTACCCAGGTCTGGAGGAGAGGAGACTCTCAACCAGACTTGGGTACCATAGAAACTGTAAAAAAAAAAAAAAAAAAAAAAGAATTAAAAAAATAATAATTTATACTTTCCTTCCGATGTCCTCCCGGTGTTTTCTCCCCTCCGTCTTGTCTACTGTATGGGTCGCACTGTTGTGAAGGACCTGCCATGACGTCATTGAGTCATGTGACCCCTCACATGACTCAATGACGTCACTGCAGGTCCTTCACAACACCGCGAGCCGCCCAAGACACCGGACGCACCGGGAGGACATCGGAAGGTAAGTATAATTTTTTTTTTTTTTTAAGTTTTTACCATTCTTTCTTTCTTTCTTCTTCTTCTTCTTCTTCTTCTTCTTCTTCTTCTTCTTCTTCTTCTTCTTCTTCTTCTTCTTCTTCTTCTTCTTCTTCTTCTTCTTCTTCTTCCTTCTTCTTTTCTTTCTTCTTCTTCCTTCTTCTTCTTCCTTCTTCTTTTCTTCCTTCTTCTTTTCTTTCTTCTTCTTCTTCTTCTTCTTCTTCTTCTTCTTCTTCTTCTTCTTCTTCTTCTTCTTCTTCTTCTTTTCTTTCTTCTTCTTCTTCTTCTTTTCTTTCTTCTTCTTCTTCTTCTTCTTCTTTTCTTTCTTCTTCTTCTTCTTCTTCTTCTTCTTTTCTTTCTTCTTCTTCTTCTTCTTCTTCTTCTTCTTCCTTCTTCTTCTTCCTTCTTCTTCCTTCTTCTTCCTTCTTCTTCCTTCTTCTTTTCTTTCTTCTTCTTCTTCTTCTTCCTTCTTCTTTTCTTTCTTCTTCTTCTTCTTCTTCTTCTTCTTCTTCTTCTTCCTTCTTCTTCTTCTTCCTTCTTCTTCCTTCTTCTTTTCTTTCTTCTTCTTCTTCTTCTTCTTCTTCTTCTTCTTCTTCTTCTTCTTCTTCTTCTTCTTCTTCTTCTTCTTTTCTTTCTTCTTCTTCTTCTTCTTCTTCTTCTTCTTTTCTTTCTTCTTCTTCTTCTTCTTCTTCTTCCTTCTTCTTCTTCCTTCTTCTTTTCTTTCTTCCTTCTTCTTCTTCTTCTTCTTCTTCTTTTCTTTCTTCTTCTTCTTCCTTCTTCTTTTCTTTCTTCCTTCTTCTTCTTCTTCTTCTTTTCTTTCTTCTTCTTCTTCTTCTTTTCTTTCTTCTTCTTCTTCTTCTTCTTCTTCTTTTCTTCTTCTTCTTCTTCTTCTTCTTCTTCTTTTCTTTCTTCTTTTCTTTCTTCTTCTTCTTCTTCTTCTTCTTCTTTTCTTTCTTCTTTTCTTTCTTCTTCTTCTTCTTCTTCTTCTTCTTCTTTTCTTCTTCTTCTTTTCTTTCTTCTTTTCTTTCTTCTTCTTCTTCTTCTTCTTCTTCTTCTTTTCTTTCTTCTTCTTCTTCTTCTTCTTCTTCTTTTCTTTCTTCTTTTCTTTCTTCTTCTTCTTCTTCTTCTTCTTCTTTTCTTTCTTCTTCTTCTTCTTCTTCTTCTTTTCTTTTTTCTTTTTTCTTTTTTCTTTCTTCTTTCTTCTTTCTTCTTTCTTCTTTCTTCTTTCTTCTTTCTTCTTTCTTCTTTCTTCTTTCTTCTTTCTTCTTTCTTCTTTCTTCTTTCTTCTTTCTTCTTTCTTCTTTCTTCTTTCTTCTTCGGAAAAGCGCTTGATGAAATGCATGCAAAAACACTTGACAAACGCTTCTACCTGGCGGGAAAAACGCATGTACAGTAAAATCCGCATGCATTTTTCCTGCCGGGGAGAAGCGGAAAAAATATGCAGCATTTCTGCATCGTGGGCACATAGCCTTATGGTGGGGGAGTATTCTTCTTTTCTTTGAGTGTTGCTGCTTCCTTAGGATTGACCAGTATCCTACAGGAAGGAAAAGTACATGTCTCTCGTGAAAAAAACTATCTAATTACACCCACTTGGACTTAACAGAAATTAATTCTTTAGGGACCAAGTACTTTGATCACTAATATCTTCGGAACAAAGATGTGAAATTAGGAAAAAGCAGAAACGTGTCCAGTTCAACACGAATAATTTGGTGAAAGGTGCTAATTATTTAAAGGGAATCTAATCAGTAAGATCAACCTTCCCAAACTGCATATGTAGACATGCATGCCTTTTGAAATGTAAATCCTTATACACCTTTTATATCTTTGTGTTGTTGCATTCCTGAGAACTTGGCATGTTAATATGCAAATGAGGCGATTGCTCTGGGCATGACAGAACACTTAATGGGTTTGTGGGGTTGTACCCATTCAGAAAAGTGTAACAAACTGTACTTCACTCTCCAAACCTGTTGCGGTAGCCAAACGGTAATTTCAGCTGCTCTGAGCGCCTTTTGCGGTCTAGATCTGTGGAGCTCGGAGCTAAAGAGGCTGGTGTTGTGTTGGGAAACAACCAGGGGGGGGAGAGAGGCTCATTAAGTGCTTTAACATACCCAGAGCACCTAATGCCTCATTTGCATATTAAATAAGTTGTCTACTACTTTAACATTGATGACCTATCCAATGGATAGGTCATCAATGTCTGACGGTGGGGGTACAACACCCGACACCCCCGCCGATGAGCTGTTCTCTGTGTCAGTGGCTGGAACTGACCAGTTATGGATCTGTACAGCGCTGCTCCATCTACTGTATAGTGACTGGGTACTGGACATATTTGAATAGGGGTGGATATGCAGTACCCTGCCACGGCCGCTATACAGTAGATGGAGCTGTGCTGTGCAGCTCTGTAACTGATCCGTTACGGCCACCGCTGACACAGAGAACAGCTGATTAGCGGGGGTGCCAAGTGTCACACCCCCACCATCAGACATTGACTACCTATTGTAAGGCTAGGTTGTCAATGTTAAAGTAGTGGACCACCTAAAATTCTAGTTTTTCAGGCATGCAGCAACTGATCGAAGATTTAAAGATGTTGCGTTCTTTAGATTTCAAAGACCTGCATGCACATATATGCAGTTTGGTGGACTTGATCGTACTGTCAGATTCCCTTTTTAAACCAAACAAAAAAAATTGCTTATTTTTTGTGTAGCTTTAACGGAGCATATTTTACAGGTATTGTTTGATGAGCGTCAAGGGCTGTTTCACAGACTTTCATATTGATTTTGGAGGGACGTCTGTTTGGTACCATGTTTTACGCGGTGGAAAGGCAAGTCTATCATGTTTGTTGTCCTGTTTGTTGTTAGTACAAGTCATTAGAGATTAGAAATGTATGTATAAATCAAATTGAAACTGGATTGCATTTTGCAATTACCACAACGAATACAAACCAACATCAAGGAATATTTTCAATCTACACTTTGGCATAAAAAAAACCAATAAGATTGGTAGTGGGAGAATCACTGCTTTGCCGTACTCCTCTTCAATTAAGGGGTAAATACTGATATCTGTATTAGGAAGTCTCCTGATCCAGTAACAGGTAAACATGGTTGGGGTTGTGGTGATCAAAGTGGGATGCTATCACAATAACAAAGCAATACGCTTGGGGGCAAATTAAGGGAAACAAACAAAATGAGGAACCTTATGGAAGTAAAGCTCCGTTTAAACAGACCAACTGTTTACCGATATACCGGTAAATATTTACCGATCGGTGGTTGTTTAATAGTCCGTTTATACAGGCAGACTGCGTTAAGCGATGCCAACTCAATGTTCCGTAATAGGTCACTCAGTGCATATAGGCTGTGATAGTTTTCGGCAGCACATGTCCTATTTACACAGGATGATGCGCTGCTGTGAAAGATTACTTTTTATAGTGCACAAAAGCTAAGTTCACCAGATGAGCAAGAGGTTTTTTTTTTCTCATAATCAGACGATCGACAGCCTATTTACACGGAAAGATAACCGTGAAACAAGCTTTCTTAAGCATGCTTGTTCACGATATTCTTTCAGTGTAAATACACCTTAAAGAGGACTATTTACCAAATTTGTCATGCTAATCTGGACACATTATGTAATGAGCGCTGCAGAGCAGAATACATTTATTTTCTTTTTTTATTTCACCTCTCCATTATGGAGATATTAGCAATCAAGTATTTGGCACCTAAACCGTTAATTTTCTTTATGTCCAAGCGGGCATTACTAGAGAGATTTCACTGGGGGTGTGTACTTTGTCCTCTTTCTGACGCTGACCAATCATAAGCAGGCAGCAATCCACTAGGTAAAGAACACGCCCCCACAATAGCTTAGAGCAGGCTTGGTGTGAAACATGTATTGACAAACAGTATTCTACTCACTGCAGGGTGATTACATGTGCACAGCAGACCTGAGTGTGATTAACCGCTTTCAGCTGTCAAAATACACATTAGCATTGTTAATGCAGGAATAGCACTGCCAACTTTTTTGTACTGTCACCCTCCACACACTGACTGCTGGCAATGAATGCTGTTAATCACACTCAGATCTGCTGTGCTCCAGAGCATTTCATCACTCTGCAGAGAGGAGAGCCGACTGTTTGTCAATACATGTTTCACACTGAGTCTGTTCTAAGCTATTGTAGGTGTGTTGTTCTTTCCCCAGTGTGTTGCTCCCTGCATGTGATTGGGTAACATCATACATGGAGAAGTACACAGTGAAATCTTTGTTAATGCCCAGTTGGACTTTTAACAATTAACTATTTAGGTGCCAAATATTTTGATGACTAATATTTCCACAATAAAGAGGCAAAATAAAAGTTTTGTTTTGCTCTACAGTGCCTAATACATTGTGTGTCACGCTCAATGTGAAAGATTTGGTGAAAGGTCCTCTTTGAAGCCTGACTGGTCATGAATTCTTTTTTAAAATTTAGACACTTGAAAAATATACTTTGATTTAAGAAGGAGAGTAAATAAGAAAAAATGATGATGTTTAGGATGGATGCAGAGAGCGTGTATGGAAACAAGGTGGACAGATGTGAAAGTTTCTAATGGCTAAAAAAAATAGCAATAGGCCAACAACAGAATAATGAAGTGAAGAGATGATCAACTCTAAAAGAGACCATTCCATATGACACTCTGGATGAATGCACAAAGTATAAACTAGAAGTTAGCAAACAAAAGTAACCACATACATCATAAGGCTAAGTGCCCACGATGCAGAAATGCTCCGGATTTCTCCTGAGCGTTTCTGCATCTCCCTGCAGAAAAAACGCATGCGGATTTTACATGCGTTTTTCCTGCCAGGGACAAGCGGAAGTGAAGCGTTTTTCACATGCATTTCCGCATGCGGGTTGACAAGCGCTTTCCAAGCGATTTTAGCATCACTTGGAAAGTGCTTGACAACTTGGTCACACTATATAATAGTTGAAAAAAAGATTAAAAATGGTAAAAAATAGAAAAAAAAAAAACATTATACTTACCTTCTGATGGCCCCTGTCTTTTCTCCGCTGCGTCCGGTCTCTTCTACGGCTCGCGGTGGTCTGAAAGGACCTGCCATGACGTAATTTAGTCATGTGACAGGTCACGCGACCGCCGACATCAGCGGTCGTGTGACCCGTCACATGACTAAATGACGTCATGGCAGGTCCTTTTTAGACCATCGCAAGCCATAGAAGAGAGAGGACGCTGCGGAGAAAAGACAGGGGCCATCAGAAGGTAAGTATAATGTTTTTTTTATTTTAATTCTTCTTTTTTTTTTACAGGTACCATGGTACTCGGGTCTGGATGAGAGTCTCCTCTTCTCCAGACCCAGGTACCATCCGCACATTGAATCGCTTAATATCCGCATTTACGCAAAATAATTGGTAGTGCTGCGGATTTTTCCGCAATGATAATCTGCAGCGGAAATTTCCACAGCATGTGCACAGCTCATGCGGATTATCATTGGGGAACATTGCAAACCTTCTACCATGCGTTTTTTAAGCGTTTCTGCTGCTGAATTGCCGCTGCGGAAACACTTAAAAAACGCATAGTGGGCACACAGCCTAAAGATTTTTAGGTCCGTGTGCTATTTTAACATTGTAGTGGGTAGGAGAAGCTTTTTCTTAATTTTGAGAAAATCGTTGAAACATTGATGGTAAAATACTCACCCTGAGCACAAACACTGATGAAAATCTGATCCAGCACAATGATGAAAATCTGTCCTTTTTTACATACAATAAAAAAACAGATGTCTGAATTAGGTGCTAAATAGGGTTGAGCGAGTATGTTCTGTTCCGAGTACGCTCGGGCCGAGCTCCGAGTATTTATAGCTGCTCGGTGATATGGTTGAATCGCTCCCGTGTGCATGATTTGCAACTGTTTGACAGTTTTATTACATGTGAGGAATGTCTATTTCTTACACATTCCTCACATGTAATAAAACTGTCAAACAGTCGCAAATCATGTACACGGGAGCGATTCAAACGCATCACCGAGCAGCTGTAAATACTCGGAGCTCGGCCCGAGCATACTCGCCGAAAGGGTTAATAGAACATACTCTCTCAACACTAGTGCTAAACAGATTTTTATGCGGCATATAAAAGTACCAATGTGCATATACGCAAACATAGAAATACATGTGTATAAACACACATGGGCATACTTAACTGTAGGGGTTGTCCTGAATTCTACTGCGGACTTTGATGGATCTCTGAGCAGGTGTCTTTTTTTCTGCACCTGGTCCACAGCATTGCTAAAAGACACCATGGAGTTTTGCTCTGCAATTGAGTTTTGTCATAATCATAGTATTATGAGTTTTCTGTGTGTTTTTAGAATTGTTTTTTATTTTCTGGCTTAAGCACCTTTAATGAGTTGCCCACCCCCAAAAACCAGTAGGGATTTACCAAGCGAGTTTTATGTTTGATTATTTTCATTTAATAAGTTCCTTTTGACATTTAAGTTTTACATTTTATTGCAACATTTTTAAGGGTCAGTTTGTCTACTAGAAGTTTTGATCCACATCATATGGCTTAAAGGGGTTTTCTCATGAACGCAGTATAATTTTAAATCAATAGCTCTTGGAATAAAAATTCGTTCCACAACTGGATGTGTTTAAAAAAAAAAATGTTCCTGTGCTGAGATAATCTTATAAATGTGCCCCTGCTGTGTACTGTGTAATGGCTGTGTCTGACCGTACAGGGACACTGTCTGATCATACCACAGCTCTTGGGCAGGGGAGGACACAAAAGAGAGTATACAGACAGGACAGCACGAGATCACAGCTGATAATTTCTGTGGCAAAACCTTTGATGCTTGTTCTTTAAACATGTTTTATCTCATAGAATCATTTGCGCTCCTATGCTGTAATATCTGTATACTCTTCTGACTCCTCCCCTGCCCAGGAGATGTGGTATGATCAGATCATGTTCCTGCACGGTCAGACACAGCCATTACACAGTACACAGCAGGGGCACATTTATAAGATTATCTCAGCAATTACCTATATGAATTGCAGTCATTGTAATTTTCCAGTCAAATAACTATTAGAGTACAATTGAAAGGTTTTTGTACAAACTGCCTATGATAACAGTATATTTTTAAAAAAATAAAAAACTCAAACTGCACTCAAAATGCATGTTCCAAATTATTATGCACAGCAGAGTTTTCAACCTTTTCATTTTAATAAAGAACAAAAAAATGGTCATTTTTGAAATTATAAGCATTAGCTGGTTATTACAAACTGAAATCAAACAGTTTTCAACTCAAAACTTTATTCTAGGTGATGTTACATTTGCACATAGGACCCATTGTTCGAAAGGAACTTCTGAACTCTCTCGTCCATTGAATTTGTCAGGTTTTGGATGGTCTCTGCTTTAATTGTTTTGCATGAGGACAGAATACCCTCCCAGAGCTGTTGCTTAGATGTGAACTGCCTCCCGCTATCATAGACACTCCTTTTGATGATGCTCCAGAGGTTCTCAATGGGGTTGAGGTCAGGGGAGCATGTGGGCCACACCATAAGTTTGTCCCCTTTTATGCCCATAGCAGCCAGAGATGCAGATGTGTTATGTGCAGCATGAGATGGGGCATTATCATGCATGAAAATGATCTTGCTGCGGAATTCACAGTTCTTCTTCTTGAACCATGGCAGGAAGTGCTGTTTGAGAAACTCAACATACATTATGGAGTTCATCTTTACCCCTTCAGGGATCCTAAAAGGGCCGACAATCTCTCTCCCCATGATTCCAGCCCAAAACATTACTCCACCTCCTCCTTGTTAGTGCCGTAGCCGTGTTTGCATGGGGTGTCCATCAACCAGCCATCCTCCACTCCATCCATCTGGACCATCGAGATAATTTCATGCATGATAATGCCCCGTCTCATGCTGCACATAACACATCTGCATCTCTGGCTGCTGTGGGCATAAAAGGGGACAAACTTATGGTGTGGCCCCCATGCTCCCCTGACCTCAACCCCATTGAGAACCTCTGGAGCATCATCAAAAGGAGTGTCTATGATGGCGGGAGGCAGTTCACATCTAAGCAACAGCTCTGGGAGGGTATTCTGTCCTCATGCAAAACAATTGAAGCAGAAACCATCCAAAACCTGACAAATTCAATGGACGAGAGAGTTCAGAAGCTCCTTTCGAACAAGGGGTCCTATGTGCAAATGTAACATCACCTAGAATAAAGTTTTGAGTTGAAAACTGTTTGATTTCAGTTTGTAATAACCTGCTAATGCTTATAATTTCAAAAATGACCATTTTTTGTTCTTTATTAAAATGAAAAGGTTGAAAACTCTGCTGTGCATAATAATTTGGAACATGCATTTTGAGTGCAGTTTGAGTTTTTTATTTTTTTAAAAATATACTGTTATCATAGGCAGTTTGTGCAAAAACCTTTCAATTGTACTCTAATAGTTATTTGACTGGAAAATTACAATGACTCCAATTCATATAGGTAATTTGGGAAAATCTGAGAAAATATTATTTGCATAATAATTTGGAACACAGTGTAGTTCATGTTAAAGGTGTTTGATGGGATTGAAGCCAGGACCTTGTGCAGGTCACTGCGCATCCTTCAAACTTTGGGCTCAGTTCATCATTGTATTTTTGACTTTTTTTTATGTGAATACCTCTCAATTAGTGACTTTAGTATGGTTTTTCTAAATGTGTTGGCTTGATTCATCAAATTTAACTTTCAAAAAAGTTGCAAAACTTGGCACAGATGTACTCCAGTACCCTACAGGAGTAATGTACATCAGTTACTTGGATGCAATTGTGTTTGTTTAATTATTTATTTTACTATCATATATAGCGCCATTAATTCCACTGCGCTTTACAGAAATAATAGCTGTCCCCATTGGAGCTGACAATCTACATTGCCTATCAGTATGTCTTTGAAGTGTTGAAGGAAACAAGAGAACCCGGAGGAAACCCACACAAACATGGGGAGAACATACAAACTCCTTGCAGATTTTGTCCTTGGTGGGATTTGAATTGTTGCACCAGTTTTATTTATTTTTTTAAATATACAACTTTTTGCACTAAAAACTTGTAAAATACAACCATTGTGACTGCACAAAATTCATAGTGCTCCATTTGGAAGTATTTGGTGCAAAACAAAAACTGTAATAAAAAACACAATTCGAAAAAGTAAATTAATTTTAGAATCCTGCAATTAATGAATCGTGAGCCTATGTTTTATGAACCTTGCTTTGCTTATGGGGGAACAAATTTGCAATTGGACATGTCCAGTTTTAGCATAAACATTTACCCTTCACTGGAAAAAAAAGGAGCTAGTGCAAATTCAGAAAAACAGCCCTGTACTATTATCACTCCTCCATCAAATTTACAGTGGGCACCATGCACCCCAGTGGGCAGCATTTACCCGGCATCTGCCAAACCCAGACTTGTTCATCAGGCTCCTGACTCTAGGGCTGATGTGCTACGTAATTCTCCAACCAACGCTTGACTTGACCATGGAACCCTATCCATTTAATGAATCTTCTGATATACAGTTTTTGTGCTGATATCCCTCCCAGAGACCATTTTTATATGTAGTGAGTGATGCAACAGAGAATAGCTGGTTAATCACTTGCCAGTCCCCTGTGTGAATTTGGGTGGTGTACTGTTTTTGTGGCTGAGCTGCTGTTCCTCCTAGATCATACATGTCAAATCTGGCCCGCAGGTTGATATTTGGCCCCGCAACACCAGAACCACCATCCCTGTGTGGGGCCATTATTCTGTATGGAGGACTGTGTGGGGCCCATTATTCTGTATGGAGGACTGTGTGGGGCCCATTATTCTGTATGGAGGACTGTGTGGGGCCCATTATTCTGTATGGAGGACTGTGTGGGGCCCATTATTCTGTATGGAGGACTGTGTGGGGCCCATTATTCTGTATGGAGGACTGTGTGGGGCCCATTATTCTGTATGGAGGACTATGTGGGGCCATTATTCTGTATGGAGGACTGTGTGGGGCCCATTATTCTGTATGGAGGACTACGTGGGGCCCATTATTCTGTATGGAGGACTACGTGGGGCCCATTATTCTGTATGGAGGACTACGTGGGGCCCATTATTCTGTATGGAGGACTACGTGGGGCCCATTATTCTGTATGGAGGACTACGTGGGGCCCATTATTCTGTATGGAGGACTACGTGGGGCCCATTATTCTGTATGGAGGACTACGTGGGGCCCATTATTCTGTATGGAGGACTACGTGGGGCCTATTATTCTGTATGGAGGACTGTGTGGGGGCCTGTTATTCTGTGTGGGGGCCTGTTATTCTGTGTGGGGGCCTGTTATTCTGTGTGGGGGCCCGTTATTCTGTGTGGGGAGGACTGTGTGGGGGCCCGCGGTCTTCTGTACTGCTTTCCAGTTAATGTGGTTGACACAACTGAACTTGAGAATTATGAGGCAGTCCACATGCTTTTGGCAATTAGTGTATTTTGTATACTATTTATCTTGGAATAAAGCTGAATATGCCTGCATGGGTGCTGATTAAAATAGTGTTTTATGATTAGCCCCTTTTACCTTTATTTAGTTTAAAAAAAAAAAAAAAACTTAGAGCAGGTACACTTCATTTGACAGAGCTGTGGAGAGTCATTTCATAGCATATACAAAAATAAAATATACATCTGTTTGCCTGTAGTACAGATTGTAGAAAGCGGACTTGTTTTGGTTAGGTGACAGACACATTGCATAGTCCATAGCTTTGATCATTGCTTTTAAAACTTGTCAGAGGCTGTGGATGGGCACGCTGCTCTCCCTACAGCTGGTCATTGCGCCCCCTCTGACTTGCATTGGTCATCTGTGAAGAGCAGGTTTGTTCAAACTGGGACAATCATATTTTCATTTTACATGTAACAAAACTGTTTTTGGGAAACCGAGAAATGCAGCGGAATAAACAGTTATGTTTCCCTTTCAGGCATGTCTCCTTTAAGTCAAAAGCACAAGATCTCGCAATCTGACACTAAAATCTGCCGTGGAGGAAAATAATTCCATAAAATATAGATGGCATCACTAACCCCTTCAATGTGCCAAAGAAAATAATTTTATTTTCTAGTTTTTATTTTTAACATTTGTTTTGCTTTTCTAGGTCATGATTTTTTGAGACTCGTGTCTTTTCTCTGCCACAGGTATTTTGGTTGATTCCCCCCACAGGGCATAATTTGCAGCTCTATGAGGAATGGCTTTTATCAGGGAAACAAACTGACATCTTCTTGGGAGACAGATCACAAGGTTGTCAGAGGATCGAACTCCAACAAGGGCACACCTTCTTTATTCCATCAGGTATGGTCTTCTGTTGACTGCGGTCGCCAAGCAGATGTAAACTGTATTTGCTATAGGTGCATTTATGGCTGTCCGCACTACTTTCACTTAGCCAAGGTTGTTTCCATCAAGCTATATTCACATGCAGCAGTCACACTGGCTGAAAACCACAGCAGTTTTGTGCTGCTGCGGACTTTCCAAGATTTTCCTACAGAGCCATTACGATCGTCCATGTGGTCTTGTAGTTCATACACAGCTGTTTCCCTGCAACTGATTGTGCTCCGTAGAAAGACCGCAGAAGCCTGGTTTATCAGCCGCAGTGTGACTGCTGCATGTGAACGCAGCCTTAGGGCATGGTTGCATCATAAAAGGTACACCTCCATAGACCAATGTGCCAGAATCTAAAACCATGGCTAGTCATTCTCATGGACCTGCTACCACCACATGCCCACCCATTCATTTAAAGGGATACCATATGATAACTAGCTTGGTAACTGAACATGTCAGGGGAGAGGAGACTCGGAAAGTTTTTACATTTCTGATCCTTTAGTTTAAAGGGGAGATTCACTGTTGCTAGAGGAATCTTACTTTCTCTTCTCTCCCCATCAAAGACACATGAACTCTCAACTGAGCTGAGAATTCAAGTGTATGGGGCAGTCAAGAAAGATAACTGCTGGACGAATGCTTCTCACGTGTAGATGGCACCTTTAGTGTTTCTTTTACTGAACCCTACTATAGAAGAGACTGCATTCAGAATACACAGCTTAAAGGAATTGTACTAGGCTATCCCTAACAGTTCCATAGATGTAGCGTGGTTCGCGTGCTCAACTACTGCTACAATTAGACACGGCAAGGCCGAGATGCTTATATGGGATCAGTGGACAGCCTAGAGATCCGCTAAATATCACATAGCCTATGGATATGGTATGGAATCGGTGGGCACCCTAGAGATTAGCTAGTTATCACATAGCCTATGGCTATGGTAACTTGGCTTGGTACAAATTTCTTTTACCACAAAATTCTGTACATGGTAACAAATGCCCAACAATGAAATGACCAATATGACTAAAAATATATTTTAGATTTTTTTAGATAATGGGCTCCCTCCGCTAGTTTTTTTTCCCTACTATATATATTTAGATGTGTTTATTGTCTAATGCATCTTAAAAGATGTGTACAGGTTTAGTATTTGCAGCAGAATTATGTGCTGCAATAACTAGTGTTGGCACGAGAAAAATGCTGGACAAAATAGGCGTGTTTGTTGCATTTTTGCTTGTGTTTTTTTTTTTTCTCATTCATTTGGGTGAAAAATACTGCAAAAATGCTGAAAGAACTGATGTCTTGCAGGTTTGAAAAAAATAAACACTTTGGTTCAAATTCGCAAGCAGCAATAAACAACATGGGTCTCATTCCCTATGCTGGTAGTATACAATGCTGCTTTTTCTACTGCAAAGATGCGCTTAAAAATGCTACAAAAACGCAATGTGTGAACGAGCCCTAAAGCTTCATGCATTCAAAATAATCCATATTCTGGATTTAAAACTGGGCCCCCACAGTCCTAAGAAGCAGAACCTATAGCTCTGTAGACATGTGGAATGTGGTCTGTTTGGTTCAGTTAGGCTATGAGAGTTGGAAGTGCTGTGGAAATAAACAAACTAAAGGGATCCCAAATATTAAATAGAATAAACCTTAATATAGTAATTATTAGAGAGTGAGATCATTGCATTTTAGTCAGACAGATTCTATACAAATTGGATAATTAACTGACTTTAATTTTGGTTAAGTAACCAGCCAAGCCATTTGCCTCTGCTGTTACTAAAGTCATCTGGGTCACACCTGTCCCTGGTCCTCCTGGGCAGACAGCAATTGTTTGCACCAACCACTAGTGATTACCTTGGTTAACAATGGGAACCATTGTATAGTCAGTTTTGCCTTGTAGACAGTCTTCTGTAGGCCCAATAATGCTCCCACTGCAGCTCGTTTACCATGAAGGGTCCACATTCACATCTTGTATAACGTTCGCAATGAAAGGTTAAGAATGCTTTACGTTGGGTCCTTGACTTTAAGATAGGAGGATGATTTCAATAACTTTACTTTTCTATGAACTATTGGGCCAGAAGTCTTAATAATGGCACACCGCCTTGTCAGTATTCATTTTCTATGCAGTTGGCATTGTAGTTATCAACATGATGGCCACCACATTGGTTATAGTTTGCCTTTTATAAATATGCCCCATTGTTCTAATTCTAATAAAGTGAATGTTCCCTTCCCCATAATGGGTATATTCAGGGGTCATGGATCTAGCCTATCCAATAATTGGTACCATTTAGATCTAGGAATTATCTGTGGTCCTTTATAGTCTAAACTCCTCCTAACCACTCTACACTACACTAATATACAGTTGTGCTCAAAAGTTTACGTACCCCAGCAGAATTTTTCCTTTCTTGGCCTTGTTTCAGAGAATATGAATGATAACAAAAAAACTTTTTCTCCAGTCATGGTTATTGGTTTGGTGAAGCCATTTATTGTGAAACTACTGTGTTTTCTCTTTTTTCAATCTTAATGACAACCAAAAACATCCAATTGACCCGGATCAAAAGTTCACATACCCCAGTTCTTAATACCATGTATTGCCCCCGCTAACATCAATGAAAGCTTGAAGTCTTTTGTTGTAGTTGTGGGTGAGGTTCTTTAATTTCTCAGATGGTAAAGCTGCCCATTCTTCTTGGCAAAAAGCCTCCAGTTCCTGTAAATTCCTGGGCTGTCTAGCATGAACTGCGCTCTTGAGATCTCCACAGAGTGGCTTAATGATATTGAGGTCAGGAGACTGAGATGGCCACTCCGGAACCATCACTTTGTTCTGCTGTAGCAAATGACAGGTCGACTTGGCCTTGTGTTTTGGATCGTTGTCATGTTGGAACGTCCAAGTACGTCCCATGCGCAGCTTCCAGGCTGATGAGTGCAAATTTGCCTCTAGTATTTGCTGATAACGTGCTGCAATTCATCTTTCCTTCAACTTTTACCAAGTTTCCTGTTCCTTTGTAGCTCACACATCCCCAAAACATCAGCGATCCACCTCCGTGCTTTACTGTAGGAATGGTGTTCTTTCATCATAGGCCTTATTGACCTCTCTCCAAATGTACCGTTTATGGTTGTGGCCAAAAAGTTCAATTTTGGTTTAATCACTCCAAATTACCTTGTTCCATAAGTTTTGAGGCTTGTCTCTGTGCTGTTTGGCGTATTGTAGGCGAGATACTTTGTGGCATTTGCGCAGTAATGGCTTTCTTCTGGCGACTCGACCATGCAGCCCATTTTACTTCAAGTGCCTCCTTATTGTGCATCTTGAAACGGCCACACCTTAAGTTTTCAGATAGTCCTAAATTTCAGCTGATGTTGTTTGTGGGTTTTTCTTTGCATCCCAAACAATTTTCCTGGCAGTTGTGGCCAAAATTTCTGTTGGTCTACCTGACCGTGGTTTGGTTTTTACAGAGCCCCTGATTTTCCATTTGTTGTTCACAGTTTGAACGCTGCTCAGTGGCATTATCAATTCCTTGGATATCTTTTTGTATCCCTTTCTTGTGTTCTACATTTCAACTACCTTTTCCCGTAGATCCGTTGACAATTCTTTTGCTTTCCTCATGACTCACAATCCAGAAACGTCAGTGGCTGGATGAAAGATGCAAGAGTCTGTCTGGATCCCAGAAACTCACTCAGCTTTTATGCGCACGCACCCTGATTACAAGAAAACAGGTCACAGGTGAGGATGTTACCTTTTAGTAGCCATTCAAACCCATTTGTGTCAAATTATGTGCATGTTATCAGGCCAAAATCACCAGGGTATGTGAACTTTTGATCATTTGGATGTTTTTGGTTGTCATTAACCACTTCCCGACCGCCACTGTATATAAACGTCGGCACTCCTGGGCTCTGTGCAGCGCCGACGTTTATATACTGTCTGTCTGTGGTCCCGCAGCGCTCAGGACCCCCAGGGTCCTGCAAGCGCTGCGGGTTCAGTGCAGAGCGACAGCTCTGACAGGGGACATCATCGGGGCCTGATTGGATCAGGTTCCAATGATGTTAACCCTTTGCTATCTTCTAGATGCCGCGATCTATAGCGATCGCGGCATTTAGAAGATAGTGAGAGGAGAGGGGGTCGTCCACTTACCTCTCCGACAGCCCCCGTGATGTCTGAGAGGACCTGGCGTTGTCATGGCAGCCGGAGATCACATGACCGACTCCGGGTCTGTCATGTACGGTGTCCTGCTAGGCTCAGCCTGCAGCTGAGTCTAGCAGGAGATGATAGTTTTACACTGTCAGCAGAGCTCTCATGCAATGCAATACATGCCTATTGCATTGCATGAGAACAGGGATTAGAAAAATAAAAATTAATGTCCCGTACAGGGACTAAGTAAAAATGTAAAAAAAAGTCTAAGAAATGTTTTCAAACTGTTAAAAAATCACAAAATAAATAAAAAGAAATAAAACATTAAACCAATAAATCTGTATATTTATGCAAAAACAAAAAAAGTACACACATTTGGTATTGCCGCATCCGAAACAACCCGATCTATAAAACTGTCACACTAATTAACTCCTTCTGTTCACACCGTAAAAAAAATAAAATAAAAAACTGAGCAAAAAACTATGCTTTTTCATCATATCGCCAAACAAAAAGAGGATTAAAATGCAATCAAAAAGCCAAATGGAAATAAAAATGGTACCGCTGAAAACGTCATCTTGTTTTGCAAAAAAAAAAAAAAAAAAAAAAAAAAAAGCCGCCATACAGCTCCATCAGCCGAAAAATAAAAAAGTTATAGCTCTCAGAATAAAGCGATGCAAAAAAATTATTTTTTCTATAAAATAGTTTTATTGTGTAAAAGCGGCAAAACATAAAAGATATAAGTGTAGTATCGCTATAAACGTACTGACCCGAAAAATAAAGCTGCCTTATCACTTTTACCACACGCAGAATGGCATAAAAAAAATCTCAAAAAACAATTCCTGAATTGTTGTTTTTGTTCATTTTACCTCCCAAAAAACGGAATAGAAAGCGATCAAAAAATGTCGCATACCAATAAAAACGTCAACTCGTCCCACAAAAAACAAGCTGTCACATGACTGTCGGCCGACCCGAAGAATAAAGTAATCTAATCACTTATACCAAACGAGAAACGGCGTAAAAAAGAAATAAAACCAATTCTTCACCTGCTACTGATTTGTTTATTCTGTCTCCCAAAGATCGCAGTAAGGCTCTGCTCACATTTATCCTGCGCTCTGCGCTGAGCACTTCCACCAGAGTTTCCCTGTAAATCTCTGAAATACGTGATTCAGACGGAACCCATGACGGAAGATTCCCTGTAATGAGGCAGATATAGGCACTGTGGATGCCATCTGGCCTGTGATCCCACAGTGACAGTTTTTTTAGGCGTGCATAAAAGTGCGGTTGGCCACAGTTTTGTGCACTTCTGAAAAAAAGGACACAGCTAAACAGAGGCCAGGCGGAGTCCAGAGTAACTCTGCTGCCTCATTATAGTGAATGGATCCCGCAGGGGTTTCATCTGAATTACATCACTTGGAACTTTAGATGGAAACCCCGATGTAAGTGCTCAGCCTAGAGCGCCGGATAAATGTTACGTAAAATGTTCCCAATATAAGCTTCAACTCAGTCCTCAAAAAATGCTAGTCCCCACTCAGGTCCGTTATCTGTTAAAAATATAAGGGACTTCCAAGTTAATGGTAGCAGAACGGCTCTGGAAAAGCGAAATGGCCCTTGTCCCCCAAAAGAAATTCAGAAAATTTTGTTTTCCCAAATCCAAATGCCTCCCTCCCTTCTGAGCCCCACAATGTGCCTAAACTACATTTAGGGTCCACATGTTTGGCATTCCTGTAGCAATGAGAGCTTGCCTAATTTATAGGTACATGTCTCCAAAAGCACTATCTGGGCACAAACGTACTGGTCACTACATCAGCAGTTTGAAATTTTCACTCAGCAACATCCACTGCTGCTTGTTTCTGGAAAAGACCCATGGAGTCCAAATCGTCACTACACCCGTAGGTAAATTCCCAAAGGGGTATAATTTCCAAAATGGGGTCACTTGAGGGGGGATACTGCTCTTCTAGCACTTAGGGGCTGTGTATATGGAGTCCGCAAACTATTTTACAATAATTTGTTCTCCAAGAGTCAAATAGCGCTCCGTCCATCCCGAATATCGCCGTATAGCTAAGCGGTACGGTACAGCCACATATGCGGTATTGCCACGTTTAGAAGAAATTGTGTGACACATTTCGGCACCATTTTTACCCATTGCCCTGTGTGAAAATGTAAAATCTGAGGGTAAAACATTTTTTTGTGGTAAAAATATAATTATGTTTTCTTCACTGTCCAATGGTATAAATTTAAAAATTAAAAAATACTCACTACTTCCCTAGATGAATTCCTTGAGCGGTGTAGTTTACAAAATGGGGTCACTTGTGGGGGTTTCTGCTGTTTCGGCATGTCACCGACTCTTCAAATGTGACACGGTGTCTGCAACCTATCCCAGCCAACATGGCGCTCTTTTCTCATCCGAACCCTGCTGTACACCAAAGTAGTGGTTTTCCCCCACATATGGGGTATCTGCGTACTCAGGAGAAATTGCACAACAAATTTCATGGTGCAATTTCTCCTGTTACCCTTATGATAATGCAAAATTAGGGGATGAAAAACCTTTCTCCTTCCCCCATGACGGCACCACGGAGAGAGAGGATCCGCCCTTCAAGGACAGAAAACCTACAGATAAAAGGGTGGTGCCTCTTTCCCACATCAGTTGGTTTCCTGTCCTTGACGGGATCCTACAGTCCGGAGGAGGCATACCTGTGGGGTCCCAAGAAGATGGACGTCGTGGGATGCCCGGCCCGGCCAGTCCGATCCAGGCAGCGGGAGTCCCCTGCCTCGGCTGGTGCCGTGTCCTGATGCGCCACTGCTGGGGTCAGTGGGCCTTTAGGGTGTGCGGAGGTGAGAGCGCGGCGGCGTGCATTTGAGCTTCCGGGTCTGCTGCGCGTGCGCCGGGCACCCCTGGATGACACAACGCCGCAATGCATGACTGGGTAGCCAGTATACGCAGGCGCGGGCGTCCTCCCGCAGGTGCAAGGGAGGAGGGGGTGTCGGGTCACTACAGGCACTATGGGAGGGACTCCCAGTGCCTTAAAAGACAGTGATGGACGCCAGTAGTTCCTCATCAGAGCTCTGGCACGCTGTGGAAAAAAAAAAATAATAATAATGAGTGACCAGGAGCTACCTGAGGAGCAAGAGCTACATCCTCAGCCGCCACCACCACCGCCAACCCAACGAAAGAGGCCGGAAGAGTCGGGGCACCAGGACCGGAACAGTGGAAACGGGCGCTCTGGCAGATCGTCGCAGCGCAGCAAGGACTCCACCTCAGTGTACAAAGATGGCTTCACCTTCTGAACCGGTACCCGCTCTTCCGTCTGGTTGGTAAGTGAGCTTCGTGAAAGTCCACTTTGTAACTAGGGGCCCTTGCTCTCTCTCTTTTGTCTCCTATAGGGAAAAAATAGTACAGGGAAAACAAAAAATAGGACTTGTGCACTATGCACTGAAGCCTTGCCCACTACTTGGGATAAGAGACTCTGCAGCTCCTGCATTGAGCAGACTATATGCGAGGGAACCCCGAGATTTGCCTCTGAACTTAGAGACCTAATTAAATCGCAGGTCGAAAACACCATTAAATCTTTTCAGGGGGGCAAAAGGTTAAGGAAAACTAAAAACATATCCCCAGAGTCCAGGTCTAGCAGTTCTGAGGATGGCGGAGATTCAGACACTTCCACCTCTTCCTCCTCCTCCTCCTCCTCCTCCTCTTCCTCTTCCTCTTCCTCCTCCTCCTCCTCCTCCTCCTCCTCCTCTTCCTCTTCCTCTTCCTCCTCCTCCTCCTCCTCCTCCTCCTCCTCCTCCTCCTCCTCCTCCTCCTCCTCCTCCTCCTCCTCCTCCTCCTCCTCCTCCTCCTCCTCCTCCTCCTCCTCCTCCACAGATAGAGGAGGACGGAGCTGTTTCCCTATCGAGGAAACAGATAGCCTCCTCAAGGCAGTCAGGTCTACCATGGGATTAACAGATCCCCGGCCCAAAAAATCCATACAAGACGTGATGTTCAGTGGTCTAGAACAAAAAAAGAGGAGATCTTTTCCACTCAATGAACATGTTCACTCGCTGAGTAAGAAAGAGTGGAAAAGACCGGAGATGAAGGTCTTCCTTTCCCCTAAACGAAAGTATCCGTTTGAGGACCCTGCATGTTCCTTTTGGGAGAAAGCACCAAAACTGGATGTCGCCATAGCCAAAGCCTCAAAGAAATACTCCCTTGCATTTGAGGACATGGGCGTCTTAAAAGACCCCATGGATAAAAAGGCAGACACCTTCCTAAAGGGTTCCTGGGAAGCCGCTGGGGGGTTGGGTTAAAACCTGCGGTAGCTGCCACGTGTACGGCCAGGTCACTAATGGTCTGGCTGGATCAGCTTGAATCACAACGGAGGCAAAAAACATCGAGAGACACAATCCTTGAATCTATCCCGATAATGAAAGGGGCAGCGGCCTTCCTGGCTGACGCCTCGGCGGACTCCGTCAGGTTAGGTGCTAGAGCTCCAGGGCTTGCTAACACGGCTAGACGAGCCCTCTGGCTCAAATGTTGGCCCGGGGATCTACAGACTAAATCTAGGTTGTGCTCCATCCCCTGTGAGGGCGAGTTTCTATTTGGGCCCGCCCTTGATGACATCTTGGATAAGGCAGGGGACAATAAGAAGCGGTTTCCTATCCTGTCTAACGCTGCTTACAGGAAAACCTTTTCGGAGTAAAAGGTTTATACGTCGAAAGCCCCTAAGGAACAGGATAGGTGGGAAGACAGGAGAAGGAAGACCAAGGGATTCCTATTTAACAAGCCCTCCAGCGATAACAGAAAGCCCCCCCCAATGAAGATTTGCCCCGGGTGGGGGGGAAGGCTATCAAGTTTTCTCCCGGCCTGGGAGCTAATATCCAACAACTCATTCTGAGCCTAATACAATCGGGCCTGAAACTCCAGTTCCCCAAATTCCCTCAGCAAAACTTTGTTATAACCCCCGAAAGGTCTTCAAACGAGGAGCAACTGGCCTTGGAGCAGGAAATTCAGGGACTGGTAGGGAAGGCAGTCCTTCAGGAGGTCCCGGGGGGGGGGGGGGGCATGGGCTTCTATTCTCCATTATTCCTGAGAAAAAAAACAGATGGGACATACAGGACGATTGTGAATCTAAAAAAACTGAACAAACTGTTGAAGGTGGAAGCCTTCAAAATGGAAACAATAAAATCTTCAGTAAAAATGCTGTTTCCCGGTTGTTTCATGGCCGTCCTGGACTTAAGACTCTTATTATCACGTCCCGATACACAAAGACTACCGGAAGTTCCTCAGGGTAGCAGTTCCTATGGGTGGAGTGGTCAAACACTACCAATATACAGCCCTCCCATTCGGCATCGCCATAGCCCCAAGGGTCTTCACCAAAGTTGTTGCAGAGGTGATGGCTCATCTAAGGGAACAGAACACTTTGGTCGTTCCATACCTAGACGACTTCCTGATAATAGGCAGCTCCTTCCTAGACTGCAAATCCCATCTGAAAAAGGTCATGGATTCCTTGACTCGCTTAGGATGGCTTTTGAATCTGGAAAAGTCCAAAACAGAACCATGCCAGATACAGGAATACCTAGGCATCGTGCTGGATTCAAAAGATCAGGAGTGTCCTCTCCCCGCAGGAAAAATTCTAAAAATCTTAGGCCAGATATCACGGGCAAAGTCACACCCGTCTATGTCCCTTTGGAAAGCCATGTCCCTTCTAGGTTCCCTGACAGCATGCTTTCCGGCCGTCCAATGGGGTCAAATACATACCAGGGCCCTTCAGTGGGAAATCCTAGAGGCGGAAAAAGCCCTAAAAGGGCGTTTAGAAGGGCTGTTAACGCGATCTGCAAAAACCACACTTTCCCTAGAGTGGTGGGGGAACATAGACAATCTAGCCCGGGGGATTCCTTGGACAATCCCAACATCGCAAATCCTGACCATAGATGCAAGTCCCGGGGGCTGGGGGGCTCGCCTCAATAACCTGGTAGCTCAGGGAGTCTGGACAGATCGCCTAAAACTAATGTCCTCAAACATGAAGGAGCTCCTAGCAGTAGAGCGGGCACTCCGGGAGTTCATGCATACACTACAAGGACATCACGTGAGGGTCTTTTCAGACAACCGAGTAGTAGTGGCGTACCTGAACCACCAGGGGTGTACACGGTCCCATTCCCCTAATGCAGACGACAGAGGTCATCTTTCGCTTAGCCGAGGAGAACTTACAATCCCTATCTGCTCTACACATAAAAGGGATAGAAAATCGCACCGCAGACTTTCTGAGTCGGACACAGCTGAAGCAGGGCGAGTGGGAATTAAGTCAGGCAGTTTTTCGGCAGATTGTACAAAGGTGGCGCCGGCCCTCCATAGATCTGTTCGCCAACAATCAGAACAAAAAAACACGCTCTTTTTGCTCCCTAGATCCCAAAGGGAACCCCGTAGCCGTGGATGCCATCATGATCCCATGGAATTGCCCTCTAGCTTACTCTTTTCCTCCGACCGCTCTGATTCCAGCTGTTCTGAGGAAAATCAGAGAAGAGGAAGCGAGGGTAATTTTGATAGCCCCCTTTTGGCCAAAGAGGGCATGGTTTTCATGGCTGAGGGGGTTATCAATCTCCGACCCATGGGTTCTTCCGGAGCTCCCGGACCTTCTTTCTCAGGGTCCGGTCCTCCATCCTCGGGCTTCAAGCTTACACTTGGCAGCCTGGAATTTGAGAGGGCTCTTCTGAAAGACAAAGGTTTCTCCTCAAATCTTATAACCACACTACTTCAAAGTAGAAAACCAGTTACCACCAAACTATACGGGAAAACCTGGAAGAAATTCCTTTCAGTCTCAGGCTCCAGGTTGGGTGGGGAGGTTCCATTGACAGCCATCCTGGAATTTTTACAGAGGGGTTTGGAGCAGGGCCTGGCCACAAGTACCTTAACAGTTCAAGTTGCGGCCCTGGGAGCGCTCTATAATTTTGACCTAGCTAGGGATAGATGGGTATCTAGGTTTATTAAGGCATCAGCTAGATCCCGACCCATCCCATCCCGAAATACTGTCCCTAAAAACAGCACTCTTGGTAGCTCTCACATCCGCACGTAGGGTTAGTGATATTCAGGCTCTATCGGCAGGCTCCCCCTTCACACAAATCTTGGAGGATAGGGTTATTCTGAAAACCGACCTTGCCTATCTACGAAAAGTGGCGTCAAGATTTCACAGGTCCCAGGAAATCACCCTTCCTTCTTTCTGCCCTAACCCTAGGAACACGATAGAGAAGGTCTTGCATACACTAGACGTCAGAAGGTGCCTAATCCAGTATCTAGAGGCGACACGAGAGTGTAGGCAGGATAGTTCTCTCTTTGTTTGCTTTCAGGGCCCTCGTAAGGGGAAGAAAGCTTCTAAGGGCACGCTGGCCAGATGGATAAGGGAGGCCATCACACGATTTTACTCCTCAAGTGGAGAAGCTGCTGTGGAGAAACTGAAGGCCCACTCAACAAGAGCGGTGGCAGCCTCCTGGGCGGAGAAGGCCGGTGCTACGATAGAGCAGATATGTAGAGCGGCAACCTGGTCTTCCCACTCTACCTTCTTTAATCACTACCGGCTAGACTTAACCTCTTCTGCGGACCTTACTTTCGGGAGAAGGGTTCTGGAAGTTGTGGTTCCCCCCCCCCCTAATGAGTCACTTCTCTGTAATTCTCTCCGTGATGCCGTCATGGGGGAAGGAGAAAGACGTAGTTACTTACCGGTAACGGGATTTCTCAGAGCCCATGACGGCACCCGTACATTCCCTCCCTTCACGCGTGGGTGCGCACACTTATTAGTTACTTGTTGTAGCCACGTGGTGTGTCTGACGAGGTCTTAAATTGTAAAATTTTGTGTTACTATCCTGGTGGTCCTCTCATGCTCTGTAAACAACTGATTCGGGAGAGAGGCACCGCCCTTTTATCTGTAGGTTTCCTGTCCTTGAAGGGCGGATCCCCTCTCTCCGTGGTGCCGTCATGTGCTCTGAGAAATCCCGTTACCGGTAAGTAACTACGTCTTTTTGTGAGAAAAATGTGAAAATTTTATTTTTACGGCTCAATATTATAAACTTCTGTGAAGCACCTGTGGGTGCAAGGTGCTCACCACACATCTAGATAAGTTCCCTAAGGGGTCTAGTTTCCAAAATGATGTCACTTGTGGGGGGGTTTCCACTGTTTAGGCACATCAGCGGCTCCCCAAATGCGACATGGCGTCCTCTAATTATTCAAACTAATTTTACATTCAAAAAGTCTAATGGCGCTCCTTCCCTTCCGAACCCTGCAGTGCGCCCAAACAGTGGTTTTCCCTCACATATGGGTTATCAGCGCGCTCATGAGAAATTGCACTACAAATTGTGTAGTCCATTTTTTCCTGTTACCCTTGTGAAAATAAAAAAAATTGGGTCTAAAGTAACATTTATTCGATCGTCCATGACAGCACCACGTGAGAGAGAGGATCCGCCCATCAAGGACAGGAAACCTACAGGTTAAAAAGGGCGGCCCTCTCTTTCCGCCTCAGTTTAGGTTTCCTGTCCATGATGGGGGACCTTGCAGGCTTACCTGCAGAAGATGGACTCCTGTCCCAGAGAGGGCCACAGCAGGTGGTTGGAGCCGGTCCGTCCCGGTCCTCTGGAGACGCCACGGCAGGGCTCATGGGGGCGCCTCCGTGAGCGTTGCGGCAGGCGCGACATCGCCTCACGGGAGGTAGATGTCCGCCAGGTGTGGGGCCGCTAGTGGGCTTCCCCCCCCCCCGCTACCGCTTGCAGGAGATCCAGGTCGCGCCGGCGGCGCACGTGACGGGCGCGACCTTCTGACGCGACTTCCGGTGCGCCGGGCAGGAAGCCCTGTGACGTCACCGGAAGGGGCGGGGCTCGTTTGAATTTTTTGGCGCGAGCAGCTGAACGCCGGGGGATTGAGGACCTGGCGGCGAGTAGCCCACCTGGATCCCACCTGGACCTGGGGAGGAAGACCAAGGAGCAGGTAACGCCCTCCTGGGTAAAAAAAAAAACCAAAAAAACACACACCCACACATGGTACCGGTATGGCCAGTATATAAAGGGTCTGGTAACATACAGAGGTGCTTCCCAGCCCATTCTTACATTGTAAGCTATGGAAGATTCACAGGAGCTGTCACCTAGGCAACAACATCTGCTGCAGGAGCAGCCCTCTGGGGAGCCCTCACAACTAGTGGCGCAGCGTCATTCCCGGCTAGGGTCTGGTCGTACAACTAGAAGAGCTACCACTAAGAGCAGGAAGGACGGTCTGGTGCGGCGTGATTCCTCGCCATGCATGCTGGATTCTTCTGCTTCTACGGTACCGAAGGTTCTGTGGGGTGAGTGGAATCTTCGTGAAAGTTCTACTAATGTTTCCTCCTACTTTCTATCTATGACTTTCTTTTAGAGCAAGAAATGTTCCTCGAAGTCCAAGCACAGAGAGTGTGCCTTATGCAGCTGTCCACTCCCTGATTCTTATAGCAAAAGGTTGTGTCACCTTTGTATCAGCAAAATGATATCGGAGGAGACCCCAGATTTTTCCCTAGGCCTAAGAACTTTAATAAGGGAAGAAATAGGCAAAGCATTGCAAGGTTCAGAGTCTGGGCATATTCCTCAAGAAACCCAGCCGGGTTCAGACTCTGAGCTATCGGTCGCTTCCTCCTCCGCCTTCTCTTCCTCTGATAGTGAGCCAGACAGACAGTGCTTCCCCCTGAAGGAGGTCGATGCCCTAGTAAAAGCCGTCCGATCTACAATGGGGATAGTGGACTCGAGGGTAGAGAAGTCAGCTGAGGATGTTATGTTTGGTGGTCTGGGGCTAAAGAAGAGCAGGATCTTTCCAGTAAATTCAAGGGTGAAAGACCTCATTGATAAGGAGTGGAGAAAGCCTGACAAGAAGGGTAGTGTTCCTCCATCCTTTAAAAGGAAATATCCGTTTGAGGATGCTATGTGTTCCTCCTGGTTAAAAGCACCCAAGCTGGATGTTGCTGTTACTAAAGCAGCGAAAAGAACTTCCCTCCCGTTCGATGATATGGGTGCATTGAGAGACCCCCTAGACAGACGGGCTGATACTTTCCTGAAAGGGGCATGGGAGACAGCTGCGGGAGCACTGAGACCAACAGTAGCAGCTACCTGTACGTCCAGAGCCCCGATGGTGTGGCTTGAACAGCTAGACAGTCAGTTGAAGGATGGGACTTCTAGGAAAGACATTATTTCTTCCCTTCCACTGGTTCAGGGGGCAGCAGCTTTTCTTGCTGATGCATCTGTGGACTCGGTGAGGTTGGCAGCAAAGTCAGCAGCACTGTCAAATGCGGCTCGGCGAGCCTTGTGGATTAAAAGCTGGCCAGGGGATTTACAGACTAAGTCCAGACTGTGTACAATCCCGTGTGAAGGGGAATACCTCTTTGGTCAGACCATGGACGACTTATTGGAGAAAGCGGGGGACCCTAAGAAGGGGTTTCCATCAGTACCTCTACCCTCCTTTAAGAGATCGTTCCGGAAGAGGAAATTTTTCCGGAAGAGATATTTCAGGGAGCAAGACAAGTCTGATGAAAGAGGTCAAAAAGGTAGAGGTCTACTCTTTGGTCCGTCTCCAAAAAATGAGCAGAAGCCAGGGGATACACAATCAGCCCAGGTGGGAGGGAGATTGTCATTTTTTGTCCCAGCTTGGCAACAGATTTCTCATAGTAATTGGATTTTGAGCCTGATTAAGTATGGTCTTAAGTTTCAATTTAAAGCATTGCCTCACAAAAGGTTCATGGTTGTTCCCTCCAGTTCTTCCCCAGAACGCCAGGCTGCCCTCGTTTCGGAAGTACAAACCCTAATAAGAAAGCACGTCCTGATTGAGGTTCCGGAAGCTGAAAAGGGTCTTGGTTTCTACTCCCCGCTCTTCTTGATTCCGAAACCGGATGGAAGTTTCAGGACAATTATAAATCTGAAATCCCTGAATAATTTCCTTAAAATACACACCTTTAAAATGGAGTCTTTAAAATCCGTAATAAAGTTACTTTTTCCCCACTGCTATATGGTAGTGCTCGATCTCAAAGATGCATATTACCATATCCCAATTCATAGTGATTACCAGAAATACTTGAGGCTGGCCATTGAAATAGACGGGGTGGTTAAACACTTCCAATACACTGCACTCCCCTTCGGTTTAGCTATAGCCCCACGGGTTTTTACTAAAGTAATGGCGGAAGTTATGGCCCATATAAGAGAAAGGGACATTCTAATTATCCCTTACCTGGATGATCTCCTGATAGTGGGGAATTCGTTGGTTCAATGCGAGACCCACCTGCAGGAGACCATGTCGGTCTTAAAGAGTTTGGGGTGGTTTCTAAATTTAGAAAAGTCTAGACTATCTCCACTCAAGGTACAACAATATCTGGGGGTCATATTAGATTCCAGGAAACAGCTATGTTGTCTTCCAGAAGAGAAAATTGATAGAATCCGGGAGTTGGTAGAACAATGTATACGTAAACCTTCTATGTCACTCCGTAAGGCCATGTCACTATTGGGAACCTTCACCTCCACTTTTCCTGCGGTTCGTTGGTCACAATTGCATTCAAGAGCCTTTCAGTGGGATGTGTTGTACAATAACGCAGCTTTAGAGGGGCATCTAGACCGTAAGTTTACGCTAGGTCCTCGTGCCATATGGTCCCTTCGTTGGTGGTTACGACAAGACAATCTTGCTAAAGGGGTTCCCTGGGTAATGTAGTCCAACTGCAGTCTTGTCCACTGATGCAAGTGGTACAGGTTGGGGAGCTCACTTTGAAGGGAAATTAGTGCAGGGAACCTGGTCAAGCAGTGAGCAACAGTTGTCCTCAAATGTTAAGGAGCTTCTGGCGGTGCAGCATGCGTTCAACGAGTTCCTTATATATTTTCAGGACCAGCATGTCCGTGTACTCTCGGACAATCAAGTCACGGTAGCTTACATAAACCACCAAGGGGGAACCTGCTCAAGAAACTTGATGAGGGTAGCGAACGCACTTCTGCTGAAAGCCGAAGATCACTCTCTCTCTCTCTTTCGGCTACTCATCTAAAAGGCAAGGAAAACATCACAGCGAATTTCCTCAGCCGTACTTCTGTAAAAGAAGGAGAGTGGTCCCTAAATACACAAATATTCTCCAGAATCGTAGAAATGTGGGGCCTTCCGACTGTGGACTTATTCACAACAAGAGCCAATCGGAAAGTGGAAATTTTTTGTTCCTTAGACCCCAGAGAAGGACCCCTGGCAGTGGACGCCTTTATGGTTCCCTGGAGGTTTCCTCTGGCATATGCCTTCCCTCCTATGATCCTGCTCCCAGCGGTGATAAAAAAAAGATCAGGGCAGACCGGGCCAGAGTGATACTCGTATGTCCCTTTTGGCCCAAAAGACCGTGGTTCCCTTGTCTCCGGAAGATGTCCATATCAGATCCCTGGGTTCTTCCCGAGATTCCGGACCTCCTCACTCAAGGGCCACTTTCCCATCCTCCAACCCCGAGTCTACATTTGACGGCGTGGAATTTGAGAGGGTGTTATTGACCAGCAAAGGATTCCCCGCAAATGTAGTGAATACTCTCCTGGCTAGCAGAAAACCTGTTACCACCCGTATTTATGCCAGGACCTGGAGGAAGTTTGTCCTTTGCAGAAGTTAAGGTGGAGGAGGGGCCCCCTATTGGGAAAATTCTGGAATTTCTGCAGCGAGGCTTAGAATTAGGTCTCACTACCAGTACCTTGAAAGTACAGGTGTCGGCGTTGGGAGCTTTATTTTCTTCCAATATTGCAGATAACTATTGGATAGGCCGTTTTATAAAAGCTTCCTTTAGGTGTAGACCCATTACCAAAGCAAAGATGTCTCCCTGGGATTTGAATTATGTCTTAGATGCCTTGACCAGTCCTCCTTTTGAGCCACTAGATTTAGTCTCCCCCAAAATTATTTTCCTAAAGACGGTCCTGTTAGTAGCCCTAACTTCAGCCAGGAGAGTCAGTGACCTACAGGCCCTTTCAATATGCCCTCCATTCACGCAAATTCTGGACGATAGGATTATATTAAAACCTGATCCAGCCTTTCTTCCTAAAGTGGCCACTCGATTCCATAGAACCCAGGAAATAGTTCTCCCAACTTTTTGCTTTCCGCCCAAAAATCAAAAAGAGGAGAGACTTCACACTTTAGACGTTAGGAGGTGCGTACTAAGGTACTTAGAAGTATCACATGGCTTTAGAAAGGATAAGTCCCTATTTATTTGCTATCAGGGGGCTAGGAAGGGTTGTAAGGCCTCAAAGGCTACAATCGCTAGATGGATCAAGGAGGCCATTTCCCTCGCAGATGTTGGGTCCTCCCCCTGTACACTAATGCTGGGGCAGATGTTGGGTCCCCCCTCCCTGTACACTAATGCTGGGGGCAGATGTTGGGTCCCCCCCTCCCTGTACACTAATGCTGGGGGCAGATGTTGGGTCCTCCCCCTGCACACTAATGCTGGGGGCAGATGTTGGGTCCCCCCCACCCCTGCACACTAATGCTGGGGGCAATGTTGCCCCCCACCACCCCTGTACACTAATGCTGGGGGCAGATGTTGGGTCCCCCCCCCCTGTACACTAATGCTGGGGGCAGATGTTGGGTCCCCCCCACCCCTGTACACTAATGCTGGGGGCAGATGTTGGGTCCCCCCCACCCCTGTACACTAATGCTGGGGGCAGATGTTGGGTCCCCCCCCCTGTACACTAATGCTGGGGGCAGATGTTGGGTCCCCCCCCCCCTGTACACTAATGCTGGGGGCAGATGCTGGGTCCCCCCCCCTGTACACGAATGCTGGGGGCAGATGTTGGGTCCCCCCCCCCCTGTACACGAATGCTGGGGGCAGATGTTGGGTCCCCCCCTCACCCCTGTACACTAATGCTGGGGGCAGATGTTGGGTCCCCCCCCCACCCCTGTACACTAATGCTGGGGGCAGATGTTGGGTCCCCCCCCACCCCTGTACACTAATGCTGGGGGCAGATGTTGGGTCCCCCCCCACCCCTGTACACTAATGCTGGGGGCAGATGTTGGGTCCCCCCCACCCCTGTACACTAATGCTGGGGGCAGATGTTGGGTCCCCCCCCACCCCTGTACACTAATGATGGGGGCAGATGTTGGGTCCCCCCCCCACCCCTGTACACTAATGATGGGGGCAGATGTTGGGTCCCCCCCTGTACACTAATGCTGGGGGCAGATGTTGGGTCCCCACCCCTGTACACTAATGCTGGGGGCAGATGTTGGGTCCCCCCCCACCCCTGTACACTAATGCTGGGGGCAGATGTTGGGTCCCCCCCACCCCTGTACACTCATGCTGGGGTGCTGGGCAGATGTTGGGTCCCCCCCCTGTACACTCATGCTGGGGGCAGATGTTGGGTCCCCCCACCCCTGTACACTAATGCTGGGGTGCTGGGCAGATGTTGGGTCCCCCCCCACCCCTGTACACTAATGCTGGGGGCAGATGTTGGGTCCCCTCCACCCCTGTACACTAATGATGGGGGCAGATGTTGGGTCCCCCCCACCCCTGTACACTAATGCTGGGGTGCTGGGCAGATGCTGGGTCCCCCCCACCCCTGTACACTAATGCTGGGGTGCTGGGCAGATGTTGGGTCCCCCCCCCCACCCCTGTACACTAATGCTGGGGGCAGATGTTGGGTTCCCCCCCACCCCTGCACACTAATGATGGGGGCAGATGTTGGGTCCCCCCCCCGTACACTAATGCTGGGGGCAGATGTTGGGTCCCCCCCCCCACCCCTGTACACTAATGCTGGGGGCAGATGTTGGGTCCCCCCCACCCCTGTACACTAATGCTGGGGTGCTGGGCAGATGTTAGGTCCCCCCACCCCTGTACACTAATGCTGGGGTGCTGGGCAGATGTTGGGTCCCCCCCCCTGTACACTAATGCTGGGGGCAGATGTTGGGTCCCCCCCACCCCTGTACACAAATGCTGGGGTGCTGGGCAGATGCTGGGTCCCCCCCACCCCTGTACACTAATGCTGGGGTGCTGGGCAGATGTTGGGTCCCCTCCCATCCCTGTACACTAATGCTGGGGGCAGATGTTGGCCTCCCCCCATGTACACTAATGCTGGGGGCAGATGTTGGGCCCCCCCCATGTACACTAATGCTGGGGGCAGATGTTGGGGCCCCCCCCCCTGTACACTAATGCTGGGGGCAGATGTTGGGGCCCCCCCCCCTGTACACTAATGCTGGGGGCAAATGTTGGGTCCCCCCCACCCCTGTACACTAATGCTGGGGGCAGATGTTGGGTCCCCCCCACCCCTGTACACTAATGCTGGGGGCAGATGTTGGGTCCCCCCCCCACCCCTGTACACTAATGCTGGGGGCAGATGTTGGCCCCCCCCCCCCCACCCCTGTACACTAATGCTGGGGGCAGATGTTGAGTCACCCCCCCCACCCCTGTACACTAATGATGGGGGCAGATGTTGGGTCCCCCCCCACCCCTGTACACTAATGATGGGGGCAGATGTTGGGTCCCCCCCCTGTACACTAATGCTGGGGGCAGATGTTGGGTCCCCACCCCTGTACACTAATGCTGGGGGCAGATGTTGGGTCCCCCCCCACCCCTGTACACTAATGCTGGGGGCAGATGTTGGGTCCCCCCCCACCCCTGTACACTAATGCTGGGGTGCTGGGCAGATGTTGGGTCCCCCCCCCCCTGTACACTAATGCTGGGGCCAGATGTTGGGTCCCCCCCACCCCTGTACACTAATGCTGGGGTGCTGGGCAGATGCTGGGTCCCCCCCACCCCTGTACACTAATGCTGGGGTGCTGGGCAGATGTTGGGTCCCCCCCCCACCCCTGTACACTAATGCTTAGGGCAGATGTTGGGTCCCCCCCACCCCTGTACACTAATGCTGGGGGCAGATGTTGGGTCCCCCCCACCCCTGTACACTAATGCTGGGGGCAGATGTTGGGTGCCCCCCACCCCTGTACACTAATGATGGGGGCAGATGTTGGGTCCCCCCCACCCCTGTACACTAATGCTGGGGTGCTGGGCAGATGTTGGGTCCCCCCCCCCCACCCCTGTACACTAATGCTGGGGTGCTGGGCAGATGTTGGGTCCCCCCCCCCCACCCCTGTACACTAATGCTGGGGGCAGATGTTGGGTCCCCCCACCCCTGTACACTAATGCTGGGGTGCTGGGCAGATGTTGGGTCCCCCCCCCCCCTGTACACTAATGCTGGGGGCAGATGTTGGGTCCCCCCCACCCCTGTACACTAATGCTGGGGTGCTGGGCAGATGCTGGGTCCCCCCCACCCCTGTACACTAATGCTGGGGTGCTGGGCAGATGTTGGGTCCCCTCCCATCCCTGTACACTAATGCTGGGGGCAGATGTTGGGCCCCCCCCATGTACACTAATGCTGGGGGCAGATGTTGGGCCCCCCCGTACACTAATGCTGGGGGCAGATGTTGGGCCCCCCCCCTGTACACTAATGCTGGGGGCAGATGTTGGGTCCCCCCCCCCTGTACACTAATGCTGGGGGCAGATGTTGGGCCCCCCCCCTGTACACTAATGCTGGGGGCAGATGTTGGGTCCCCCCCCTGTACACTAATGCTGGGGGCAGATGTTGGGTCCCCCCCCCTGTACACTAATGCTGGGGGCAGATGTTGGGCCCCCCCCTGTACACTAATGCTGGGGGCAGATGTTGGGTCCCCCCCCTGTACACTAATGCTGGGGGCAGATGTTGGGCCCCCCCCCTGTACACTAACGCTGGGGGCAGATGTTGGGTCCCCCCCTGTACACTAATGCTGGGGGCAGATGTTGGGTCCCCCCCCCTGTACACTAATGCTGGGGGCAGATGTTGGGCCCCCCCCCTGTACACTAATGATGGGGGCAGATGTTGGGTCCCCCCCTGTACACTAATGCTGGGGGCAGATGTTGGGTCCCCACCCCTGTACACTAATGCTGGGGGCAGATGTTGGGTCCCCACCCCTGTACACTAATGCTGGGGGCAGATGTTGGGTCCCCCCCACCCCTGTACACTAATGCTGGGGTGCTGGGCAGATGTTGGGTCCCCCCCCTGTACACTAATGCTGGGGGCAGATGTTGGGTCCCCCCCACCCCTGTACACTAATGATGGGGGCAGATGTTGGGTCCCCCCCACCCCTGTACACTAATGATGGGGGCAGATGTTGGGTCCCCACCCCTGTACACTAATGATGGGGGCAGATGTTGGGTCCCCCCCCCTGTACACTAATGCTGGGGGCAGATGTTGGGTCCCCCCCCTGTACAGTAATGCTGGGGGCAGATGTTGGGTCCCCCCCACCCCTGTACACTAATGCTGGGGGCAGATGTTGGGTCCCCCCCCCCTGTACACTAATGCTGGGGGCAGATGTTGGGTCCCCCCCCCCCTGTACACTAATGCTGGGGGCAGATGTTGGGTCCCCCCCTGTACAGTAATGCTGGGGGCAGATGTTGGGTCCCCCCCACCCCTGTACGCTAATGCTGGGGTGCTGGGCAGATGTTGGGTCCCCTCCCATCCCTGTACACTAATGCTGGGGGCAGATGTTGGGTCCCCCCCCCTGTACACTAATGCTGGGGGCAGATGTTGGGGCCCCCCCCCCTGTACACTAATGCTGGGGGCAGATGTTGGGGGCCCCCCCCCCTGTACACTAATGCTGGGGGCAGATGTTGGGTCCCCCCCCCCCCTGTACACTAATGCTGGGGGCAGATGTTGGGGCCCCCTCCCCCTGTACACTAATGCTGGGGGCAGATGTTGGCCCCCCCCCTGTACACTAATGCTGGGGGCAGATGTTGGGCCCCCCCCCCCTGTACACTAATGCTGGGGGCAGATGTTGGGTCCCCCCCCTGTACACTAATGCTGGGGGCAGATGTTGGGCCCCCCCCCTGTACACTAATGCAGGAGGCAGATGTTGGGCCCCCCCCCTGTACACTAATGCTGGGGGCACATGTTGGGCCCCCCCCTGTACACTAATGCTGGGGGCAGATGTTGGGCCCCCCCCCCCTGTACACTAATGCTGGGGGCAGATGTTGGGCCCCCCCCCTGTACACTAATGCTGGGGGCAGATGTTGGGTCCCCCCCTGTACACTAATGCTGGGGGCAGATGTTGCCCCCCCCCCCCCTGTACACTAATGCTGGGGGCAGATGTTGGGTCCCCCCCCCTGTACACTAATGCTGGGGGCAGATGTTGGGTCCCCCCCTGCACACTAATGCTGGGGGCAGATGTTGGGTCCCCCCCCACCCCTGTACACTAATGCTGGGGGCAGATGTTGGGTCCCCCCCCCTGTACACTAATGCTGGGGGCAGATGTTGGGTCCCCCCCACCCCTGTACACTAATGCTGGGGTGCTGGGCAGATGCTGGGTCCCCCCACCCCTGTACACTAATGCTGGGGTGCTGGGCAGATGTTGGGTCCCCTCCCATCCCTGTACACTAATGCTGGGGGCAGATGTTGGGCCCCCCCCCCTTACACTAATGCTGGGGGCAGATGTTGGGTCCCCCCCCTGTACACTAATGCTGGGGGCAGATGTTGGGTCCCCCCCCCTGTACACTAATGCTGGGGGCAGATGTTGGGCCCCCCCCCTGTACACTAATGCTGGGGGCAGATGTTGGGTCCCCCCCCCTGTACACTAATGCTGGGGGCAGATGTTGGGTCCTCCCCCCTGTACACTAATGCTGGGGGCAGATGTTGGGTCCCCCCCCCCCTGTACACTAATGCTGGGGGCAGATGTTGGGTCCCCCCCCCTGTACAGTAATGCTGGGGGCAGATGTTGGGTCCCCCCCACCCCTGTACACTAATGCTGGGGGCAGATGTTGGGTCCCCCCCCCCCTGTACACTAATGCTGGGGGCAGATGTTGGGTCCCCCCCCCCCCCTGTACACTAATGCTGGGGGCAGATGTTGGGTCCCCCCCTCCTGTACAGTAATGCTGGGGGCAGATGTTGGGTCCCCCCCACCCCTGTACGCTAATGCTGGGGTGCTGGGCAGATGTTGGGTCCCCTCCCATCCCTGTACACTAATGCTGGGGGCAGATGTTGGGTCCCCCCCCCTGTACACTAATGCTGGGGGCAGATGTTGGGGCCCCCCCCCTGTACACTAATGCTGGGGGCAGATGTTGGGTCCCCCCCCCCTGTACACTAATGCTGGGGGCAGATGTTGGGGCCCCCTCCCCCTGTACACTAATGCTGGGGGCAGATGTTGGCCCCCCCCCTGTACACTAATGCTGGGGGCAGATGTTGGGCCCCCCCCCTGTACACTAATGCTGGGGGCAGATGTTGGGTCCCCCCCCTGTACACTAATGCTGGGGGCAGATGTTGGGCCCCCCCCCCCTGTACACTAATGCTGGAGGCAGATGTTGGGCCCCCCCCCTGTACACTAATGCTGGGGGCACATGTTGGGCCCCCCCCTGTACACTAATGCTGGGGGCAGATGTTGGGCCCCCCCCCCTGTACACTAATGCTGGGGGCAGATGTTGGGCCCCCCCCCCTGTACACTAATGCTGGGGGCAGATGTTGGGTCCCCCCCTGTACACTAATGCTGGGGGCAGATGTTGCCCCCCCCCCCCTGTACACTAATGCTGGGGGCAGATGTTGGGTCCCCCCCCCTGTACACTAATGCTGGGGGCAGATGTTGGGTCCCCCACCCCCCCTGTACACTAATGCTGGGGGCAGATGTTGGGTCCCCCCCCACCCCTGTACACTAATGCTGGGGGCAGATGTTGGGTCCCCCCCCCCTGTACACTAATGCTGGGGGCAGATGTTGGGTCCCCCCCCCTGTACACTAATGCTGGGGGCAGATGTTGGGCCCCCCCCCCTGTACACTAATGCTGGGGGCAGATGTTGGGCCCCCCCCTGTACACTAATGCTGGGGGCAGATGTTGGGTCCCCCCCCCCTGTACACTAATGCTGGGGGCAGATGTTGGGTCCCCCCCACCCCTGTACACTAATGCTGGGGTGCTGGGCAGATGCTGGGTCCCCCCCACCCCTGTACACTAATGCTGGGGTGCTGGGCAGATGTTGGGTCCCCTCCCATCCCTGTACACTAATGCTGGGGGCAGATGTTGGCCCCCCCCATGTACACTAATGCTGGGGGCAGATGTTGGGTCCCCCCCCACCCCTGTACACTAATGCTGGGGGCAGATGTTGGGTCCCCCCCCCCTGTACACTAATGCTGGGGGCAGATGTTGGGTCCCCCCCACCCCTGTACACTAATGCTGGGGTGCTGGGCAGATGCTGGGTCCCCCCCACCCCTGTACACTAATGCTGGGGTGCTGGGCAGATGTTGGGTCCCCTCCCATCCCTGTACACTAATGCTGGGGGCAGATGTTGGCCCCCCCCATGTACACTAATGCTGGGGGCAGATGTTGGGCCCCCCCCCCCTTACACTAATGCTGGGGGCAGATGTTGGGTCCCCCCCCTGTACACTAATGCTGGGGGCAGATGTTGGGTCCCCCCCCCTGTACACTAATGCTGGGGGCAGATGTTGGGCCCCCCCCCCTGTACACTAATGCTGGGGGCAGATGTTGGGTCCCCCCCCCTGTACACTAATGCTGGGGGCAGATGTTGGGTCCCCCCCCTGTACACTAATGCTGGGGGCAGATGTTGGGCCCCCCCCCTGTACACTAATGCTGGGGGCAGATGTTGGGTCCCCCCCCTGTACACTAATGCTGGGGGCAGATGTTGCCCCCCCCCCCTGTACACTAATGCTGGGGGCAGATGTTGGGTCCCCCCCCTGCACACTAATGCTGGGGGCAGATGTTGGGCCCCCCCCCCTGTACACTAATGCTGGGGGCAGATGTTGGGCCCCCCCCCCTGTACACTAATGCTGGGGGCAGATGTTGGGTCCCCCCCTGTACACTAATGCTGGGGGCAGATGTTGGGTCCCCCCCCCCCTGTACACTAATGCTGGGGGCAGATGTTGGGTCCCCCCCCCCCCTGTACACTAATGCTGGGGGCAGATGTTGGGCCCCCCCCCCTGTACACTAATGCTGGGGGCAGATGTTGGGCCCCCCCCCTGTACACTAATGCTGGGGGCAGATGTTGGGTCCCCCCCCCCCTGTACACTAATGCTGGGGGCAGATGTTGGGCCCCCCCCTGCACACTAATGCTGAGGGCAGATGTTGGGCCCCCCCCTGTACACTAATGCTGGGGGCAGATGTTGGGCCCCCCCCCCCTGTACACTAATGCTGGGGGCAGATGTTGGGCCCCCCCCTGTACACTAATGCTGGGGGCAGATGTTGGGTCCCCCCCCTGTACACTAATGCTGGGGGCAGATGTTGGGTCCCCCCCCCTGTACACTAATGCTGGGGGCAGATGTTGGGTCCCCCCCCCTGTACACTAATGCTGGGGGCAGATGTTGGGTCCCCCCCCCTGTACACTAATGCTGGGGGCAGATGTTGGGCCCCCCCCCCTGTACACTAATGCTGGGGGCAGATGTTGGGTCCCCCCCCTGTACACTAATGCTGGGGGCAGATGTTGGGCCCCCCCCTGTACACTAATGCTGGGGGCAGATGTTGGGTCCCCCCCCCTGTACACTAATGCTGGGGGCAGATGTTGCCCCCCCCTGTACACTAATGCTGGGGGCAGATGTTGCCCCCCCCTGTACACTAATGCTGGGGGCAGATGTTGCCCCCCCCCTGTACACTAATGCTGGGGGCAGATGTTGGGTCCCCCCTGTACACTAATGCTGGGGGCAGATGTTGGGTCCCCCCCTGCACACTAATGCTGGGGGCAGATGTTGCCCCCCCCCTGTACACTAATGCTGGGGGCAGATGTTGGGTCCCCCCCCTGTACACTAATGCTGGGGGCAGATGTTGGGTCCCCCCCCTGTACACTAATGCTGGGGGCAGATGTTGGGTCCCCCCCCTGTACACTAATGCTGGGGGCAGATGTTGGGCCCCCCCCCTGTACACTAATGCTGGGGGCAGATGTTGGCCCCCCCCCTGTACACTAATGCTGGGGGCAGATGTTGGGGCCCCCCCCCCCTGTACACTAATGCTGGGGGCAGATGTTGGGTCCCCCCCCCCCCTGTACACTAATGCTGGGGGCAGATGTTGGGCCCCCCCCCCTGTACACTAATGCTGGGGGCAGATGTTGGGCCTCCCCCCCCTGTACACTAATGCTGGGGGCAGATGTTGGTTCCCCCCCCCCCCTGTACACTAATGCTGGGGGCAGATGTTGGTTCCCCCCCCCCTGTACACTAATGCTGGGGGCAGATGTTGGTTCCCCCCCCCCTGTACACTAATGCTGGGGGCAGATGTTGGGCCCCCCCCCTGCACACTAATGCTGGGGGCAGATGTTGCCCCCCCCCCCCTGTACATTAATGCTGGGGGCAGATGTTGGGTCCCCCCCCCCTGTACACTAATGCTGGGGGCAGATGTTGGGCCCCCCCCCCCCTGTACACTAATGCTGGGGGCAGATGTTGGGCCCCCCCCCCCCTGTACACTAATGCTGGGGGCAGATGTTGGGCCTCCCCCCCTGTACACTAATGCTGGGGGCAGATGTTGGGCCCCCCCCCCGTACACTAATGCTGGGGGCAGATGTTGGGTCCCCCCCCCTGTACACTAATGCTGGGGGCAGATGTTGGGCCCCCCCCCCCCTGTACACTAATGCTGGGGGCAGATGTTGGGTCCCCCCCCCTGCACACTAATGCTGGGGGCAGATGTTGCCCCCCCCCTGCACACTAATGCTGGGGGCAGATGTTGGGTCCCCCCCCTGCACACTAATGCTGGGGGCAGATGTTGCCCCCCCCCCCTGTACACTAATGCTGGGGGCAGATGTTGGGTCCCCCCCCTGTACACTAATGCTGGGGGCAGATGTTGGGTCCCCCCCCTGTACACTAATGCTGGGGGCAGATGTTGGCCCCCCCCCCTGTACACTAATGCTGGGGGCAGATGTTGGGCCCCCCCCCCTGTACACTAATGCTGGGGGCAGATGTTGGGTCCCCCCCCCTGTACACTAATGCTGGGGGCAGATGTTGGGCCCCCCCCTGTACACTAATGCTGGGGGCAGATGTTGGGCCTCCCCCCCTGTACACTAATGCTGGGGGCAGATGTTGGTTCCCCCCCCCCTGTACACTAATGCTGGGGGCAGATGTTGGGCCCCCCCCCTGCACACTAATGCTGGGGGCAGATGTTGCCCCCCCCCCCTGTACACTAATGCTGGGGGCAGATGTTGGGCCTCCCCCCCTGTACATTAATGCTGGGGGCAGATGTTGGGTCCCCCCCCCCCCTGTACACTAATGCTGGGGGCAGATGTTGGGCCTCCCCCCCTGCACACTAATGCTGGGGGCAGATGTTGGGTCCCCCCCCCCCTGCACACTAATGCTGGGGGCAGATGTTGGGCCCCCCCCTGTACACTAATGCTGGGGGCAGATGTTGGGTCCCCCCCCTGTACACTAATGCTGGGGGCAGATGTTGGGTCCCCCCCCTGCACACTAATGCTGGGGGCAGATGTTGCCCCCCCCTGTACACTAATGCTGGGGGCAGATGTTGCCCCCCCCCCTGTACACTAATGCTGGGGGCAGATGTTGGGTCCCCCCCCCTGTACACTAATGCTGGGGGCAGATGTTGGGCCTCCCCCCCCTGTACACTAATGCTGGGGGCAGATGTTGGGTCCCCCCCCTGCACACTAATGCTGGGGGCAGATGTTGCCCCCCCCTGTACACTAATGCTGGGGGCAGATGTTGCCCCCCCCCCTGTACACTAATGCTGGGGGCAGATGTTGGGTCCCCCCCCCTGTACACTAATGCTGGGGGCAGATGTTGGGCCTCCCCCCCCTGTACACTAATGCTGGGGGCAGATGTTGGGTCCCCCCCCCTGTACACTAATGCTGGGGGCAGATGTTGGGTCCCCCCCCCCCTGTACACTAATGCTGGGGGCAGATGTTGGGCCCCCCCCTGCACACTAATGCTGAGGGCAGATGTTGGGCCCCCCCCTGTACACTAATGCTGGGGGCAGATGTTGGGCCCCCCCCCTGTACACTAATGCTGGGGGCAGATGTTGGGCCCCCCCCCTGTACACTAATGCTGGGGGCAGATGTTGGGCCCCCCCCCCTGTACACTAATGCTGGGGGCAGATGTTGGGTCCCCCCCCCCTGTACACTAATGCTGGGGGCAGATGTTGGGTCCCCCCCCCCTGTACACTAATGCTGGGGGCAGATGTTGGGTCCCCCCCCCCTGTACACTAATGCTGGGGGCAGATGTTGGGTCCCCCCCCCCTGTACACTAATGCTGGGGGCAGATGTTGGGTCCCCCCCCTGTACACTAATGCTGGGGGCAGATGTTGGGCCCCCCCCTGTACACTAATGCTGGGGGCAGATGTTGGGTCCCCCCCCTGTACACTAATGCTGGGGGCAGATGTTGCCCCCCCCCTGTACACTAATGCTGGGGGCAGATGTTGCCCCCCCCCCCTGTACACTAATGCTGGGGGCAGATGTTGGGTCCCCCCCCTGCATTCTAATGCTGGGGGCAGATGCAGGCTGCTCTTCCTGCTAATCACTCCCTTATAAGTGTCCTGTTCCCAGCTCTCCCCCCTTGGGACTGCCCAGGACATTAGCAGCAGTGCTTGGGGTTTCTGCCTCTGGTCCTTGGTGCGGCTCGTCCTGTACTATACACCCAGTCATTAGTGTGTCTGCACCAGGGGCCGTGTGCGACCAATGGCAGCCTATGTGCGCCTTTTCCGCCTGCCCTCCATACAGAGCGTGTGATCCGACCTGAGTGAGGATTTTTTTCACTTCCTTTCCACTGCACTGGCCTGGGATCGCTTCCTTGGAGCACACGTAGCTCAGTCAGTAATGGCTCAAGTGTGTGTGTTTTCCCCCCCGGGGAGGGGGCTGGGAGCGTGAGTCGTGTACAGAGTCCGCCTGCTTTCTTCTGCTGATGGGAGGCTGCCGCCTGCATTACTTCCATGCAGCAGACGGGCATTACTAGCTGCGGCGCTCAGTGACGGATAATGCAGCGCGATGAGCCGCCCTCCGCCGCTCCGCTCCGTGCTCGCAGCCGGCTGTGCTCTGCAGCAGGCCACCACCTCCGCTGTGAAGCGACCCTGCGTGTGCTGCCGCCGACCTCCTCCTCCTCCTCCTCACTGCCGCTCACTTTCTGCTTCTAGGGTGGATTCACGCCGTGTACACTCCTGCAGACTCGCTGGTGTTCGGTGGTAACATACTGCACAGCTTTAATATTCCCATGCAACTCCGTGTGTATGAAATAGAAGACCGGACAAGGGTAAGATCACTTTATTACATGGTGTGTGGGGGGCGAGCGCTTCTCACCCCCACCTTACATGACCTCTCTTTCTATCACTTCTCAGCAATGTGTAAGGATTGGGGTCTTGTATGATGCGATGGAATCATCAGCTTTCTCTGGAGGCTCACACTACTGCTCTGTACATGCCCCTCCATAATGCATCCATATAACCTTCTGTGACCTTTCTATAAAGCGGCACATCTGCCTGATACGCCAGGATGGCACCATGATAACTCTGCACAGACTACAAGCTTATTAAGCTGTATGGCTGTAGTGCCGTTTATAGGCCTACCTAAAAAGACGGATTTGCCAGATCAGACATGCAGTCCAATTTAAAGGGATATGAAACTGTCTTCTAAGTTTCAACATACAGCCCAATATTACCCTTGATCCCACCAACATTCAGGTGTTTTTTCACTTATAAGGTCACTGGTTATTAAAAGTGCATACGCCACAAGATTTCTACAACTATTGTTGTAATCCTCTTTAAACATCCATTTCTTTATGTGCGTTTCACAAGTTCTTTGTGTTGTGGTCAGTGCACACAATCTGCCAGTCAGATTATTAGCTATATGCACCTTTACCTACTCTTTAAGCAGCAATGTACAGTATGGCTGGCAAGTAGCTATAGTGTAAGGTTAAAGACAGGAAGTCCAAAAAGATGTCTGTCCCCATGTTACTAACTTATAGGGCCAATGCTGAGGACCTTGGGAAACGGTACTTGCCTGTGTTGCTTACTCAGCATTATACTGAAATTATCCCCATTCTTATCCATTTTCTATCCTCACAGGGCTCAAAATCTAATTTCCCAATTGTAGACACAGACTAGGGTCAGTTTCATAGGAATCACTTAGACACGGGGAAAACATACGAACTCCATTCAGAATTTGTCCTTTACTGGAGTCCTACTCTGGACCATTTTACTTACATGAGTAAAGACTTGTTTCTCTGTGTCAAGGCTTTACGTTTACAGTCCTTATAGCGGATCTGTCTTGGGAATCATGTCCCAGATGCCATGTGGCCATATTCTCATTAGTCGTGACAATTAAAAGGGCCTTTAAAGTAAAAACTTAAAAAATCCTTCATGCATCATCTTCAACAGTGGTGCTCAGTCTTTCTCCCCCATCAATCCCACATCTTTCTGGTTATGTACAATTTAAGGTTCTTGCATTTTAGGTTAGTGCTGAATGACAAATGTTTCTATTGCAGGTATACTCAATTTATTTAAGAAGTTTTTGAAAAAACAATAGCTTGATACTTGGTGAATATAGCAAAAGTTTATAGTGACATTCACTTATTGTGTAGTGATAGCATTACAGGCCTTTGTACTGGCAGAAAATATCAGAAATTGTAAGGCCATGTTATTTAAAATGCCATTGCATTTTTTTAATGCAATTTTTCAAAATTATGATGGTTTCAGTGCAAAAATCACTGCCAAAAAAGAGCGCAAATCATGTGAACATTTGCTAAAGTTGCAAATTGACACCATAGTGCAAAGTATTTGCTGTTTTGCGTCTTCTGGTGAACTAATACAGTTGTCTGTGCTAATTTTCCAAGAGATTGCAGAAAGGTAGCGTATATATGGGCACATACGTCCCAGACTTTATCACCCATCCAACCACGTCAGGTGCCCAAAGCACAGGTAAACACTTTGTAGAGCCCCACCTATCTCGTGCCTGGTGTACATTAACTGCTAGTAAGCAAGATTGGTGGCCTGAAATATGTATGATGTTTTCATTCTCATACAGTTTTACTGTCAATTACTTAATTGTAATGTTCATTACTTGCTTTGCTTTATTCCCATAAGGTGCATGCAAAGTTCCGCTATCCTTTCTATTATGAGATGTGCTGGTATGTCTTGGAGAGATATGTTTGCACCTTAACAAAACGCTGCCACCTTAATAAAGCGTTTCAGAAGGAGTCAATGCTATTTGGTAAGCGCAGTGCATTCTGTTACATAAAAAATGTCTTATTTTGATTTCGGCATATCATATTATATATTGATTGCAAGGGTGCAGTTTACAGCCAATTCTGCAGGTGTGCATACCGGGTCACAGATGTTTGTGATAATTCATCCGAAGTACCGTACATCTTTGTCACACAGTTTCTAATACACCGAAATAGGATCCATGTTTATTGACATTCTCTAAAGGGAATCTGTCACCAGGTTTTTGCCTCTTTAAACTAAGAGCAGAATAATGCCAGGGCAGAGACCAGGATTCCAGCAATGTGTCACTTACTGGGCTGCTTGCTGTAGTTTTGATAAAATCACTTTTATGAGTAGGAGAATATCACAGAGGACTAGTAACGTTACTGCCATGTAGTCCTCCGTATTCCTGAGCTCTGTATAACTCCAAAACCCACCACTGGTGAGCAGCTTTCTGCCTATGCACAGTGTACACAGAAAGCTGCCAATCAGTGGTGTGGGCTGGGTCATACACAGCTCGGCATTCAGAGAACTGGTAGATCAGCAGCAGAGAAAACGGTGGTTTTAGAAAAAATACAGCAAGCTGCCCAGTGACACATTGCTGGAATCAAGGTAACAAGTGACTCAAGCGGGATGGGGAGAAGCCACTGGTGTGCTGCCTCTTGCACATGTGACATAGACCTCAGCTGGCTTTTAAATATACAGTTGAAACCAGAAGTTTACATAGACTATATAAAGACACATATGCATGTTTTTCTCAATATCTCACATGAAATCAGAATAAACCTTTTCATTTTTAGGTCAATTAGGATTACCATAGTTTTTTAATATTTGCCAAATCCCAGAATAATGAGAGCGAGAGAGAATGTTTTAATTCATTTTTACTTACTGTAAAATCAAAAGTTTACATGCATTTCATTAGTATTTGGTACCATTGCCCTTAAACTGAATGACTTGGGTCATAAGTTTGTGATATCCTTCCACAAGCTTCTCACAATAGTTGGTCTGAATTTGGGCCCATTCCTCCTGACAAAACTGGTGTAACTGATCCAGGTTTGTAGGTTGCCTTGCTCACACCTGCCTTTTCAGCTTTGCCAATAAATTTTCAATAGGATTGAGATCAGGGCTTTGTGATGGCCACTCCAAAACATGGACTTTGTTATCCTTAAGCCACTTTGTTACCATTTTGACAGTATGCTTCGGGTCATTGTCCATTTGGAAGACCCATTTACACCCAAGCTTTAACTTCCTGGCTGATGTCTTGAGATGTTGCTTCAGTAGTGCCACATAATCTTCTTTTCTTCTGATGCCATCAATTTTGTGAAGTGCACCAGTCCCTCCTCCAGCAAAACAACCCCACAACATGATGCTCGTTAGGATGGTGTTCTTGGGCTTCCAAGCTTCTCACTTTTTCCTCCAAACGTAACGATCGTCATTATGCCCAAAAAGTTCAATTTTAGTTTCATCAGACCCCAGGACATGTCTGCAAAAATGAAGGTCTTTGTTTCTGTGTGCATTTGCAAATCTTAATCTGTTTTTTTTGTTTCTTTTGGAGTAATGGCTTCTTCCTGCCAGAGTGGCCTTCCAGCCCATGTTGATACAGCACTCCTTTCACTGTTGATATTGACAATCTTACCAGCTTCCGCCATCATCTTCACAAGGTCTTTTGCTTTTTTCCTTGGGTTGATATGCACATGTCGAACCAAAGCACGTTCATCTCTGGTACACAGAACTCGTCTCCTTCCTGAGCGGTATGATGGCTGGACATTCCCGTCTTGTTTGTACAGATGAACAAGGTACCCCCAGGTATCTTGAAATTGTACCCAAGGATGAGCCAGACTTGTGCAAGACCACAGTTCTCTTCCTGATATCTTAGCTCATTTTTTTAGACTTTCCCATGATGCTGCACAAAGAAGCAGTGTGTTTCAGGTGTGCATTAAAATACATCCACAGGGGTGTCTCTAACTCAGATGTTGCCAAAAAAACTTTCCGAAGCTTCCAAACACATGACATAATCATATGGGCAATCCAGAATTGTTAAAAGGCATAGTAATCTTAGTGTGTGTAAACTTTTGACTTTGCAGTAAGTAATAAAAAATGCATTAAACATTCTCTCTCTCTTTCTCATAATTCTGACATTTGGCAAATATTAAAAATTATGGTAATCTTAATTGATCTAAAACCGGAAAGGTTTATTCTGATTTCATGTCAGATATTGAGAAAAAGATGCATATGTGTCTTGCTATATAGTGTATGTAAACTTCTGGTTTCAACTGTAGGAAGACCAAATTCGTCAAACAAATCACATGCTTTAAAGAATGTAGAAAAACCATTGAGAACACAAGTTATTATGTGGTGGCAATGTAGGAGACTGGTGCATCCACAATATTTTAAACATGTAAAAATGACATGCATGACCGGACCAACAATTAAACTAGTGTATGTATATATGTGTGTGTGTGTATATATATATATATATATATATATATATATATATATATATATATATATATATATCTACCTGTAAGGTGTACTATCTCTCTGGGTGGCAAGAGTGCAAAACAAATGATTTATGAATGTACAGTATGTGGCACGTGATGTATGAGTAGACATACAGTACAGACCAAAAGTTTGGACACACCTTCTCATTTAAAGATTTTTCTGTATTTTCATGACTTTGAAAATTGTACATTCACACTGAAGGCATCAAAACTATGAATTAACAAAAAAGTGTGAAACAACTGAAAATATGTCTTATATTCTAGGTTCTTCAAAGTAGCCACCTTTTGCTTTGATGACTGCTTTGCACACTCTTGGCATTCTCTTGATGAGCTTCAAGAGGTAGTCACCGAAAATGGTTTTCACTTCACAGGTGTGCCCTGTCAGGTTTAATAAGTGGGATTTCTTGGCTTATAAATGGGGTTGGGACCATCAGTTGTGTTGTGCAGAAGTCTGGTGGATACACAGCTGATAGTCCTACTGAATAGACTGTTAGAATTTTTATTATGGCAAGAAAAAAAGCAGCTAAGTAAAGAAAAATGAGTGGCCATCATTACTTTAAGAAATGAAGGTCAGTCAGTCCGAAAAATTGGGAAAACTTTGAAAGTGTCCCCAAGTGCAGTTGCAAAAACCATCAAGCGCTACAAAGAAACTGGCTCACATGAGGACCACCCCAGGAAAGGAAGACCAAGAGTCACCTCTGCTTCTGAGGATAAGTTTATCCGCGTCACCAGCCTCAGAAATCGCAGGTTAACAGCAGCTCAGATTAGAGACCAGGTCAATGCCACACAGAGTTCTAGCAGCAGACACATCTCTACAACAACTGTTAAGAGGAGACTTTGTGCAACAGGCCTTCATGGTAAAATAGCTGCTAGGAAACCACTGCCAAGGACAGGCAACAAGCAGAAGAGACTTGTTTGGGCTAAAGAACGCAAGGAATGGACATTAGATCAGTGGAAATCTGTACTTTGGTCTGATGAATCCAAATTTGAGATCTTTGGTTCCAACCAACCGTGTCTTTGTGCGACGCAGAAAAGGTGAACGGATGGACTCTACATGCCTGGTTCCCACCGTGAAGCATGGAGGAGGAGGTGTGATGGTGTGGGGGTGATTTGCTGGTGACACTGTTGTGGATTTATTCAAAATTGAAGGCATACTGAACCAGCATGGCTACCACAGCATCTTGCAGCAGCATCTTGCAGCAGCATGCTATTCCATCCGGTTTGCATTTAGTTGGACCATCATTTATTTTTCAACAGGACAATGACCCCAAACACACCTCCAGGCTGTGTAAGGGCTATTTGACCAAGGAGAGTGATGGGGTGCTACGCCAGATGACCTGGCCTCCACAGTCACCAGACCTGAACGCAATCGAGATGGTTTGGGGTGAGCTGGACCGCAGAGTGAAGGTAAAAGGGCCAACAAGTGCTAAGCATCTCTGGGAACTCCTTCAAGATTGTTGGAAGACCATTTCCAGTGACTACCTCTTGAAGCTCATCAAGAGTGTGCAAAGCAGTCATCAAAGCAAAAGGTGGCTACTTTGAAGAACCTAGAATATAAGACATATTTTCAGTTGTTTCACACTTTTTTGTTAAGTATATAATTCCACATGTGTTAATTCATAGTTTTGATGCCTTCAGTGTGAATGTACAATTTTCATAGTTATGAAAATACAGAAAAATCTTTAAATGAGAAGGTGTTTCCAAACTTTTGGTCTGTACTGTATACCAAGTATGTGATTGCACCTGCTAATAAATGGCAAATGTCTCTATCACATTAAGAGTATTTATGTGCACAAAGTAATATCAGAGAAAATATTCCTCTTTTGAATGATGTGTAGAGGGTGTACGTGTTTAATAGCAACAAAAACTAACGCTGCATAATGAGCATATCACAAATGGTGAATGGTAATTAAAGGTTATAATGCGAATTATAATGGAACAGAATACCTTGAGAGGTCCAGAGAGGGAGTATGGTGCCCACCCCGATGCGCATTTTGGTGAATACCTTCGTCAAAAGGTTTTCTCTGCAGCGTTTCGGTTTAAGACCTGCCTTACTGAGATGACACAGCGGGTGTCGAATTCATGATGCCCTTGGTTTGGGCAGCAGGAATCGGCTGTCAGGTTCACATTAAGTATTGTTGATGTAAATTGAAGGTAAATGCACTTTAATATTGCATATAAACTGTAAGAAACCAATGTCTATTTGTATATCTCAGATTCAGAAAAAAAACACAGTACAGACAGCTTATCTTCAGATTCTTGGTTAGAAATGGAGGAAGAGTCAGGTGATGCCCCTATGCTTGAAGATAAAGATGACCATGGAGACAGAATATCCAAATTATCGGGCGATGAATCCTTAACGCCCAATAGTGCACATTCAGAAGGCAAAGAATCAGTGGAAAAGAGACAAAAAGTTACATTGATGCAATATCTTAAAAGAACTTTGTCAAATGACTCTGCGGAAAGCTCCAAATCAATTGTACACAGTGATTTCCCGAAAACTCCTTCAGGATCTCCATCCACGGAGGCTGCTTCTAGGTGGACACACCTCACAGAGTTTGAACTAAAAGGTTTAAAAGCTCTTGTGGAAAAACTAGAATCTCTTCCTGAAAATAAGAAATGTGTCCCAGAGGGAATTGAAAATCCACATGCACTTTTGGAGGACATGAAGGTTGGTACCCAGCAGTTTTTTTTTTTTATTTATTCTTTTGTTTTTATTTGTGCTTTATTAGAACTGTAAAAAAAAAAAAAAAAAAAAGTATTATTTAGGTGAAGTATTATATTATCGGTGTGTTATCACCAATAATATAGATAGGTGATCATGCAGATTGTTGCTGTCAGACCGCTGGGACTGACCTCCCCTTATTCTAGGAATGTAATTCTAAAAAGTCTATCTTCGGCAGTCCCAAAGACAAACATCGGAGAAAACGTGATTCCAGATGTATGTCCCCACAGATCAGCAAGTTATCGGCTATCCTAATTAGATTACCCGAGTCCGGCAATTCTCCTCCTACCTGCCGGCACCCCCAGCACCTCTTAGGCTATGTGCCGACGTTGCGGACCTGAAGCATATTTTTTACGCTTCTCCTTGGCGGGAAAATCGCATGCGGATATTACATGCGGTTTTCCCGCCAGGTAGAAGCGTTTGTGAGGCGTCTTTGCATGCATTTCCGCATGCGGGTTATCAAGCACTTCTCCAAGCATCACTTGGAAAAGTGCTTGACAACTTGTTCAGAATGGTAAAAAATAAAAAAATAAACTTTATACTCACCTTCTGATGCATTCTCTGCCCCGTCCGGAGGCTTGAGCGGCTCACGCTGTTGTGTGCAGGACCTGCGGTGACGTCATTGAGTCATGTGGTGGGTCACATGACTCAATGACGTGGCAGGTCCTTCAGACAACAGCGCGATGGAGGGAAAACATCAGAAGATAAGTATAAACTTTATTTTATTCTTTTTTTTACAGGTTCTTTGGTACCCAGGTCTGGATGAGAGTCTCCTCTCATCCAGACTTGGGTACCATCCGCACATTGATTCCGCTGCGCTTCCGCAAAATTAATGAACATGCTGCGGATTTTTGACCGCAGCATATACGCTGCGGAAAAATCCGCAGCATGGGCATTGACATTGCGGAATGCCATTGGGGACCATGGGGTGCGGATATACATGCGTTTTTCAAGCGTTTACGCTGCGGAAATTCCGCAGCATATACGCTTGAAAAACGCTACGTGGGCACACAGCCTTACTCTATTGTCCTCATCTGCATGTATATCATATTTAATACTTAGTATTTTATCTTGTACTAGTAGTTATATCTGTGTGTACAATCAAGCTACATGAAGATGTCTATTGGATTTGTAAAAAATTTTCTGGATATTATTATACACTGCTCAAAAAAATAAAGGGAACACTTAAACCACAGAATATAACTCCAAGTAAATCAAACTTCTGTGAAATCAAACTGTCCACTTAGGAAGCAACACTGATTGACAATTTCACATGCTGCTGTGCAAATGGAATAGACAATAGATGGAAATTATTGGCAATTATCAAGACACCCTCAATAAAGGAGTGGTTCTGCAGGTGGGGACCACAGACCACATCTCAGTACCAATGCTTTCTGGCTGATGTTTTGGTCACTTTTGAATGTTGGTTGTGCTTTCACACTCGTGGTAGCATGAGATGGACTCTGCAACCCACAGAAGTTGTTCAGATAGTGCAGCTCATCCAGGATGGCACATCAATGCGAACTGTGGCAAGAAGGTTTGCGGTGTCTGTAAGCATAGTTTCCAGAGGCTGGAGGCGCTACCAGGAGACAGACCAGTACACCAGGAGACGTGGAGGGGGCCGTAGGAGGAGGGCAACAACCCAGCAGCAGGACCACTACCTCCGCCTTTGTGCAAGGAGGCACAGGAGGAGCACTGCCAGAGCCCTGCAAAATGACCTCCAGCAGCCCACAAATGTGCATGTGTCTGCACAAACTGTTAGAAACCAACTCCATGAGGGTGGTATGAGGGCTCGACGTCCACAGATGGGGGTTATTCTCACAGCCCAACACCGTGCCACATTTGCCACAGAACACCAGGATTGGCAAAGTCACCACTGGCGCCCTGTGCTCTTCACAGATGAAAGCAGGTTCACACTGAGCACATGTGACAGATGTGACAGAGTCTGGAGACTCCATGGAGAGCGATCTGCTGCCTGCAACATACATCAGCATGACCGGTTTGGCAGTGGGTCAGTAATGGTGTGAGGTGGCGTTTCTTTGGAGGGCTGCACAGCCCTCCATGTGCTCGCCAGAGGTAGCCTGACTGCCATTAGGTACCGAGATGAGATCCTCAGACCCATAATGAGACCATATGCTGGTGCGGTTGGCCCTGGGTTCCTCCTAATGCATGACAATGCCAGACCTCATGTGGCTGTAGTGTGTCAGCAGTTCCTGCAAGATGAAGGCATTGAAGCTATGGACTGGCCTGCCCGTTCCACAGGCCTTAATCCGATTGAGCACATCTGGGACATCATGTCTCGCTCCATCCACCAACGTCACGTGGCACCACAGACTGTCCAGGAGTTGCTTTTGTCCAGGTCTGGGAGGAGATCCCACAGGAGACCATCCGCAACCTCATCTGGAGCATGCCCAGGCTTTGTAGGGAGGTCATACAGGCCACACACGATACTGAGCCTCATTTTGACTTGTTTTAAGGACATTACATCAAAGTTGGATCAGCCTGTAGTGCTTTTTTCCACTTTAATTTTGGGGGTTACTCCAAACACAGGCCTCCATTTGGTTAATAAATTTGACTTCATTGATGATTTTTGTGTGATTTTGTTGTCAGCACATTCAACTTTGTACAGAACAAAGTATTCAATGAGAATATTTCATTCATTCAGATCTAGGATGTGTTATTTGAGTTTTCCCTTTATTTTTTTGAGCAGTGTACATTGAACATTTTCACTGCTATGCTGATCCCTCATTTAACAAACCGAACAACATTTTTAAGTATTTTTTTTTGAACTTTTCGACTTTATAAACAATTTTAAAGGGGTTGCCCAAGTAGTAAACAGCCCCTTTAAGCCCTTTCCAAGGACGTCAGTAATAGTACGTAGCTGTGCCCTGGGACTTATGCACCAGCTATGTACTATTACACATAATGCGATCGCGCCCGCACACAAGCGGTGCGGGGCGATTGCCGCCGGGTGTCAGCTGATTGTCACAGCTGACACCCGGTGCTATGTGCAGGGAGCGGGTGATAAATAATGCTTTATCATCACACCACCAAACAAAAAATGGAATAACACACGATCAAAAAGACTAATGTAAATAAAAATGGTACCGCTGAAAGTCATCTTATCCTGCAAAAAAACAAGCTGTCATACTGCTCAATCATCTGTAAAATAAAGTTATAGCTCTCAGAATAAAGCTATGCAAAAAAAATTTTTTCTACGAAAGTTTTTATTGTATAAAAGCGCCAAAACATGAAAAAACGATATAAATGTGGTACCGCTGTAAACGTACTGACCCAAAGAATAAAGCTGCCTTATCAATTTTATCACACGCGGAACGCATAAAAAAAAAAACAATTCCAGAATTGCTGTTTTTTTTGTTTATTCTGCATCCCAAAAATCAGAATAGAAAGCAATCAAAAAATGTCACATGCCCGAAAATGGTACCAATAAAAACTTCAACTTGTCCCGCAAGAAACAAGCCGTTACATGACTGTCGGCCAAAATCTGGAAAAATTATAGCTCTCAAAATATGGCAAGGCAAGAACTAGTCTTTGCAAAAAAAAAAAACAAAACATCTTTTAGTGTGTGTGACATCTTTCAATCATAAAAACCCGATATGAATCTGGTATCTCTGTAATCGCACTGACCCGAAGAATAAAATTGTCTAATTACTTAAACCACACGAGGAACGGTGTAAAAAAATAAACTCTAGGGGTAGGGTTGGGTTAGGGGTAGGGTTGGGTTAGGGGTAGGGTTGGGTTAGGGGTAGGGTTGGGTTAGGGGTAGGGTTAGGGTTGGGGGTTAGAGTAGGGTTGGGGTTGGGCTAGGATTTTTTCAAAAGTAAGGAGAAAAAAATGACTATGGCAACTAGTGTTGAGCGCAAGTGCTCGCTACTTGAGTTTGCATCGGGTGCTCTGGTATGCACTGAGTATCGCGGGTGTTCGAGTGACATGCACGAGTCTCTGCCCCATATGCTTCGCGGCCAAAAAAAAAATGTTGCTGGGATCGCCTGCCATGCATGAGCAATCCCCGCATGCTTCTTTTTTGGGTGGCTAACAACTGTGAAACATGCGGGGCGGGGACTCGAACATGTCACTCGAGCAGCCGTGATACATGTTGCATACTCGATGCAAACTCAAGTACCGAGCACTTGCGCTCAAGACTAATGACAACTTATTCAATATGATAACATTAGGTCATAAAATTCTGTGTCGTACCTCTGGATTCAAAATGTACACTATACCCCTTGATAAAATCCTTGAGGGGTCTAGTTTCCAAAATGGAGTCAATTGTGGGGGTTTTCCACTATTTAGGCACATCAGGGGCTCCCGAAATGCGACATGGCGTCCGCTCTTGATCCCAGACAATTTTACGTTCAAAAAGTCACACTGTGCTCCTTCCCTTCTGAATCCTGACGTGCGCCCAAACAGTATATTTTCCTCACATATGGGGTATTGGCGTACTCAGGAAAATTTCACAACCGTTTTTAGGTTCCATTTTCTTCTTACCCTTGTGAAAATAAAAAATTTGGGGCTAAAAGATCATTTTTGTGGAAAAAGTTAGATTTTTTTTTTTTTCTCCCCCCATTTTCACGGCTCCATGTTATAAACGTCTGTGAAGCACCTAGGGGTTCAGGGTGCTCACCACACATCTAGATAAGTTCCCTGAGGAATCTAGTTTCCAAAATGGTGTCACTTGTGGGGGGGTTTCCACTGTTTAGGCACATCAGGGGCTCTCCAAACGCAACATGGCGTCTGCTAATTATTCAAGCAAATTTTACATTCAAAAAGTTAAATGGCGCTCCTTCCCTTCTGAGCCCTGCCGTGCGCCCAAACTGTCCCCCCCCCCCCCCCCCCTGCGTGCTCAGGGGAAATTGCACAACAAATTTTGGGGTCCATTTTTTTCCTGTTATCCCTGCAAAAAATTGGGTCTAAAGTAAGATTTTTGTGAAAAAAAGTTTTAAATGTTCATTGTTTTCTTCCCCATTCCAAAAATTCCTGTGAAGCACCTGAAGGGTTAATAATCTTCTTGAATGTGGTTTTGAGCTCCTTGAGGGGTGCTGTTTTTAGAATGGTGTCACTTTGGGGTATTTTCTGTCATAAAGGCCCCTCAAAGTCACTTCAAATGTGATGGTTTTGCAAATTTTGTTGTAAAAATGAGAAATCGATGGTCAACTTTTAACCCTTTATAGCTCCCTAATTACAAAAAAAAAATTTGGTTCCAAAATTGTGCTGATGTAAAGTAGACATGTGGGAAATGTTATTTATTAACTATTTTGTGTGACATATCTCTCTGATTTAAGGGCATAAAAATTCAAATTTTGAAAATTGCTAAATTTTCACCAAATTTCCAATTTATTTATTTTTTTTCACAAATAAACGCAAGTGATATCGAAGAAATTTTTACCACAAACATGAAGTACAATATGTCACGAAAAAACAGTCTCAGAATCAGGGGGATCCGTTGAAGCGTTCCAGAGTAATTACCTCATAAAGTGACAGTGGTCAGAATTGTAAAAACTGCCCCGGTCATTAACGTACAAACAACCCTCGGGGGTAAAGGGGTTTTCCCACTAACAAAAGTTGATTTTAATCAATAGATCTTGGAATAATAATAAGTTCCACAATTGGATGTGTTTAACTAAAATGTTCCTGTGCTGAGATAATCTTATAAATGTGTCCCTGCTGTGTACTGTGTAATGGCCGTGTCTGACCATGCAGGGACAAGATCTGATTATACCACATCTCCTGTGCAGGAGAGGAAGGAAAAGAGAATATACAGATATTACAGAAGGGGATCACAGCGGATTCTTTCTGTGAAGTAAAGCATTGTTAAAAACACGCAGGGACATGTTTAACCTCACAAAAAGAATCAGCTGTGATGTCAGTATATTGTTTTGCTCCCTCCCCTGCCCAGGAGCTGTGGTATGATCAGACCATGTCCTGCACGGTCAGACACAGCCATTACACAGCAGGGGCACATTTATAAGATTATCTCAGCACAGGAACATTTTAATTTCAACACATCCAATTGTGGAACTTATTATTATTCCAAGATCTATTGATTAATTCAGCTTTTGTTCGTGGGAAAACCCCTTTTAAGGGTTGGTTCACACAACCATTTAAAAAAATTGTTTAAAATATGACTTTATATGCCTTTTTTTTCTGTGCAATGTTTATTTTCTTGTTTTTTTGTTTTGCAGCAGCTATTAACAATTCACAAGATCATTTACATATTTTTTTTTTTTTATCACATGCAGTTTTGGTCAGTGAAAAAAAAACAAAAAACTCATCTGTACTGCCTCATTGAATAACAATGTCCGAGTGCTGTTTTTTTTTTTTTTTTTTCACGGACAGCAACCAGACCAAAATATGGTCGTGTGAGCAAGGCCTTAACCCCTTTACCACACAAGCCTGTTTTCACCTTCATGACCAGGCCAAACTTTATAATTCTGACCAGTTTCACTTTGAGGTAATAACTCAGGAACGCTTCAGCGGATCCCCCTGATTCTGATTTGACCAACGATTTCTCATTTTTCCAACAAAATTACAAAACCATATATATATATTTTTTTTTTAGTGACCACATCATATTTCAGAAGTCATTTTGAGGGGTCTATATGACAGAAAATACCCAAGTGACACCATTCTAAAAACTGCACCACTCAAGGTGCTCAAAACCACATTCAAGAACTTTATTACCCTTCAGGTGCTTCACAGGAATTTTTGGAATGTGGAAGAAAACAATGAACATTTTAACTTTTTTTCACAAAAATGTTAATTTAGACCCAAAATTGGGGAGCCCCTGATGTGCCTAAACAGTGGAACCCCCCCCCCCCCCCCACATGTGAAACTGCACTCCTCAAGGATTTTATCAAGGGGTATAGGTATCTTTTTGAACCCAGAGGTATGACATAAAATTTGATAACGTTAGGTCATCATATTGAATATGTTGGCACATTTATTGCGAGTGCTCGAGTCCCCGCCCGCATGTTTCATGGTTGTTAGACACCCCCCAAAAAAGCATGCAGGGATTTCTCATGTATGACAGGCAATCCCCGAAATGTTTTTTTTTTTGGCTGTATAACAGCTGTGACACACATGGGGCGGAGACTCCAGCATGTCACTCAAGCACCTGCGATACTCGGTGCATACCCAAGCACCCGATGCAAACTCAAGTAGTGAGCACTTGCGCTCAACACTAATCTCCATATCCTCATTTTTTTTTTTTTTACTTTTGGAAAAATCCCAACACAACCCCAACCCTATACCGAGGGATCCATTCACTATAATGAGGCAGCAGAGTTATTCTGTACTCCTTTTGGCCTCTGTTTTGCATTGTCCTTTTTTTCAGAGGTTCATAAAACTGTGGCTGACGGCACTTTTATGCGCGCCTAATAAAAAGACGAACACAGGCCAGACGGCGTCCATGGTGTCTCCATCTGCCTCATCACAGGGAGTCTCCGCCGCGGGTTTCGTCTGAATCGCATATTTCAGAGATTTATATGGAAACCCCGGTGTAAGCACTCAGCGCAGAATAAATGTGAGCCGAGCCTTACTGCGATCTTTGGGAGGCAGAATGAACAAATCAGCAGCAGGTGAAGAATTGGTTTTATTTATTTTTTATGCCGTTCCTCGTGCGGTATAAGTGATTAGACGACTTTATTCTTTGGGTCAGTGCGATTACAGAGATACCAGATTTATATCGGGTTTTTATGTTTGGCAGCTGTAAGACGCTTTTTTTTTTTTTTTGCAAAGATTAGTTTTTTACATCGCCATATTTTGAGAGCTATAATTTTTCCATATTTTGGCCGACAGTCATGTGATGGCTTGTTTTTTTCAGGACAAGTTGACATTTTCATTGGTACCATTTTCAGACACGTGGCATTTTTTAATAACTTTCTATTCTGATTTTTGGGAGGCAGAATAAACAAAAGCCAACAATTCAGAAATTGTTGTTTGTTTTTTAATGCCATTCCGCTAGTGTTAAAATTGATAAGGCAGCGTTATTCTTCTTCTTTTACCCTAAAAAAACTATTTTATGGAAAAAGGAATTTTTGTTTTGCATTGCATTGCTTTATTCTGAGAGCTGTAATTTTTTTTATTTTTCAGCTGATGGAGCTGTATGGCGGCTTGTTTTTTGCGGGACAAGATGACTTTTTCAGCGGTACCATTTTTATTTACATTAGTCTTTTTGAGCGCGTTTTATTCCACTTTTTGTTCAGCGGTATGCTAAAGCACAGTGGTTTTTCAGTTTCCGTTTTTTGCTCCCCTTCTCAGAGCCATAACTTTTTATTTTTCAATATGGTAATGTAATGGCTTGTGTTTTTGCGGGACGAGTTGTACTTTTGAACAACGCCATTGGTTTTACCATATCGTGTACTAGAAAATGGGAAAAAATTTCCAAGTGCAGTGAAATTGCAAAAAAAGTGCAATTCCACAATTGTTGTTGGTTGTTGTTTTTTTTTTTTTTTTTTTCCACTAGATGCTAAAACTGACCTGCCATTATAAATCTCCAGGTAATTATGAGCTTGTAGATACCAAACATGTATAGGTTCATTTTTATTTATGTGGTGAATAAAAATTCCAAAGTTTGTTTAAAAAAAAAAAAAAAAGTTACCATTTTCCGAGTACCGTAGCGTCTCCGTTTTTTGGGATCTGGGGCCGGGTGAGGGCTTATTTTTTTGCGCGTTGAGCTGACGTTTTTATTGATACCATTTTGGGGTAGATACGATATTTTAATCGCCCGTTATTGCATTTTATTGCAATGTTAAGGCGACCAAAAAAACGTAATTCTGGCGTTGTGAATTTTTTTTCTCATTACGCCGTTTACCTATCGGATTAATTATTTTTATATATTGATCAGGCGATTCTGAAAGCAGCGATACCAAATATGTGTATATTATTTTTTTTGCTGTTTAATTTTGAAAGGGGCGATTTAAACTTCTTTTTTTATATTTTTAAAAAAAAAATTTTTTTTTTTTTTTTTGACACATGCTTCAATAGTCTCCATGGGAGACTAGAAGTTGTGTTTCTCTGTCTGATCGCCTCTGCTACACACAGGCGATCATCAGATCGCCTGTGTGTAGCAGAAATGCTCATAGCATCCTGGCAATGACAACCGCAGGGGTCTCCTGCAGACCCCAGGTTGTCATGCCAACCAATCGGCAACCTGCGGTCATGTGAAACGGGCGCACGTAGTGACTCGCTTCCGGTAAGTGCGAGTTAAATGCCGCTGTCAGAGATTGACAGCGGCATTTAACTAGTTAACAGCCGCGGGTGGATCTCGTACAGATCAGCTGTCATGTCCCATGTCCTATCTCTGTAATGGGGAAACTCTGTCTTCACTTGACCAGTTACAGAGCTGCACAGCATTGTCATATCGCTGGCCCAAACCGTGCGCTCTCTGCCCTCTGCAAGCAGAGGGAATTTTGACTCTGCAGCATAGAAGGAGTGCAGTGTCACTGGAGCTGGACTCTATCGGGAGCGAAGGGTATGGTCAGACAGCATTTTCTGATGAATTTTTGGAGTGGATCTGCTACAAATGACACCTGAAAAAGCGCAGAAAATTTTTTTTAAAGACTCTTCCTATTCATTTTCGTTGAAAATCTACTTGCTGTTCATATGTTCAGTGGTTTGATCTTTTAAACACTTGTCATTTTTGAAATCCTGAAGCTAAAAAAGTGACCTGTAAATTCGTTTTCCTCCAATGAAGCTGCTCCATACTTAACAATAGAAGTTTATGCGTTTTTGCCTTAAAGTGACAATATTTTATACATTGCTTAGTGGATTTTAAAAAAAATGAGAAAATTGTCCACAAAAAAAAAATGCTTAAGTTTACAAGAAACTTTAAGAAAATGCTAACAAAAAAAACAACCGTTTTACTGTTAGAAAAAATGCCAGAAAACTCCTCATAGTCTTTGACTGCCAGAAACACAATTTCTATCATCTAATCATACCCTAAGGCTAAATTATCACCTTCGTGGGATATGCTTATCTTTCTGCTGTTTTTCTCTCGGACAGCACGCTGACCCATTGTTTCATGGATCTAAACACACATCTGTTTTAAAAACAGGTTTGTGTGTCCGATGCAGGAGACCCAGAGCAGGTCCTATTCTCATCAGATTTTACAGGTGTGTGAATATAGCCTAAGTTCCCACGATGAGTGCTTGGTGCATTTTGATGCTGCGTATTTTCGCTTGCTAAATAATGCAGCATATTACAGTTCCAGAAAAGTGGATGGGATTTAAAGAAATCTCATGCCCACTGTGCTATTTTTTTTACACACTGGAAACTGACCTGCTGTGCTTTTTTTATTTTTTCCTCTATCTTTCTACCTTTTTTTTTTCTCTTCTTCAAACTGCAACAGGTCAATTTCTCTTGCAGTAAACAGACTTGAATGAGATGAGGAAAATCTACAGATAAAAAAAATGCATATGCATTCACTGACTGACTGAATCTGCGCATGGCAGCCCGCACTAGTTTCTTCAATGTTTCGGATGAGACTCTCTCATTCAAGTCTATAGGTGTGCAAAAAAAAAAAAAAAAAAAGGTTGGATGCCATATGGAGCCACTGAAGAGCATCCATTTTTTTTACAGATACTGTATTTTTCGGACTATAAGACGCACCTAGGTTTTAGAGGAGGAAAATAGAAAAAAAAATGTAAGCAAAAAATATGGTCATAATACACTGGTATTGGGGTAATGTCCCCCAATTCTGTTAATATCCTCCATCATGGTATGTATGGCCCCTCCTTTCTGGTATACGTGGCCCTCATCCCCATCCTGGTGTGCATGGCACCCCTTCATCCCCCATCCTGGTGTGCATGGCACCCCTTCATCCCCCATCACGCTGCCCACAAAAAAAAATAAACAATCATACTCCCTCATCTTCTCTCTCCTCCAGCTCTGCGTCCCGCTCTGCTGCCGACTGGGATCTCACTGTGTGAGCCGTGCATGGTGTCCCCGCCATGCGCCCTCACACAGTGAAGTGCTGTGCCGGAATAGTCACTGCTCCCCGCGCTGGGACTGTGTGCATGGGGAGCAGTGACCATTCACCCTTTTCAATAGCGCGCACACTGTAGCCGTAGCACGGCTCCTGCTGGGCTCGGCAGTCAGTGTGCCCCCTATTAAAGACCATGAATATTCACTACAACCCCTGGAAGTGACCGCCAGCCGCAGAAGGAGCCGCGCTGCGGTACAGTGTGAGCGCTGTTAAGGAAAATTAATATTCATTGCTCTCCACGCCCATGGGCATGGAGAGCAGGGAATATTCATTTTCTTTAGCAGCGGGCACAGCGTAGGCTGCAGCAGGCGGCTGCCGCCTCCTGTTTCCCCCTCATCCCCCGCTGCCGCTCCCCCCAGCCTCACCCACCGCCGCAGTACATATGTATATATGTTCGGTCTATAAGATTCACCCCCCACTTTCCTCCAAAATTTTGGAGGAAAAAAGTGCGTCTTATAGTCTGAAAAATACGGTATATTGCATTTCTTTAAGGCACTGAATATTCTTGTAAAATTATGAATAATTGCTGATGTAAAAAAAAAAAAACTGTTTGTAGATGGCTTGCACACAGATTACAAGTGAGAAAAAAAATCATCTGAGTTTTCTGGATGAAACGATAATGCTTTTTTTTTATACGGTCTTGTGAACCTTTCCTGTGAATGAGACAATCTGTGTCACTTGCTACAGTAGTTCTGTAATATGTGGCAGATTTTCCACATCAAAATCTCAAGTACGAGTATATCCATTCTCTGGGAAACCACACCAAGTGAGCTTTAGGCTGCGTGCCCACTATGCGTTTTTCAAGCGTTTTTGCCCTGGATTTTTCCGCAGTGAAAACGCTTAAAAAAACACTTGGTAATACGTGCCCCATGGTCCCCAATGATAATCCGCATGTGCTGCGCACATGCTGCGGAAATTTCCGCTACGGATTATCATTGCGGAAAAATCCGCAGCATGTCCATTAATTTTGCGGACACGCAGCGTAATTGCCACCATTGACTTGCATTGAATCGCTTAATATCCGCATGACTACATGTACACATGCGAATATTAAGCGATTCAGTTTGTGGATGGTACCCGGGTCTGGAGAAGAGGAGACTCTCTCCTCCAGACCCCGGTACCATAGTACCTGTTAAAAAAAAGAATTTTAAATAAATATACATTATACTCGCCTTCTGATGACGTCCGGTCTCTCGTACGGCTCATGGTTGTGTAAAAGAACCTTCCATGACGTAATTTAGTCATGTGACAGGTCATGCGACCGCTGACGTCGGTGGTTGCGTGACCTGTCACATGACTAAATGACGTCATGGAAGGTCCTTTTACACCACTGAGAGACTGGACACATCGGAGAGGGAGACCTGGGGCCATCAGAATATTATATATATATATATATATATATATATATATATATATATATATATATATATATATATATATATATATATATATATATATATATATATTAAATAAATAAATATAAATATAATATAATATTTTTACAATTTTTTTTATTCTTTTTTTAAACTATTAACTTGGTCACATTATATAAATCCATGCTGGTTTCATGCATTTATATAGTGTGACCAAGTTGTCAAGCACTTTTCCAAGTGATGGAAAAGCGCTTGATAAGCCGCATGCAGAAATGCATGTGAAGAACGCTTGACAAACGCTTCTAAATGACAGGAAAAATGCATGTAAAATCTGCATGCGTTTTTCCTGACAGGGAGATGCAGAAAAAATCTGCAGCATTTCTGCATTGTGGGCACTTAGCCTTACATTTGTTGGCTCAAGAACGGCGGCTGATCTCTTCACATAAGGTGGATATGCTGCAGATTTTCTGTCCCTGGTATGTGGGTGAAAAACTTGCAGCAAATGACAGAAAATAAATGATGATTGAGAAACCTATATGGAAAGTTTTAGGAGAAACTCAAGAGGTTTCACACGTTTGTCAGTTTTGATGAAATCAGGGAGTCAATCGATCGAAGATAAGAGAACACACAACCAATTCTGTCTGTGTCCCAGACTTGTTTGCTCTCAGATGCCTGGTTACAAGTTTTTATTACAAACCACAAAGATAAGGAAAGTGGGAGTTGCTTACATTATGTTCCCTAAAAAAGAAGATAAGTTGGGAAAAACAAAGTCGTAAATTATGTATTCTGCTGCATTCCTTAGGATCTGGCTATATCTAGTTTACTATACGTTCAGAAATAAAGGAAGGCTTTAATACATCTCTAGATCAGAGACAACACCCTGTTATTTATGAATAACACTTATAAAGCTAATATTAAAATAAAAAATTATCAATTAGATATATGAATTGTCTAAATTGTCTAAATAATAAAGCATAGTATAAATATTTACCATAACAGTAAGATCTTACCAATCTATGTAAATGGCTTCAAATTTGCTTCATATCAATTTAAGTTACACATTTTGACTGTGGATTTCTTCTTTTGCAATGCAGATAGTGAAATCTGTAGAAATTCGCAACAAGCATTTTGAGACAAATTATTTGCAGATTTGTTTTGATCATTGTGTATCCTGTGTGGACTTGCACTTAGGGCATGGTGTATACGTAGCATGTTTTCCAGGTGGATAATCTGCTGCCTATTGGGGCTCGTTCACATGTCCAATTTTCTCATGAGTGCTATCCATGGTTTTCACAAATAGAATATCAAAAGTACGAGTGCTATGGGACTGTGCTTATGTCAATTTTTTTTTTTCTCGGACTGAGTAGTTTGCGGAGAATATCAGAGACATGTATTCAATTTTGTTCTGTGCATCTGATCAAAATAAGCTATGCAAGTCTATGGGTTCGTGAAAAAATCGGACCGCACTCTGAAGACATCTGACATCCAATTTTCATGGACTGTCAGAATGAAGAAGGTGCAGAAACTTCTTTTCCTTTTTTTAATTTCTCCACATACGAGAAAAAAAAACGAATGACACTATGGCCACACTCTGATCAAAGTCTGATCTGAAGAATCTGTAATCAATCCGTTTTTCTTGTATGTGGAAAAATCGGGCTTGTGAATGAGCCCTGAGAGTATCCGCATTGTGGGTGAGACTTTACAAAAAAAAACAAAAAAACGCATGCATAAATATACCCATACTGTTGGCTTATGTGCATTTGTACTGTTAAATTGATTATAGAATGTAAGGAAGGATCACACCTGTTAACACCTCTCAATGTATTGTGTTGGATTCACACTTTCGGCTGCACCGCTATGGAGGCTCGCTTGTGCAGAAAACTTCTGTGATGCTAATCTTCGCTCTTTGCAAATGGCTCTTGTCTTCTCCAACCATGACGTTTAACATACTGTTCCAGTAATTGGTCACATTACGAGCCTACCATGGCCAAACGTGAACCCAACCTCGATCTGAATTTCACATTTGTAAAGTATAACTTTTTTGCCATTGTTGCGGCACTTTGTGCTTGTGTAAGTACACAGTATCAGAAGTGTATGTGTGGAATTATTCTTCAGAAAATCTGTGTTGCAATTTACCCTTCATTGTTGAGGCAAATTTGCAGTCATTGTCTGTGGTGCACATGTGATTGTCTTATTAGGCATCATGCAAATAGGGTAATATGTATTTTGATGCTGAGGGTTAACGGTTATTTCTGTTGCAGACAGTGCTGAAAGAGCATGCAGATGATGACCAAAATCTAGCCATTTCTGGGGTACCTGTGGTATCCTGGCCTAAGAAGCCAGTTAAGGTAAGAGTTAAAAAAATATATGCTTTGCATCATTGCTCCACTTTTTAAAGGTCATTTTCTAGGGAAACACTTTTTAGGGTTATATTACACATTCCAGGTTTTGTTCAACTTATTTTATTCTTTTTTTATTAGTAGTAACTCTCCTTTCTATGTTCTCTTTATGATTCGCTGCTAATTTTTTGCTTCAAAAGCTACATCAGTAAACCTGGTCAAAACCTGAAACATGTAATAGCACCTGTATGTATATTGATCTTTAATAACCTGTTACTTCCAGACATGAATTCACGATTCTGCAGACTACCACTTGGTGTCTGTACTACCACAAAGCTTTCTGACACCCACCTTTATCAAATATGTGTTACTTGAGAAACTTTAAAGGGGTTGTCCGGTCTTAAAGTCCAAGTGTGCAGTAACTATGTGAAAGTAGTAGATTTGTGAATCTTCACACCGTGAGCACTGCACGCTCTGAGGATTCTCCAGTGCCGGGAGCGGCGGTTATGTGACCGCAAGTATTTGATATGCATACTCCTGGCCACATAACTAGACTGTTTCCGGCCTCTCTCAAAACACTTGAATTGAGCGAGGCTGTGCTCATCTAGTTGGAATGTGGCCGGGAGTATGTATATCCGCTGGCCCCGGAGAATCCTCACCGCGTACCGTGTTTGCGATGTGAGGATTCACAAATCTTCAGTTATATAGTGACTGCAGACTTGCAGTTTAATAACGTACAGACATTGGCAGCACATCCAAAGCTCTGACTTTGCGTGGTGAGTTAATGCCACATAATTGTGGAACATAAATAATCATGAAGCAATTTGCCAATGCAGCTGGCAGAGTTTTGCCTGCTGCACTGTTTGGTCCTACCCTGACTGTTGTCCTTAAAGGGGATATCCGGGACCTAAAAAGAAAGGCATATAGCAAACATGGGGAACTACCTTTCTCTTGTACCCAGCACCGGTCATTACCGCTCCTGCCAGAGATTTGGCTGCTCCCTGTCCAACAGAGCAGCAGTTTCTCTTCTCTTAATAGAGAAGGACTACTGGTGACATGCTGATTGACAGCCGTGTCTCTGCTGCCTGATTGGGGGAAGCAGGCTGTCAATCAGCATGTCACCAGTAGCAGCCAAATCTCTGGCAGGAGTGGTCAATGACCGGCGCTGGGTACAACAGACAGGGAGTTGCCTCTGTTAGCAACTACATGCCTTTTTTTTTTTTTTTTGTCCTGGATATCCCCTTTAAACTACTAATGTGGTGGGTGACCATGCACCATGACTGTTTTAAATTGCACATTAAAGATAGTGTGAAACAAGCCTACATTTAATCTAAACGCGATACAATCTGTTACATAACTAAACTATCTGTTATATAATTACCTTAATAACATTAAGGAATGGGTCGCCTTCAGGATTTGTTTATGGGACCCTTTAAAGCTACATTACTAGATCTGCTACAGCTTCTTAGAATATCTGATGAATTATTTTTGCAGACTAATGGGCCATTTCAGCATAATAATGAAGATCCTTGTATTTTCTGACATCTTAAATGAATTTTTTTTTTCAGGACCTCAAAAAAAAATTTGCAAAGTGCAGGAAATTTAATAAAAGGAAAAGAAAATCAATGCTCACCTAGTCACTCCTGCAGCTCAAGCTCCGCCATTCCAGTGATTCCTACAGTGATGACTTGCTATACATGCATGTGACCACTTCAGCCAATTACTGGCCTCAGCAGTGATACTTGCCCTTATGAATGCCAACCAGCGGTCACGTACATGCGTGGCACGTCATCACAGCAAGATCAGTAAATGGGGACAATCGGAGCAGCAGCAGAGCTGTAACTGGACGGGTTTCAATGGTTAAACGTTGAGTTTTTACATTTTTATTTTTGTATCCCAAACAACCCTTTCAAACTAAGTCAGATCAGTGGAGGAAACCATTAACTCTTATTGCCTATTATAAAATTTGATGCAGGTCTACTTAAACTAAATAAACAATCTTTACCTTGCTCATACTGTGAACATTAGTTATCTGTTGTTTAAAGGGAGTTCCCCCTCAGAATACATGTTATCCATCCACAGTGATGAGTACTAAATATGTGATCACTGAAAACCCCAACCCCACAGAGAAACTGAACAGGGGGCGTGAGTTTCAGGTTCCTTCTCACCTACACAGGAGTCCCTCATTTAGAATATCATAAATTAGCCAGAAATGGATATCCACAACAAAGGCCTAATTTGTCACTATAGCCAGCATTTCCATGCAGACAGCCCTTCATTATCAACTGGAAGTGTGTGCGGCTTCATTTCCCTTCTGGTGGTGCCTCTTCTGGATAACGGGTTCTCCTACAGATTACAGCAGTGAGACCCTCTGATCATTTTATTTTGTAGAACCCTTAGGGCTCGCTCACACAAGCGTATAATTCGGACCATTGTTACTCAATGAGCCAGTGCAGATCTGCGTTTTTCTTCTCCACTGTATTCGGCATGAGGCAAAATTCGCAGCATGCTATGATTTCAATCCAAAATGGGTTTAGTGCGAGAACAAAATCAGAAGCCGTAGGACCAACAGATTCGCATCTGATTTTACTGAGTCATATCAATTCTGTAAGATGGGAAACTGTAAATGGTCCTGTAAAAAAATCCGATTGTACAGGTGCTAAGGGGGGGGGGGGGGATCATCCCGCACTCTGTGTGACCCCAAGGAATTGTCCAATGTAGACAGTCTTTTTACTATAAGTTCTTGTCAACATCCGCTATACATACAGTACAGACCAAAAGTTTGGACACGTTCTCATTTAAAGATTTTTCTGTATTTTCATGACTATGAAAATTGTACATTCACACAGAAGGCACCAAAACTATGAATTAACACATGTGCAATTATATACTTAACAAAAAAGTGTGAAACAACTGAAAATATGTCTTATATTCTAGGTTCTTCAAAGTAGCCACCTTTTGCTTTGATGACTGCTTTGCACACTCTTGGCATTCTCTTGATGAGCTTCAAGAGGTAGTCACCGGAAATGGTTTTCACTTCACAGGTGTGCCCTGTCAGGTTTAATAAGTGGGATTTCTTGCCTTATAAATGGGGTTGGGACCATCAGTTGTGTTGTGCAGAAGTCTGGTGGATACACAGCTGATAGTCCTACTGAATAGACTGTTAGCTGCTTTTTTCTTGCCATAATACAAATTCTAACAGTCTATTCAGTAGGACTATCAGCTGTGTATCCACCAGACTTCTGCACAACACAACTGATGGTCCCAACCCCATTTATAAGGCAAGAAATCCCACTTATTAAACCTGACAGGGCACACCTGTGAAGTGAAAACCATTTCCGGTGACTACCTCTTGAAGCTCATCAAGAGAATGCCAAGAGTGTGCAAAGCAGTCATCAAAGCAAAAGGTGGCTACTTTGAAGAACCTAGAATATAAGACATATTTTCAGTTGTTTCACACTTTTTTGTTACGTATATAATTCCACATGTGTTAATTCATAGTTTTGATGCCTTCAGTGTGAATGTACAATTTTCATAGTCATGAAAATACTGAAAAATCTTTAAATGAGAAGGTGTGTCCAAACTTTTGGTCTGTACTGTATATGGGAACAAAGTCTGTGACCTTGTAAAGAGGAAAGAAAGCATGAAAGAGGTGTAAGTGAATAATAAGGGCACAATAAATTAGGGGGGGGGGGGTTGTTGGCCTGCAGTGATGGACAAGGCGCAGTAACTCCTCCCAGGCGCAGTTGGCGCAAGCCCCCCACCTTCGGCTATACATGAAGGCTGCCCATTGTAGCCGACTTGATAAGAAAGGGATCGCCCAGCTGAGTGCATGTGTAAGCCGTGGTGTAACGTTGTATCCATTCTCGGCCGTTGTGTAGGTCTCTGCCAGCAGTGTGTAGCGGTCACTCCCGGTGCACATGCCTGCGGTCAGGGCACACCGATCCCCTGGTGGTAGCACCTCTCTCTGGCCAGGCTAGAAGGGCAGCTGCTGGCAGTGCCCGCAGTGTAGGAGCACAGCACCGAGCACATACCTGCCTTCCCTCTGTATCCTGGCAGCGCACTGCCAAAAGCACTGGGCGCCGATTGGTGATCAGCAGGTGGCAAACCCTTTCCTGGGCCGAGCTCATGAATAACCAGCGCCTCAGCTCCCCTCCTCCCCTTTGTGCGAGCTGTGTGTGCTCAGCCTCCTCCTCCAGTACCCGTGCAGCTCCGTCTGCAGTGTCCCCTGCTCTATGTCACACTGGGCCCGGATGACGAGACATGGCCCTCTCACTGAGCAACGATGATGAGGAGTATGATTCCGAGCCGGATCAGGTCGGTGCACGGCAGTGATGGCCGCCCAGGGAAAGTTCTTCATCTGTGAATGGTCGCGGGGCTGTATATTTCGGGTTACACTAGAGGTGGGGGAGGGACCTGCCCTGGAGCAGTTAATGATCGCGGCATCAGGGCTTTCCGTTCTGTGCCGCCTGGTAGTGGAGGGTTAATGGGATGGTCACCCGGGATTCCTTTTCTTGCTCTCCCACGTTCTCGAGCACGCAGGTCCTGTGTAGTGATACAGGGACGTGACCTGCACATCCAACATGTGGCCCAGGTACTGATCGGTGTGAGTGCAGGAAATGCCAGTGACAGCTCCTCCACCATCATCACACCTTACTGTAATGACGGCTGATCTGTCACCATGGGCTAAACCTACACCGACCAAGGAAATCCAGATCCAGATCCAGCTTTCAGCTGCTGTCATTGTTTCCTTGGTACAGTAGCTGGATCCAGTATTATATTGGGGAACTCTTGCTCTTACTGGAGTGTCCCTTTGTTAAATATCAAAATATATTTTTTTTAATGCTAACTTTACTGTGTTTCACTGTGAAAATAACAACAACATAGTTTTTTGTGTTCTAAAAAACAACACCCCATTCATGAGATTGACATCATGGCTTTGATTTCTATAGATGTGACGATGTGAATCAAGCCTCATAGGATGGTTACATGGTGTGAATTTGCCCAAGGAACATTTAGCATCAGGCAGGTGAAACTCTGATTCCTGCAGTTCATAGCATTGCATATCCACCTGCAGATTAGCCCCTTTTGGAGTTATTTTTATAGCAGCTTTGATTCCATGGTGCTGTACATGAGAAGGTTTACATGCAAAATGCAAATATAAACTGCAGTGGACAAGCTAACAGTGACAGACTGGTACAGAAAGGAGAGGGTCCTGCCCTTGTGGGCTTACAGCCTTACAGAGCCAATCTGGGTTTACCAGTGAAAATGCTGTGGCTTCTAAAACCAAGGCCCATTCATTCTATTGTCTGTATCTTTTCCATAGCATGTAAATGAGAAAATAAATTTTATTTATATGCATTATCAGCTTACTCTGGTAAGATATATAGGATGTTGGAATCTGCTCCCAAGTCCCGTCTAAATCCTCAACCCATCAACCTGACCTTACTCTTACTAATTGACAAATGCCTATTGATTGTACATTTTTTAATAGACTATATAGGCAAATAAAACCATATGGCAGCATTGTGACTCAGTGGTTAGCACTGTTGTATTGCAGCCCTGGGTTCAAATCCCACCAAGGATGACATCTGCAAGGAGTTTGTATGTTCTCCCTGTGTTTGAGTGGGTTTTCTCCCACACTCCAAAGATAGGGAATTTAGATTGTGAGCCCCATTGAGGACAGCGGTGATGATGTCTGTAAAGCGCTGTGGAATTATTGGTGCTATAGAAGTAAGATAAATGTGGACTGCTGACATACCCTTACACTTTTTTGTCCATAAGATGTGAATTTAAAGACCAAAGCTGCAGGTTAGCACTAGAGAAGGAGCATTTGATTTTTCTTTACGCTGTGGTTAATTTATTAATAAGCGTGACTAGTTCATGTTGCCAATAATTTTATTAATCAATACAGGAAGGATCATTTGCATTGTTCATGAACAGATTGGGCTGTAAGGTATGAGCTCTCTTTCATATCTATAAAGTCAGCCAGTGTTTTTCATGGTGTTGCTCAAAGAAGAATCTTAACAAGAGGGAATATTAATGAACTTTAGTACTTGCTGCTAAAATCTAACAATGTGGAGAACAGGCAGGCCTCAATGTCACTTATCCAAAATTTAGCAATGTAAAGACGAGTAGGAAAAAGTAAATCCGATTCTAAATAGAACTAACCATATTTGTTATAACATGTAGTAATAGAATTGTTCACTCCCGGGCTGTATTCATGAGTTGCAGAAAATTTGTGTTACAGATTTGACCACAGATCTGAGGCAAAATGCGAATATTCAAATGGATTTGGCCATGGTTTTCACACCACTGAATCACAAAGCATTTCACAGTGTTCGGCTATGTGCGCACAATCAGGAAAATTTCTGCACCTCTTGGCAGCAAAAAACGCTGCGGAAAATCCACAGCGTTTTTGATGCGGATTTTCCATGAGTTTTTTTCAATGCATTGTATAGGAAAAACGCTTGCAAAAATGCACAGACTTCTTTTTCTGCACATGAAATTCAGTCAGGAAAATTCCTGATCATGTGCACAGAGCTTGCAAAATGTCATAGGAAACTATGGGATAAGGTTTTCAATGCATTGCGTGTTTGGCCCATATCTGTGCTGAAAAAAAAACGCAACAAAAATGCACTGTGTACACACAGCCTAAAATCTGTCTTTTGGGCACATGTTGCAGAATTGTCGCTTTTTTTTCTGCACAGATTTGTTACAAAACCTGAAGGGTTTCCTGAGTCCAGTGAAATTAGTGAGAATCCTGACGTCTCATGCACACGTTGCTTATTTTTGACTTGCAGATTTAAATCTGCAGCATGTCGATTATTTCAACGTTTTTGCTGCAGGTATCACGCATTAGCAAGAGGGTAGAAAAATATGCACCAAAAGCGCATGTCAAAAGCGTGCTTATTTTACGCAGTGGTTTTCTTACCAAGAGATGCAGAAATGGTTCTGAAATTTCTGCACTAAATTAACGTGTGCCATACCCTTACGATTTGAAGATACGTGTCAGGCTCTGATTTTCATTCATTTTTTTCCCTCCACTGTATGTAGGTAAGAATTTGAAAGCCCCATTTACTGGTAATATATATAATCATAAATAAAAGCCCCCCCCCCCCTTTAATTACAGTAAAAAAAATAAAATGTACGCGGAGCTCATTAGGGGTAAGGCTGTATTCACACATCCATTGTACATGACCGTGTAGTGCGGGGCGGTAGCCCTAGGCAAGGTATTGGTCTTTCATGCCCCGGCATGCTACATGAAGATGGGCTTCCTGGCTGGGTGCGTGGCCTTTAGCTACGGGGGCGTCACGCCCTTACAGGCCGCATGATGCTGGTGACTTCAGGTGGCTAGGACAAGGTGTTACAAAGTTCAGTGAAGGAGACCACCACTTATAAAATGAACTGTCTTTTACAGAACAATAACTAGGTGGGAATTATGTGCAACAGATAGGATAGGGAAGGTGGGTGGGAGAGAGTAGGAGCTTGGCTCACTAGAAAAGCATAAGAATCGTTGCAGGTAAATTATAACTGTTGGGTGGCGTACCTGCTAGTGACTTCAGCCAAGATTGCATAGACAAAAGGGGCAATTCCAGCACATCCACTCAGGTAGAATAAAATCTTCTTTTATTAGAACAGTTTAACCACTTCGCGCCAGAGCCTGTTTTTGCCTTCTTGACCGGGCCAATTTTTTCAATTCTGACCACTGTCACTTTATGAAGTAATTACTCTGGAACTCTTCAACGAATTCCCCTGATTCTGAGATTGTTTTTTCGTGACATATTGTGCTTCATGATGGTGGTAAAATTTCTTCGATATCACTTGCGTTTATTTGTGAAAAAAATCGGAAATTTGGCGAAAATTTTGAAAATTTTGCAATTTTCAAACTTTGAATTTTCATGCCCTTAAATCAGAGAGATATGTCACACAAAATAGTTAATAAATAACAATTCCCACATGTCTATTTTACATCAGCACAATTTTGGAACCAAAATTTTTTTTGTTAGGAAGCTATAAGGGTTAAAAGTTGACCAGCAATTTCTAATTTTTCCAACAAAATTTACAAAAACATTTTTTTAGGGACCACATCTTATTTGAAGTGACTTTAAGGGGCCTTTATGACAGAAAATACCCAAAAGTGACACCATTCTAAAAACTGCACCCCTCAGGTGCCACATTCAAGAAGTTTATCAACCCTTCAGGTGTTTCACGGGAATTTTTGGAATGTGGAAGAAAACAATGAACATTTAACTTTTTTTCACAAAAATGTTACTTTAGACCCAATTTTTTTATTTTCACAAGGGTAACAGGAAAAAATGGAATACACAATTTGTAGTTCAATTTCTCATGAGCGCGCTGATACCCCATATGTGAGGGAAAACCACTGTTTGGGCGCACTGCAGGGTTCGGAAGGGAAGGAGCGCCATTAGACTTTTTGAATGTAAAATTTGTTTGAATAATTAGAGGACGCCATGTTGCGTTTGGAGAGCCCCTGATGTTCCTAAACAGTGGAAACCCCCCCACAAGTGACACCATTTTGGAAACTAGACCCCTTAGGGAACTTATCTAGATGTGTGGTGAGCACCTTGAACCCCAAGGTGTTTCACAGAAGTTTATAATATTGAGCTGTAAAAATAAAATTTTCACATTTTTCCCACAAAAACGTTTTTCATCCCTTAATTTTGCATTATCATAAGGGTAATAGGATAAATTGCACCATGAAATTTGTTGTGCAATTTCTCTTGAACACGCCGATACCCCATATGTGGAGACGAACCACTGTTTGGGCGGACGGCAGGGTTTGAAAGGGAAGAAGCACCATTTGACTTTTTGAATGTAAAATTTGCTTGAATAATTAGCGGACGCCATGTTGCATTTGGGGAGCCCCTGATGTGCCTAAACAGTGGAAACCCCCCACAAGTGACACCATTTTGGAAACTAGACCCCTTAGGGAACTGATCTAGATGTGTGGTGAGCACCTTGAACCCCAAGGTGCTTCACAGAAGTTTATAATATTGAGCTGTAAAAATAAAATTCACATATTTCCCACAAAAAATGTTTTTCATTCCCTAATTTTGCATTATCATAAGGATAACAGGAGAAATTGCACCATGCAATTTGTTGTGCAATTTCTCCTGAGTACGCCGATACCCCATATGTGGGGGAAAACCACTGCTTTGGTGTACGGCAGGGTTCGGAAGAGAAAGGAGCGCTATGTTGGCTGGGATAGGCAGCAGACACCATGTCACATTTGAAGAGTCGCTGACATGCCGAAACAGCAGAAACCCCCACAAGTGACCCCATTTTGTAAACTACACCTCTCAAGGAATTCATCTAGGGAAGTAGTGAGTATTTTTTAATTTTTAAATTTATACCATTGGGCAATGAAAAAAACATAATTATATTTTTACCACAAAAAAATGTTTTACCCTCAGATTTTACATTTTCACACAGGGCAATGGGTAAAAATGGTGCCGAAATGTGTCACACAATTTCTTCTAAAAGTGGCAATACCCCATATGTGGCTGTATCGTACCGCTCAGCCAATATTTTCTGAATTTCTTTTGGGGGGCAAGGGCCATTTCGCTTTTCCAGAGCCTTTCTGCAACCAGTAACTTGGAATATTTTTAACAGATGACGGACCTGAGTGGGGACTAGCTTTTTTTGAGGACTGAGTTGAAGCTTTTATTGGGAACATTTTTTGTAACATTTATCCGGCGCTCTAGGCTGAGCACTTACATCAGGGTTTCCATCTAAATTTCCAAGTGATGTAATTCAGATGAAACCCCTGCGGTATCCATTCACTGTAATGAGGCAGCAGAGTTACTCTGAACACCTTTTGGCCTCTGTTTAGTGGTGTCCTTTTTTTCAGAAGTGCACAAAACTGTGGCCAACCGCACTTTTATGCACGCCTAAAAAAGCTGACACTGTGGGATCAAAGGCCAGATGGCATCCACAGTGGCCTATATCTGCCTCATTACAGGGAATCTTTCGTCATGGGTTCCGTCTGAATCACGTATTTAAGAGATTTACACGGAAACTCTGGTGTAAGTGCTCAGCGCAGAGCGCAGGATAAATGTGAGCAGAGCCTTACTGCGATCTTTGGGAGACATAATAAACAAATCAGTAGTAGGTGAAGAATTGTTTTTATTTATTTTTTACGCCGTTCCTCGTGCGGTATAAGTGATGAGATTACTTTATTCTTTGGGTCGATGCGATTACAGCGATACCAGATTTATATCGGGTTTTTATGACTGACAGCTGTCACACACGAAGACGCTTTTTTTTTTGCAAAATCTAGTTTTTGCATCGCCATATTTTGAGAGCTATAATGTTTCCATATTTCGGCCGACAGAGTCATGTGACGGCTTGTTTTTTGCGGGACGAGTTGACCTTTTTATTGGTACCATTTTTGGGTACGTGACATTTTTTGATCGCTTTCTATTCCGTTTTTTGGGAGGTAAAATTAACAAAAACCAACAATTCAGGAATTGTTTTTTGAGGGTTTGTTTTATGCCGTTCTGCGTGTGGTAAAAGTGATGAGGCAGCATTATTCTTCGGGTCAGTACGTTTACAGCGATACTACACTTACTGTATATTTTTTAATGTTTTGGCGCTTTTACACAATAAAACAGAGTTTTTTATAGAAAAAATATTTTTTTCGTATCGCTTTATTCTGAGCGCTATAACTTTATTTTTTGGTTGATGGAGCTGTATGGCGGCTTTTTTTTTGCGGAGCAAGATGACGTTTTCAGCGGTACCATTTTTATTTCCATTTTTCTTTTTAATCGCATTTTTTTCCACTTTTTGTTTGGTGATATGATGAAAAAGCATAGTTTTTTGCTCCGTTTTTTTATTTATTTTTATTACGGTGTGCACAGAAGGAGTGAATTAGTGTGACCGTTTTATAGATCGGGTTGTTTCAGACGCGGCGATACCAAATATGTGTACTTTTTTTGTTTTTGCATAAATATACGGATTCATTGGTTTAATATTTTATTTATTTATTTTGTGATTTATTTTTTTAAACCGTTTGAAAACATTTTTTTGACTTTTTTTTTACATTTTTACTTAGTCCCTGTATGGGACATTAATTTTTATTTTTCTAATCACTGATGTCATGCAATGTAATAGACATGTATTACATTGCATGACATCTTTTCTGACTGTTTCACAGTTAGTGTCTCCTGTTGGACTCAGCTGCAGGGCTGAGCTCAGCAGGACACCATATATGGCAGATCTGGAGGCGGTCATGTGACCTCCAGCAGCCATAACAACGGAAGGTCCTGTAAGATATCAGGGGGCCGTCGGAGAGGTAAGTTGATGACCCCCTCTCCTCTCACTATCTTCTATATGCCTCGATCACTATAGATCGCGGCATATAGAAGATAGCAAAGGGTTAACAACATTGGAACCTGATCCAATCAGGTCTCGATGATGTCCCCTATCAGAGCTATCGCTCTGCACCGGAACTGCAGCGCTTGCAGGACCCTGGGGGTCCTGAGCGCTGCGGGACCACCCACCGTTTTTAAACGTCGGCACTGCACAGAGCCCAGGCAGCGCCGATGTTTATGTATAGTGGGCGGTCCTGAACCGGTTAAAAAAATGTTTAAAAATGGAGGGCAGCCCTCCAAGCCTGATTCGGTCGCATTTCTGGCGCACTGCGACACCCTTAGTCATAGGAGTACGGCAGAAACGTGACTGCTGGATGTGCTGGAATTACCCCTTTCGTCTCTATGTGCAACAGATAGCTGGTGCGTAACTCATGAACGTTTCTCTTAACCCATACATGTCAAACTCTGACCCGTGGGCCAAATCTGGCCCGCAGGGTGATTTGATATTTGGCTTGCGACACCAGAACCACCACCCCTATGTGGGGCCCATTATACTGTATGGAGGACTATGTGGGGCCCCTTATACTGTATGGAGGACTATGTGGGGCTCATTATACTGTATACTGGTTGGCCCGCGACTTAATTCAAGTTTTTCATTTTGGCCCTCTGTGTGTTTGAGTTTGACATTCCTGTCTTAACTCCTTCACCACCTTTTGGGGTTTTCCGTTTTTTTGCTCCCCTTCTTCCCAGAGCCATAACTTTTTTTTTTTCCTGTGAATATGGCTGTCTGACTGCTTCTTTTTTGCTGCACGAGATGTACTTTTGAACGACACCATCCTGTGTCCTTTTCCCCTTATGGTAGCTACGTGGTTACTCCGCTCCTCTGCTGACCGACGCCTTGGAACTACCACCCAGGGCACCCTTTTCGTCTCGCGTTCCCTGCACTGAACCAATCCCTTACCTCCTGGACTTTTAAGCTAGGTACTGCGTAGCTAGGCTTCCTGCTCCAGGTCCCCTCTCTGGATATTCATTCACATATTCTATCACTTTCTCGTGCCTCCTTCCTGAATCTCCCTATCCATTCCCTCGGTCTCCACTCACTTCCGGGACACCCTCATCATGCGACTCTGCCTACAGATCAGACCATAAGTCTGCTGTTGCTACAGGCCGGGCACTATATATATCTTTCTGACAGGAAACTGTCTCTGTCCCTTCAATTTAACCCCTCCCACTCTGGGCTAGTCTCAACTAACTATTAACCCTAACTCTCCCTACTGTCGGTCAAACTACAACATAGTCACTAATCACGCATATCACAATACACATTACAACAATACGCGTATGTTCAAGGAGGATTGGGGGCATTATGTCCATCTCCTTACAACCATTTATGTTGTCCGTTTTTTAAAAGCACAGCACACGGGCCCATCGTTGGTTTAAAAATGTTCTTTCTGCCCCGTCCATGAGACTCAGGGCAGATTTTAATTCTCATTTTTTTTTGCACATCAGACTCTGCCATTTAAATGTTATGGGAATCTGTTGAATGTCTTTTGTTTTAAATCCGTGTTTATTTCAGGGTTTCATCTGTTTTTCATTGTTAATCCCTTCACCCTCTAGAATCCTTTATAACGTAAAGACATACACAAAGCTAACACCAAAAGTGATAAAAGATTTACAGGGCAATAGTATTTTCCATAGTGATGGCCTCATTCTTTCCCTTCCTACCAGCAGAGTTCAGCACCCTGAACCTGCGCAATGGCGCCCCCCACTCCTCAGCGACTATCCCTTCTGGCCCTATCAATGGAAGGAAAAAACAAAAAATTATCTTAACAGCTAGTAATATACTGTATAGATAACTGACTACTATATTCTCCTTCTCAGATCTTATGTTGACTCGTAAGAGAAGGAACAAAGATTTATAATTTCAAATCCTAAAAAGTCATATGTCAGCTTAACAGATAATCACCAAAACCTATACAGCTAGATACCGTGGGTACGGAAAGTATTCAGACCCCTTTAAATTGTTCACTTTGTTTCATTGCAGCCATTTGGTAAATTCTAAAAAGTTAATTTTTTCTCATTAAAGTACACTCTGCACCCCATCTTGACTGAAGAAAAACAGAAATGTAGACGTTTTTGCAAATTTAATAAAAGAAAAACTGAAATATCACATGGTCATAAGTATTCAGACCCTTTGCTCAGTATTGAGTAGAAGCCCCGTTTTTGAGCTAGTACAGCCGTGAGTTGCCTTGGGAATGATGCAACAAGTTTTTCACACCTGGATTTGGGGATCATCTGCCATTCTTTCTTGCAGATCCTCTCCAGTTCCGTCAGGTTGGATGGTGAACGTTGGTGGACAGCCATTTTCAGGTCTCTCCAGAGATGCTCAATTGGGTTTAGGTCAGGTCTCTGGCTGGGCCAGTCAAGAATGGTCACAGAGTTGTTCTGAAGCCACTCCTTTGTTGTTTTAGCTGTGTGATTAGGGTCATTGTCTTGTTGGAAGGTGATCCTTCGGCCAAGTCTGAGGTCCAGAGCACTCTGGAAGAGGTTTTCATCCAGGATATCTCTGTACTTGGTTGCATTCATGTTTCCTTCAATTGCAACCAATCGTCCTGTCCCTGCAGCTGAAAAACACCCCCATAGCATGATGATGCTGCCACCACCATGTTTCACTGTTGGGATTGTATTGGGCAAGTGATGAGCAGTGCTTGGTTTTCTCCACACATACCGCTTAGAATTATCACCAAAAAGTTCTATCTTCATCTCATCAGACCAGAGAATTGTATTTCTCATAGTCTGAGAGTCCTTCATGTGTTTGTGAGCAAACTCTATGCGGGCTTTCATATGTCTTGCACTGAGGAGAGGCTTCCGTTGAGCCACTTTGCCATAAAGGTTCGACTGGTGGAGGGCTGCAGTGATAGTTGACTTTGTGGAACTTTCTCCCATCTCCCTACTGCATCTCTGGAGCACAGCCACAGTGATCTTGGGGTTCTTCTTTACCTCTGTCACCAAGGCATTTCTCCCACGATTGCTCAGTTTTTCTGGACGTCCAGGTCTAGGAAGCCTTCTGGTGGTCCCAAACTTCTTCCATTTAAGGATTATGGAGGCCACTGTTCTCTTAGGAACCTTGAGTAATGCAGAAATTCTTTTCTAACCTTGGCCGAATCTGTGCTTTGCCACAATTCTATCTCTGAGCTCCTTGGGCAGTTCCATTGAGCTCCTGATTCTCATTTGGTCTGACATGCACTGTGAGCTGTGAGGTCTTGTATATACAGGGGTGTGCCTTTCCAAATCAAGTCCTATCAGTTTAATTAAACACAACTGGACTCCAGTGAAGGAGTAGAACCATCTAAGGCTATGTGCCTACGATGCAGGAATGCTCAGGATTTTTTCCTGAGCATTTCTGCATCTCCCTGGCAAAAAAAACGCATGCGGATTGTACATGTTTTTTTCCTGCCAGGGACATGCGGATGTGAAGCGTTCTTCACATGCATTTCCGCATGCGGGTTGACAAGCGCTTTCCAAGCGATTTTAGCATCACTTGGAAAGTGCTTGTCAACTTGGTCACACTATATAAATCCATGCAAACGGCATGGATTTATATACTGTGACCTTAAAGAATGGTAAAAAAATAAATCTATGCTTACCTTCCGATGGCCCCCGGAGTCTTGCTTCGCTTCGTCCTGGCTTGCCGGCAGCTCGCGGTACACTACACTGAAGGACCTGCCTTCACATGACTATGACGTCCTTCAGTCCACCGCGAGCTGCCGGCAAGTGAAGACAAGCACACCGCGGGCCATCAGAAGGTAAATATATTTATTTTTTATTTTATTCTTTAACAGGTTCTATGGTACCCAGGTCCGGAGGAGAGTCTCCTCTCCTCCAAACCCGGGTACCATCCGCACATTGAAACGTTTGGATTCCGCATGTACAGATGCAGTGATGCGGAATCCAAGCGGTCCAATGCAAGTCAATGGCGGCGAAAACGCAGCGCTTCCGCAAAATAATTGGTAGTGCTCCGTTTTTTTCCGCAATGATAACCCGCAGCGGAAATTTCCGCAGCATGTGCACATCACATGCGGATTATCATTGGGGAACATGGCAGGCCTTCTACCATGCTTTTTTGAAGCGTTTCTGCAGCGTTTTTGCCGCTGCGGAAACGCTTAAAAAACGCATCTTGGGCACACAGCCTAAAGGAGGATCACAAGGAAATGGACAGCATGTGAGTTAAATATGAGTGTCTGAGCAAAGGGTCTGAATACTTATGACCATGTGATATTTCAGTTTTTCTTTTTAAATAAATTTGCAAAAATTTCTACATTTCTGTTTTGAGTGTACTTTAATGAGAAAACAAAAATGAACTTTTTAGAATTTACCAAATAGCTGCAATGAAACAACGTGAAAAATTTAAAGGGGTCTGAATACTTTCCGTACCCACTGTAAGCAGGGTTAACCATAGGTATCACAAATGTATAGGAATGAATACCTTGTGGTAGGCTCCATGTAGCACCGGTATACCCGTATGCTAAATTCATCGATCAGAACTGTCAGCATGTGGGGAGAGAGCTAGCATAGAACTTAGTATCCTGTAGCAGACTCTCCAAACTGTATCTTATCTCATTGGAGAGGGGGCAGAGGCTTATAGACAGATCATACAGAAATCAGATACTGATCCACATAACTTATATTTGTAACATAATATGCACCACTACGATTTTAAGTGGGACTAGTGGTCAATGCATAGAAGAAGATGATTTGCAACTGTTTGACAGATTTAGTACATGTGAGGAATGCTGGAAAAACAACGAACATACTTGCTCATCACTATTACTTAGCTTATTTGTAATATTGAAGCCACTTGGTAAGGCCCCTATTTTGCAGAGAGGATGTGCTCTCAGGGATTCTCTGATTTCTATTATGCCTGAATATTTTTAACATTTTGTGATTTTCAAACTTTTAATTCATGTCCTTAAACCAGAGAGCTATATCACACAATATAGTTTAATAAATTACTTTTCCCATATGTTTACTTTTACGTCAGCATAATTTTTGCAACATTATTTGTGTTTGTTAGGAAGTTATAAGGGATAAAAGGTGATCAGCAATTTCTCGGTTTTCCAGCAAAATTTACAAAACCAATTTTTTTTTCCTTAGGGACCACATCACATCTGAAGTGGCTTTGAGGGGCCTATGGGACAGCATATACTCCAAAGTGACACCTTTTTAAAAACTACACCCCTCAAAGTGCTCAAAACCACATTCAATAAGTTTATTAACTTTTTCCCACACAAATGATGCTTTAGCCCCAAATATAGGCTTTTTACAAGGGTAACAGGATAAAATGGACCTTGCAATTTTTCCTGACTACTCCAATGCCCCATATGTGGTGGAAAGCTACTGTTTGGGTGCTTGGAAGGTAAGGACCACCATTTGCCTTTTTGGAGCGCAAAATTGGCCAGAATAGATAGCGGATGCATTGTCACATTTGAAGAGCCCCTGACATGCCTAAACAGCAGAAACCTCCACAAGTGACCCCATTTTGGAAACTTCCTCTCTCGAGAAATTCATCTAAGGGTGTAGTGAGCATTTTTAAACCTCAGGTGATTCACAGAATTATGTCATTAGGCTGATTAAATGGAAAATTACCATTTTTTTCCACTAAAATGTTGCTTTGGCCCAAAGTTTTGGAATTTTCGGAAGGGGAATGGGAGAAATTGCATAATTGCATTGTAATGTTTGTTTTCTGCTGAGTATGCCAATACGCTATTAATTATGTGGTCGAAAACTACTTTTGAAGCACAGTGCTAAGCTCAGAAGGGAAGAAGCGCCATATTGGAGTTCTGATTTTGCTGGAGTGGTTTGAGGGTGCCATGTCGCATTGGCAGAGCCCCTGAGGTGACTGAACAGTGGAACCCTTCCATAAGTGACCCCATTTTACGAACTATACTGTTCCGCAATCAATTCATATTGACACTACATGTGCCTCGCAGAATTTTATACCGTTGGGCGGTGAAGAAAGAATAATTCCATTTTTACCAGTAAAATGTTGTTTTAGCCCCAAGTTTTACATTTTTATAAGGGCTAATAGGGAAAAATCTTAGTTTGTTGTGCAAACCCCTAATAAGTGACCCCCATTTTACAAATTATACCTCTCAATGAATTTGTCTAGGGGTGCAGTGATCATATCGACTCCCCGTGCGTGTCACAGAATTTAATACCATTGGGCGGTTAAGAAAAAAAGAATTACATTTCTACCTCAAACATTTTGCTATAGCCCCAGATTTTACATTTTCACATGTGGAAATGGGTCAAAATGGCACCAAAATTTGTCATACAATTTCTGCTGGATGTGGAAATACCCCATATGTGGCTGTACAGTACTGGTTATCCACACGGCGAGTTTCTGTAGAGACCGAGCGCTATTTGCCTCCTGATTTTCGTAGAATAGTTTGCAGACTTCGTATACAGATCCCCTAAGTGCTAGAAGAAAAGAATCCCATCCCCCTTTTTAGTGACCCCATTTTTTAAATTCTACCCCTCTGGGAATTTATTTACTGGTGTTTAATGACCATTTTGACTCCATGGGTGTTTTCTAGAAACAAGCAGCAGTGGATGTTGCTGAGTGAAAATTTCAAATCTGCTATTGTAGTGCCCAGTACATTGTAGTGCCCATTATGTTGTAGTCACAGTGCGTTATGCCCAGCTTGTGCTTCTGGAGACATGGACCCTATAAATTAGGCAGGCTCTCATCACTACAGAAATACCAAACGTGAATGCTAACTTCCCCTTTAGGTACACTGTTGGGCTCAGAAGGGAGAGGGACATTTGCATTTGAGAGCACTGGATTTGGTTTTTTTTTTGGGGGGGGGGGGGTGAGGAGCCATTTTGCATTTTCAGAATCTTTGTCCTACCAGTAATGGGGAAGCTCCCTATATTTCCATTGACAGATAACGGACCTGAGTGGGGACTTGCTTTTTTTATGGATTGAGTTGAAGCTTTCTTTTATTGGGAACATTTTACTTAACGTTTGGGATCACAATTATCTGGCACTCTTGCGCTGAGAACTTACATCGGGCTTTCTATCTAAATCTCCAAATGACGTGATTTAGGTGAAACCCTCGAGGGATCCATTCACTATAATGAGGCAGCAGAGTTACTCTGGACTCCGTCTGGCCTCTGTTCAGCATTGTCCTTCTCGGAAGTGCACAAAACTGTGGCCGACCGCGCTTTTATGCACGCCTAAAAATATGGACACCACCGGATTACAGTGCAAACTGTGTCCACAGTGTCTCTGTACGCATCATTATAAGGAATCTTCCGCCGGGGGTTTAGTCTGAATCATATATTTCATATATTTACACGGAAACCCCAATGTAAGTGCTCAGCGTAGAGCGCAGAATAAATGTGAGCCAAGCCTTACTGCGATCTTTGGGAGGCAGAATGAACAAATCAATAGGTCAAGAATTGGTTTTATTTATTTTTTACACTGTTCCTCGTGTGGTATAAGTGATTAGACAGATTTATTATTCGGGTTGGTGAGGTTACAGCGATACCAGATTTTATAGGGGTTTTTTGTGTGTGTTTTGGCTGCTATCACACACTAAAGTTTTTCTTTTCTTTTGTAAAAAAAAAAAAATTTTGCATAGCCATATTGTGAGAACTATACTTTTTTCTATATTTCTGCTGACAGTCATGTGAGGGCTTGTTTTTTGAGGGACGTTTTTATTGGTAGCATTTTCGGGCACATAATAATTTTTTGGTCACTTTCTATTCCGATTTTTGGGAGGCAGGATGAACAAAAAACAGCAATTCAGGAATTTGTGTTGTTTTTTTTTTTTTGTTTTTTTTTTTAAATGCTGTTTTTCTTGTAATAAGACTGCTATTTTCTTCGGGTCAGTACCATTACAGCGATAACACATCATTTTTTTATGTTTTGGCGCTTTTACATAATAAAAAACATTTTTTAGAAAAATGAATTGTTTTTGCATCGCTGTATTCTGAGAGCTATAACTTTATTTTTCCACTGATGAAGCTGTATGGTGGCATAGCTTTTTGCCTCACTTTATATTTTTTTACGATGTTCACTGAAGGGTTTAATTAGTGTGACAGTTTTATAGGTTGGGTCGTTCCGGACATGGCCATACAAAATGTGTACTTTTTTTGTTTTTTACATAAATCTATATATTTTAGTATAATATTTTCTTTGATTATTTATATATAATTATTATTATTTATTTATTTTTTTACTATTTTGTTTAAACTTTTTTTTTTTTTTTTTACTTTTCTCTTTAGTCCCTCTATGAGACTTTAACTTTCATTACTCGAATCGCTGCACTGACAGCTTGCCTCTTAGACCAACCATGCTCTGAGCCTCGGAGGTTCTCATGATGACCTCAGGCCCTCACGATGATGTTGCAGGGGCGCTAATTGGAAGATACAGGGAGCCTCATCCTTCTCCTAGCGTCCTAAATGTTGCTATCAATATCGATTGCGGTATTTAGTTGCCTAAATGGCCCCGGACGATGTGGGCACCGCTCCTGGCATTGACAGCTGGGCTCCCAGCAGTGATCGCACAGGTACTGCTCCTGTGCCTGCACAATCACTGTGCTGTAAGTTCACGTCATATTTCATGAACCACTATTTGACGTAAACTTGCGTCAAAGGTTGTGAAGGGGTTAAGGATCAATATAATTTTTTTATGTTTGCTTATATAGCGCTATCATATTCTGCAGCGCTTTACATACATTATTATCACTGTTCCCATCGGGGCTCACAATCTAAATTCTCTATTAGTTTGTCTTTGAAGTGTGGGAGGAAACCGGAGAACCCGGACGAAACACGGGGAGAACATACAAACTCCTTGCAGATGTTGTCCTTGGTGGGATTTGAACCCAGGACTGCAACGCTGCAACGCTAACCACTGAGCCACTGTGCTGCCCCATAAAAGAATGGAGGGATAAAAAATATGTTCAGATCTATGACCTCCTTCTTAACGTTTTAAAAATAGGTGAGAAAAAAAGGTTGCAATACAGATGACACCTGAGAGAACGGTCTGTTTTAGGTTAGGGACAGGCAGCCGTAGATTCTGTTATTCGACAGCCGCCTGACGCTAGACTAAAACAGACTGTTGTTTCTTTCAGGTGTCCGCTGTATTGCATCCATGTTTTCCAGCAATAAGGAGAACATGCAGGCTGATGTATTGTCAGATCGCACTAGGATGGAAAATGAGCTTATTTTTATGAGATAATTTTGCATCAACCTTACAGTTCCTCAGCAGCAGTTTCATCAATGACTGACACCAAATTCAGAAATTCTCCTCTCTGGGTCATGGTAGGGGAAGCACCCTGGGCCATAAACCACTTACTATAGAGTCGCTAACATAAAACTGACCATACACACAAGATAGCTGATATGTTCATTCTGCAGATTTCCATCTCGTCTGATTTCGTCATACATATGTACGCTTGGCTTCATGTGAAAGAAAGGAGAAAGCCATGGACATACTTCTGACAATGGCTTGTCTTGCCTAAAAGTAAAAAGGTGTTGAAATTCCAACTGCTCAATCCTTCTTTCTCTCGATATAATCTATCAAAAGTCCCCCATTCACATCAGATGGTTGGCCAATCCTGCCAAAATTGGTGGGTTCAACCAACATTGGTCCAATTTATATGGTGATGTTAACAAGAATACAGCAATGAGTCAGCTTGCCGGTGATCCTAATCTGTCACGCGCTTTAAAAATTATTTTTTCTTACATTTTACACTGGAATACCATTGCAGCTTAGTCATATGGTGTCACTAAGTTTTTCTTAAAGTCTTGAGCATTTGTAGGTTTTTGGCAAGTACTCAGCTATAGATGAATAGACGTCTTTTCTTAACTTGACTATAAAATTGACATTCTGAAATGTTAAACATAAAACAAAACCCTATGTCTGAGGGATGCCTCAACAGACCAAAGATTTAAGCAGATGAAATAAAACCAACTTATACGTTTCGCTGATTATGGTGAATCAGTAACCAGTAGGCTCCCATGGTAAGAATACCTAGCTGTTAAGCATTTATAGATAGCTAGATTTTTTTTTTTTTACTGGATGGCTTGACATTGTATTGAATTTGTATCATGACAAACTGTGTACCTTAACTCAATTGTAGAAAGGATAGTGTGTATTTTATCACAGCTCTGTGTCTTCTTTTCTTTTCAAATATAAGTAAATATAGCTAGTCGGACATATATTTATCTAAATTTGACGAATTAAAAAAACAAACAAACCCTCCCTAGGTATCTTTTAAAGAACTCCCCTCTACAGAAGGATTCAGGCCTGAGCTTCTAGGTTGTAAGATCCAGCATCCCACAAATTTCCAAAACAGCATTTGTGGTCAGATTGTGATATCTCACACTATTGTCTAAATGAACGCTATATGCACCATTAAACAGCGGTTACAGCAGTAAAGGCCACCATTGCGACCTTAAAGGTTTGCGCAAAAATGCCTTTTTTTTTTTTTTTTTTACCTTGCTAGGTTTATTGGAAAAGAGTGCAGCCACCTGTCACCCTAAGTATGTTCAGTAATTGACTTCAGAAATTAGCATAAATTATAGTGGAAATCTTCTCCGGGTCATAGTTGGCATAGATTTTTGTTTTTGATGCATGAGCTGCCTAAAATTAAATTTGTTGAGACACGAGCCTCCTAATCACAAGAGCACTGGGTAAAATATATCAAGTCTGGTTTATGAAACTGTAGTATTATTGGGGCTGTCTTCTATCATTAGGATAATCAATAATTCGATTGGTGGTGCCCCATTGATCGCCTGCTGTTAGCTCAGCAGCCAGATGTAAATATTGAACAGAAGTGAACAGCACAGCTCAATTACATGTGTAATGGCCGCTGCAAACTGCACATCAGCTCCTTTTCATTTGATTTGCAGGATTTTCCCTTGTTTACTAGACAGTGGCATTGTCTTTACATTTACAAATCCTGCAATAAATATTTGTGTTATTGGGGTAAAAGTGGGAATGTATTTGTGACGTGTAAAGGAAATGATGCATGGTTTCCTAGGAGACTTATAGGCCATGCAATGCTCCTCTGGGAAATTAATTGCCTCTTCAGAGAGTAGCTCTACTGCTACCTATTGCAAGTAGCACTCCTAAATGTCAATGTGAAGCCTTTAACGAGCCTTGCCACATGACTTGGGATAAAAGCCAAACCAGAATCTGCTTGTAGACATGCATGCATACATACATGCATTTAGTTGGAGATATATACATACATACATATATATCTCCAAGTAAATCAAACTTCTGTGAAATCAATAGATGGAAATTATTGGCAATTATCAAGACCCACTCAATAAAGGAATGGTTCTGCTGGTGGGGACCACAGACCACATCTCCGTACCAATGCTTTCTGGCTGATGTTTTGGTCACTTTTGAATGTTGGTTGTGCTTTCACACTCGTGGTAGCATGAGACTTACTCTACAACCCACAGAAGTTGCTCAGGTAGTGCAGCTCATCCAGGATGGCACATCAATGCGAGCTGTGGCAAGAAGGTTTGCTGTGTCTGTCAGCGTAGTGTCCAGACGCTGGAGGCGCTTCCAGGAGACAGGCCAGTACACCAGGAGACGTGGAGGGGGCCGTAGGAGGGCAACAACCCAGCAGCAGGACCGCTACCTCCGCCTTTGTGCAAGGAGGAACAGGTGGCGCACTGCCAGAGCCCTGCAAAATGACCTCCAGCAGGCCACAAATGTGCATGTGTCTGCACAAACTGTTAGAAACCGACTCCATGAGGGTGGTATGAGGGCCCGACGTCCACAGATGAGGGTTGTGCTCACAGCCCAACACCTTGCAGATGCTTGGCATTTGCCACAGAACACCAGGATTGGCAAAGTCGCCACTAGCACCCTGTGCCCTTCATAGATGAAAGCAGGTTTACACTGAGCACATGTGACAGACGTGATGGAGTGAAGAGCGATCTGCTGCCTGCAACATCCTTCAGCATGACCGGTTTGGCAGTGGGTCAGTAATGGTGTGTGGTGGCATTTCTTTGGAGGGCTGCACAGCCCTCCATGTGCTCGCCAGAGGTAGCCTGACTGCCATTAGGTACCGAGATGAGATCCTCAGACCCCTTGTGAGACCATATGCTGGTGCAGGACAATGCCAGACCTCATGTGGCTGGAGTGTGTCAGCAGTTCATGCAAGATGAAGGCATTGAAGCAATGGACTGGCCCACCCATTCCCCAGACCTGAATCCCATTGAGCACATCTGGGACATCATGTCTCGCTCCATCCACCAACGTCACGTTGCAGCACAGACTGTCCAGGAGTTGGCGAATGCTTTAGTCCAGTTTTGGGAGGAGGTCCCACAGAAGACCATCCGTAACCTCATCAGGAGCATGCCCAGGCTTTGTAGGGAGGTCATACAGGCACGTGGAGGCCACACACAATACTGAGCCTCATTTTGACTTGTTTTAAAGACATTACATCAAAGTTGGATCAGCCTGTAGTGTGTTTTTCCACTTTAATTTTGGGGGTGACTCCAAATCCAGGCCTCCATTGGTTAATAAATTTGATTTCCATTGATGATTTTTGTGTGATTTTGTTGTCGGCATATTCAACTTTGTACAGAACAAAGTATTCAATGAGAATATTTCATTCATTCAGATCTAGGATGTGTTATTTGAGTGTTCCCTTTATTTTTTTTGAGCAGCGTATATGTGTGTGTGTGTGTGTGTGTGTGTGTGTGTGTGTGTGTGTGTGTATGTGTATGTGTGTATCCAAATCTGAATTTTTTTTTTTTTTTTTTTTTTGTTGAAGTGCTACTTTAGTAAATTACAAAAAAAAAAGATTTTTTTGCATTTTTATCTTCATTAGTTAATTTTTTATAGCTTTCTAAAGTTTTGAAGGTCTGAATTTTGGCCTTGTATGAGGTTACATTTTTTATCATATCTCGGGTTATAAATAAGGTAGAGATGGGAGAGGCATCGTTTTGTTTAGAACGGCAAAGACTTTAACTTGATATGTCACAAGATTATGTTTGTTGATATTTTTGTTTTTGAGGATTCAAATTCAAAATTTTGATGCACAATTTTGAAAAACAATATGTTATAAAATGTTCAAAAACATGTTACTGGTGTTCTTGGTTACATTTTTACAAGGATTCAAGTTGGGCTCTTCTTGGGATCATATTTTTAAATGTGATTTTTCTAAATACAGTCTCATCTTAATTATATGTTTAATACTAAAGTAAAAGCAATATTAAATATTTAAATGTGTATCAATTTTTTGTTTTTATTATTACAAAACTAGAGTTGTCCGTTTTCAAGTTTATAACCCCTTCATGCCGCAGCCCTTTTCCGTTTTTACACTGTCGTTTTTTTTTGCTCCCCTTCTCAGAGACATAGCTTTTTTTTTTTTTTTTTTCGTCAATATGGCCATGTGAGGGCTTGTTTTTTGCTGGACGAGTTGTACTTTTGAATGACACCATTGGTTTTACCATATTGTGTAATGGAAAGAGGGATTCCACCTGCGGCTGTTAGGGGCACAAGACAGCTGTACAGATCAGCTGTCATGTGCCCGGAAAGATGCGGGCTCAGCGCCGGAGCCCGCCCCAAAGGGGAAGACACGACATATACAGCGCATGTCGTGAAGGGGTTAAACATAGAATAGAAGTTAAATCATCAAGCTTTAAAATAAAACAAAATGAACTAGTCTGAACAATTAATAGTAAGTCTTTACACTGAGCTTTTATCATCAATTTGTCCCTTCTACTGGGCGAGATGTAATCATGTCCACAATCTCTTTGATTCAAAAGGAAAAAGGCCATTGTTAGTAAGAGTATGCATGGCCGTTATGGTGCTTGGGGCCACCTGAGTTAATATCTGATTTTGTTTCTTTTTACATCTTTTATAAGTTGCATATGACTTTTTTTTTTTTTTTTACATATAGAACCGAGCTGTGGGAAGACCTAAAGGTAAACTTTCCACTTCTCCTGCCGTGAAGTTATCTGCTAACAGGACCAGTGCTGGAGCACGCAGAAGACGGACACGATGCCGGAAATGTGAAGCATGCCTGCGCACAGAATGTGGGGAATGTCACTTTTGCAAAGACATGAAGAAGTTTGGGGGACCAGGACGGATGAAACAGTCATGTATCATGCGGCAATGTATAGCTGTAAGTAATCCTTTATCAAAAGATTTGGATATGTGTATTGTAGTTTTTTTTTTATATTTTATAGGACAATTTGTTTCAATACACAATTCTAAACCTTTTTATAGTTTAAAAATGCATCTAGCTGCTGAACAAGAGAAAACACAAAACAATGGATAGATTCGCAGTTGTGGGTGGTTCAAACACAAAGATTTGTGTGACTGTGCAGCTTCATTGCCAATCACTGTGCAGGTTAGGCTCTGTTCATATCACTTTTGAGAAATATTACTGCCTCAAATACATCAGACCGGAGGCTCAAAGTGTACTGGTGATGGAAAATGCTAACATACCACTTTATGGGCGTACAGTATCCTATATTGCCCATAGGTGTCTATCAGGGACTGATAGTGAAGGGCCCTTGTGCAGGACTTGCTACCTCCCACCAGGCCCACTTAGATATCCTGTGCACATTTTCATGCATGCTCGCATTATACACACCTATATAAAATGAGCACATGCTAATACGTTACTTGTACATTATGCATGTGTACACCGTACAAAGTACAAACAAGCACATAAACCTAGAAAAAATGTGCTTGTACAGATAACACATGCATTTACACAATGAACATGTGCATCACAAAAATGTAAGACGACCAGACGATTGTATTGTTCATTCACACTTAACAGCCAAACCTGTTTTCCTTGGGACAAGCTGTAGTGTTTATAAGTGCCATTTTGCTAAACCTATATCTAAGCGTTACAATTGTATAAATATTTTTATGGGTTTAATATATATATCAGTACAGACCAAAAGTTTGGACACACCTTCTCATTTAAAGATTTTTCTGTATTTTCGCGACTATGAAAATTGTACATTCACACTGAAGGCATCAAAACTATGAATTAACACATGTGGAATTATATACGTAACAAAAGTGTGAAACAACTGAAAATATGTCTTATATTCTAGGTTCTTCAAAGTAGCCACCTTTTGCTTTGATGACTGCTTTTCACACTCTTGGCATTCTCTTGATGAGCTTCAAGAGGTAGTCACCGGAAATGGTTTTCACTTCACAGGTGTGCCCTGTCAGGTTTAATAAGTGGGATTTCTTGCCTTATAAATGGGGTTGGGACCATCAGTTGTGTTGTGCAGAAGTCTGGTGGATACACAGCTGATAGTCCTACTGAATAGACTGTTAGCTGCTTTTTTCTTGCCATAATACAAATTCTAAGTAAAGAAAAACGAGTGGCCCTCCGTACTTTAAGAAATGAAGGTCAGTCAGTCCGAAAAATTGGGCAAACTTTGAATGTGTCCCCAAGTGCAGTTGCAAAAACCATCAAGCGCTACAAAGAAACTCGCTCACATGAGGACCGCCCCAGGAAAGGAAGACCAAGAGTCACCTCTGCTTCTGAGGAGAAGTTTATCCGAGTCACCAGCCTCCGAAATCACAGGTTAACAGCAGCTCAGATTAGAGACCAGGTCAATGCCACACAGAGTTCTAGCAGCAGACACATCTCTACAACAACTGTTAAGAGGAGACTCTGTGCAGCAGGCCTTCATGGTAAAATATCTGCTAGGAAACCACTGCTAAGGACAGGCAACAAGCAGAAGAGACTTGTGCTTTGGTCTGATGAGTCCAAATTTGAGATCTTTGGTTCCAACCACCGTGTCTTTGTGCGACGCAGAAAAGGTGAACGGGTGGACTCTACATGCCTGGTTCCTACTGTGAAGCATGGAGGAAGAGGTGTGATGGTGTGGGGGTGCTTTGCTGGTGACACTGTTGGGGATTTATTCAAAATTGAAGGCATACTGAACCAGCATGGCTACCACAGCATCTTGCAGCGGCATGCTATTCCATCCGGTTTGCGTTTAGTTGGACCATCATTTATTTTTCAACAGTACAATGACCCCAAACACACCTCCAGGCTGTGTAAGGGCTATTTGACCAAGAAGGAGAGTGATGGGGTGCTACACCAGATGACCTGGCCTCCACAGTCACCAGACCTGAACCCAATCGAGATGGTTTGGGGTGAGCTGGACCGCAGAGTGAAGGCAAAAGGGCCAGCAAGTGCTAAGCATCTCTGAGAACTCCTTCAAGATTGTTGGAAGACCATTTCCGGTGACTACCTCTTGAAACTCATCAAGAGAATGCCAAGAGTGTGCAAAGCAGTCATCAAAGCAAAAGGTGGCTACTTTGAAGAACCTAGAATATAAGACATATTTTCAGTTGTTTCACACTATTTTGTTAAGTATATAATTCCACATGTGTTAATTCATAGTTTTGATGCCTTCAGTGTGAATGTACAATTTTCATAGTCGCGAAAATACAGAAAAATCTTTAAATGAGAAGGTGTGTCCAAACTTTTGGTCTGTAATATCTATCTATCTATCTATCTATCTATCTATCTCTATATATATATATATATATATATATATATATATATATATATATATATATATATATATCTATATATATATATATATATCATTATTTGTGCCATGTACCAATTACCAAAAATAATCTGTTTACTGTGTTATACAGGTTGTTAGGATTACAGGGATGACAAATATTTTGTTGCTATTTGCTGATTTGTGATGTTTGTTTTTAAAAGTTGTATTGGAGGGAATCTGACCGTCACTCAAGCTGCCCAAACCCTGCACAACATGAGTCAGATCCTGGCTGCACGATTGCAGCCAGTTATGTTTTTGTCCTGAAATGCTTTTCAGAGAAAACATACTGTGAAAATCTGACCAATGACCATAAAAAGGAGTCTAGATGTGTCTGATGCAGTTTCAGGACGGATTCTCCCTACTCCAATACCTACCTCCCAATATAGAGACGAGTTGCTCCCATGTGTTCACTGGAGTAGACCTGTCAATCAACTGGAGTTGGGGTATGGAGAATCCGGCAAGGAATTGCATCGGGCTCATCTAGTCTCTCCTAATGGACTCCGGACGGATTTTAAACAGTTTTCTATTGAATTCTGGAATATTAATAGTGCAATTGTGCAGCCAGGCTCTGATTTATGCTGCTCACTGTTTGGACAGCATGAATCTAGTGACAGTTCTTCTTTAACCCTAGAACGCATACCTGGGGCCTCGCAGGCCCGCCCAGTTAATTGTTTTCTATTTTCTGCAAGATTACTTTAGTTAGAATTTTGAAACTCTAGGTATTCCTCAGGTATATAGTTGTTTGTCATTTTTTGTTTGAGTTATTCCATGTTATTTGCACACGGGCCTAAAAGGCCCCAGGTATGTGAAAATGTAGATTTTTATGCTCATGCGTTCTAGGGTTAAAGGGGTTTTCTGGGCTGTAGACAAGTTTTATGCTGTCATTCTATGTGCACACTGTCACGATTTCCCTCTATTTACCAGCACGAATGGCCAAATTGCATACTTGTGATATCTCAGTGAAGCAGATGAGAATCTAGTCAGCATGTGATCACATAATGACTAGATTCTCATACACTTCGTTGAAAGATCACAAGATGAATAGATTCTCTGCTTCCCTGGGAGATCACATGACTATTATATTTTCATCCGTTTCTTTGAAAGATCACGTACCGACTAGGGTTTCACTTCTCCAAGAGGAAAAGATGAGAATTTAGTTGGCACATGATTGCAAGTATGCAAATTGCATACTTGAGTTGGGAATAAATACGATTCCTGACAGTGTGGAAATTTGTCAAGAGGCTGGCAAATCCTTTTTAATTTTTGATTATTAAAAAATATATATATAAAATATTTTTTTTTTTTTTATTATTTAAAATTACTATAAAAAAAATAAAGACTTATTTTATTCCTACTTGGCCTGTAATACAGTTTATATCTTTAGGGCTCACTCACATGTTTGTATAACTTGGACAAGTGCTATCCGATTTTTATTTTTTTTTTTTATCGGCTAGCACTCGGACAATGTTATTCAATGAGGCAGTCAGAGGGACGATTTTTTTTTCACTGACAGAATCTGGCTGAAAAAAATCACAGCATTTCCTTCTGTATTCAGCAGAGTGCGAGAAAAAAATCGGATTGACATCTGAGTTTTACGAATACATTGCAGTTCTGTAAAATGGGAAATTGTAAATGGTCCTGTAAAATAATGATTAATAACTGCTGAGTAAAAAAACAGATTGCGTACAGATGACAAGTGAGAAAAAAAATCGTCCCACTCTCCTGGATCAGAATGAGGCCAATCATTTTATTTATTTTTTTTAATGCCCAGCCTTAGGCAGAGAAAATCTTCATACTTAGTAAGCAACAGGAAGCGCTGCTGCCTAACATGCTAGAGGCTCTGAGTTTGAATCCTGGGGAAGATCATACGTCAAGAAAAGCTAATGACTTTATATCTAGTTAATAAGTTATTTAATGAGCGTAGACAGATGCTGGGGGCCCATCACCCAATGTCATCAGTTAGAGGAAGATGGAGGAAACGCCAAGAACACATCAGTGTCCTGACTGAGCAACATGAGCTCGACTGGGCCTCATACCCCCATTGAGTGCTGTGCAGCTGAAACTACCGCAAATGTGGTATGTGCACCCATGGATCTTTTTTTTTTTTTTCCCCCCTAATTGTATGTCTCTGTGTAGAATATCATCTACAGTACCATAAAGCTAAGAATTAAAGGTTTTCCAAGATTTACAAATTTGACATGTGCAAATGTGGGCTCTTATGTGATGTGAACAGACGTTATCCAAGATCTTCATTTCTAGGCTGACCGAAATCGTAATAGTGAACAATTATCAGTCATTCTGTTCTACAGCTCAGACTTGTGCGCCTGTGTGAACATTACCTTTTGGAGATTCCAGTTTTCTTGTCTTTTTTTTTGTATTAGGAGTTAATACTAGGTTCATGTCTTTGCACTAGGGCAAAGAAAAACCTTTACAAAAATCATAACAATGAACAGGAAATATTAGTTAAGTGACGACAACGTCAATAAACCTATAGTAAATTTCTCGCTTTGTGCTTTAAAGAAGACACACAGGAGAGCGTATTTCTCATATGATATGCAAGGGGTCAGACGTTGATGATTATTTTTTTTTAATTAGGCTTGTATTAGACACATACAGCCCTTCAAATGTAACAAAGTTTTATGCTTTGCATTTGGTTTTCCATCAGCCTGTTTTGCCTCATACTGCCGTTTGTTTGGTGTGTGGAGAAGCGGGGAAGGAGGACTGTGTGGAAGGTCAAGAAGCAAAATTTAATGTCATGCTGATGGAATGCTCCATCTGTAACGAAATTATCCACCCAGGTTGCCTTAAGGTAAGTCAGATTGGTGTGACAATATATTCAATGTCATGGATAGCCATAGTAGTCAGTACATGAAGAGATGTTAGCAGCAGGAAAAATTATGGATTAGTAGTCACATTATAAAATATTTGCTTAGTAAAAATCCTGTATTATTGACGTCTGCTTTCTGCCAGCAGTTTTTATACACATGGCAGAGTTCCACATTTAATGGTTTAGCTTTCTGTGGCTATAATTAGTTTTAATGCAAGTGCCAACATCTAGTCCGCTGCTTCAACTTATCAAAACCAAAGACAGAATAATACATAATTATGACTTCTGCCATACGAAAGGACCTTTTTAATGCAGAAAATGACTGTGCCCGTCTAAAGTGGTTTTCCATTGTTTAGTTGAGTTGGACGATTGAAGCTTCACTCAACATCAGTTAGAATACAATTTACAAATCAGAATCCCTTAGATTGTTTTGGATTTTTTTGTGATTAAAAACATATGCCCCTTTTTTTGCTCCCTTTTTTTTTTGACTTCTCTAAGGATAAGTTTCCACAATGAGTATTTAGTGTATTCTTTATGCTGCAGATTTTCTGCAAAAATGAACTAAATAAGGTTATGTGCATTTTCATTTTTTTTTTACTTGTTTTTTTTTCAGCTGCAGTTTTTGTCTGTTATTAGTATGTCATGTTTTGAATAAAACAGTTTTAATTCCTGTTACTTGTCTTTCTTATTGACGTTTTATCAAAGATATGTGCGGATTACAGAATGCACATGCGTTTTTTAGCTGTGGAATTTTTTTCATCTCATTCAAGATTATGGGGAAAATCGTCTACTAAAACGCCTAACATGTTGAAGATTTCAAAAACTCACTGCATGTGGGTCAGTGTCCACAGCGTAGAAAAAAACAAAACAGTTGATTGGGTTTATAGAAATTTTGTGCCCACTTAGCTGAAACTGTAATATGCTGCATTTTTTGTGCAGAGAAAATACGCAGTATCAAAAATGCACCAAATACTCATCATGGGAACTTAGCCTAAAAGGGTTGCTACACTTTGAGTGTTCTGAATCATTCGCGTTGGCATCACAGAGATTTACATCACAAAATTTAAATTTTCTAGTTGCATAACATGTAATATTTTAACTAACACAGATTAATATGCATGTCTCATTTAGGAATGCTTTCCTTATACGCCTAGTGATCTCAGGGTCTTGGGTGAGCGAGGTCTCCTATGTAATGGCAAATATGAAAGCTACCCTGATGTTGATCCTTTAACCCTCAGTAAACGCCCCTGTAATGAGATCATTATATTGCTTTCATGTATGCCATTAACCTAATCTTTATAGCAAGTCAGTAACAGACTGACCATGCTGTAGACCAGGGGTCTCAAACTCAGCTGGGTATATGGGCCGCACACGGAAAAACATTTAATTTGGGGTGGGGGGGGGCGCATTATTTGCAGGACAAAGTGACATTTTTAGTGATACCATTTTTTTTTTCCTATACACCTTTGAACTGGTCCCCATCCAAGTCCTCCGCCCCCTACTACTCACAGGTTCCCTCCCCCCTCCCCCCCCATATTGCGCACAGGTCACCCGCTCCCAATACTGCGCACAGGTCACCCGCTCCCAATACTGCGCACAGGTCACCCGCTCCCAATACTGTGCACAGGTCACCCGCTCCCAATACTGCGCACAGGTCACCCGCTCCCAATACTGCGCACAGGTCACCCGCTCCCAATACTGCGCACAGGTCACCCGCTCCCAATACTGCGCACAGGTCACCCGCTCCCAATACTGCGCACAGGTCACCCGCTCCCAATACTGCGCACAGGTCACCCGCTCCCAATACTGCGCACAGGTCACCCGCTCCCAATACTGCGCACAGGTCACCCCCCCCCAATACTGCGCACAGGTCACCCTCCCCCAATACTACGCACAGGTCACCCTCCCCCAATACTGCGCACAGGTCACCCCCCCAATACTGCGCACAGGTCACCCCCCCCCCCAATACTGCGCACAGGTCACCCCCCCCCAATACTGCGCACAGGTCACCCCCCCAATACTGCGCACAGGTCACCCCCCCAATACTGCGCACAGGTCACCCCCCCCCTCCAATACTGCACACCGGCCACCCCCCCCCAATACTGCGCACAGGTCACCCCCCCCAATACTGCGCACAGGTCACCCCCCCCAATACTGCGCACAGGTCACCCCCCCCCCCCCCCAATACAGCACACAGGTCACCCCCTCCCAATACTGCGCACAGGTCACCCGCTCCCAATACTGCGCACAGGTCACCCGCTCCCAATACTGCGCACAGGTCACCCGCTCCCAATACTGCGCACAGGTCACCCGCTCCCAATACTGCGCACAGGTCACCCGCTCCCAATACTGCGCACAGGTCACCCGCTCCCAATACTGCGCACAGGTCACCCTCCCCCAATACTGCGCACAGGTCACCCTCCCCCAATACTGCGCACAGGTCACCCTCCCCCAATACTGCGCACAGGTCACCCCCCCAATACTGCGCACAGGTCACCCCCCCCCCCCCCAATACTGCGCACAGGTCACCCCCCCCCAATACTGCGCACAGGTCACCCCCCCAATACTGCGCACAGGTCACCCCCCCCCCTCCAATACTGCACACCGGCCACCCCCCCCCAATACTGCGCACAGGTCACCCCCCCCAATACTGCGCACAGGTCACCCCCCCCAATACTGCGCACAGGTCACCCCCCCCCCCCAATACAGCACACAGGTCACCCCCTCCCAATACTGCACACAGGTCACCCCCCCCAATACTGCGCACAGGTCACCCCCCCCAATACGGCGCACAGGTCACCCCCCCCAATACGGCGCACAGGTCACCCCCCCAATACTGCGCACAGGTCACCCCCCCAATACTGCGCACAGGTCACCCCCCCCCAATACTGCGCACAGGTCACCCCCCCCCCCAATACTGCGCACAGGTCACCCCCCCCAATACTGCGCACAGGTCACCCCCCCAATACTGCGCACAGGTCACCCCCCCCCCCCTCCAATACTGCACACCGGCCACCCCCCCTCCAATACTGCACACCGGCCACCCCCCCTCCAATACTGCGCACAGGTCACCCCCCCCCCAGTACTGCGCACAGGTCACCCCCCCCCCAATACAGCACACAGGTCACCCCCTCCCAATACTGCGCACAGGTCACCCCCCCCCCAATACTGCGCACAGGTCACCCCCCCCCAATACTGCGCACAGGTCACCCCCCCCCAATACGGCGCACAGGTCACCCCCCCCAATACGGCGCACAGGTCACCCCCCCAATACGGCGCACAGGTCACCCCCCCAATACTGCGCACAGGTCACCCCCCTAATACTGCGCACAGGTCACACCCCCCCCCAATACTGCGCACAGGTCACCCCCCCCCCCAATACTGCGCACAGGTCACCCCCCCAATACTGCGCACAGGTCACCCCCCCCCTCCAATACTGCACACCGGCCACCCCCCCTCCAATACTGCACACCGGCCACCCCCCCTCCAATACTGCGCACAGGTCACCCCCCCCCAGTACTGCGCACAGGTCACCCCCCCAATACTGCGCACAGGTCACCCCCCCAATACTGCGCACAGGTCACCCCCCCCCCAATACTGCGCACAGGTCACCCCCTCCCAATACTGCGCACAGGTCACCCCCTCCCAATACTGCGCACAGGTCACCCCCCCAATACGGCGCACAGGTCACCCCCCCCCCCAATACGGCGCACAGGTCACCCCCCCCAATACTGCGCACAGGTCAACCCCCCCCAATACTGCGCACAGGTCACCCCCCCCCAATACTGCGCACAGGTCACCCCCCCCCAATACTGCGCACAGGTCACCCCCCCAATACTGCGCACAGGTCACCCCCCCCCCCCCTCCAATACTGCACACCGGCCACCCCCCCTCCAATACTGCACACCGGCCACCCCCCCTCCAATACTGCGCACAGGTCACCCGCTCCCAATACTGCGCACAGGTCACCCGCTCCCAATACTGCGCACAGGTCACCCGCTCCCAATACTGCGCACAGGTCACCCGCTCCCAATACTGCGCACAGGTCACCCGCTCCCAATACTGCGCACAGGTCACCCGCTCCCAATACTGCGCACAGGTCACCCGCTCCCAATACTGCGCACAGGTCACCCGCTCCCAATACTGCGCACAGGTCACCCGCTCCCAATACTGCGCACAGGTCACCCGCTCCCAATACTGCGCACAGGTCACCCGCTCCCAATACTGCGCACAGGTCACCCGCTCCCAATACTGCGCACAGGTCACCCCCCCCCCCGCTCCCAATACTGCGCACAGGTCACCCCCCCCCCCCAATACTGCGCACAGGTCACCCCCCCCCCCCAATACTGCGCACAGGTCACCCCCCCCCCCAATACTGCGCACAGGTCACCCCCCCCCCCCAATACTGCGCACAGGTCACCCCCCCCCAATACTGCGCACAGGTCACCCCCCCCCAATACTGCGCACAGGTCACCCCCCCAATACTGCGTACAGGTCACCCCCCCCTCCAATACTACACACCGGCCACCCCCCCCAATACTGCGCACAGGTCACCCCCCCAATACTGCGCACAGGTCACCCCCACCCCAATATTGCGCACAGGTCACCCCCCCCCCCAATACTGCGCACAGGTCACCCCCCCCAATACTGTGCACAGGTCACCCCCTCCCAATACTGCGCACAGGTCACCCCCTCCCAATACTGCGCACTGGTCACCCCCTCCCAATACTGCGCACAGGTCACCCCCTCCCAATACTGCGCACAGGTCACCCCCTCCCAATACTGCGCACAGGTCACCCCCTCCCAATACTGCGCACAGGTCACCCCCTCCCAATACTGCGCACAGGTCACCCCCTCCCAATACTGCGCACAGGTCACCCCCTCCCAATACTGCGCACCGGTCACCCCCCCCCAATACTGCGCATCGGCCACCCCCTCCAATACTGCGCACAGGTCACCCCCCTCCCAATACTGCGCACAGGTCACCTCCCTCCAAAACTCCGCACAGGTCACCCCCCTCCAAAACTACGCACAGGTCACCCCCCTCCAAAACTACGCACAGGTCACCCCCCTCCAAAACTGCGCACAGGTCACCCCCCTCCAAAACTGCGTACAGGTCACCCCCCCCCTTTCCTCCAATACTGCGCACAGGTCACCCCCCCCCTCCAATACTGCGCACAGGTCAAACCCCCCTCCAATACTGCGCACAGGTCACCCCCCCCCCTCCAATACTGCGCACAGGTCACCCTCCCCCAATACTGCGCACAGGTCACCCTCCCCCAATACTGCGCACAGGTCACCCTCCCCCAATACTGCGCACAGGTCACCCCCCCAATACTGCGCACAGGTCACCCCCCCCCCCCAATACTGCGCACAGGTCACCCCCCCCCCAATACTGCGCACAGGTCACCCCCCCAATACTGCGCACAGGTCACCCCCCCAATACTGCGCACAGGTCACCCCCCCCCCTCCAATACTGCACACCGGCCACCCCCCCCCAATACTGCGCACAGGTCACCCCCCCCAATACTGCGCACAGGTCACCCCCCCCCAATACTGCGCACAGGTCACCCCCCCCCCCCAATACTGCACACAGGTCACCCCCCCCAATACTGCGCACAGGTCACCCCCCCCAATACGGCGCACAGGTCACCCCCCCCAATACGGCGCACAGGTCACCCCCCCCAATACGGCGCACAGGTCACCCCCCCCAATACTGCGCACAGGTCACCCCCCCAATACTGCGCACAGGTCACCCCCCCAATACTGCGCACAGGTCACCCCCCCCCCCCCCAATACTGCGCACAGGTCACCCCCCCCCCAATACTGCGCACAGGTCACCCCCCCCCCCTCCAATACTGCACACCGGCCACCCCCCTCCAATACTGCGCACAGGTCACCCCCCCCCAGTACTGCGCACAGGTCACCCCCCCCCCCCCCAATACAGCACACAGGTCACCCCCTCCCAATACTGCACACAGGTCACCCCCCCCAATACGGCGCACAGGTCACCCCCCCCAATACGGCGCACAGGTCACCCCCCCAATACGGCGCACAGGTCACCCCCCCAATACTGCGCACAGGTCACCCCCCCAATACTGAGCACAGGTCACCCCCCCCCCCCCAATACTGCGCACAGGTCACCCCCCCCCCCCAATACTGCGCACAGGTCACCCCCCCCCCCCAATACTGCGCACAGGTCACCCCCCCCCTCCAATACTGCACACCGGCCACCCCCCCTCCAATACTGCACACCGGCCACCCCCCCTCCAATACTGCGCACAGGTCACCCCCCCCCCCAGTATTGCGCACAGGTCACCCCCCCAATACTGCGCACAGGTCACCCCCCCAATACTGCGCACAGGTCACCCCCCCCCCCCAATACTGCGCACAGGTCACCCCCTCCCAATACTGCGCACAGGTCACCCCCTCCCAATACTGCGCACAGGTCACCCCCTCCCAATACTGCGCACAGGTCACCCCCTCCCAATACTGCGCACAGGTCACCCCCCCCCAATACGGCGCACAGGTCACCCCCCCCAATACTGCGCACAGGTCACCCCCCCCCCCAATACTGCGCACAGGTCACCCCCCCCCCAATACTGCGCACAGGTCACCCCCCCCCAATACTGCACACAGGTCACCCCCCCAATACTGCGCACAGGTCACCCCCCCCCCTCCAATACTGCACACCGGCCACCCCCCCTCCAATACTGCACACCGGCCACCCCACCTCCAATACTGCGCACAGGTCACCCGCTCCCAATACTGCGCACAGGTCACCCGCTCCCAATACTGCGCACAGGTCACCCCCTCCCAATACTGCGCACAGGTCACCCCCTCCCAATACTGCGCACAGGTCACCCCCTCCCAATACTGCGCACAGGTCACCCCCTCCCAATACTGCGCACTGGTCACCCCCTCCCAATACTGCGCACAGGTCACCCCCTCCCAATACTGCGCACAGGTCACCCCCTCCCAATACTGCGCACAGGTCACCCCCTCCCAATACTGCGCACAGGTCACCCCCTCCCAATACTGCGCACAGGTCACCCCCTCCCAATACTGCGCACAGGTCACCCCCTCCCAATACTGCGCACAGGTCACCCCCCCCCTCCAATACTGCACACCGGCCACCCCCCCTCCAATACTGCACACCGGCCACCCCCCCCCAATACTGCGCACAGGTCACCCCCCCAATACTGCACACAGGTCACCCCCTCCCAATACTGCACACAGGTCACCCCCCCCAATACTGCGCACAGGTCACCCCCCCCCAATACTGCGCACAGGTCACCCCCCCCAATACGGCGCACAGGTCACCCCCCCCCAATACGGCGCACAGGTCACCCCCCCAATACTGCGCACAGGTCACCCCCCCAATACTGCGCACAGGTCACCCCCCCAATACTGCGCACAGGTCACCCCCCCCCCAATACTGCGCACAGGTCACCCCCCCCCAATACTGCGCACAGGTCACCCCCCCAATACTGCGCACAGGTCACCCCCCCCCCCCTCCAATACTGCACACCGGCCACCCCCCCCCTCCAATACTGCACACCGGCCACCCCCCCTCCAATACTGCGCACAGGTCACCCCCCCCAGTACTGCGCACAGGTCACCCCCCCAATACTGCGCACAGGTCACCCCCCCCAATACTGCGCACAGGTCACCCCCCCCCAATACAGCACACAGGTCACCCCCACCCCAATATTGCGCACAGGTCACCCCCCCCCCCAATACTGCGCACAGGTCACCCCCCCCAATACTGTGCACAGGTCACCCCCCCCCCCAATACTGCGCACAGGTCACCCCCCCCCCCCCAATACAGCACACAGGTCACCCCCTCCCAATACTGCACACAGGTCACCCCCTCCCAATACTGCGCACAGGTCACCCCCCCCCCAATACTGCGCACAGGTCACCCCCCCCAATACGGCGCACAGGTCACCCCCCCAATACTGCGCACAGGTCACCCCCCCAATACTGCGCACAGGTCACCCCCCCCCCAATACTGCGCACAGGTCACCCCCCCAATACTGCGCACAGGTCACCCCCCCCCCTCCAATACTGCACACCGGCCACCCCCCCTCCAATACTGCACACCGGCCACCCCCCCCCAATACTGCGCACAGGTCACCCCCCCCCAATACTGCGCACAGGTCACCCCCCCCCCCCCCCAATACAGCACACAGGTCACCCCCCCCAATACTGCGCACAGGGCACCCCCCCCCAATACTGCGCACAGGTCACCCCCCCCAATACGGCGCACAGGTCACCCCCCCCAATACGGCGCACAGGTCACCCCCCCAATACTGCGCACAGGTCACCCCCCCAATACTGCGCACAGGTCACCCCCCCCCCCAATACTGCGCACAGGTCACCCCCCCCCCCAATACTGCGCACAGGTCACCCCCCCAATACTGCGCACAGGTCACCCCCCCCCCCCCTCCAATACTGCACACCGGCCACCCCCCCCTCCAATACTGCACACCGGCCACCCCCCCTCCAATACTGCGCACAGGTCACCCCCCCCAGTACTGCGCACAGGTCACCCCCCCAATACTGCGCACAGGTCACCCCCCCCCAATACTGCGCACAGGTCACCCCCCCCCAATACAGCACACAGGTCACCCCCCCCAATACTGCACACAGGTCACCCCCCCCCAATACTGCGCACAGGTCACCCCCCCCAATACGGCGCACCGGTCACCCCCCCCAAGACGGCGCACAGGTCACCCCCCCCCCAATACTGCGCACAGGTCACCCCCCCCCCCCCCCCAATACAGCACACAGGTCACCCCCTCCCAATACTGCACACAGGTCACCCCCCCCCAATACTGCGCACAGGTCACCCCCCCCCAATACTGCGCACAGGTCACCCCCCCCAATACGGCGCACAGGTCACCCCCCCCAATACGGCGCACAGGTCACCCCCCCAATACTGCGCACAGGTCACCCCCCCAATACTGCGCACAGGTCACCCCCCCCCAATACTGCGCACAGGTCACCCCCCCAATACTGCGCAGAGGTCACCCCCCCCCCTCCAATACTGCACACCGGCCACCCCCCCCCTCCAATACTGCACACCGGCCACCCCCCCTCCAATACTGCGCACAGGTCACCCCCCCCAGTACTGCGCACAGGTCACCCCCCCAATACTGCGCACAGGTCAACCCCCCCAATACTGCGCACAGGTCACCCCCCCCCCAATACAGCACACAGGTCACCCCCCCCAATACTGCACACAGGTCACCCCCCCCCAATACTGCGCACAGGTCACCCCCCCCAAGACGGCGCACAGGTCACCCCCCCCAAGACGGCGCACAGGTCACCCCCCCCCAAGACGGCGCACAGGTCACCCCCCCCAAGACTGCGCACAGGTCACCCCCCCCCCCAATACTGCGCACAGGTCACCCCCCCCCCCCAATACTGCGCACAGGTCACCCCCCCCCCAATACTGCGCACAGGTCACCCCCCCAATACTGCGCACAGGTCACCCCCCCCCCCTCCAATACTGCACACCGGCCACCCCCCCTCCAATACTGCACACCGGCCACCCCCCCTCCAATACTGCGCACAGGTCACCCCCCCAATACTGCGCACAGGTCACCCCCTCCCAATACTGCACACAGGTCACCCCCCCAATACTGCGCACAGGTCACCCCCCCCAATACTGCGCACAGGTCACCCCCCCCAATACGGCGCACAGGTCACCCCCCCCAATACGGCGCACAGGTCACCCCCCCCAATACGGCGCACAGGTCACCCCCCCCAATACTGCGCACAGGTCACCCCCCCCCTCCAATACTGCACACCGGCCACCCCCCCTCCAATACTGCACACCGGCCACCCCCCCTCCAATACTGCACACCGGCCACCCCCCCTCCAATACTGCGCACCGGCCACCCCCCCTCGTACTGCGCACAGGTCACCCCCCCAATACTGCGCACAGGTCACCCCCCCAATACTGCGCACAGGTCACCCCCCCCCCAATACTGCGCACAGGTCACCCCCCCCAATACTGCGCACAGGTCACCCCCCCCCAATACTGCGCACAGGTCACCCCCCCAATACTGCGCACAGGTCACACAACCCCCCCCCCCCCCCTCCAATACTGCACACCGGCCACCCACCCCAATACTGCGCACAGGTCACCCCCCCCCCCAATACTGCGCACAGGTCACCCCCCCCCAATACTGCGCACAGGTCACCCCCCCCCCCCCAATACTGCGCACAGGTCACCCCCCCCCTCCCAATACTGCGCACAGGTCACCCCCCCCAAGACGGCGCACAGGTCACCCCCCCCCCAATACTGCGCACAGGTCACCCCCCCCCCCCCCCCAATACAGCACACAGGTCACCCCCTCCCAATACTGCACACAGGTCACCCCCCCCCAATACTGCGCACAGGTCACCCCCCCCCAATACTGCGCACAGGTCACCCCCCCCAATACGGCGCACAGGTCACCCCCCCCAATACGGCGCACAGGTCACCCCCCCAATACTGCGCACAGGTCACCCCCCCAATACTGCGCACAGGTCACCCCCCCCCAATACTGCGCACAGGTCACCCCCCCAATACTGCGCAGAGGTCACCCCCCCCCCTCCAATACTGCACACCGGCCACCCCCCCCCTCCAATACTGCACACCGGCCACCCCCCCTCCAATACTGCGCACAGGTCACCCCCCCCAGTACTGCGCACAGGTCACCCCCCCAATACTGCGCACAGGTCAACCCCCCCAATACTGCGCACAGGTCACCCCCCCCCCAATACAGCACACAGGTCACCCCCCCCAATACTGCACACAGGTCACCCCCCCCCAATACTGCGCACAGGTCACCCCCCCCAAGACGGCGCACAGGTCACCCCCCCCAAGACGGCGCACAGGTCACCCCCCCCCAAGACGGCGCACAGGTCACCCCCCCCAAGACTGCGCACAGGTCACCCCCCCCCCCAATACTGCGCACAGGTCATCCCCCCCCCCCAATACTGCGCACAGGTCACCCCCCCCCCAATACTGCGCACAGGTCACCCCCCCAATACTGCGCACAGGTCACCCCCCCCCCTCCAATACTGCACACCGGCCACCCCCCCTCCAATACTGCACACCGGCCACCCCCCCTCCAATACTGCGCACAGGTCACCCCCCCAATACTGCGCACAGGTCACACAACCCCCCCCCCCCTCCAATACTGCACACCGGCCACCCACCCCAATACTGCGCACAGGTCACCCCCCCCCCCAATACTGCGCACAGGTCACCCCCCCCCCCAATACTGCGCACAGGTCACCCCCCCCCCCCCAATACTGCGCACAGGTCACCCCCCCCCTCCCAATACTGCGCACAGGTCACCCCCCCCTCCCAATACTGCGCACAGGTCACCCCCCCCTCCCAATACTGCGCACAGGTCACCCCCCCCTCCCAATACTGCGCACAGGTCACCCCCCCCCTCCCAATACTGCGCACAGGTCACCCCCCCCCCTCCCAATACTGCGCACAGGTCACCCCCCCCCAATACTGCGCACAGGTCACCCCCTCCCAATACTGCGCACAGGTCACCCCCTCCCAATACTGCGCACAGGTCACCCCCTCCCAATACTGCGCACAGGTCACCCCCTCCCAATACTGCGCACAGGTCACCCCCTCCCAATACTGCGCACAGGTCACCCCCTCCCAATACTGCGCACAGGTCACCCCCTCCCAATACTGCGCACAGGTCACCCCCTCCCAATACTGCGCACAGGTCACCCCCTCCCAATACTGCGCACAGGTCACCCCCTCCCAATACTGCGCACAGGTCACCCCCTCCCAATACTGCGCACAGGTCACCCCCTCCCAATACTGCGCACAGGTCACCCCCTCCCAATACTGCGCACAGGTCACCCCCTCCCAATACTGCGCACAGGTCACCCCCTCCCAATACTGCGCACAGGTCACCCCCTCCCAATACTGCGCACAGGTCACCCCCTCCCAATACTGCGCACCGGTCACCCCCCCCCAATACTGCGCATCGGCCACCCCCTCCAATACTGCGCACAGGTCACCCCCCTCCCAATACTGCGCACAGGTCACCTCCCTCCAAAACTCCGCACAGGTCACCCCCCTCCAAAACTACGCACAGGTCACCCCCCTCCAAAACTACGCACAGGTCACCCCCCTCCAAAACTGCGCACAGGTCACCCCCCTCCAAAACTGCGTACAGGTCACCCCCCCCCTTTCCTCCAATACTGCGCACAGGTCACCCCCCCCCTCCAATACTGCGCACAGGTCACCCCCCCCCCTCCAATACTGCGCACAGGTCACCCCCCCTCAAATACTGCGCACAGGTCACCCCCCCCCCTCCAATACTGCACACAGGTCACCCCCCCCCAATGCTGCGCACAAGTGCCCCCCCCCATACTGCGCACAGTGCCACCCCCTGTATTTCACATAGGCATGACAGAAAAAAAAAAGATTATTCTCACCTGTCCTCCGTTCCCTCAGCGTCTTTTCTGCACCTGTGGCCCGCAGGCACATAGACCCCTTGATGATCGTGACCCGATCCAGGAGCCGCCGACATCAGCGCTGTAGTGCAGCGTATTGCCGCGCAGAGACCGGCTCTCTGCACAGCAATACCAGTGCCAGCCGCCGGCCTATCAGAGGCCAGCAACTGACGTCTGCGTCCCAGCGCAGCAGCGTATGACGTCACTGCCATGGGCTGTGACGCAGATGTCAGTTGCTGGCCTCTGATAGGCCTGCGGCTGGCACTGGTATTGCTGTGCAGAGAGCCGGTCTCTGCGCGGCAATACACTGCACTACAGCGCTGATGGCGGCTCCTGGACCGGGCTGTGATCATCAAGGGGTCTATGTGCCTGCGGGCCGCATGAAGCAGCCGGAGGGGCCGTGTGTTTGAGACCCCTGCTGTAGACTAATCTTGAATGCAATTGACAATTATTAGTTGCCTTCTTTAATATTTGCACTATGGAATGCTAAAAAATATTTACGACATTGATTGGCTTTGATTTTGAGTACTGTACAAACTGGTCTGTGGGCAAAGAACAGGTCGTTCTCTGACACCTATCTGCAGAAATACAGAGTGAGGAATATAACCTCATATAAACCGCATGTGTACTTTCTATGTCTGTGCAGATTAAGGAATCTGATGGCGTGGTGAACGATGAACTTCCAAACTGCTGGGAATGTCCAAAATGTAACCATGCTGGAAAGACTGGGAAAGTGAGTATATAGGAACTCCTTGGAGATTTAATGCTGTCCAAAGTACTACAAGCAAATTCAGTTCATATTTAATTTATAGACTTCATGTTAATATTTTCTAGTAATTGTTTGGTCAGCAGATAACACATGCATGAAGATTTCAAAGAAGACTGACTGGACTTTTACACTTTGTTTATTCCTCGGCTGAGTCAACACTTGTTCTCAATAGGGAGAGGCGAATAAGTCGCCAACAAGACACCTTTTGGCAGTGGCTTACCTTCCATGAGAACAAAGAAATTTGCTTGTTCAAATCCAACTTAACCATATCCAAGATTTCTTTCATATAAATTTAATTATTTTGTTTACTTCATATAGTGCCATCATATTCTGCAACACTTTACATACATTGTTACTAGTGTTGAGCGAGTATATTCTATTAACCCTTTCGCCGAGTACGCTCGGGCCGAGCTCCGAGTATTTATAGCTGCTCGGTGATATGGTTGAATCGCTCCACTGTGCATGATTTGCGACTGTTTGACAGCTTTATTACATGTGAGGAATGACTATTTCTTACACATTCCTCACATGTAATAAAGCTGTCAAACAGTCGCAAATCATGCACACGGGATTCAACCATATCACCGAGCAGCTATAAATACTCGGAGCTCGGCCTGAGCATACTCGGACAGAACATACTCGCTTAACCCTAATTATTACTGTGTTTGAAGACCAGAGTACCCAGAAGAAACCCATACAAAGAGGGAGAGGACATGCAAACTCCTTATAGATATTGTCATTGGTTGGCTTTCAACCCAGGACCCCAGCGCTGTAATACAACCATGCTATCCACCATTTTCAATGGGAAATTCATGCTGCAATTAATAATAATTCAGATTTTTCTGCCATGGATTTGAAATATCCTTCAATAAGTGACACGTCAGTTACAGGTTTGGCTTCTGTGTGTACCCACCCAGATACTGTCGCAGGTAGTCAGATGTGGATTAGCCCCACTGGATGGGGCTAATCTCCATACAGTCAGAGTAGTTAAAACTGCACCTATGAGTGTCGGCGTCTGATTTCCAGCTGCTGATTTAAAGGCTAATGCCCTGCAGATTTTTAAGGCAAAAAAAAATATCCTTTGCTCATACTCTTTAGTCTAAGGCTAGGTTGAAATGTGTTCATTTGCAAACCTGTAAGAAAAAAACGCTTAAATTTCAGCAAGTTTCCCATCGAGTAGAATGGAGAAAAAAATGTCTTTATATGATTTTTGGGGCTCTACAAAAACTTTGTAAAATGCGTGCTTTTTTTTTTTTTCCTTTGTACATCCCCAAAAGATTTAATACATTGTAAACCTGACAAAATAAAATGTTTGGATTATGTCTTGCCCACTGCAGGTTTATGGATACACTCCAGTATATGTCAGAATATATTTTTTTGTAATTCAGGCGTATACATATAACAGAATGCACTGTATGAATCTGATCCTCGCCTAATCTGTACATTTACACCTTTTTGAATGTAAAAACAAAATTAGAAACACAAATTCTTGTGTCTGGATGTCAATAGTTACAGTGCCCCCTTGCTTCTGATTTCCTCTCTTAGGCTGTGTGCCCACGATGCGTTTTTTAAGCGTTTCCGCAGCGGCAGAAACACTTAAAAAACACATGGTAGAAGGCCTGCCATGTTCCCCAATGATAATCCGCATGTGCTATGCACATGCTGCGGAAATTTCCGCTGCGGATTATCATTGCGGAAAAAAACGCAGCACTACCAATTATTTTGCGGAAGTGCTGCGTTTTTGCCACCACTGACTTGCATTGGAACGCATGGAATCCACATCACTGCATCTGAACATGCGGAATCCATGCGTTTCAATGTGCGGATGGTACCTGAGTCTGGAGAAGAGGAGCCTCTCCTCTGGACCTGGGTACCATAGAACCTGTAAAAAAAGAATAAAATAAATATTATATATTTACCTTCTGATGGCCCCCGGTCTCCTTGACTTCACTTTCCGGCAGCTCGCGGTGGACTGAAGGACCTGCGCTGACATCATTTAGTCATGTGACGGCAGGTCCTTCAGTGTAGTGTACCCCGAGCTGCTGGCAAGCCAGGACGGAGCAAAGCAAGACTCCGGGGGCCATTGGAAGGTAAGTATAGATTTATTTTTTTATTTTTTGACATTCTTTGGGGTCACACTATATACAGTTATATGAAAAAGTTTGGGCACCCCTATTAATCTTAAGCTTAATGTTTTATAAAAATTGGTGTTTTTGCAACAGCTATTTCAGTTTGATATATGTAATAACTGTTGGACACAGTAATGTTTCTGCCTTGAAATGAGGTTTATTGTACTAACAGAAAATGTGCAATCTGCATTCAAACAAAATTTGACAGGTGCATAAGTATGGGCACCTCACCAGAAAAGTGACATTAATATTTAGTAGATCCTCCTTTTGCAAAAATAACAGCCTCTAGTCGCTTCCTGTAGCTTTTAATGATTTCCTGGACCCTGGATGAAGGTATTTTTGACCATTCCTCTTTACAAAACAATTCCAGTTCAGTTAAGTTTGATGGTCGACGAGCATGGACAGCCCTCTTCAAATGATCCCACAGATGTTCAATGATATTCAGGTCTGGGGACTGGGATGGCCATTCCAGAACATTGTAATTGTTCCTCTGCATGAATGCCTGAGTAGATTTGGAGAGGTGTTTTGGATCATTGTCTTGCTGAAAGATCCATCCCCTGGGTAACTTCAACTTTGTCACTGTTTCTTGAACATTATTGTCAAGAATCTGCTGATACTGAGTGGAATCCATGCGTCCCTCAACTTTAGCAAGATTCCCGGTGCCGGTATTGGCCACACAGCCCCAAAGCATGATGGAACCTCCACCAAATTTTACTGTGGGTAGCAAGTGTTTTTCTTGGAATGCTGTGTTTTTTTGCCGCCATGCATAACGCCTTTTTGTATGACCAAACAACTCAATCTTGGTTTCATCAGTCCACAGGACCTTCTTCCAAAAAGAAATTGGCTTCTCCAAATGTGCTTTTGCATACCTCAGCCGACTCTGTTTGTGACGTGCTTGCAGAAACTGCTTCTTTCGCATCACTCTCCTATACAGCTTCTCCTTGTGCAAAGTGCGTTGTATAGTTGACCGATGCACAGTGACACCATCTGCAGCAAGTTGATGCTGCAGCTCTCTGGAGGTGGTCTGAGGATTGTCCTTGACTGATCTCACCATTCTTCTTCTCTGCCTTTCTGATGTTTTTCTTGGCCTGCCACTTCTGGCCTTAACAAGAACTGTCCCTGTGTTCTTCCATTTCCTTACTATGTTCCTCACAGTGGAAACTGACAGGTTAA